>NC_133900.1:11666934-12266934 GCF_964199755.1 Larus michahellis
GAATTCAGAGGGGTATTCCCTGAGTGCTAGGAAGCTATGCCTCTCCCTTCGCCATAGTTAGCAGAGTCTGAGACATAAATCCCTTTTTTCCAGTACTCACATACACAGACTCATGAGGAGAGTCACTGCAAGTCTTTCCCTGCCTCATGCAGCTGTCTAAACTCTGCAAACACATGTGATTTGGGCACAAGTAAAGCCTTCATAGGAAAGTGATGAAACCAGCCAGAAACCAGTCACACAGCATCCCCGCATGGTTTCCATATGTCCAGTAATCTGCGGCATACCTTGTTTTCACAAACCTAAGCAATGCCCTACAATAGGAATATTACCTGTGGAAACATCGGCTATTGCAACTTGAGACACACGAGCACATATACAAATGAGGTCAAACGCATGTGATTTGAAGCCTGAAAAATCCTCGGGGCCAGGGGATCTCGGAAATATCTTGAAATCTCATCTCCCTACTCCTTATTTAGACCTGTTGGGTCTACTAACAGCTGTCACTCTTCCCACACGCCTTGCATTGCTGGTTCCGTTAGGGCAGCACAGTTGCAATAACATTATAAACCAAATATCGTTCAGGTATATGAAAAGAGCTAGTCACTACGCATGAGGACGCGAGCTGCCAGCTCGTGGCGGACACAACTGCGAGATAGGTATAGCACAAGCGTATGTGTGTATGGGGCAAACGTAGCTGACCGCTTCAGTGACTGCACTGTTACAATTTGAAATGCAATGGAGAGGTAACAAATATTTTTCTTTTTCTGGTAGTAGGAAAAGCAGGGCCAAAAAGGAACTGGAGGCTGTGGCTTCAGCTGGGTGAGGGTTTTCAAATTCAGATGGCCACCGTCAGTACCAGCTACCATATATAAACGCCTTATTTTGTTCTGCTTGTTTTAAAATGACTCCTCCTTGATACGTGAACCTGGTAAGTCTAGAGAACTTAACAAGGAGAGCGAACATCAACGAAACGCTGGCTTTTTGGTCCAGCAGGCTCCAAATGTCTCCCTCCGCTCCACAACACACACTTTAGTGCGCGGAATGATCTTGCCGTAAAGACATAGCCTTTTGGTCTCAGTGCCAAACTTTCAGCTCAAGGCTGCTGGGAGCCCTGCCTTGGCTATATAAACCTAACAGCTGTTCACATTAGTAAAGCAGGTTCAAATTTATACTTGAAAAAAAAATAGCGGCTCATAAAAAAGAATATGGAACAATGACAACCATGGGGAGAAGGTAATAATTTAAGTCATGAAAAATTAATCAGGGAGTAATACATTATTTTTTTTTTTTTAAGCAAAATGTGTTGCAGTAAGAAAAAAAAAAAGCCTGTGGTTTTAATTAATTCTGCTTAGCATTAATAGAATAAGGTCAGGCACACCAAAAACTGTTGAATAAAGCAAAAACGCGTGAAAGATATATTCTCTGATGTTACTCATAATGAAGGGTTATCTTGTGGTCAATACAGCACCATTATTTTTAAGTTAGAGGTACAACTGCTGAAAATATACAGTGGCCATAACAACTTACCTAACTAGATTGTGAAAAAGGGTTCACATAAAAAGCATTTTATGAAATGATACTCCCATTTAGATGATCAAAATTTATGGCTATTTTTAGTTCTTAAAAAATGCCGATTTTGTTCAGTTCAAAACAGGGAGCCTTCCTAGCATGGATGAACCATGCTGTGTCTTTGAAGTCAGGACAAAATGATGAGAATATATATTTTGGAATAATTTCTTGCTGAATGCCCATGCTCCAAAAAATGGCTCTCAGCGCAGCTGTTTTGTGGGTCCGCAAAAGTAGAAGCTGTTGGGCAAAACCTGTGAAAATATCGTTTATACTCAGAAACAACCTCACACGGTTTTCCTTATGGCGTTGCATGGGCCTTATGGAAACAGCAGCTTCCGGAAGAAGGAAAATGCTTTTAAAAACATACAGAGACATGTAAGAAACAAACAGGTTCTCAGACAGTTCAAGGTCCAGCTGTCTTCCTTGTTTGTTCCTGAGGCTGGACTAGCATTCTCTATAGCATACGTGTCACTGGGAGGGATTCATCTCTACAAAATTTAGATGTCCGTGCATCTCCTAGCTGTCCAGGTGCCTTTTAGTGTCAGTGAAGTGATGCTTTTAGATAGTGATTTTTTGGACGTGTTTTAAGTGACTGACTTCAGTTCCCCTCCAGCCTGGTAGGAGGAACTCACTTGAAGAACAGCTGACATTAATTTGATGGTTTGTGTCTGAGCAAAGCTCCGGCAGGTCCTGAGGACACCTGGAGCCTTAATTGCCCTGATCAGGCTCACCTGCCCTGACCTCATACTCTCTGCCCACAGGCTTGGGACCTTAGTTGCTGTCACCAGTCTGCTCTCTTCTCTTCTTTTGAGTGCCGTGGTCTTCTCCGTCTCCCGGACTGCCTGACCCTGGGGTGTGTGCAGCCTTGCTCCTGCTGCTCTAACAGGTACTGCCAAATATGTTGCTAACGTAATTTTCTGTTGAGTTAACAAAAGGTAAAAATATTTAGAATCTCATAGACTATATTCGTCATTGTTGAATTCCTGGAGCTTTTATGTTTTATTTAAGTGTGACAAAGGAGACAAATGTAAATAGCGTTCAAAACGTGTTTGAGGAGCTGCTACACAAAGACTCCGCAGCCACAGCTTCGGTTCAAGCGTCTCTGCTAGTTAATCTAGACTGAGCTTTTTCAGTCATGTGGAGGAATTCTCTCTAAGAGGCATTTCTCTCAAAGAACAGGGATGCACATGCCCATGACGCAAACGGGCAAGTAGGTCTGTGCCGTCAGCCGCCTTGGCCACGAAGGCTGCGACTCTTCAAGTTACTAAGAGAGCAGTCAGTTTTGGTATTGCGAGAGAGAGCAGTGGAAGCCACCCACTCCATTAAACAAACAATCTCCCTGTTGGGAAAGTGCCTGGATAGTTGAATTTTGTTGTTGGTTGGTTTTATTCCTGTAGCTTTAACTTTTTCCTTCTGCTTAGGAAGATCACAGTTGTGCATAGTGGGATCTTGCATAGGCAGAAAGTGTGGTATATAGAGAAACTGTATCTAGGATTTTGTTGCTTATACTGCTGGTTAGTTTGGATGAGTTTAACAGCGTATTATGTAGGGTCCCTTTACAGTTCAGTTACAACTTCAGATTTGATTTTGAAAAAGGGATTTTTTTTTTTTTTTTTAAATCCAAATATTGGTGACTCATTGCAAATTTTCTAATGCTGGATGTGTTCCATAATGCTGAAGTAACAAAGCGGATTTGAAAAGCAGTGTTAAACTCAGATTTCACTTATCAAAAAGTTACGACTATGTGAGTCTTGAGGAAAAGCTTTAAAGCTAAGTAATTGTAGTTTGGTTTTGTTTTGTTTTTTCCCCTAGGGTTTGAAAAATAGAAGATGAGAGAAATAAACTCTTTTTCTACTGTTTTAAACCTTCGTGCTTCTTTTTGGACAGATATTTCGTTTTTGAATGTTGCAGTTGAGTAATATTGAGAGCAATTTGAGACTGAATTATTAACTCTCATCTTTAAGTGACTTACTAGGAATCAAAGGGTTTACCTCTTGTGGAAGGGCTTGTGAACCGATGGGTTTTACAGCACAGCATACTTCTCCTTCAAATCCACTGCTTGTATTTTTGGCTAACTTATACTGATGTAGAGATTTTGGTTGATATACTTAAGGTGCTGAAAGGAATTTGCTGAATGACCTGTAACATGCTGGTTTTGCTCTTGCTGAGTGTACGTCCTAAACGTTTCAAAGGGTGTTTAAGAGTTATTAAGACATTACATTTGTGCAGTTTTTGGACAAAGTAGAAAAGAAACTTCTCGAACGGTATGTTAGAGAAATTAGTTTATCTGTTGGTAAATATGATGGCTGTGGCATCTTCTTTGGAAAAGGTAAGTGAGTGAGTGCAGGGGATGTCACTAGAAAGCAACTATGCTGAGTGTCGGACTTTGCTCCTGCACTCGGTGCAAGTGACACTTTGCTGCCATGAAGTATTTTGCTTCTTTCCCTGTCCCTAAATTCACGCAAGTTAAATTGCTGTATGTTGGGTGGATCTCAACCCAGTCTGCTCCGACACTGATGCAATGCTCTTCTCCTGTCTGTGTCTGAATAACCGATGTGCTTATTCTTCAAGGTATAAGATAAGGTTACCTGACCATCCAAGGGTATTTTTAATGCTTTCTAGCTTTATAAAGCAGTTTAAATATTTAGTGAAGAGTCAACTGAGGCAGTAATAACCAAATGAAAAAATTGTTACTAATCACAGGACAAGATATTAGGAAAACTTAATGATCCGCTCCATGAGAATTTAACTCACGGTGGGATGGTGGCTCTCCAAGGGGATATGTGCCATCCTAATGCCAAAGGTGCACAAGCACTGTGATTTGTGTAAACCCTGGGCTGCCGTGTGGATTCTCTTGTGCTTTTTTATTCTTAACTGTCCCTGCCACCTCTGCCCTCTGGATGTAACATTATCTCAATTCTTGCTTAGCACTGGCGAAATAAAGATTCGTTACTGCTGAGCTGACCCCTTTCTACAATATCCTCTTCATCAACAAAGTAATGCGCTAAGCCCGAGTTCACTGACTGCAGCCATGTTTATTATGAAGACACGCTGAATAATTGTGTGTTTACCAAGTCCAATTTAACCTCAAGGTTTGAGTCTTTCATCCTCGCAATTTGACTGTTTTTCTCTCTGCAAAGTGAATCACATGATTTTGCCGCTCCTATCGTGTTTCATTAGCACTGCAGTTGTTCCCTTGCTGAAAGCTGTTGTCTAAAACTGACGGCCATTGGGAAGGAGGCACGCTTCATGGGGGGCTTTTTCCAGTGTATTTCATGCTGACAACGGATGTCTTTATGCAAGGAGTAGGACAAGTGCATATACATCTTCTTATGTGCTTCAGAGGGGCACCGTTTCATAGTGTATATATTACCAGGGCTTTTTGTAGTGTTAATGGAAAGGAGGAAGACCTTTCCAGATAATGTTTTGTATCCAGATTCAGTTCTTCAAGCTGGGCTTTTTTTGCCCTTTCAGTTAGGGAATGGACCTTAAGTGTTTGCATGGGAACTGGAGCATCTAAAACCCGTAGTGTGTTGCTCTTTAAATGGGGGCTGTATTAGACTTTCTTCTCTCCTTTGCTTCATCAGTATGCTTTTCCGTTGCCACTGCCTCAGGTAGAGGGAAGCTGAATGAACTTTACTGCTAATATTTATTCCTCTGAAGGTCTGTGAATCCTGGTATAGCTTTCCAAAGTAGGTGGTAACATTGGCTTTTCTCTCCCAGCCTTCTCTCAGTAAGAAGCTGATAACTGAGACAACCAATTGAGCACTAACAAGCTTATTTTTTATTTCAGACCACTGGAAATGACCCTGGTGCTCATCAACATTTTTATTTACAGTGATCAGCTGCATCATCTTTGAATGTATCTATCTTCAGAAAGCAAAAGACTGTCTCCTGGGCAGTGTGTGTAGGTTTTGACCCTATTCAACTACAGGTGAACTGAACAAAACCTAATAGCTTCTCCTGCTGGTAAGGAGATCCCACCCTGACACAATGAACAGAAAGCAGTGCTGTGTGTGTAACTATGCTCTGTTTCTGCTTCTTAAAGCAATGGCAAAAGAACCTGTCCAAAATGGCTCTACTTAAAGTGAGGTCCTTATCTCATTCCATAGTAAATAGGTTGCCATTGGCTATGTGAGTAGGAGCGCTCTCGATGATATTCAGTGTGGTATTCTTCCCCCCCGCCTTCCCCGCCCCTGTTTAATTCATTCACTGAAGCCACAATTCAGTATTTCTGACGTCAGACTTAATTCCTATAGAGGCCGTTGTGGCCTCAAAAGCATTGAACTGTGGCCTTACTGAATGAATCAGGCAGGAGAAATAGGGATAGTCATCAAGGAGGAAAGTGTATATTTATACATGAATTGTTGTGATTGATAATAACTGAAAGGCAAATGCAGGAGAAATACATAAGGGTTTTAATGAGGATTTTGAGTAGCAGTTCTCTAACCACACTGCAGGAATAATTAATTACTCATCAGAGCTGTGACTGGGGAATTATCGTAACGCAGTTTTGTGAAAGTGAACAAGAACCCTTTAAAAAAAAAACCCCACTCCTTTAATCAGCGTTTCCCTTTGACAGCAGGTGCTTTAGCCCTGCCAAGACATTTTTACTATGAAGTCAGTTCAGCATCAAAGATCTAAATGATGCATAGGATTTCATGGCTAGCTCTGTGGTTTAAATGTTATGACTGATCAGAGCAGAAGAAATGTCTTTTCATTTCACTGTGATAGTACAGGAAAGTCTCATGTTGTGTGGAAAGAAACTACCTTTTTTTTTTTCTATACCCTTTCCTCTTCACCACACATCTAAAGTTTTTCCCCCTACTGTTAAAACAGTTCAGTCTAAACAATAAAGCGCCATAGGCAGGCTGTACAAAGATCAGCCCAGTTCCCGTGTTTATTAGCCTGAGAGGGCTGGGGTTTAATAATGGCCAAAGGACAGGCTTTCCTTGCAGAGAAGGGAGGCATCAGCAGCCTTCAGCCTTCAGGGGTCTGTCTACTCTAACAAATATCCCAGTGGTGGTATCCATCTGTGTGGTTTGAAACGTCGTCTGTCTTCTTGGACTAGCTGAAAGGAGCAGATGGCAGAAGCGCTGCTTTTCACATGAGCTAGGCCTCAAACCAAGCTAAAGCTTGGGCTTTAGACTGTGGGGCTTCGTGCCTTCTGGGCATGCAGAGGGGGCAGGGTCCAACCTTTAAGTACCCAAGGAGCGTTATGAACGCCTAGGACAAGAGCGAATTGCTTTGTGTGCTCTTGAGAAATAATGAAACTAGATAGAACAAGGGAAAACTTGAGTTGCTTACCCGGCACAAAACATTCCTGTATGATATATTAGATGAGAAGCTGTCTCTCTAGTGATGTAGCTCATCGCTTCCCCAACTCCGTAGATATCCTCATCTGGCTGGCATAGGGTTAGTCTATGATAGAGGCCAGTAGAGCAATTGGATTACCATGGGGATTGATTTTTTTGGTTTTTTTTTTTTCATCTTTTATTTCTGTAACTTCTAATAGGAATGCATGTGGTAGAGTGCTGTTTATGTGTGGGGCCTACAGTAAGAGGGATGTTTGTTTGAATTAGTCAAAGCAGGAAAGATTCATGTTTAAAATCAAACATCTGGGTATGACCGAGATGACATTTCCTAACAGAAGATTCAGTGTTAAAGGTATATATTTATAAATACTGGGGAAAATGGGACACGTGTAGATCTAGCTCTATTGGATATTTATGAAGTGCCATGGTTTTATTTGGACAAAAGTTTGGTAATTATCAACACTAGGGCCATTTATTAAGTTTGAAAGTAAATCAATAACAAATTGGAATTCCATTTATTTTGTGACCACTTTGGGGCTGCCTAACATGCCAACAAGGTGTAGCAGAACATACCTACAGGACTGTCACACGTACCAGATGTGAGGAGAGACATGCATATGCACACTTTCCACTGGTAGTTGGTTTCATGAAACAGACCGTGTTACAGTAAGGAATTTTCAGAGGAGAATGAGGAGGAAACTCCCAAGGTAAAGGAAAACCCAGTGCAACGTGTAGGGTTCAGCTGATGGATGCCAATGCTAATGGAAGCTCTGTGGTAAGGTGCTCATGTTATTGTGTGTTCTGCTTAGTAGTTAAATGCCTTGAAGCTTTTGCAAGTGTCATGAAAGACATTTGCTTCTCATCGTTTTGGGGGTTTTTTTTTTGGAAAGCTGCTAAATATGCAGAGTGCTACCCTAAACCAAGAAAAGCATTCTGCTCTTGACTTGCTGTCAATGATTGTGATCGTAATAAAAAGCACATCATAAAAAATGACACCAAAAATTGAAACCTGTATGTTTTTACTGGCAACACCAGTTAAATTTCTGATGATACAGGTAGAACGAAGAAAGTGATTAGAGAAGACGAACCTCTGAGGGCAGGTCTTGCTTGGGCACATTGCGATTCTTTGAGGATGGCTTGTCTCCTGATAGCAGTGTAAGTTTTGTGGGAGATTACTACTTTTGTGCTCAGTATAGGTGTATCTTTCTCCTCCTTTAGCTTTGCACAGTATCACCATGATGCTGTGATGGGCAAGAGTTGACGGTGTGGTTCCCCTGGAGATGGGAGCATGATCTTATCCCATCTTATGGACTTGGCTTCAGATAAGCTCACGTAATGCATGCTGTGCTTGTGAATGCACAAGAACTAACGCTCCTTGTTACGTACCAAAAAACAGAGAGAAAATAAAGCTATGCTACGCGCAGCTTGCAAACTGCTTTGGGTTTTGTGGCAACAGTATGAATGAAGATCTTGTGTGCAATGGAAGGATTCAGCACTTGAAGCCTGCCATTGGGCCTCTGCCTGAAGGGATTGAGCCAAAATCTGAGACCCTGATCTCTACTAATAGCAGTGTAGCATCCAAATACAAATCCCTTGGTGCAGATCCATCACTGTGCGAGTGTGCCCTGAGGAAGGTAGGAAATTTTTCATAGTCTTAATAATATTACTCTAATTAAAAACAAAACTGACGGAAAGAGTCCAGACACGGAGAAAAAACTAATTGCCTGGAAGCTGTTAAGAAAGCATAATGATCTTGAAACAATCAATCCATAAGAATTCGTGTTTTTTCAGATTTTCCTAAAGGTCCTTCAACCTTTGATCGTGCCTACTGCTGGTCAGCAGGTGGAACACACAGTGTCCTGTATTTGTGAGTTTTCAGGCCTGACTCTGTCGTTAGGATCTAGGAGCTGCCCAGATGAACTGCATTTTGTTGTACTGAGCTGCTTGAGGAGGAGTCTGGTATGCCGCATGTGACAATTCATGCCAAGGTGACAATTCGACATGAGAAAAGGCGGCCTGCCTTCTGCCTTGAGAACTTTATTGCATAGGAAGTGGAAGCTGTGGCTGATGTCACCGGTGTGATGACCCTTGTGCCTGATGGTCTGTCAGTGATACTGGATGAAAGGATCCAGATGTTACTAGCTAGATGTGGCTATTCCGTGGAAATGTATATGGCAGTGCCAATATACATGATTGGTGCCTGAACAGTCAGGTTCAGACTGTGTGTGTATTTGGGTGCGATTTGAATCTCATTAGTTAAGCAGGTTTTTCATTTAATCTAAGTGGCTTTGTAACTGTATCGTGATCACGAAGTGGCGTAGGGTTTGAATATCTCTAGAACAATATTACTGGGTACATGGAACAGCATATCCGATTTCCAGTGGAGAAGAAAATTCAGTCCTGTTAAGTGGGTGCTGCAGCAAGCAGTGAGAACTGCCTTCAGGACTGATGCTGTGATGTTTACTAACTTTTCCCTGTGCTCAGGGAGGCAGGCTCGGCCAAATCTTTACCTGGATGTAGAAAACAGCCTGGGGGTGTGGGTGTGGGGGGGCGGTGTCAGGAAAGCAAACTAGCAACCTGTTACCGATGGATTTGTCTTTTATGGTTGAGGCCCTGGCAAACTCGCTCATGCCCAAGAATTGATCTGATGGTTACATACCTCTTAAAAGCTGTGAACTTTATTTGACAGAGGATGCTGTCAGTCATGTAAGCAACATACTTGGGTAGCCTCAGTCTTGCCTGTCAAGGATTCTGTAGTTAAGTATTTTATCAAAGCACCCTCCCAGCTGTGAATATGTTGCCTTAATAAGCACCCTTCTGGTGGACAGGAGGGTGACAGCCCCGAACTTCACCTGAGGAATAAGCCAGTGTTTCTCAGCCAATGATCGCCAAGGCTTTAATGGGAATGTTGGCTCGTTGGGAAGTATGAGAGCCATGAGAGCTGTGATGAGGTGCCCCGTTAGCCTCACCCTTCCGCAAGCCAGAGTTTTATTTGTTAGAGGAGGAAGGAGTAAAAAGTTCTCTTTTCTGCCAAAGTTGCCATGTAGGAAGAGTACAGCAGATAGTGAAATATGAAAATACAAATAGCTTGGAGCCAACAAACCATTTAGTTGAAAAGGAATGAAAAATAAATGTTCTCCTGTAGAGCAAGCAGGATATGTTATGGACCTGTCTTTCCTGTGACCTACAGGATTTTAAGAGAAGAGCTTCAGAATTTTATTGGCATTGCCACTATTAGACGAACTTTTCTTTCTGTTCTCCCCAGACTGGGGTCAGCTTTAAAGAGAGCATTAAGTGAATGGCTAATGGAATTAAGGGTATAATAATAGAAGGATATAGTGAGACAATTGTATTAACAAGAAATAAATCATGTTGAGTGTAAGGTAAGTGTTTTTTAATTGATTGATGGGAAGGATGCTTCATAGGGGGTTTTTTTGAGGACTAACAGCCACTTGCCTTCACATCTACAGTAAAAAGCCAAAAGTGAGAGAGAGATAAGAAAATTATGCAGTGTGGAGATAAATTATTCAGAGAAGATAGCCATTTTGTGCTGACATCACTAATGTGAAAAAGCATTAAATCTTTGACACTAACTACATTCCTCAGAGGTTGTGGTGGCTGGAACGAGGTATTAGAGATTGCAGCTAGAACTTCAATATCCCTGGATGGCCTTAAGTGGCTTTTCAAGGTGATCTAGTAAGTAAGAGGTCACCTTTTACTAGAGGTCACCTTTTCCAAAGCAATCTAGTAAGCTCTTGCTCTCAGCAAGAGCTGTGGGTACCAAGCTCCTATGACTTTTTGTTTATTTGTATTATTCTAGTGACTTCATCTCTAGTGAAAACAGCTCTGATGTCCTACATAGTATGGCCTGAAGATACAGGCGGTGTATCTAGAGGTTGGTGAAAGCTGGTGGCTATTTTAAGTGTGGAGCTTAAATTTTGTGTGTACATAAATTAAATCTTGTGTGTCCCTCTGTACAAGAGGGACATTGAAGTGCTGGAGCGTGTCCAAAGGAGAGCTGACAGGCTGGGGAGGGGTCTGGAGACCAGGTCACATGAGGAGAGGCTGAGGGAGCTGGGCATGTTTAGCTTGGAGAAGAGGAGGCTGAGGGGAGACCTCATTGCCCTCTACAGCTACCTGAAAGGAGGTTGCAGAGAGGTGGGTGTTGGCCTCTTCTCCCAGGTGAAGAATGACAGGACCAGAGGAAATGGTCTGAAGTTGCGGCAGGGGAGGTCTAGATTAGATATTAGGAAGAATTACTTTCTGAAAGAGTGGTCAGGCACTGGAACAGCCTGCCCAGGGAGGTGGTTGAGTCACCATCCCTAGAGGTATTTAAGAAATGTCTAGATGTGGCACTTCAGGGCGTGCTCTAGTGGCAGAGATTGTAGGTTGTTGGGTTTTTTTGGTTGTTTTTTGTTTGTTTGTTTTGTTTTGGGTTTTTTGTTGTTTGTTTTTTTGTTTGTTTTTTTTTGTGTGTGTTTATGGTTGGACTCGATGATCTCAAAGGTACTTTCCAACCATGAAGATTCTATGATTTTATGATTCTATAACCCCACTGAAAAAGGGGAGATGGCAATGTTAAGTATGAAGTGAAAGCTTTTAGGGCCAAATCTTCATGCTCTGTAAATCATCTGATTTTTACAAATAGAGGCATAGCGCCAAGTTTGCACCTTCTCAGGATTTGGGTTTCTTCAGTCAGGGGGTGCAAAAATTAGGTCCAAGACATAAGCTGATAAGATACAACTGAAATGGAAACTTTGTGAAAAGGTAGTTAAGGGTAACTACCAAAGGTCTACAGAGTATGTGAGGAAAAGCAAAACAATGCGAAGGGAGAGAGTTTATTTCCTGGCTTTTTTAAGTTGAGAGCTGTTAAGCATTGCAATTAAAGTGCCTTTCATTGTCAATAATTCAGTAGAACCCTCCATGTGATGCACGACCTTAAATATATCCTCATTTTATTCCTCAAGGCTTTAATCAACTGTGCCCCCCATCAATTCCCCCACCTATTCTGTGCCTCTGCGTACAGCTTTTCCTGAGGTCTGAGTTGCAGCTGGCAGTCCGCACGGGGGGAGGTCACTTCTGTGGCCTAATTGCTTATGTGGCGTTCTCTCGTACTTTTCCACCAGAGAGGCTGTAGCGGCAGAGGAGGCCACTGCACAGACTGGTACTTGCTTCAGTAGAAAGAAAGAATTCAATAGGCTTTGAGAAAGACTTTTTTTTTTTTTTTTGAAGCCTTGATGCTGTGGAAACAATAGGAACCTGATGGGAATATGGGAGTACGTGAGTCACTGAATTTAGGCTCACTGTATTTTTACAGAGAGGCTTAGGGAGGTGTGATGACACACTGAACCTTTCAGAGACAGTCAGCATAAGAGGTTTTTTTACTTCAAATAGGGTAACCCCTAGCTTCCTATACCACTTAAACCCACAGATTTCACATACAACCCTTTAGTGGGTGTTAACAATTAGTTTAATGGGTCCATTAGAGTTCAAAACTCTGTATCAACCTCACTGGGCAACTTGAACATAACTGTGGTGTTGCTGGTTGCAGCCAATCTGAATTACATATGAATGTGCACTGTTTTTCAAATGAAGGAACAGAAGCTTGTGTAGTTTTTTGTTGTGTTTGTGTAGCTCTCCAATAAAGCAAAACAAAAACATTTCCAAACAGCATAAAATGCAACAAAACTAAAATTGAGAGCTCCAATTAATACCTTTTTTGAAAGGCGGCGCTTTGTTCTGTAGGTAATTTTCCAGCAAAATACACAAAACTTGCTAAATACACAGCTTTGGATGTTGCTGTTGTCCCTGAAGAGCACTTTGCTGTGGTGTTGCTGTTCTGCAGCTTCAGAACTCTCTAAATGCTTGTCTTTGCATTAGTGATGTCCTGTGGTCAGCCTGTCATTGACTTGTCAGTAGCCAATCGCACCAATTTTTGACCATACCGTGGTGTCATTTGCTGTAAATTTACTTTTGCCATTAACTACAGACAGTATGCGGTCAATTCAATTTTGTCCATTAAAGACAATAACCCTAGCCAAGCTCTTTGATGCTATTCTTAGTTCACCCCTTGGGACTACTCTACTTACATCTCCAGAGGTACTGGTAAATTTATATTATCGTTCCTTGTCTAATATTCGTGATTTGTTGGCTTTGCTTTAATACAGTTTACTCTGCGCAAGAGCCTTTGCATTTAGACTTATCTCAGGGATGTGAAAGTTCCGAGAGGACAAAGCCGAGTGCAATGGAAATGAATTGCAGGGTTATATCCTCTTGCATAAGGGAAGACTTAACTAAGCTGTATACACAGAATAAGGGACGTGCAAAGTTGGCGTGGGACTCCTGTCTGTCTCTGTGCTGTGGCTGCGGTGTATTTCTTTCCTAGCCCTCTGTAGGGTAAACACCCCAAAGCCTAGCCTGCTGTAGAAAGTGGATGTGATTGTGTATAGCAAATCTAATCCTTGTTGTCTGGTATGAAGAGTGGTCGTCTTTTGCGTCCTTATTCCCAGGCTGACAGAGATGACTTGTTTTATGACAAAGTACAGCAGAGTCTCCTAGGTTGCTCGACACAGTCTTAGAGTATCCCACAAGCTGTATATGTATTTAGATGCTCCACTGATGCAGGTCATACTGCAAATAACTTTGTAAACCCCTGATTTAAAGGAGAGTTATTATTAAAGTAATACAGGGAGATTTAGAGATGCATGCAGTTTGTGACTATTCCAATGGCTTTATCAGATATCGGAAAATCTGCTAATCTGTTTCCTTGGGCTCCTTTTATATGCAAAGACGTGTGGCAAAAAGGAGAAGGAAATAAAGAAAAGAAAACTTCTTTGTAACCTGTCCGTCTTCACTCATTTGGACTCGGGTTCTTGTATAAACCCTCGTATCCAGGTTCCCCACAAGTTGTTTCCTCGCTCTCCTGTGACATGATGTAAAAAGCGGTGTTACTGCTTATGTAGATGTGAGATGCTTGCTAGAGATGTGAGTATTACACACCTGTATTGTCTTTGTCCCTGACTTACCGTGAATGGCCAAGTGTTTAGTTTTGGTCTTACGAAGCAGCATCAGTGCCTTCTGTATATTAGCCGCTCACAGTGTGTATACGTAGTAGGTACTTTCAGAAGTCATGTTTTCTACTAGTGATTTAGAAAACTAGAAACCGTATCAAATAGTGCGTAATGTCTTGTGGTAGTGGGCTCACTTTTTCTTCTGCTTGTCCGGTGCAATGAAGAAATGGGTTTACTTCAGGCCTCGTTGTAACAAAGTTAGTTTTCTTTACAGGACCTTCTTATCTAAAAGGTGGATCGCACACTGGCTTGCTTAACGAAAGAGCTGGATTAAGTGGAAGGCAGTTGTGATTTTGCAGTCCAGCCTCTAAAAGAGAGGAAAATGCACAAGGAGTAGCATTTGTGGAGGACGCAGAGGAACTCTGTTCCTCCAAGAGCACATGCGTTCTGCTCCATGTGTGGTACAGAAACACTTCTTGCACTACTTCATTGCTATACTTTGGCTGTTTGCGTAGAATTAAAAGGTGGCACGAGGCATTATGCATTGGTAGTGCTGCACACTTTTGGACAGACTGAACAGAAAGATCTCGTTTTCCAGTTGTGAGCCTGCAGCATTCATGGGGTGGAGGAAAGCATCATAATGCTGGGGAACATGGCAAAGTCTGAACTATCAATCTCCGAAAAAGAGGAAAGCAAAACCTATTTATGTGATGCCTTGGCCAACAAGAGGAACAGAGGCTGCATGTTAATCATAGAAACTTGAACAAGCAAGAGACGATTGGAAAAATATCTCCATTTCTTTGGGTTAATGCAGTATGCTAGCCTTTCACCCCGTGAGACGGTAGGATCAATTCAGGTTTGGGTCACAAGTGGAAATGAGGTTAGTGAACTCAGGCTAATCTCCAGTGGACATTTGTCTACATTACAAAGTCACCGTGTGATATGGTACGAATGGCCAGCAGTGTTTTCAGAGAGGCTGGAGGAGATGCGACAGCCTTAGCAGTTGTACCTGGGGAAAAAACATTATCTTTGTTCTGCTTAAAGCTGCTTCCCAGGTATTTAGTCTTGCTGCTGTCAGAAAAACCCAAATGCATGCTTGAACTTGCAGTGAGGCCCCACTGTACTGCTGTCCAAAACAAAGCTTATCTTGAAATGACTGCTATAGCTGAAATCTGAATTTAATGTATGCGCTCTGCGAAGCGCTTAAGCAAGCGCTGGTGGACAGCAATTCTGGCTCTCAAAATATTGTGACTTCTACCTTCAAAGCATGGGGCTCTTGACAAACAGAAACGTGAAAACAATACTTTCTCTAGGGAACCGGTACCTAGGGTACAAAACCATAGTGGCAAGAAAGGAGTCGTGATGTTAGGACTTTGCCATGTCATGATGGTTAAAGGGGTGTTGCTCTAATTATATCAGCTGCTGAGGATGACGGTACCCTTTATGGAGCTGCACAAAAAGAGGGGCAGGAGCAAAATTACAGTGGGGAAATCAAGTTTTCATGCAGTGTTGTGGCAGGTGTGGGAGGTCATTTGAACGGTTGATACTTTTCGGTGAGTAGGACAGCCAAAAGAAGAGGCTGTGGAGGATAAGAGGAAAAATAATAACTTTGAATTTTAAGGAGAGGAAGTAGAGGTGTGAATGCTGCAAAAATGGGAAAGGGATGGATCAGAAGAGCAGTAAGTGACAATCTTTGAGTGATGGGCTCCAAATGATGGGGGTAGTGGTTGATGCTGGAGGATCTGAGGTGGAAAATAAATACCTTAATTTTGTATTCTAGCAATTGCCAATTCAGGATGGAAGCTGCAGGCAACTCAGGTAAACTTGCAAGTTAGTAGCTTGCTCAGTCTCCTGGTACAACTTTTTCTTACTTAAATGGTTAAAGCAAAATTACGTCAATGTTGCTGGCTCTGTTGCTCTTGGTTTGAAAGTGAACAAGCACAAAGTTGGAACGAAAAAGGGAGGGAAGAATAAGAATGTCAATGTTGTGCAGAGCTGAAGCTGTTTAAATGTCTCTCACTATAGCCTGCTCCATTTCTAAGCTTTAAATTCACCCATTCCTTAATTTAGCTACAGGAGTTGCTTCTTGTGCCTTGCCTCAAACACACCTGCTGCTATTGTGTCTTTCATGGGGCTTTTTCTTTGTTAACTACTTTGCAAAACCTTAGAAAGAAGTTGTCCTCCCAGGCTAAAGAGCCATGGTGCCTTGAAAATGTGTTTGCTGCTGTGTTAAATTACATACCTCCCGCCCTTTTAATTTCTCCAGCATGAGGACTGAAGTGGGAGCACAGTGGGCAGCCCAGCAGCGGGAGAGGATCAAACAGCGTATGGCGACTGTGCCTGTTTTTCTGCTAATTTTAGGGATTTTAAGCTCTTCCGGCCAGCCCACAGTTGGCCCTTGTGGTCACGTAGCCAACTCGCCATGGACTGACTCTGTAGGCGCAATCGCTATATGCAGCTGGCCAACAGCTGTCCGGCCCCTAGGTGGGAGGTAAAAATTAGGCTCAAAGTAGCTTTCCTGCACTATTTTGTACACTATTAATTTGCAACAGTTTGTGGTTGTTTTTTTTTTTCTTAATCTGGGAAACGTCCATTTTCTTTCAGACCGATAACAGTGATTACCTCTGAGCGTAGAGCAAAGACTGGATCCCCTGTGTTAAACACTTCAATGCCTGGAGCTTTGGGGAGTGTTACCACGGTGGGTGCACGTGGCCCCTCTTGCTGGCAGGAGCCCTGTGTTCAGTCAGTGTTTCTGAGCCCTGGTTTTGCAGCTTGACAGTGTTTGGGGTTATTGGCTTAATTGCAGGGTGTGGTCTGTATTGGGATTTAATTGTTTGACATTTGCGCATCCTGATGAGGAAGATATGCACACTGCAGGTGGAGGATGATGAGCTGCAATTCATCACGCTCCTTTCAGACGGTGAGTGGGATAGAAGGGAGATGTCGGAAGGGGAGCACAAGGGTATGCTCTGCTTTTTTGGTTGGACTCGATGATCTCAAAGGTCCCTTCCAACCATGAAGATTCTATGCTGTTGGCTCCTGTTAGGTGCTTAAGGCCCCTCTGTGTTGGCAAAAGATGGAAAGCCCTCGCTTTCTTCCACTGTTCTTTCCTCTCTTCCCGCTTTGATATCAGCATATATTCAGGCAGCTGACACCTGCCAGCCTCACTGCAGGCCTTAGTGAGCAAGGCGATTGTCTGTAAGCACCGGCTCAAAAGTAGTTCTAGAGATTCCCTTAGCTTCATCCAGTGCATAGAATGAGTGTGAATGTCAGGAATCAGACCTGTAAACTGCTAAGGCTATCTAACAGAAAACAGTTAGTGGAAGGGATTGGTATAATTGTTGTTACTGATGTGCACCTACAGGCTTTTGAATGGCCAAAATGGGATAAAACCAATGATCTCTGATCCCAGGGAGGAAAGCCTGCTTCTCAAGACTTCTTTCCTATATACCGCAATAATGGTAACTAATTTTCTAAATGCTAGGTCAATGAGGGTCATGAAAATTGTTGGTTGGCAAACGACTTCCAGTAAGTGCTTGTGTAAGATGTTTACTTGAAGGGTCTAAATCTCACTCCTTGGTAGTCTGTCCTATTAAATACAGAATAACCGCTTCCTGGTCCAGGAAATGACTAATCCAAACACTACCAGAAGCTGAGAGACTATTCCGGGGAGAAGCCCCAGCATACTTATACTTTTCACTTTCTTCGTGCTACTCCCTAGACCCTCTCCTACGGACTAGGATCCTGGGCGGATCCTCCTATGGAGGTCAGATCCCGGGCTACACAGGCCTGGATTGGATGCAGCAAGGCTGTTCTTGCAGTCCCTAGGCTGCTCAGAGCAGGCTTAACTGAGCAAAGCCTACCAGGTGCCTCTCATGAGGCCTGCTGTAATTCACTGCGGCTCTTGGTGATGTGGGTCTGCTCGCTGGAGTTCTTGCAGGCCATCTTCCCACAAGTCAAGCCCATGCACCCACGCTAAAAGGAGCAGGGGAACGTCAAGAGCTTTGAGCTGTGCCTTGGAAATGCGGGAAGCATTGTGTCCATTGAGGCCCGGGGGAGTCCTGCTAGAACAAGTCTGGGGCAGGGTTTAGACTGAAACTTGCCAGTTGAGTAGCCCTGTTAACCTTCCACAGGCTGCAGGGGGCCTTGCAAAGGCAGCAATGGCAGTGTGAGCCCTGCACCTTAAAAATAAATGCTGGGCTCAGACACTTTCTGCTTAAAACAATAGTATTTGAGCACTGAGCATTTGTCCAGAGCATTCAGTTATGCCACAAGTCATGGGGGTTTTCTGCACTTTCTTCCTGATATAATTTTTTGAATTGCATTTGTAGATATTGAGACTATGAAATGCCTTGAGTTTGTACATTAATATCCAACTCATACTAATTGTAATGACATGTTTGGTGTAATGGCCCTCCTGGTTTTCTCAGAGAAGGAGGTATTTGCGTTGAAAAGGGGCAGAGCTATTAATTGCATGGTTTGCTGCCCAAACTCAGAGCAGGCTTTCATCTAGACAACTGAGATAGATATGACACATCTATCTTCTCACTACTCATTTCTTTTTCACATATGTAGAGCCAAGAGCAAGAAAAAATATTCTTTTAAAAGCTGTGAAGTGCCATATTATGAACGAAGCATACGTTATAAAAAAATATGTTTTGGAAAGTAGCATCGCTGGTCTGAAAGGAAAGGGCACCCTGCTGAGAGGGAGCTAGCAAGGGCATATCACAGATACAATAACCAGACTGAGACATTTAAGCACATGTTGTCTCTCAAGCTGCCAGCGGAACTTTTGTCCTTGCTGCCTTCTCCCTTCATCTTGCAACCATGTGATGGCAGGTGAGCTATTCCTTCCCTGAAAGGCTGCAGTCTAAGCGATGGTTGCAATCAAATGCTCTGGAGTGTGCAGCTGGATGCCGGATCAGTGAGTGCTGCCGCACTGCTGGTGACCCACGGGCAGGTTCTGGGGTGGGTGTCTCGGTTCTGGCACTCAGGAGTCGTCTGCTTTTGCCGCAGCTCCTGCATGCTCTCAGAGGAGTCAATTTACTGCTTGGTTTACTTTCTCTGCCTATAAAGCAGAAGTGATAGTATGTATTTGATCCCTTGAGGAACTTGGTCTAGTGGGAGGTGTCCCTGCCCGCGGCAGGGGGGTTGGAACTAGATGATCTTTAAAGTCCCTTCCAACCCAAACCATTCTATGATTCTATTTTCCTATACTCTCAGAATCCACGTGCATAGGTGAGGGCCATGTAATTAAAAGAGGAGATGAAAAGAGGATCTGTTCTCTAGAAAGTCACAAAACCGCCAAGAAAAACTCCTGAAGACAATTTTTATCTTTATGCTTAGACCCAAAATAAACCTTTCCAGCTTTACCTCTAATTAATGGAAGTTCAGTTTAGACTTTGCCCTGATAGTATTTGGATACCAGAGAGAAAAGGAGAAACTCCTAGTCCAGTTGTGCAAATATTGCAGCCTGGATTCTGCTGATACTCTTTTATAGGTTGTCAGTGTTTTACCTGAAATACTGGGATGCTGGTCACAGACTCCCTGGCAATACAAAATTTCTACCTGCTGTTTCTTGGAGGCCAGCAGATGAAAATCCAGGAACCAAGATTACAGTATATTGAGGGAGATTCTAATAGTCTTTGAGTAAAATTAATGGACTGCAAAAAGTGGGGAAAATATTTTTGGGTTTTTTTCCTGAATTTTTACAGGTCCCTGTTGAGCTCTCCCTGGCCTCCTTGAAGCAAAACAAGTAACAATCAGCCTGTTGAGGCTCTGAGCTAAAATGACCACAAATTTTGTTGCTGTGAAAGCCGCTAACATGAAGCTTTAAAATATTGCCGGGAAAAATAGATAATCAAGACTTGTTTTAAAGAGTCGTTCAAACCCCAGGTGAATGGGTTGACTAGATCAGCTGAAAGTCGATAGTTGTCTCCACTGCGCTGCTGAATTAAGCTGTTGTATTGGCCCCTTCGTAAATCTTTTCTTTGACTCCTGTTGCAATCGGGTACTGGAAGTGTTGGGGAGAAGTACGTATGCCATTGCCCTACTGGAGTCTCCACTCCACTCTGCTCAGCCGTTGAAAGCTGCTTTGTGCAAACGGTTGTGGGCTTTTTGGCTGCCTGATCTTCCCGCAGGAGTAGCTGCCGCGCAACGCCGAGAATAAAATGCTTGGCTCAGGGGAGGGCTGAATTACGAATTGCTTTCCCAAACTGAGCAAATCGGGCAAGCAGGCTCCGGCCTCTTCTCTCACAAGCGGATGGTTGGCTTGACTCGGAGAAGTTTATCCCACAAAAGGCAGCTGCTTGCATACCACCTGCTTCCACGTCACCCCCTCGAGCACCTGTCTGAATATGTGAGTAAGTGTTTCTGGCAATTATCGTAAGCAATCCCTATATTAGAAGAGCTCGGGGTGCTGCTAATGTGAAGTAGTCGTGGGTGAGCAAGAGATGGGTTGCCCCCACCACTTTGTTTTTCAAGTTCCTCTGTGGGCCAGAGAAGTGTGAGGGAGTAGCTTTCCCAAACTGAAACAGCAGGAGAACAGATCTGCGCTTTATGGAGATGCAGCACCCGCATTCATGGTATCCGGGGTGAACTTTTTTTGGTCAGTGCCTCTTCCCGACTGGCTTCGCTCCTCCCCTCGCACTCATGCAGCCCCGTGCTCCCGTGATAATCATCCACTCGCAGCTATTATAAGCAGTACAAACAAATGACAAATCTCTGGGTGCAGGAAGGTAACAAGAGGCTGATCAGTAGCTTTAGTTATCTTTCCTTCATGTTTATTGCAGTCTGCTGCAGTTATTTCAAAGGCACTGACATTGATCGACAGCTTCTATTAAGGCCCATCCAAGGCAGCTGGATTGAACAGATACATTAAATAAAGCAGTTATTGCTTTTCATTGCCTTTCTGTAAAATATCACTGCTAAATAGCTTCTGCCATCAGATGCAGTTAGGTACATGGTTTTAATTTGAGGGACTGCTTTATAACACTGCACAATTGACACTGGTCTTTGTTTCCCCTACAATAATGATTGTGTACATCCTGGAGAATTGATGAGCTGTCTTCTGAGGGGAGAGGGGGGAGCCCGTGGCGGGGGGGTGGGGGGGCAGCCGCCTTTGTTGCTCTCGCTCTTTTTTTATCCTTGCCATGCTTGTCAGTTGTTTGCAGCACAGGCAGAAATAATGTCAAGCGGGGCCCCTTATCTCAGGATGTTGTAATGTAGCTGCTGTAAGCCCTCGCCTGGAGACGAGATAAGAGCAACCTTACAAGCTTGTGGGGGGAGTGAGGAGGGGGGGCCAGCAGTGCCATCGCTGGGACAACAATGGCAGAGCTGTCACTTGCACGTTATGACTCTTTCTGGTGCCAAGGAAAGATATGTATGCTGAGTGGTGAATAACAAGCATGAAAATAAAAGTCCCGAATGTTCATCTAATAATGATGTATTTGTTACAGGATTATACTGCCCAATGATATTCTTTCTTTATCTCCTCACTAAATGGTGGGGCAGCTGTGTGCTTTGGCACGGCACGATGTCCTTTCTTTTGTGTGCTGCATATTAATCCTTTATTGAAGTAATTAAATGTGTGCTTAATGGCAATGAGCTGGCAGAATGAACGTACAATTGAATTAGCAGTTATGATGGGGACCATGCTACAAGATGAACTAAATGCAATTACTGTAGGCATTTTTCTCCAAGTCGAATCTGGCTACATGACATGACTTAATTACAGGTTGTTAGACACACTCTCTGATCTCGTTGTGGTGCATGTGGAGGCACAGCTTCAGCTCTGTCATGTACCCGTAACACATGCACGGGCAACCATTTACGAAGAGATTTAGCCGGGCGAAAGGGTTGATGCAGATTCCTGACATTGCTGCAGGCAGCTCTTGGTTGTGGAGGGAAACACAGATTAAAAACCAGGCAAACAACAAAAGAGGAAGGCCAGTGTTCTTCTGCTGGGAATCTGGTGGGGTCTTTGACCAGCTCCTCGTTGTCCGGTGATCGCCCTCCTTAGGAGATCCCACTCTTCCTCGTGGACAAGGTGGACAAAGAGCAGGTAGAAGAGTCTTCTGTGGAGTCCTCTTGTCATGGGTGCCTCTGGTCAAACTGCTCTCAGCAGGACTACAGATCAACTTGCCTGACCCCAGCTGGATATCTCGAGAGTGGCAGGAACAGAGCTTGGGAGTTGATATTTGAAACCATTTTGGAAACAAAAAGGAAAAAGGCAAAACGATGTAGAGCTTTTGATTTGCGATGATAACTGGGCTCTACAACATGACCTACAGTTGCATCAGGACAAAGATAGTGCTGTGATTTAGGATGTGGTCAGCCGCTATGATTTCTGACGCTAGGGGGACTGTAACTACAGTGTTGCAAGGATGGATTTGACAGCTCTTTAGTGATCTAAACCATCAAATCCTGGGTTCCCAGAGGTGTTTCGTCACTGGTTCAAAATTGGACTAAGCTTCAGCTGTCATCAAGGAAAGATTAGGTCTGTTTTGATAACTATTAAGTCTGGATTGTTGCTAGCAGCACACAGACATCTCCACTGTCAGGGCCTGCCTTGCATTACTGACACACGAAAGACAAAAAAACTGCCTTGCCCCAAGCTCCTCCGTGCTCTTTGGTGCTACGTGCCTGTCGTAGTCAGCATTGCACGCCTTTGAAGAAGGCAAGCTCTGAGGTACGAAATCTCTTGGAGAAGGTTCCGAGACAGAAATGTGTTGTCTGGAGGCAGCACAAACCTTTCCGTACGCCAGTGAGTGCTCCCCTGTCAAGTCAGTGCATCCTAGAGCTTCCTGAGTCTCAAGCTGACAATCTCGTGTGGCCTTTCCAGGTGACACAAAACCTCGCAGGGTGCCTCTGAGTTCCTGTGGAGAGGGGCAGGTGATCAGTGTGGCGTTTCAGTGCCTCACTGCCTCGTTCGTGCCCTGTATTAACTTCTAAATCTGACACAGCAGCACAGAGGGAGAGTACGGTGACAGAAGCGGCAGTGAAACTGGCGGTACAATATGCAGCTGTTTATGAAACAAAAAATGCGGGTGTTTTATTTTAACGTAATAAGGCAAACCTTGGGTCACCCAGGCTCCCAAGGTTTATTTTATAGCCTTCATTCTCTTTGGGACCATAAATGAAACCCTTTCAGCCCTAATGACCACAATGACTTTCCTCGATCATGTTATTGCTACTTTGGCACATTTATTGCTTTCACACGCACTAATGGATGAGTTTGGATATGTTAACAATTTATATATCATTTGATCCTTAAAAAGAGCCCCCTCCCACCAACGAAACTAACTTAGCCCTGAGGATTGAGTAGCTTTTAAGGAGTATAAATGAATTTAATGCTTTAGAAAGAGCTTCTGTAAATTATGAACATGACACCTATTACATTAAGCTGCATTAAGCATTAATACATCTTCATTACTGGCAGGTTGCCCAAACCTCCAAGGTTGAAAAAGCTGCCTGAAATGCCCAATGTGGTAGTCACCTAAGCTGAGATTTATGACCTCTTTTTGGGAGGGTGGGACACCCTGACTCTCAGCCTGCTGCATTTGCCCATGAAGAAATGTCCTCGTGATACCTGTTGCACGGTGGCTTTTCTCCTAGGGTTCTGTTGGCCTGTCCGCATCAGAGCGTTAGACTCAGGTAAAAAGGTGCGATAAATCTTGTGGGGGCCGCTGCAGAAATAGAAACTAGTTTCGCTAACCTTTTTAAGCCACTGGTACTGGATTGCTTGACGGATTTTTCTAACTACTGGCCAAAAATTATCTCACTGAGCATGTAATAGTCATTTCTTATTGTAAATCCTTTCTGTGCTTTCGGCACCAAAGGCTGGAATTGCTGAATTAGTGTTTCCAATGGTTGCGGAGGAAGAAAGTCTAAAAAATAATCACAGTACATTAATGAGAGCCTGCTCTACACGGTCAAAGAAAGAAATAAAAGTGATTTTAGTGTCTTAAAAAGCAATATCCATTAGACTCAGATTTGGCTAAAAGTGGACTGAAAGGCTCTTATTTCAACAAGATGTACAGGCTCAGGGAAAAAAAACAAGCTAAATGCTTCTGACATTGTAATTGATTTTACGTGGTACATTTATGAGACTTTCAATTCATGTTCCATATGGGATTTAGCACTGAGGTGTTACCGCAACTTCCGAGACGGTTACGCTGTCGTTCTTGAATTTGGCAGTTCCTCTGTTCCCAGAACAAGTACTGACTTGGGCTCAATGTTTACACCTTGCAATGGAGGAATACTTAAACGAGGGACAGTTTTTTCACAGGTGGGAATATGCGGCTTGTTTTGTGAATCTGGGTGCCACAGGATGCTGTAATGAGGCTCACGTTGGCAGGGAGAGGGTAATCCACTGTCTCGGAAAGGCTGTAATATGAGATTGCAATCCAAGCATAAAGCAATGTGGTCAGTATATGAGATGGAGATTTAATGGATATTGTTCATGGTGTTGGAATATATGAAGCAATAAATTGCTTTTCTGGATGATTTGATGCTGAAGCAAGGTTGAAGACTTAGGTAACTGCGCATGGTTTACTGCAAATACACTAGCTTTACAGTGGTAAATGTATAACCTCTTAGACAGCAGAGGAGGGAAGGAAAAACAAGCAAGCCGCAAAGTCTTTTAATCAAAGCAATATTCCAAGGTTCAAAGTCAAGCTCTCGGAAGTTGAGAAATACCATATTTAAGGTAACCCAGCCTTTTAAATCACACACTCTGTGAATGTGCGTGTGTATCTGTGGGTGCACATTTTGATATGGGTTTCAATTATATAAAAGCATGTTTTTTTCTTCCAGATACTACCAGCTTCGGTGCACAGCATGAACCATGCACAAAGTGTGAAACAACTCTACAATACTTCTTCCTGTAGCGATGGCTCAATGCCAGGGGTTATGTAAACTCTGCAATAAATATGCATTTAATAATTTCCTGATGTTGTTCTTTGTGGCAACCATCACTGCTGTAGACAAACATTAATGAATTTATCTTTATTGCTTTCCTGTGAAACAGCCAACTAGCATACTTACATCATTGAGTATAATTTGCCAGAAGTCAGTGAGAAAGTTCGAGTGCTTTGAGTTAAGCATGCGCTTAAATCTCTGTGGGATCAGGACCTCGAATGCCTTTATGGGATTTGTGGCAATGTGAAAAGGAAAATAAGTAGTAAATGACATCAATGTGACTTCTTTGAAATGTGACGCTTACTAATGTATCCCGAAAAGCTCTTTAAAAGGCAATAATTAGACATGCAGAATTTAGATAGGCACTTATGTCTGACTGGAGCTGTGCTTGCTGTTCCTTGGCTCGTTTGTTTGGTTTTTTGGTTGTTTGCAAGCAAATGCAAGAGGTGTTAGTATCATCTGTTCTCTTAACTGAAACTTAATTTGAAAGGGCATTGAGTTTTAGGGAGATGATCCTGGTTCTATTGGTGTCTGTGGCAAAACTCCTATATTGAGAAGTGTGTTTCAGGATGTCCCTGAAAATGATATACCATAAAAAGCTCCCTTCTTGTGGTAAGGTGCCCTCAGAAAGGCTCTGTGCTTTTGTCACCCTCTAAGAAGTTTGGTGCCTCTGAAGAATGTACTTGTTTGTTTCATTATCTCATCTTGTGTAGATTGTCCAACCTACTGTATGTATCTCAAGAGAACAAATAAGATTTCTTTTAAAATATCTTTCCAATTTTTATAAAAGCTTCTTTCGTAAACAAAGTCACGTTAATTATTTGCCCAACCCTTGTCACAGGTTAAATGTTTACCAGAATAATTAAGTTTGCTTTATCATTTATCACGAGTTCCTACACACTGTAAGCTGTGCAAGAGAATATGGTCTTCAGCCTTTTTGGCTGTTGTTAAATCCTCTTGAAAAGCTGGCAGAAACTAGAGGTCACTATTAAAGTTATGCAAAAATCTTTGCATCTCCTTGCTTCAAAGGAATTGAAGAAAACTATCCTTAGAGCTTGAATAGAATAATTGAGCTTTTGAATCAACTCTAATATTTAAGCTAAGAATTTGCAAGTGTATTTAAGCATGGGAAGATCAAATACTTGAGGCTTCTCTGGAAATTGGAAAAGACTATGTGTATGAAGTTAGGATCTCTCTTAATTGAAGGCTTGTATGATAATTGCATCCAAAGACAAAAGATCATTGTTTTTTTTTTCTTGTACTAAGTGCTGTTCTGACTCTAAAAGATGTCATGGTATGTTACAGGAGGTAATGCTTCCTATTAGGCATAGGGATAGAAAATATGGATGTACTTTAAAGCATATGAACTGCTTTATTCTGGGTATAAAACTTGTATTTCGAGGTATTCTTCCAGGCTATAGTAAAGAGCATAGTCGATTCCTCTGCTTCACAAGAAAACTTGGTGAATGTACAACACATTCCCTGACTTAGTAAGTGCGCAGAAAGCATTTTGCAGGTTTCAAGGCCTTGAAATCCTTTCTTGCGGAACAAGTATGAGACGGATAACTATTTGTAATGCTAGAAACATGTACAGTAAATTGTGTGTGCGTGTGTATTATTTTATATATATATTATTTTTTTTTTCTATATACACAGACTCTAATAGAATAGCATGGATTAGGGTGGTAAACAGTTTTAATGTGACACTGTACCTTCTGTAAAAATATACAAGCATTGTAGTCAGCTTAATTTTCTATACCTGTCAGTGATTCATAGCGACGTTACATGGAAGAATTTCCTATATGGAAAATGTACGTATTTTAGAAACTGTGTAATTACCAAGTATTTATCAAACATGAAATACTGCGCTTCATGGGCATGAAGTGTCTAGGAGTGCATAGAGGTTGGGAATTCTAAAACCAGAAAGTTATCCATATTTAAGTTTAAGGACTTCTGGTTTTTCTTATCTCCCAAGTAAGTAGACGAGAAGATAAGATGTACGCATCTTAGCTGTTGCCGTTGTTAAGCCCAGCATCTCAATGCGTTTTCCTGTGTATCTGCAAGGAATGCAGAACGGCCCTTTGAGGGAGCTCACCTACATACTTAACTAAGTATAGATAAAGACCTCTGAAAACGTTAGCTCCTGTTGTTGCAGCTTCAGTCTTAACCAGTGGGATACCAAACGCATTGAAACCAAGTCATAGTTAAAACTGTATTATTTGATTGTTTTAATGCTGCTAGAGCACATGTTTGCTGGGGCAGGGACCAGCTTGATGTCTCTTTCACAGCGTGAAGTGGACATTGTTTTTCTGTTGAGTGAGTTAAGTAGGAAAATGTTCTGATATTATAAGTAAGAACTGCTTTTCCCCTGTGTAGCCATTGTTTGATGTACCTAAATATCAGAGGTGAGATTAGTTTAATGTAGTAAGGTGCTTGTAAGGCACATGGGACTCTGTTGGTTATAGTGCGTCTCTTGATGACCTGCTCAGTGTGTCCCGTTCAAAGCACAGGGCAGGGACTAACCTGATTACCGATTTCGGTGCTGTTCGGTTAGAAATGGACTGAGAATTGGGAGAAAGGTGCAGGAATGCACTCTTTGCATAACTGGTTTTGTTGCTGATAATGCCCAAGCCACTTCATCTTCAGGGCTTCAATGCTTGCTCAAGATGAACTAGCAGAGAAAGGAATACTTTTTTCTTCTCCAGTTCAAGAATAGTCGGCCCTCGATTTATACACATTACTCGGCACTGTATGCACATTTTTATTGCTGTGTGTGTACTTGCCCGTGGTCAGTTAGAGAAATACAGACGTTCTGTAGATGAATGTGCTTCAAGTAAGACCTCGGCATCCGAGGGCGTGAACTCCATCAGTTCCCTTTCGCTTCCAGGTTTTGGGAGGGAGAGGAGTCTGGCACTGAGCTGTGCATGGGACGCTTCTGCCGGTGTGAGCTCTGAGAGGAGGTATGGGCGAATATGGAATGGTTGTAGGCAGCGCTCTACCATGCCACGTGGATGTGTTTTACAAAGTCTGTTGTGTTTGACCATTTCCAGTGCTTTTGAATGGGAAGGAAGATATGAAGTCAGGAATGGTCTGCAGAGTTAGCTCCTAGATTTGTAGCTGTATTTTAATGGTTTATCAGACTCTAAGGTTGGAGACATTAGTTCTTTCAAATCCCAGAACGTACCAGCGGCTTTTGCGTTTGTCCCTGCCTGAACTTAGCCAGAATCTGCCCAGCTCAGGTATGCGGGATCCTCTTGCTGTTCCCATTAGACAATTTGTTGTCATGATTGCTATGAGTTTCCTGGATGATCTGACTGCTGAAAGTTTTAACGAGCCTAAGATTGCTTTTACAAATGAGCACTCAATATGCCATTAAAATTGTTCTCTCACTGGAAGGCATCACACTTGAGAGGCTGCTGGGGTAACCACAGGGTAAAATGGCTCGGGCACCAGCCAGTGAAGTCAGTAAATAAAAATAAATAAATGGAAATGCCAGGGGCTATGAGCGTGCACTTGATGCAGTTCAGAGCAATTACTGTTACCTGAAGGTGGGGAATCCATCATAGAAGCAGCCCTACCTGTGGGTGGAAAACCTGCTGAGATCAGCGTGGTTCCAGCCACAGCCTATCGGCGGCGGGCATTGCCTCTGAGGGCACCACTTGAAAGCTGAGCTTGACATTTTTCGAGGATTACAGTCATTTTTTTGGCTTGCTATTTTTGCACCGGCATCTCTCTCCCACTAGAAAGTGATCATCCCAACTTCTGTCCGGGAAGGACGTCATTTTCTTTTGGACCATTGAGAGCAAATGGGTCTCATGATGCTGCTCATTTGCAGGGGCCAAACATGTTCTGCATGTAAAAAATGACCAGTGAACATGTGTGTGTTGGTGTAGGGTACCTAAACTCTGCGATGGTGGAGACTTTAAACACTGTTGTGAATTAAAGTGGGATTCCTCCATGTATTTCCTTGTTTGGTATAAATGGTGGTATGAAATTCAGCCTAATTTCCCCAGAAGGAAAATCAGTTGACCCTCACATTCCTAAAAGCTGAACTAAAAATTTGGAGGCTCACATCAAAGCTCTGTAAATAAAGTGAGTAACACTTTGGACGCTTCTGGTGGGGACCGGGTGAGGGGGAAATTCCCTCTATAAAGAACACCCAAGTATTTAAAAAGAAATGGTTAGGTTTAAATATCTCACTGTTTTTCTTCTCCAGGGCTCCATGCTGAGGATTTTATTTTCCTTTGCAATGCTTAGGCTGCTAAGCCCTTTTCTCAGAGGTAGGCTGACGTTAGCACACTAAAGCGACTAGCAGGTTCACCAGAGCAAGTTTATTTGTAGTGTGGCCTGAGTTGTGTTTGAGGGTGCCATTACGATTCAGAAGGCTCCACAAGGTTTGAATATCAATGGCACTTCAAAGGGCTATAGCTGTGAATGAGCAGATGTGCTCCCTTGCAGGCCCCAGAACGGGGAGGGAGAGAGAGAGATGGGCTCGAAGGTAGGAAATGGGTAGCATTTGTTCAAGGGCACTAATAGTAAAGTAGGCACCCCAGGTCTTCATAAATGTGGTGGAGTCTCTCTGGGACCTGCAGACTGTGAGGGCTTGCAGCAGCCAGACTGCTCTCCTGGCTTCGCTGCCCTGTATGCCCCTTTAATCCAGCCAAGAATTGAGGAGAAAGAAATGCATTCGCTTTTCCCCTACAGCGATTTCTTTTTTTTTTTTTTTTTCCTGAGAGAGATATAAATGGAAACCATGTAATTTATCGTAGATTTTTCTCAGGTATCGTTTTAGATTTGGGGATTCTTTCCTAAGCCACCCAAAGCTCCTTCTTTCGCTTGGTCTGTCTAAGCAAAACTTAAACTTGGGGTAGTTCCTTTTTCTTAATCTTGTATTTTAAAGTAAGCTGAGCACTTAGTTTTATTACTGGGGGATGAGTGAGGAAGAGACCTATGGCAGTTTTTGGTCTTCACTGCTGATGCACTATTAAAAATTATGTTAGAGATTAGCGAAGCTGTGCAAAATCTAGGGCTTTTTGCTAGCATGATCAGAGTTACTTGCTTCTCTAAGAAGATCGCATCTTTATCAATAAGTCTGGTGGATATGGGAGAAGGCTAATATCCTTGTATTGGTGTTAAGTGACTTGACTAAGGTCATTCAAGCAAACAGTGGCGGGAACAAGAAATTGATGGCAAAACAATGTGATTTCATTCTGTAGTAATGAGCTACAGCAATAGCGTGGCCTTGGTACCTTTTAACTAAAGTAACTCTGTGCAGGCAGCTTGTTTCTATGTTTTTTCTGTCCATTTTATTATTTCCAATGGGATTTTACCTCCCTACCTTTCTCTCTGTAAATATGCTATATCAAAACTCGTATTGTAAACTTCATGAGGTAGGAAAAACCACCTGTGTGTCCATGTGGCAAGACATTGGCAAAACATACTTATGAATTTTATCCGGACCTGAACAGGCTTTCTGGTTACATCTGCCCTGTGTTGTGAGGAAGGCAGAATACTTTAACATCTACTGCTACAACCTCTTAGGAGATGGTTATTTTTCTCATGAGTGGTTAAAAAAAATCAATTGTGTCTCTTTCTGGTGGTGATGTAGGTGTTTTCTATGTAGAAGTGGCTGTCTCATAACTGGTGACCCTGCTGCGCTCGGTATTATCCCAGACTGTTGCTGAGATGCTTTGTGTGGTTGTGTGGTGTGCACGACAGCCCTGTGCTTAACAGCCCTCTGCTGCTGAGAGACCATGTGTCATGCTCGTGCTCTGAAAGGAAGGACTGGAACTGGACTTTCTGCCCTAACTTTGGCTGCGCCTCAGTTCAATGTGCTTAGACTTTGGAGAACCTCAGCAGTATCCTAGCAGTGTTTTCAAGGTAACTTTTCCAACTTCCAGACCTTAAATGCATGGACGGAGCACGCTGTAGGTTTGGACTGGCTGCATCACTCGCAAGTGCAGGGCTCTGGATGCGCTGCCCTGTAGATCTTGCCAAATGAGTGCCAATAACAGCTTCATATGGGCTACGCTTGAAGATCTCTAATGATTTCACGCCAGGTAGGCAACGCACTGATTTACTTAGTTGATAAAATGCTATGCCCTGGGTTCCACCAGGAAAGTTTTCTTCCCTTTGTGTTTATAAATATAATTAAATCGAACTTGAACATTTAAGCAGTTGGTTTGCAGAAATCAGCACATAATTTTGAGCACTGCTAGTCCATCTGCTTATGAAATGTTAGACTAAGTATGATACTGAAGTATGTGTACAGAATAGTATTCAGCAATGCTTTTAAGGCCAACAGCATTCTGGCTTGTATCAGGCATAGCGTGGCCAGCAGGAGCAGGGAAGTGACCGTGCCTCTGTACTCGGCACTGGTGAGGCCTCACCTCGAGTGCTGTGTCCAGTTCTGGGCCCCTCTGCACAGGAGGGACACTGAAGTGCTGGAGCGTGTCCAGAGGAGAGCTACCAGGCTGGTGAGGGGTCTGGAGACCAGGTCACACGAGGAGAGGCTGAGGGAGCTGGGCATGTTTAGCTTGGAGAAGAGGAGGCTGAGGGGAGACCTCATTGCCCTCTACAGCTACCTGAAAGGAGGTTGCAGAGAGGTGGGTGTTGGCCTCTTCTCCCAGGTGAAGAATGACAGGACCAGAGGAAATGGTCTGAAGTTGCGGCAGGGGAGGTCTAGATTAGATATTAGGAAGAATTACTTTACTGAAAGAGTGGTCAGGCACTGGAACAGCCTGCCCAGGGAGGTGGTTGAGTCACCATCCCTAGAGGTATTTAAGAAATGTCTAGATGTGGCACTTCAGGGCATGCTCTAGTGGCAGAGATTGTAGGTTGGGGTTTTTTTTGTGTGTGTATGGTTGGACTCGATGATCTCAAAGGTCCTTTCCAACCATGAAGATTCTATGATTCTAAGGTGCGCCCAAAAATCTATTAATAAAATGTGCCACACATCTGTGCTTCCTGCTCTGCGTAGTCAGAAGCTGAGGGTTCTCTCTTTCTTTGACCGACAAACCACAACGCTCCAAATGGCTGCTTAAGATTGGGTGTTAAATTTTTCTAACTGGCTTTGCATTAACCACAGTAGAAAAGGGGCTTAAGGACACCTAACCAAAAGGTACTTACAGACTGCATCTGCATCTAGATCCTTGTCATAATTTCTTGTGAATCCTTCCAAGGAGGAGATGACGATATGCATGAACTGCTGGGGACAGGTCCCAGTTTGCTGCTCTGCTGCAGGCTTTTTCTGTAGCCAGGAATGACATCCTAGCTGGCCACGTTAACTACGCTGATTTGGGGAGGGCAAGTATAATTCAATTTCAGCTAGACAAATGCGTTCTAATTTTAGCTTGTTTTATGCTAGCAGAAGGCTGCCTAGCTATGTGTATTTCTGTATGTAATTATTTTTGGAACTTTTATTTTTATTCATCTGTATCTGGTCTGAGACATATTTTCCTCTTTAGACTGATGGGCTGCACTTGTTCTATTCACAAGGAAGTTCTTCCTTCAGACCAAAGGCCCTATTTTATGTTAATATTCCAAATCAGTTTACCTTCAAAATTGTTGGAGCATGCTTTTGTGTTCTAACCTTTCTATATTTAATCTGACCTTGTTTGGTTTGGAGGAAACGTCTTTGTTAGCCATTGTTTGCTCAGGACTTTGATAATACGGGCACTTTGCTAATGTTAAGTATTTGGTTTTCTAGTATTTGGGGGTTTATTACACCAGACTAAGGCTCAAAGCGTATTACTCCTGGACAATGGCCTATGTAATACACAGGCACAGTTTTGCTATTGCTTTGGCTCCACTGATAGACCCTGTGTGAGAATCGCGGCTAGTTTTGGCCGCTCAAGAACAGTTGCCTGTCCTAGTGGTGCTATGCTGCTCGGTGGGGTGCATGGGACTGGAAACACACGCAGCACTTGGGGTTTGGGCTTGCTCTGTGCTGAAACCTGCGGAGCAGCCAGGGGAGGCTCTGCCCTAGCAGGGCAAATAAACATTTGGAGGACAGAGAAAGAGATACCAGGGGTGGGTGGAAGAAAGCTGGTGGTAAAAGCAGTTGTCGCAGCTGCTGAAGAGAGGCTGCAGATATGGAACGTGCCTCCAGCGTCAGTACAGATTTCTTGCCCCATCTTCTAAGCGCGCAAGGAACTGCCAAGAATCTGAGCATCACCAACGTGTTGAGATGGAAGAGAGTTCATATCTTCGGTACACGGGTTGTTGCTTTTGTCCTTCTTCTGAAGACCTCTCCTCCAGATTTTGTGCAGCATCTATTCACTTCTTTGTGGTGGAGGTGCGGAGAAGCTCCGAACATGCAGCAGATATCTGCACCCCAGTTGGTGGTGCAAAGCCACATGAGTCAGTCCGAACGTGTGCTTTGTCACTTCAAATATTCTCCTGTCTGGCGTGCCCGTCCCTGCCCCGCGCGAGGGCTGAGACCCTTCCAGCATGCCCATGCATGAAGCAGGAGTCTGTGACTTCACAGACTGCGTTCTGCACGTGCTTTGCTGGTGGTGTATTAGCGATTCAGCCATCGTACCAGCCTAATGACGCAGTATTGCCATTTTGTGAACTCCGCTGCGCAGACAGCAGCTTATTAGTTTCTGCAAGGATTTACTTTTTTCCCAGACCCATCACTTGTTTTATAAAGCTATCACGTACCATTTAAATACTTACCGCTGTTCTACAGTCGTCTTACAGTACTTTTTGCTCTGATATATTGCAAAATGGTCTATGTTAAACCCAGGGCAATAATGATTCAATATCAATCATTATTATAATTTTTTTCTTCAATGATACTTCATGAGATCTGACTAAGATAAAAGGAATTATTCTTTTAGAGATAGACTGTCATTATTTTTCATTATTTACTTTATTCTTGGAATAGTCTCATTGATTTTTTTTTTTTCAGATCATTTGCAGTGTTAGAATGAGTAAATAGGGTAAGAGTGAAAACATACTGTGTAGAAGAGCTCAAAGCTGGGAAAGCAAATCAAATATGATAAAATTTTTCTCTGTTACAGTGCATTTTCTATGGCATGTTTTTACTGCTCTTAGGTGGCTCAGGTTTCTCCGTGGCTCTAAATATACTTTTTACGTGCATGCATTATGAGAGTGCATTCTAGACTCGGTTGCTCGCATTTTCTACAGTGGCAAGTGGTTTTGTTCGGGTGTTTTTTTGAGGTCCATAACCATTCTTAACTTGGGCTTCCATTTTTATAAGTCTTAATTCTTTTTATTAAAATTCTTAGCACCTGTTTTCTAGTGGCCAAGTGATATGTTGCACCGCTTAGGATGAATGAGCTTTAATAACCATGATTATATCTGTCTGTAACATCTCTTCTGTGAGTGGATGGCTGCGTACAGTTGTTCTTCCATACTCAGCCATTACTGTTGACAGCATAACTGAGGGCATTTTCTGCACGGGTTTCTTTGGCAGTCCAAGTGGCTGCACAGATTATATCTCATCAGTCACAGGATACCACAAGAAAACATTCAACGCTTTGAGTTTAACCCATAACTCCAAGGTATTAAGTTACTAATTTGAAAACACGTCAATGAAAATTGATGTGTGACTTTCTGTCTGCAAAACAGGCCAGAAAGTACCATGGACTCTAGATCTTGAGCCACAGACACGGCCTGTAGGCCGTGCAGTTTCCTGCTCAAGAGGAAGGGGGCATTGGGTGCGAAACCATGGGAGTATCTTTCTGTTGTAGTTCTAGCGTCCGATGATAGCAGTGAGTAGGTGACCTCTGTTTACCCAGTTTCTTGCACTGGAAAAGCTTGCTTTGGGGATGCACCAGAAAAATGAAACCACCTACCAAATATGAGGCCAAATCATGGGGCTGACCAACTGATAGGAGCTTCTCCGCATAACGGGGTCGCTGGGACCCAAGTGGGACTGCTGGTCTACTATTTATCCTTTGAGACTGGCGCGTCAGAGGTGGGATATCTGGAACTCTCTGCATTGGAAAGGGACTGTAGGATGACACTCGTGTTGTATACGTGGCTAAAACAAGCAATGAAAGGCAAAGCCCTTCTGGAGATGATATTCCATTTTGGCAGTCATATTGGCAGACCGATTTTTTCAGGGGGGATTTTTCATGGCTCACTGTGGCGCAGGTAGGATCAAAATCAGTTTCCCCTTCTCTTGAAATGCTGCTGTGGGTCCCAGCGGAAGCAGGGTCAGGTGTGTGGTACAAAAGATGACCTCCTCTCCTTCATACTGATTTCACCCAGCTGCTTTGGCTGGGGTGAGCAGCAGGAGGAGCAGCACCAAGTGATGAGCGTTAGCCCCAAGAAGCTGTTGCTCGGGGGAACTAACGGTGTGAGAGTGAACAGCGGGCACACTGCGAGCTTGGAGGAGCTTGCTGGACTGAATGTGAAGCTTGAGTGAATAGTTCACCGCCACTTTTTGGTTTGGACACGTAGTCTACACAGCCCTATGGCTCAGAGAAACAAGCTCAGCAGAAAATAGGGTTTGTGTTCTAGCTTTGTGAGTATCAGAGGGGGGAAGATATGTTTCGTGCCAGAGACTAAGCAGCCAGCCCAGCCTTTTGTGCCAGAGATGACTGGAAAGTGCCTTGCCTCAAGCCGTGTCAGCAGAGAGGCTGCATGATGTACACACGCAACATAAGTAATACCCCAAATTTACTGGGGGGGGAAGGAGGAGAATGCTGCTAAGTAATCATTGATTCTATGATTATTCAGTGTTATCAATGAATAATTTTTTAGCTTAGTTTAGTTATGGCTTTCACATAATTAAGTCCCTGAGAATGAAATCTCGATATATTGTTTTTATTAGAGAAGTGTGTACAAGTTCCACAAACACATTTTTGCCAGGATAGCGAGTAGAGTGAGCGACCTTACAAACAAGAACAAGGTTATTCTGTAAGGTTGTGCGAAAAGGGGCAGCGCAAGGTGTGAGGAGCTCATCTGCTGTAACAGAGGGGAATAAGGGAGTAGCTGTAGAACAGAAAATCAGTTTTAAAAGGACTTGCTTGAATCGCATAATTAGATGGCAAATAATAACACAACTGTGTGACGCTGTCACACCTGGCAGCTGCTGATGTTTAACAGGAGATGTTCTGAATGTTTTAAAGCTTTGCTTCCTTTCTCATGTGATAAATAAAAGGAAAATCCTCTTTTAAATTAAGCTGGTAAAGTTCCTTTTGACTTGAATAAAATCAGGACCCAAATCTAGGAGTTGAATATACAATAGAGCTAAAAGTAGGAAGGAGCCATATTCTAAAGTACTTGAGGTGCTCTATTTTTTTATTTTTTTTAAGTCCTTTATTCAAAAAATCTTTGAGAATTCCTCCAGAGGCAACACACCAGTTCATTAGGTATTTTTCTTACCATAACCTTACCTTTCTAGTTGACAAAAAATTGCTGAACCTTTGATACGGGTTCAATGCCAAGAATAGTAATAGGGGAAAAAACCTTACAGTGTATTTATATGTTCACGTCATTCATTTACGTAAATGGTTGTAGAAGCTTCTTTGATTTATATGGCCAGCAGATGTTGGAACTTAAAGCACCTGCTAAGAAAAGCAGATTCTTTACAGCCGTGGCCTAGCCCTGTCTCTGTAGGTTTTTATTTTTCCCCTGGCCTCCTTGCTGTGGCCCAGCGGTATCTGTGCTATTAGTTCATCTGTGCAGGCAGCGTCTGTGGTGGGTCTTGGATGCTCTGTTCTGTGTGTCTGCCAGGCCCGCTTTGATAATGCAGCCAAGCCACTGCTGGTTGAAATGTGAAAAATGCCAGAAGCTTCTTTTTCTGTGTGTACAAAATCAGCCCAGGAGGCCTGTGACATGAGGAAAGCATAACTCCTTCTACTATACTGCTAAAAAAAAAAAAAAAAAAAAAAAAAAAAACAGCAAAAACCAAAATAAATAAAGGAGGCTTACTAGCAACACCTAGGCAGCACTGCAGCTCAAAAGCAGGCGCTTGTATTGTGTGAATTTGATACAATTGCCCTAGCTGGATAAAAAAAGTCCTATTAAGAAACTGCGGAGGAACTAAATTAATCCTAAGCAGACAAACTGTTTACTCTGCTGTTTGTCTTGCGCCCATCGGTGCGTCTGGAAATGTCTTGCCCGCTATTTCTAGGAGCTGATGTCCCAGCAGCATTGCCCAGAATTACAGTCAAAGCGCGCTGGTTTAGCCCGCGTGTATTTGGATACACAGCAGTAAAAACAATCTATTGTTCATAGCTGTTCTCTTCCCATCATAACCTCTATTGATCTTGCCTGTGCCATCCCTGGCTTGCAAAATAGATGCACAGCAGATGTAGAGCAAGCGGGCCAGCATTTCCAGTTTGATGCTAGGCATCAGTGAGCTGAGTGTTCCTGCAGACGATGGGAAATCTGCCTGTAAGGGTCTTTGTCTCCTTTTAGTGTAACTCTGCTGTATATGAAACTGAGAATGGGCGATGTATGCCTCGTCAATAGATGACCTGTTGTTGGGGAATTCGTAGGCTACGGGGTGAGGCTGATGTGGAAATTACTGCATGACGCTGGAAACAGCTGAAAACCTCAGATATCTGCACCAACACTCACACAGAAGGGTGATGTCCTCTTCCTTAAGTGAAGAGCAGGCTGTACCCCTTGAAGGGAAAAGGCAAACGCTGTAGATGTGGCACTCCTGGTAGACAGGCTGGAGTAGCCAGCCATCATCGCTGTGAGATGAGATTAATTGTTTTGGGCACATTAGGGTAACGGAGTAGCAGGTGACATTTGGAACAACAGTGAGATGTTTGCAATGACTGTGTTGCAACTCCTTCCCTGGTCAACGTCCATGCAGAAATGCGTGCTTGCCGATCTTCAGAGTGCAGTGAAGAGCTGTGCCTCATTGAAGTCTGGGTAAAGGACTATAATTTAAGTGAGCGTGGATGATGTACCTGAAACATGAAAATAAGGCTTGCTTACCGTAAAAAAAAAAAAAAAAAAAAAAAAAAAAATCACATCACAGTTAAAAATCCACCAATCATAAGGTTTTAAATTCAGTTATAAATCTCTAAATTATAGTTAGATCACAATTACTCCTTTTATAACACTTTTTGTAATGCTATGAACATTCTGCCAAGCACAGAAGCTTGAGTGTTAAAGGAATACATCACACCAATTAGTTAATGATACAGTTTTGTCTAGCCAAGTATTGTTTAAAAAAAAAAATAAATTTGGAGAGCACTAAAGGAAGTGACATAGTTTGGCATCTTGACTGATGCTGCGTGATCCTCGACCTCATTTATTTGAAGTAGTAACTGATCTGAAATACAGTATTTCTTTTAGCTCCTAATGACTTCTGTAATATCTGCTTGTAGAGTCAGTTCTCTGCCGTGGCTGTTTAATGCTTGCTTTTCAGTTCTCAGTAAGTCTTGACTTGTGCCCGATCCTGTGTTGCCAAAGTTGATGCCCTGCCATTTACCTCAACAGGTGCAGAATTAGCCCCTAGCACAGGGGGTGCCCTCCGAAATGTTGCTCTGCCCTGCTGTTACTGAAGGAAGGATGAGTTCAAGCCATTCCCCCAGGGATGGGGCAGTTACCTCTAGCTTCACCAACACATCCCACCGTTTGTATCAACAGTAGTTCTTTCACCTAGTCTGGAACCAAGTCCCTTCCAACTGAGAGCGCAGTTTCTCTTAGCCTTCACCTTGATCTGACACGCTTTACAGTTGTTACCTCCCCTCTTCTCTAGACAGCCTGCAAGTTAGAACCGAGGATTGCTGATGTTTGTTTGTCGGAACGTAACTTTGTCATTTTTCCTGCTGTCTGGCCTGCCAGATAGGGAGAAGTAGTAAAGACAGACTGTGAGTTACAGGGTGGAAATGAGAACGGGGCATTTGCGTTGTTCAGCAAGCTGGCATGCTATCCTGGCAGCAGCCAGCTCTTCAGATGACGTTCTTTGGCTTCGCTGCATCTCATTCACTAAAGCGCTCTCATTTGAACACTGACCCAACCCGATTCTTAGAGCTGAGCGTTTAATCTTGTGTTTGGCATTAAATTGCAGCTTTACTGTGAGAAATTTCAGAGAATAGCCTGCTACGTTGTAACGGACTCCACTGGGTGAGTTGGGATGGACTGTCTGAAGAGAGAGTTCCCAAGTGCGTTAAACGATTGCAAAGAAAATGAAGGAAGAAGTTAGACCTGCGGTCTGTAAATTAAGTCAGATGAAATGTTGTCTTAATTGGACGTGACAGTCATTTATGCTGCCCTAGTTTATTAGTGATAAGCTAATATAGGCTATCCATAGCTGATGGAATTGGCATACCATTCCTCATTGAAGTCGTTCCTACTTTAAGGCAGAGGTATCTACTCCTTGACTGAATGAATGTCTTGCTGACGTGAAGCAAGAGGCTCTCTGGCTTTAGGATTGCATACAGAAATAGGCCTGTTTGTGAGTGACAAACTCAGCTTGAAAAGGCAGCGTCAGGAATGTGAAAAAAGCAGAAGTGACTTGGGCATCGGCACAGCTCAAAATTGGTGTTCTGTATCATGATGTAAAAAGAAAAAAATCCCTTCAGGTAATTATACAGTATTGGCACAAACCTGTGCAAGGAGAGGCCAGTGCGTCACAGGCAAATCCCCTCGCTGAACTAGAGAAATAAATCCATTGCCTCAGCTGGCAGAGGGGACCAACACAAGTGAGCATCTCTGAGGCACCTTGTCTGGTGGAGAACGCGCGTCTGAGGACAGAAGATACAGATGACAAGTGTGTGGGATCCGGTGAAGATGAGGGAAGAGAGTCAGGTCCCCTCTGTGGAGAGATGATCCTATTGACTGGCCCTGTTTTGTTTCACCCAGATGGCTACTGAAGCAGAACACAAAAGTAACCGGGGAAACTTAGGTTGGAGGGGCTCTGGCATCCCGGTAGAGTCTTAGAAATATCCTACAGCTTCTTTCTGCTTGAAAGGGAAAGATAAGACACAGGGGCTTGATGAATAGAGGACGACTTATCTCTAGAAGAAATGATTAGTTATACTTAAAATTATTAGGTTGGAAATTCAAATCTCATCGCCTTAAAAAGAGTGAGGAGAGGTGAGGGGTGATCAGACTTGAAACAGTAAGGTGAATTTAATCACGTAGGTACAATACAGCTCTAAGGGACAAAATGCTGAGGAAGAAGGTTTAAGATATTATTTAACTTCTTTAATGATCTTGAAAGGTACTAGGCAGTACATTAATGAACTGATAATAAATTAGGAGGATCTTTGGATAGATAAATGATAAAAAAGGGGCATTGATTTCTTAATACAGAAAGAATAGCAAAATGATTTCCAAGCAATTGCCACTGAAGACAGCTGTGAATGCCAGAGAACTCTAATATTAAAGAATTACTTGTATAAAACAGTGGGTGTTCTGGCTGCATGATGTTTGAAACTAAAGTTTTTGCTCGAGCTTGTTCTTCTAGCAAGTGACAGAAACAACTCTTCTACGAATACTTCATAAATATTTAAATTTTGGTAGTTTATCCTTGATAACAGGTTTTCCAAAGCTATTTAAGTGTGAACCAGCAATACACCGCTAGTATGATATTGTAGGTGTGTTTCCAAAATATTCTTGAAAAATTAGCCATCCTTTTCCCATTCACATTTATATGTTCCCCTGCAGTTGGGCCATCAAACTAAGGGAAAAATTATCAATTTCAGAATTTTTCCTGCTACTTCTTTGACCGCAGCTGACAAATGTTGGGGGGCAGCATTGCACAAGATAATCTGTAATTCCCTCTCTCCGCACAAACGACAACAAAAAAATTAGTAGTGTCTTCAGTTAAATGTGAAAGGTACCTTAAAACTCGATGGCTAGCAGCATGACCCCCTTGGCCAGGCCAGTTGCAAGAGACGGTCCCTGAACGAAGGCAGTATATGTATAGTTGAATCACAGAAAAGGAACGGGAGCACCCCAGCTTCTGAGTACGTGCTGTGCCATGGGGAAATTACATGGTTTGTTTCAGGCTGCTGAGGTTGAATGTGGTGGGAAGCGTTCCCTTTGCTCACAGACAAGATGTTTTGGTTACAGGCCTAGAGATGAAGGCAGTTATCTATTAATAACATAAAGACTTTTTTTTTTTTATATTAAACTTCTGTCTAGGAACCCCGGCAATCATTTTGGTCAGAGACGGAGCAAATATTTGCTGATGGTCTAGACAAGCTAAAAACACATGACAATTTGGCTTTTTGTTATGCATTTATTGAAAAATAAGATACTTTTTACTAAGTACTGTAGAAACAAGATCAATCATAACACGAAATATAACTAATTTTAAATAGTAATTTAATAATTTAAGCAAAGCCCAAGGAAGGCTTGAAAAGATGTGTTGTCTTTTAGGGGTTGCTGTGTAGGTATCATCTAGTGGCACAAAATAGGGCCTGGAGGGTTTTTTCTGTCAAGAACCTGGCTTCCTCAAACTGCTAGAAACAGCAGCCCATAGCTCATGCGGTGTGTCTTATAGGCGTTTGCTCCTCCGTCTCTTATGTCCTTTACAAGTAGGACTGTAATTTTGCATTGCTTTTACCCGTCGTGTTATCTTGAACTTGCTTCATATTAGAACAAAGTTATCCAACCAGTATAAGCAGGAGAGGTTTCCAGTGAGGAGCTCTTGATGATCCTGGAGAGCTGGGTATTGCTTAGTGCTGGTCCTTCTCCCTCGCCCTGCAGACTGTGGCTTTTCGCTCACTGAGACGCCAGGTACAAAACCAAACTGTTGGCACATTAGCCCAGGCAAATATTCTGATATTCTCACTGAAGCATAGGCGCAAAGGGCTCACAGAAGAAGCTGTGTTTTTTTTTTTTTTTTTTAGAGGTCTCAGCTGCAGCTGTGGTTTCTGGAGGTAACATTTGACTAAATGCAAGCTGCTGCTCAGCGCAGCTTGTTGTACCATCCCCTGCTCTTTATGCTTGCAGCTCCCCTTGGCGGTGCCGAAGTAAGGAGTCTCTCATAGCAAGATGCATGCGTGCAGCAGGAAACAACGGCATTGCTGGTAACACGGACAGCTTCGGGAGCCCTCAGCTGCCAAAACACTGGAGCCGCCTCTCAGCGTTGTCCTGGGAGCTCACAGACAGATGTTGGAAAGCATCCTTTCCGTTAGCCAAAGATCATAGAATCGTAGGGTTGGCAGGGACCTCTGGAGATCATCTAGTCCAAGCCCCTGCCAGAGCAGGGTCACCTTAGAGCAGGTTACACAGGAACGCGTCCAGGCGGGTTTTGAATGTCTCCAGAGATGGAGACTCCACCACCTCTCTGGGCAGCCTGTGCCAGGGCTCTGCCCCCCTCAAAGTAAAGAAGTTCCTCCTAAGATGTATCTTCGCTATAGAGTTATCCTGAAAAAATGCATACTACTGAAATTAAGGTGACTGGGCGAGCCCGCTCTTGCGGGGGGAAGAGGCAGCAAAGCCCCGCTCCAGATGCCAAGTGCTAGGCAGGGACCCTATCTAAGGTATTCTCTACGCCCTTGCTAGGTATTGCTGAAATACAGTACGGAAAAAATGTTGCGGGAAACTTCTTGGGTGAAAACTATTGTCGCTGCTTTGGTCCATTTTACTAACTAAGTATTTAATTTTCACATGGTTTTTCATTTTACCTAAAACTGTGTGCTTGTTTAAGTTCTTTAGATTCAGTAACTTCAGCTTAGTGAAAATTCCAGTGTCCTGAAAAAAAGGGACCATTTTCTTAAAATGGAAACAAAACTTTGTCATTTGTTTGCTGGTAAATCTAAGTATCAAGCTATTTTTTTTTTCTTGATGTGCAAAGTAAATGACTTTATACAGAGTTAAACAATGTTATCTGCTGGGATTTTAGGTATGGTTGTGTGTGTAGTCTTGTTGTAAAAGTACATCTATTTATGAAGACAAGAAACCTTGTCAGTTAAACGCCAAATACAAGATAGAGGGTGATGTCTGTGATGAGTGAGCATTTAGAGGACTGAGCCAGGAATGGTAGCCAGGAGTTGGGGCATCAGAATCTCATCTTCCATATTCATTATTACTGGGGCAAAATAAGTGTAAAAAAAAAAATAATAATATATATATATATGTATATTCCATTGAACATCAGTGTTAAACTCATTTTTTCCCAAGCTTCCCTACAGTGAAAGGGGATTGCTTCTCGCTGCTGCTTGTTAGTTGGTCCCAGGGAAGTTCTGTCAATGTAATTATTTTGTAAATCTGTTGAGGTGGAGACTCTTAATTTTGTACAGTGTTCTGTTGGTATCCCTTGGGCATAGCCACTTACCGATTAACAACACAGATACAATACCTGTAATGCACAATACATAGTCCGTAGATATCGACATTGAAAGCTACAAATGTCAAGCGCAAACATGGCTCAAGGCGACTGTTAGCAGGGTCTATTTAGACATCGCTGGCACCCTCACCTACTAGGTCAGATCTTCAGTGAAAGATTTGGTTCCGAGTGCTTTTGCCTTATGAAACTGTCATTTTTTTTTTAATCCAGGCTTAATACTCTCCCTTCTGAATAAATTGGTTAAATGTGCCATGTTAATTTGAGGGAGAATGTAGCAGTAAGAGGCGATCACGTGCAATTGGAAAGAAATATTTACGGTCAGTTTAGCAGGATCAGCTATCAGATGACCTCTGACATCCACCATCATCTACTACAGAGCTAATTAGCTGTAAAAGTAGATGACAAGTCAATTGCATCAGCACAAAGAATTAATTTGTCTTTTTGGGTTTTGCTGATAATAAAGTCTGCCGGACAAAGGTAGGCAGAGAGCCACCGGTGTGTGAAAAGCAAACTTCCCTGAAGGAAGGTTAAAAGACGACGCAGCTGTAAACAGAAGCATAAAGGCAAGGTAAAGGTACAGAATGAGGGGATGCTTGTGGCAAAATGGGTGGAGGGGCTTCTAGCTACAATGAGGTAATGAAGTACAGGAGAAAATTCAGTCTGTGGACACTAGGTTTAACCCTATGCTAGTTTAGATTATCTTGATTTATTCCCCCTCGCCCCCCCCCCCCACAGCTGCTCATCCTCATTGCAGCTCTTGAGGATGCTGTTGGCTATATTCAATGGCATGTTTACCTGGGAATGAAGTAAAGGCAGCTTTCTCGCATGCCTGAACACCTGCTTCTCAGCACGCAGCTTTGTGCTTTCAAATACGCAGCCCGCTTATATTTGTGCACTAGTTTCCAGTGGGACTTGCTCCAGGCTCGTGCCTCAATCTTAACTTCCCCGTTTCTGTGCCTGTAGCCTTGAGACAATTTAAAGTCTCCTTCATGTTGGCACAAGTTGGAATTAGTTGTTCTGTGGCTTTGAAATCTGCTGCAGCTAACTGGAGGGAATGCTTGACCAGGTCAAGTGAAACTCCCTGTTTTGCCTTCTCGGCTCTTGTCTGCTCCTTGACATGTTTCTAACTGCTGCAAGCGGATACAGGGTGGTGGAGCTGTCGTATGGCAACAGCCTGTCTCTCATGGCAGTCTTGGTGGAACTAGTGCTCCTCCTCTCAACTCCTCAGCTGAGACCTTCTCAGCAGCTTTGAGAAGATCCGATGTGAGGGATGCTGCAGGGAGCTGTTTGGCCCTACACTGCACAGAAGACCTTCTGGTCCGTACTCATCCTTTTTTTCCTTTTGTGTTCCTTTTTCCTACAAAGCTCCCACCTGTGATTTAGTCTGTTTTTCTTCAGTCAGTCCCGTACCGTGCTGTTCTCCGCATAGCCATGTAACATGATGCACCAGTGGCTTTCCCCAGCAACAAGTCAGGGTTACCCCTTCCCTCCTGTTCCTTCTGAAATGCTGTTTGTCATTAGGACCGGTGTTTATGGCATAAAGCCATTTTATGACTGCTTCTGCTAAGAGCATTCTCTAGTGGCTTAAAAATAGTAGTTACTAGTTAAAAAAAAAAAACAAACAGTGAGGGGAAAAATGGGAAAAACTGCACTTTCTGGTATATAACACGGGCTCTGTGGGGTATAATAAAACTAGTTAGCAAAACTGATTCCCATTCCTACAGTAGCACAATTAACCACATTGACTATAAAACCATCTAATTTAGAGAACTAGAAAAGATGAGATAAGGAGCACTTACTTAACCCCTTTTGAAGGGGACCTGCAAGGAGTTATGCTCGCATGCAGAATACAGTTGGTGGTTTATGCCACTCTGGACCCGGCAAATGCTTCATCTGTGTTAGCAGGCGGGTAGGGGATGGTTGCCCCTATAATTTTTGTAGAGAAGACAACTGTGTAAGCAGCAGGCAGATGCTGAGTGTCTGGAGCGCTAGCCCTAGCCCAGGCCAGGTTGTTCTCAATTGTCTTCTGTTGTTGAAACGCTCTGACAGCTGTTACAATTGCGGCAGCTGTTTTGTCTTCATTATGTGATTTTAAAAAAAAAAAAAAAAAGACAACTCAGGCCAATTTCTAAGGTTCATATCTGGGCACAAATCTCCACTGAAGCTGAGGGGAGTTTATGTGATTGTTCCACAAAACTGGCTCAGTTTATAAACTGTAGCTGTAGGGAAGTCTCAAAACCCCTGAAAGCCCTTATTCCACGATGATTTAGCCCCACTGAACTTGGCGACTTCTGCACCACTGTGGAGTCTACTTAACTAGAGTACCTTTAAAAAGGCTTCCCGAGAGTGTGTGTGTATGTGCATGTGTGTGTGTAGAAGCCACCAGGAGCTTTGCCTAGCCTTCTTGCACCCGTTCTCTCATAGCTGAGCTACTTTGGGCATGACGTTAGCCCATTGTAATTGTACACCCTGCAACATATTTGTAAGCAGCAAGGGAGGCAACGTGGCCTACTCAGTTAAGGAGCAGCTTAAGATGCGAAGCTCTGAGTCTGTTTTCCATTGGTACTGCTCATTTGCTGTGGGACCTTCTCTGAGCCTAGTTCCACAATCTGTAGAAGGAAGATAATTACACTTGGAATTTATTAGGAAAATCAGGTAACAAGCTAGTTATTAGATAGGCAGCTACTTCCATTAGTGATGTTGAGATGTGGTGAGAACAGAGTTTGCTTTGGTTGAAATGATGTCCTCATAGCTTTGTGTTTCCCTTATTCATTGCCTGCCTCCTCCTGTTTTCTCTTCACTTGATGTACGTGTTGACATTTTTTGGAAAGGGAGTCTCTCCTCCTCCAAATGAAGAGCCAAGCAGTCCCGGCTGAGGGACAGATTCAGTTTTGGACAAAATGAGATGCTGTTTTGAAATGACTACATTGCTTTCTGGTAAAGCAAACCTGAGCTTTCCACGTAGGCTTGGACAAGTAACTATTGTCAGCAGCATGTCGTGTGTTGGCATTGCTGTATTGATATGTAGTGGATAGCTGAGGGCTCCAAGAGCCATGCAAGGTCTCAGCTGCCACCTGTTTCCACTGTGATGAAGAGTGTAAGCTGGTTTTGAGATACCTATGGGGGTTTTTTCTTCCACCATGTGTCCTAATGATCCAGGTGATAAATTCAAGGTAGCAATTTGGAAGGGAAGGATCAATCTCCTGTCTAGTCACATGCCAAACAGAAGTATCCCTGAGGCATTCAGCCAGGGACAAGAGTCACGTGGCAGAAAGTAGTACTCTAGTACTGTACTACGTGCTTTAATTTTTTTGGTAGAAATGCTTCAACAATAAAAAGAAATCAATACGAAACCAAACTAAAGTCCAGAGCAGATTGCATTTTTATAAATACGAATAATGCAAGTTTGGTTAGATTTATTTTATTATTTTTTTTTTAGTTTGAAGTCATTTGAGGATGTGGGGTACAGTACAGATCATCTATCAAAGTCTGCAATACTCAAGTGTTTGTGTTGCTTTTCATATTTTTAATAGAAATCTTTTTTAACTATTTTTTTAAATGATTTATTAAAAAGGAAAACACTTTCTTTTGCTGTTGTGCCCTTGTATTTTATTCAGACTCTTCTGTCGTGCCCACTTCTGTGATGCACGAACGCTTAGCTATATACCACTGCACTACGGCAGACCAGCGTGAAACGACATGAGAGACTATCGCATCAGTGAGAAGGCATGATTGAAGATTTTGAAGGGCTGTATAGGTCAGGGAGAGCACCTCCAAGCTAATGTGAAATTTGACTGGCAACCGGTGGATGATGGAGACAGAAGTGGAATGACGTGCTCACTCCACCTGGTGCCAGTCAGAATCTTGGCAGCAACATTTGGTACCGGCTGCAGCCTGTTCATGGTGTGTTCAGGGAGGCTGGCAAAAAGGGCATTACAGTGGTTCAAACTGAACGAAACAAAAGCAGGAGCAAAATAGCTCTGCTTCCGCAAGGGCAGGTTGCTGGCACAGTCGGGTGGCGTTTCTGAAGTAAAAGATGACGCATTGCTTGACAGAGAGCTTCAGCTGCATGTGTTTGATTTCAGGTGCAAGGAAAAGTCTGCCTCCTAAATTTCTTACTAAGGGAATAAATTGCAGGGATGTTTTCAAAAGATATAAATAAAAGGAATCGAAGGAAACATAACGTAGATGACTTTCGCAGTACAGTACTTATTTTTAAGTTTTAATTAAAGATCGCTTCAGATGCTTTGTCCAGGCTTTGGTATGGCAAGAAGGCAGCCTAGGTGGAAAAGAGGAGGTATGTAATAAGTATGAGCAGAATATCACAGTGGCGATGGTTTGGTTTGACTTGGGAATTGATGTGAAAACAAGATACCTAGGAAAAGTGTCAGAGTTCATGGATCTACAGCTCAATAGCGGCCAAATGGAGAAGTAATAGAAGTGGGACAGATTTGGACCTTTTTTTTATACCGGATAACATGTCAGAGGAGAGAAGTGCAGAGGGCCCAGTTCAGCTTTCTTATGTGCCTTACCTTCCCATGTAAGTGAGATACTTGTGCACCAGGAACCCAGAGTTCTAGTCTAAGCTGTTCTAAAATAAACGAGTTTCGGGAAGCAGTGTGTGACAAAGGCACACAAATCTTAAATGCCCGAGGCACAGCATATAATATCAAAATACCAGGAGGGCCATAAGAGATGAGTTTTAGCCGCACCTTCCTGTCCTGCTCATCACAAAGGGAGTTGGATGCTCTCTATATCATACACTGACAAAGCTCATGCACTTGGCTGTACGCTCGATGTACCTTCCTGGAACGCTTTGCCTTTCAAATCTGCAAGCAAACAGCTGACTCTGCATTGCAGTGTTTGCTCTACCTGTCCTCATCAGGTCTGTGCAAGCTGGAGGAAAGATGTTGACGAAAGTAATCGATAGAGTAAAGAATGATGAACCAATGGAAGGAATCTGACTGAAAGGCCACGATGGAGACCACAACAGTCATGACAGTATCATAATTATCATTTTGGGGGATGGCAAATTAAAGTGCTAGCACAGAAATAACGGGATCAATAATTTAAACCTTGTCAAGTGTAAGGTTATAGAAGAAAAGACCAAAAGCAGTAACTGTTGTGCACAAAAGAACACTTTCTCTACTATATAGTTTACCAGCATAATCATCAGTCGTGATGCGATCCCAGGCCTGTTTGCAGACTCCTTCAAGTGCTGATAATATGCCAAAGAACTGGAGAGTGTGGGGGGAAAAAATGTTTTGATTTGTAGCGATTCCAGAAGTCGGGTTTCTTCTGGGTTGTATTGCTATCAGCTGCTTGTGTGACCTTGAGCACAAGACAGTTCACTTCCTAATAACTCCTTTTTTCAACTAAAACTTAAATTTGTGTTTTGCGAGTACTTGGCTATACTTGCATGGAAGGCAACTGTAGATGTTCATGGGCAACTTCTAGATTTGCATTAGAATAGTGCGAGTTACTGTCAACTGTAGTAAAGCTGTGGCTTCAGATCTTGATTCACAAATTCTCCTAACGTTAATATTTGCTATGCTGGGAGTTTAGAGCAAGAATATGACTAAAGGTTTACGAGACTTGTGTAGCCGTGTGGGACAGTGTCCTTATGGATAAGCAAATTAGCTCTGTTTAAATCTGTGACAAAACTCCAGCATAGAAGCTGAGTTTTAATTTGCATGAGTTGAAAGCTCTGCTTTCATTTGTGAGAAGCTGAAAGACTGAAAAGAGAAGAAGGGTGGGGGACAGGGAGCCCAAAATTTAACAGGAAGAAAGGAAGCGCAAAACAAATACTGGAGGTGAAAGAAGTAAAAAGGAAAAATGGGGAAGGATATATAATAACTTTATTAGGCGCCTTGCGGAGCTGTATTTCTTAACATAAAATCAGAGTGGTTGAGGCTGGCAGGGACCTCCAGAAGTGGCCACTACAACCTCTGACCAAGCAGGCTCAGAGAGAACAGCTTGCCCAAGACCACGTCCAGTTGGGTTTTCAGTATCTGCATGGGTGGAGACTTTACAATTACTCTGGGCAAGGTGTCACAGTGTTCAACCACCTTCATTTTTTCTTGCCTTAAAAAGAAATTTCCTTCTATTTTGTTAGTACCAGTTGAATCTCGTCGTGTCGCCGAGCACTACTCAGAGCAGCCTGGCTCCCTCTGCTTTTTATACCCTTTTCTTCTCCCTGGCTGAACAGTCCCAGCTCTCAGATTTTCTTTGTGTGAGCAGTCCCTTCATCACCTTTCTGAGCCTTTGCTGGACTCAACACAATAAGTGAATGTCTGTCTTGTACTGGGAGCCCAGCACTGAGTCCTACACTCAAGATGCATCTCACGGGGGCTGAGTCCAGGGGAGTCATGTCTCTTGACGTGCTGGCAACCCTCTTCCTGATGCAGCAGTTCTCAGGGACTAATCTTTGCAAAAGATCAGCTCTTAAAAAAATAAATGAATAAATAATTTTTTGGGTGACCGTGCCAACAGAGACTCCCAAGAGCACTGTGTGGTCTTGAAACTGTGGTCACCAGCACGCTGGTTCCTCAGTGGGGGCAAGCCCACTGCCCACACTATTTGGTGTCTGAATCATTTGAGTTTGAGACTTGGATTTCTGAAGAAAGTGTTTATGTTGCATCTAAATGTTAAGATGTACTTCTGAATATTTTTCACACTTTTGTTTTTTTTCCAGCTTGTGTATTACATTGCGCAGAGCAATTGTACTAGCTCGGCTCAGTGCACGTTACAAGCTCTGTAGGTGCTCTGAAGGTGGAAAAGAATGCTATTTTGTCCTAAACCTAAAATTTTAGTTGGTGGGCAGGTTTTGGCTGCAGCCTTACTTTGACATCATGCCTAATCAGGGCAAGTAATTTTTAAAACAAAATTTAAAAGCAGTTCTCTCGGGGCTACCTGTGATCAAATCTTGCAGCTGTTCAGTCCCTACAGCAAACTTTGCATGGTCGTTGTTATTGACTCTTCTCCTGAAAAGATCAACAGGTGAATGTTAACGCAAAAATTTCAGTGAGTGTTCTTCCAGTGCAAAATTTAATTCCGTTGTTGCTAGTTTGCTGTGTCTCAGCTTGTCTTCCCCTAACACTTCTGTGACCAAAGAACTTGCAAAGAGCTGGGGAAAACGAATTTCAAAAAGATCTCCTTGGTTTCACTGAAGGATTGGGTTCAAACTCTTGCATGTACATATATGTATGAGGAAAAACACTGGATAACCAACTAATGCAAAGACTGACCATAAATGTATTAAGGGAGAATTCATTATAATTACATCAAAATGCCTAAACTTGTTCCAAGGAATTAGGTTTTTTTACTAAGTCTGCATTTGCTGTGAAAGGAACGAGCTTGTGTTCTTAAGTTCTTACCATTTTCTTACCCGATTCTGTACTTCAACTGCATCTTAGTGCAGAGTCTCCTATAACTTAGATTTTTCTGTACTCTTCTGCTTTGCTTGCATTAAACTCAGCTTATCCAAGGCTGAGTAACACCGTGTGACATGCACCAATAGCTTTTTGCAGATGCATTCCGCTTTAATTGCCATGTGTCAAATGTTTCCAACCAGCTTGTGGTCTGCAGAACAAATTAAACATCTCCATGAAGCAGTTAAAAAAAATAAAAAAAATCCAAAACTAGACTAAACTTGAACCATGAATATATTAATGAAAATCTCAATCTGTTCACGGACATTTTGTGAGCAACAAAAAGCAGCATTAATCAAGTCAATTACTCGCTTTGCGGTTTTCACTTGACGATAGGGAATGTCGCAGCATTTGTCCCTCTAAATTCTGGTAGTTACACAAGCAAGGGAACTTGATTTTCAGTTTTCTCTTCAATATGTCTATTTCTTATAACTTTTACTTGAGCACAGACCTTTCTACCTCTGTAGGTCATAAGGAAGAAAGTGTCTTTGTTAGCTTGGGCAGCGTTTGTGTTAGAAAAAGGAGCCTGGCCAGACAGTTAAAAGGCGTATTTCCCTGCTCCTTCTGGATGAAAACAAAGCCTGGCTCTGAAGCATGCATCCTGCCCATAATTCATGCTGAGGGTGTCAATCAGTAAGCTAAAATGTCCACAGGTATCTGCATCGGGGTGTGTAAGATAATATTGCTTTTCATTTTCTAGTGAAGGGCATTATTCTAGTAATGGCACCATTCCCAGTATCCTTGTGAGCTTGCCTAGGAGTACAGCGTAGCTCCTGAATATAGGTCAGAAAAGGACGCTGTTATAACTAGTGTCCTTGATGGAAACTGATATGTGCTGAATTTGCAAAAAGTCTTGAGTTCAGTGTCATCCGTTTTCAGTATTTCCCGAACAATTGATTTATTTCACATTATTAATGAACTTTGCAGCAGTTCCACTTGTCAGGCCTACTCTGCAGGGGTCAATAATGAGAGGAAACCTGATGTTAGTGGATCCAGCTTAAGTGATTCTGTCATGCTAACGATTCAATATATCAGGACAAATGTCAGCTCCTTCCAATATGTTAATTCCTCTGGTCCTATTTGCATAAACTACAGTCAATGAAATACAAGTTCCCCCTCTAGGATAGTTAATGGAGATTTGTAAAGGATTTTTAATTTTTTTTTTCCTGAGTTTCTAAGAAGACTGAGGAGAATGGGACCTCATTCCTGAGCTCCATATGTAGCCTGGAAGCAAAGATGTGGTGTTACTTGAACGCGAGCTCTTCAAGGAGCAGGGTTAGCTACCTGATTAGGTGACAGCAGAGATGAGGACTGGACAACCGCTGTACCTGATTTTGTAGGTCTCGGAAGGGATTGCTCGTGAACCAACCAAGCAGAGCTTGTTGACTTCTGCCCTCCTGTGCTCAGAATAGAGGATTAATAGAGGATTAACCCTTCAGATTAGTGTACGTGTGAGACTGTATTTTCCTAGCCTTTCCAGAAAAAATGTTGCCAAATTCTGTGTCCTCATAAAATGAAACTTGTTGTCAACAAAGTACCCTCAGTAGCTCTGCACTAGCAAGCTTTCAGAGCATGCACTTCTGGCTCTCCAGTGTCTTGTCCAAGTTCTCATTTGCTTCATCTGAAATTTTTTTCTGCATTTAGTGGCATGAAATTTTTACCTGTGGCACATTCCAAGTTCTTCAACATGGCCGAAGTGGGGCTCCCGTGGTTTGCACCTGAGTTTACCACAGGGATAACCTTATTTTCTCCTTATAGTGCTGGGGTTTTGTGCACCAGTTTGCCTTTAGGAATGAATAAATAATTTATGGACATTAGAAGTAGAAAAAAATTTCCCTATATAGTCGTGGAATAGATGTTACTTTTCATGCACTTTCTTGTGGCCCACACGCTGCCTTCCTTGGTACCTGAAGATGCTACAACATTTTAGTAACTGAAACATTTGTCTCCACAAGCCACTTTAAAGGCATGTATTTAAAACAAGGTTTCACTGAGGTTCTCTGTCATTACTTTGCTTCTACCTAGATTAAATTAAAAATTGAAGGGTTTTGTATTGTACTTCCTCTCTTCCTTGGATTTTTGAGATGATGCTCCAGTGTTTAGCAGCAGCAATATACATGTGGAATACTGATGGTTGCAAACACCACGAGGGGAAGCAGTCTTTCCCACAGAGTGTTAAAGTTTCTCAGGACAAAAAAAGATAAGTAGCTACTGCTTTGTTTTCTTCTACTTCCTCTGTATATGAAATCACTTTGATAGATCTGCAGGAAGAGATTTAGTTGCAGATGGCAGAGGTCAGTGTATTGTGTATTCAATGTAGTCAATAATAAAGTCAGGACTTATGCTAACTGAATGTTAATAAGGAATCACAAGGACCTTGGAAAGTCATTACGTCTGGTCATTTGCTTCACAATATTGCTCCAAACAGGCTCTGGAGGCCAATGCAAGGGGATTTAAAAAAAAGTCTGAAGGAATAAGGGAAAGCAGAAAGGCTAAAAATAGAAGGTTCATGTAATGTGCAGCAGACCATTGTAAAGACAATTTCAGAGTACAGTTGTTACACAGTGAAGAAAACCATATTACTTCATTAAATGACTTCAACATTGAGCCTCATCCTAGTCATCCTTTCTCCCCCCAAGGTTGCTGACCTGTTGTCCTAGGAGATCATGATGAATCTACGTGTCTTTCCCATAACAGCAGAAATCATAGCTATGGTTATAAAGTAGAAGTGACACAAACTACGTTCAATAGTCAAGATTACAGATGAAATAGACACAAAACAGAAGTGGGTTAATTCCTGTAGCTCTAGATACTTGGGCAAAAATTTTGTTTGCTGGGATTTTCATGTCTGAACAATTCAAGATTTATCCTAGGACATGTCTGAACAATTTTCATGTCTCAACAATTCAAGATTTATCCTAGCTTTTGTGTTGGACTCAAAAGGAAAAACCTTTAGGCTACAGCAACACTCAAGCCAATAGTCTTTCCTTCCTACAAACCAAATATTTAGCATCACTTACATTAAGTCATCATTACTTTGCTCCCCGACCTTGAAATGACCAAAACCGGAACAAAACCCCCAAATTGAATCATTTAGTCTCACCCAGACAGAGCTCTCTTTGGAGAAGTAATGTCACTGTACTTAATGTAGGATCTTGGCGTAGCTCCTCACCTTTATTTCCTGAGGCTGCTAATGAAGGAAATATCTTTCACGGCATTATCAATGTAGTCAGTGAGCACCCAGCGGATGTTGCTGCCCTGTGACATGTGGTTGCCCCACTTCTTGCTAGCTGTTCAGCTGAAGCTCCAGCCTTTATCATTTCAGTGAGCGATGACCAGTCCTGCAATATACCCAGTTCTACTACTTGGCTATGCATGATACTGTCTCTGTGCCACTGAGCTGGCCTCCACTAGTTAATTTATTGAAAATGCCTATAAAATGCATGCAAAAGGCAGATAGGTCTGTCGTAAATCTCAAAGAATTAGCTTAATGCTCTTATTGTTTGCTGGTTGGGTCCATGGGCATAATGCCTGCGTGTTCATTATAATTTGGTGCAAGGGTAAGAGTTCAGTAGACAAAATTGCTGGTTTTGCAGCAACATTCCAGTATATTTACAGTGGAAAGGACCAGTGAAGTTGTTAATATTGCATTGAATTCCATTAGTGGACAAGTTTCAAACCCTTTGCCTATAGGGCACCTTATTTTCCAGCGATTTTGCAGTAATGAGGAAGTTCAGCCTTTGTACAGAAAGTCAGTGTGGGATCGTAGGCTTCAGATGACTTGGGGTTAGGAAAAGTGATAGTCTCAGGTATGAATATGCTCTAGTCAATGAAGCTATGTCCACGGTTTAGATGAAGCAGATGGAATACCAGAAATGTGCAGCCTGGTGAGCGACAGGGATTCCGTTGGGATTAATTCATTTTGCTTGTCACGTAGAGTCAAGATTTGGGCAGAAGTCTTTGCTGCTGCCTTGTCTTCCTGAGCCATGAGGGACTTGCACACTTTAAAAAATGTTGCTTGTCATCCAAAATATTAGGACCTGCAAAGCATAGTATTTTATTTGAGGCATTTAACTTCCTCACTCTGCTTCTATGCAAAATTGAGATAAATACAATTCAGGCTGAGTTTGACCAATCCATCTTCTTATAGATGTGAAAACAGGGAGTGATTTAGCTCGTTATCCTGAAGACAGTGTGAATGTTGAGCCTTTCCTTTGAAAGCGTTGGGTATTTCTAGGGAGATCCACCATGTCGGATAGGTTAGAACAAGAAAATCTGTAAAACATCTCCCAAGGGCTCATCTTGTCAGTGCTCATCAAAGCAGATGGTAAATATAAATAACCTGTGGAGCAGTTTTTCTTTAACCTATGCCTTCCACTTTAATCTTCACTGGAGCGATGCTGGTCCATCACAATTTAATCCTCAAATACCACATCCTTGTTATACTGAAAAAGCCTTTGGGAAATATCCTGCATGCTGATCTACAGAGGGAGTAAATGAATAAAAAAAATTACTGAGTTGTCCCTCAAAAAGTTGATATTAACTTCTTTGACACCATTTGTTAGTGCTCAGAGGAACATGTCCAGAGTACTCAAGTATCGCAAGAGCTTAGTATTTTGGTTTATGCTGGAGTCTTGATCCGTCAAAATGTTTAGTGCCCTCAGCTTCTATACAATTTCCTCAGAGGAGAGAGCATGGAGGCTCTGGGTTGCAAAAAGCTTGTGTTTTCAGTGACGTTGTCTTCATTAAATTCTTACACGTAAATCCTGGATTGTATTGTGTGTGAAGGGCAGTGAGGGATGGAAGCTTTAATGAGCATGCACATCCTTTTCTTGCTTTTTTGCTCAGTGATCCTTCATTGGTTAAGGAATTGCAATGTTTCAGAGTTCCAATATGTAAAACTATGTGCATTTTTAACAAACTCGGAAGCACAGAGATTAACTGCCTCTTTCTGCTCAACCCCAGGCTAAACAACACATGCATGGTGATAAAATTAGAATGAAGTACAAGTTTCTATACTGCAATCAAGGTATAGAAAGGGTATTTAGCTTTTGTCACATCCTAATACTTATAATGAAAATGTGACCGCTCCGTTTCAGATACCCTCTATCTCGGCATAATATGTTGGCATACTAGAAAACTTTTCAGAAAGATCTTACTCTTTATATCTGTTTCCCCATAAGACTCTGGATGACAACATATTTAAGCTTTGGAGATGCAGCTGGACTTAAATCAGCATAGTTTCATTGATTCTTTTTTTATTATTATTATTATAATTATTTTTTTATGGGTCTGATTTCCATGCAGTGTGATACAAAACAGGTACCAGGCTTTGCATCTACCCTAACTTACTATGGAGAGCCTTCTGTCATTTGAGAGGAGAACTCAAATAGCCCTATAAACATTTTGCGAACATAGCTAATGAAAACTAAGTCTTCACCATCTCTCAGGTAAACTCCAGTTGTACAAGATTCCTTTTACTTTGGGGAATTTTCCCCTTCCACCCAAATTGACCCAATCACATAACCCTTTTCCTATTCCTTCAAAAAAAACAACACTGCATTGAGACGCTGCAGGATGTGAGAGGCCACTATTGGACGTCTCACTTCTGAGTCCCAAATTGTGAATGGACTGAACTGTCTGTGACTGTGGGTCAATGCAGCCTTGGGCAATCCTCCTTCTACAATTTACTAGTGGGAACTCTACAATTGTCTACTGTTCCTAAAACATGGAAATTATCTAGTACACTAAATATATGGCTCTGACATACTTTCATGCTATCCTGGTTAAAATAAATTTAACTGTTTCAAATATTAATGCTCTTCCTCTACCAATTATTAGAGTCAGTGGGACTTAGATGGGAACTCCTCACGGGATGCAGCTTCTTAACAAATGGAGACATGAATTGTGGCAGACTTCATGAGGAAGTGCAGCACCAAAAAAGCTGCACAAGCCTCCAAATGTGGCATGGTGTTCAGCAGCAGCAATTTGTGTATCAACACTCCCTGCACAAGATTGAAGAGCAAGTTTCAATTATAGTCCTTTTAAAAACATTTGGAAAATGCTGCTACTTCGTGCCTATTGATTTCCTTCTTGAAATCAATATTCATATAATGAGGTCTGACGCATTTCTGACCTGTGTAAATGCAGTGAATTCTTGGGGTGGGGAGTGGTGGGGGAGAAAACGCTGGTAATGGAAATTTAAGGATCTGTCTTAAACCTGCATGAGAGACAGGCACTTGAAAGATGCCTCTCATAAGGCAGAGTGCGCTATGTTGTACTTAGTCTTGACCTTGATTACGTAGGCATTTTTAGGTACGAGACAGGGTCTTTGCTTATGCAATCACCTAGCAATAATCAATAAAATATATTGAGGTCATATTTACTTTGCAAATCCTGAATGGTACAAAACTGGATAAATGCTTGGATGATACAGCTGGTCACCATCTCCACTGCTGAAAAAGTGAAAATGAGGACAGTGAATATAAGAGCCCAAGAACACGTTGCCCTAGAGGGATGAAGAGAACCTGAACATAGTCTGCAAAGCTGTGCAAGGTAAACTTGTGAAAAAATGAACCAAACCAAAATGTTTGGTTCAGAATATAGCAGGAGGTTCTCATGTGTACATGGATCAGGCTGTGGCTTGTTTGTGTCTTTTTTTTCTACTGTGGTCTTGTAAATAAAGCACTATAGAGAGATCTGGCGTATATGTTTGGCACTGTTACTGCCCTTCTGGACAGATTTGTTCTGTGCTGCTGTCTTCATCAGTAAAGATAGAAACACTCTCTTTGTAAAGCTCTGACAAATAAAAATTGTGGAGAGGAGTCAATTTTCACTTGTGGTCTACCTAATAATCATAGAATCATAGAATCGCCTAGGTTGGAAGGGACCTTTCAGATCATCTAGTCCAACCATCAACCCAACACTGACAAAAACCATCACTAAACCATATCGCTAAGCACTACCTCTACATGTCTTTCGAATGCCTCCAAGGATGGTGACTCAACCGCTTCCCTGGGCAGCCTGTCCCAATGCTTAATAACACTTTCAGTGTAAAAACTTTTCCTAATATCCAATATAAACCTCCCCTGGTGCAACTTGAGGCTGTTTTCTCTTGTCTTATCGCCTGTTACTTGGGAGAAGAGACTGACCCCCACCTCGCTACAACCTCCTTCCAGATAGGTGTAGAGAGCGTCCTTTTCTCTAGGCTGAACAACCCCAGCTTCTTAAACTTTATGCTTGTTTAATACCTCTTCCTCTTCCTTTCTTGTCTTGGGAACCAACAGTTGTCTTAGGATTCTTCTTAGTGGGTTTTGATGTTGACTGTGTTTACTGCTAGCCTGGCACGGCTACAGAAAATAACCACTAAAGGGCAGTTGCAAATGAGAGAGCTATAACGGAAAACGCTCACTTCCTTTTTTTGCCCATCAAGCATTTTAGCAAACCAAACAGCTAAAGTAAAAATGTGGGCCTAAATGAGACTTCTGGCCATACAAGAATGTGCAGGTCCTTCACTAGTTTAGGCACACCCATAAATCCTACATTAAGCCCAAGATTGTGTTGTTGATTTGCAGTTTCTCTTCTTAAGACAACCCAACTCTTATTTAAGAAAGTGACATTAACACAATCTGTCATTTCAAAGGAATTGGTTTTAGCGGTGCTTGGCCTCATTGCTAAGAATGTGAAGTTCATCAGTAGCATGAGTTTATCATGCTGCAGTGTATAGCAACCAAATTTTTTGGTTTTGACTAAAAGCTAAAAATTTACCCCAAACCTCTGTGTTCTCTTGGTAGGTGATGATATTACTCCTTATCCCATTTTACCCTGCTGCTAATTCCTCTTAGTCCTAAATCACTCGTATATGTTGAAAAGCATAATTCCAAAAATAGTTTTGGGAGTACCTGTATCTGTTTTCAACTTAAACAGCTGAAAGTATCTGCAAGGAATAAGTAGATCGGTGTCTTGCACTACGCATCCGGGGCTTCCTCTTTCCTGCTATTGGGGATATTTGCACTACCAAGATCTCCACGGAGGAAATATTCCAGCTTGCTTCTAAGAGATAGGTTTTAGTTAGGGAGTAGATGATACAATTATCTTTATCTGTAGGGCATATATAGATAGTCAGGAGACCCAGGAATCACATGAAAGAACAGAATCAACAGCTCCTTTAAAGCCTCGTTCGTAGGAGAAGTTACAGTGGGAATAAGATTGTTGGTTATTTCATGCAGTGAAATAACGATGCAGTGGTAAAATATTTATGCCATTTTTAAGTGTACATGGAGTCATAGGTCTCAGACAGTGCGTTGAGGGTGGGGCAATCATATATTTGATTTTATCCTGATAGAAAGTAGCTGATGAGGTAAAGGTGACTTGGTTATTTTTCTGCCTTAGTACTGAATGATTGGATAGCAGTAGGTGTAATGTCTCTATTTTCTGCTTGGTAGCAAGCAGCTTAAATTACGACGTTCTCAATTACAACAGCCTGAGCTGTTGATCTAGAAGTAGTTGAAGATGGAATGAAAAAGCTGAATGGGATCAAAATTGATATACGTTTATTAATGCCAAATTGTGACAGACTGACCCGACACCTGTCTGTAATAAGACAAGCTCACCGTTGAGCAGACAAAGGAAGTACAACAGGTTTCCCACGTGGGAAATTGTTAGTGAAGGCAGACAACCACAGCGGCGGGTAGAGATGCACGGTGGTCAAGAAAGCAGTTACGTGCCACAGATGAAAAGGCAGCGTAGCTATAAAGCTCAGAGGAAGGTTGCTCAGGGTTTTTTCCGTCTAGGATTGGTCTTTGGTGGCTCTTGCTCAAATTTGCATCAGCGACCATGTCGGCACGTTCACTTTTTTGTGCTGAAGCTGGGAAAAATGTGGGAGTTAACAGGAGAGCTGGGATATCACAAGGCAGAAGAGGAGGCTACTGAAGATTGGAATAAAAAGAAATAGGTGGCTTTACAACAACACAAAATGCACTCAGTGCCTTGTATACCAAGTACATCTATAATAAGGTGAGGAAAATATGATTTGTGGATGGCTGAATATAAGGAGGGAATGAATAATAGGATGGCTCTGGGCCATCCAACGTGAGATGGCTGTAGGAAAGATGACTGTTGCTCTTGCCAAGGTGTCAATTTGTGGAGGGGTGAGGTGATGCTGTTGTACCGGGCGCTTGGGAGAGCTCACGTGGAACACGTGGTACTGTTCAGGTATAGTGCAAAAAAGATGAACTCTCAGTGAATCAAACGCAAAAAAGAGACCTGGGAATAATTAAAGAACTGGTCTGACTAGCATCCTAGAACTGAAAGAGCATGGCTTGCTTAGCCTAGCAGTATTCAGAGGTGATATCATTGTTTCCTATAAATCTATCAGGAGAGTAAATTTCTGAAGGAGAGGCTAGTGTCAGCACAAACGCGTGGATATAAACTGTGAACCGATTTCAGCTGGGAACCAGGAGACTTTTTCATTGTGCTACTGCTCATTGGGATAACGAGGGCATTTCTCCTTTCAGCTCCTTACAGTTCTTACCTAGGGGTAGGACGGAGCTTGGCTGATGTGTGAGAGGCGTGTACCTGAACTACTGGGTCTGAACTCCATTGCCCAGTGGCAAACTTTAAAGGCATGTGAGGAAAATACCTTAAACTATTAAACTGTTTAAGAGCCCTTTACTGAGTGGTCAACTCTCTCCTCCCCAGCTCTTCAGATGAGGAAGAGCACAGTTCTAATTGAAAAACCAGCCTGGCTCAGAAAGGGACCTTGAAAGCAATTAGAAAAACATGGACATCACATGGAAGAAAGTGGAAAGCTGGTGGTAAATCACATAAATCAGAAGATAAGGATGGTAGAAAGTTGTCACAGAAGCAAAAAGGTGCAAGGAGAAATGTCTGGCTGGCATACTTAAGGTTAGTAAACGCATCTTTTTTAATTGTATTAGGAATGAAAGATATCTCAGGAATAGCATTGGTCTGTTGCTGGAGGGAGAATAAAACTGGAGATAAGAAAGCAGAGCTTATCAAGAAAAATATCTATTCTGTACTTGCAGTAAAGGTCAGATGATCATCATGTGATGTTGATCTGGCTTTCTGTTCCGGCAGCGTAAGGGTTGTAATACAGCAGCGTCGAGGGGGATGCTTCTTAATTGGTGGGGTAGGGGGTGTCAAAGCTCCACTAATTTGCTTTCCAAGAACAGTACAAGAATTGACTGATGACTTCGTTTGGTAATAGTCGTGAAATATATACTTAAATTATGGTGACACTCATGCTTGGTATTTGCATGAGAATTTAGAGAAACTAGGATGATGTGAAGTTAACGCGGCGCTTGGTATTTTGCTTGAAACACCGGTAAAATTTAAGTCTCGGGGGGTATTTCTGAGCAGCTGCTCGTTCCTGAGTAGTGAGGGAGTTGCCAGAAGGATCCATTGTGGTTGATTCTTGGCTCTGAGACATTTAACACTGGCAGGAAGAATGAGCCATGGCCCGTAAAATTTTCAGCAGGGGACAGAGAGAGACCTGAATCACAGGGGAGAACGTCACTATGTGGGACTGAATAAATGGGACCATGGGAGAAAATAGCTCTAGTAGCAATTCACCAAAACTGTTGTATTTTTTTTTCCACTCATGCTGTTTAAAATCAAAGCGTTTTCTTCAATTAAGCATGATTCAGACAGCAGTCATGTCTGCCTTTGTGGAACATATAAATAATAACTCTGAAATCATCTGCTGTGGGTTCAGCTTGTCTGTCACGTGCATCTCCTCCAGATGCTTGAATATCTCATGTCAGTTGAGAAACAAACTGCAAGGGTTGGTGTTGACCTGCTGTTAACACAGTAGCTATTTGGCTACCTAGAGGAGGGGCAAGCGTGCAAGCATTTGCCTTGCGTGACTATTAATGCTATAGATGTAAGGAAAAATGACTTTAAAACTCTTTCATGATGATACTAGTTAGCAGGGGGAAACAGTTTACTGAAGTGACAAAGACAAGACAATTTCTGATCTATTAATGTTGCTTTCAGTAATAAATGTTGAAAATCATTAATGCTCTCAAGGTAATTGGGATGTTTGTCTGTCCTGGCCTTATACGGTACTGCAAAATCATTTTTTTGGCGTCATAGACAGCAACTGATATAATGAGTCTCGGTCTGAAACCTGACTGGGACTGAGCTGGTTGGTCTCTGGCCAGTTCCCACGGAGTTGTGGGAATCAAAAAGCAATCCCAAAAAGCTAAGTTTGATAAATTTAAATTCTGCAAGGGGGAGATTTAAGCAGGGGGAAAAATAATCCAAATTTGATAAACTGAAAAAAATTGAAAAGCATCAGGGGGCTAGCGATTTGGTAGAAATCAGTATCTTTTAAGCAGAAGGCAGTTAACTGAGATACCTGGCATGGCCTTTCTTCTTGAATTGTATTTCCTATAGTATGGGGACTTCCTTTGCACAAAGCTGACTTAAACTGCTGTTTCTGAGCACGGTCAGCGGTACTGAAAAGGCACTTGAATGTATGACATTGGGGACTGTTGTAAAGACAGTCAGTTCTGTGGGACCTTGTACTGACAAACAAAGGTCTGGTTGGGGATGTGAAGGTCGGGGGTAGCCTTGGCTGCAGTGACCATGCAACAGTGGAGTTCAGGATCCTGCATGGAAGAAGCAGGGCAAAAAGTAGAATTACAGCCCTGAACTTCAGGAGCGCTGACTTTGGCCTCTTCAGAGACCTACTTCGAGGAATTTATTCCACGGGCTAATGCTCTAGAAGGAAGGGGGGTGCAAGTGAGCTGGTAAATATTTAAGCACCACTTCCTCCAAGCTCAAGATCAGCGCATCCCTAGGAGCAAGAAATCAGGCAAAGGAAGCACCTGCATGGATGAACAGGGAGCTTCTGGATAAACTCAGATGGTAGAAGGAAATTTATAGAATGTGGAAGAAAGGACTGGCCACTTGGTAGAAGTATTAGGGGTGCTGCCAGAGTATGCAGGGATGCAATGAGGAAGGTTAAGGCCTGCTTGGAATTAAACCTGGCAAGGGATATCAAGGACAATAAGAAGGGCTTCTTCAAGTAGATCAGCAGTAAAAGGAAGACTAGGGAAAACATGGGCCCGCTGCTGAATGAGGTAGGTGCTCTGGTGACGGAGGATGCAGAGAAGGCAGAGTTACTGAATGCCTTCTTTGCTTCAGTCTTTACTCCTAAGGCCAGCCCTCAGGAACCTCAGACCCTGGAGGTAGAAGAGAGAGCCTGGAGTAAGGAAGACCCTCCTTCAATTGAGGAGGATCAGGTTAGAGATTGTTTAAGCAAACCTGACACCCACAAATCCATGGGCCCTGATGGGATGCACCCGTGAGTGCTGAGGGAACTGGCAGATGTTATTGCGAAGTTGCTCTCCATCATCTTTGAAAAGTCATGGAGAACAGGAGAGGTGCCCGAGGGCTGGAGGAAAGCTAATGTCACACCAGTCTTCAAAAACAGGGCAAGAAGGAGGATCCAGGAGACTACAGGCTGGTCAGCCTCACCTCCATCCCTGGAAAGATGATGTAACAGCTCATCCTGGATGTCATCTCTAAGCATCTAGACGAAAAGGTCATTGGGAGTGGTCAGCATGGATTTGCCAAGGGGAAAACATGCTTGACCAATCTGATAGCCTTCTACGATGGCATGACTGGCTGGGTGGATGAGGGGAGGGCAGTGGATGTTGTCTACCTTGACTTCAGCAAGGTTTTTGATGCTGTATCCCATAACATCCTCATAGGTAAGTTTAGGAAGTGTGGGTTAGATGAGTGGACAGTGAGGTGGATTGAGAACTGGCTAAATGGCAGAGCTCAGAGGGTTGTGATCAGTGGTGCAGAGTCCAGTTGAAGGCCTGTAACTAGTGGTGCTCCCCAGAGGTCAGTACTGGGTCCGGTCTTGTTCAATACATTCATCAATGACCTGGATGAGGGCACAGCAAGTTTGCTGATGATACAAAACTGGGAGGGGTGGCTGACACACCAGAAGGCTGTGCTGCCATTCAGTGAGACCTAGACAGGCTTGAAAGTCGGGCAGTGAGAAACCTTATGAAATTCAACAAGGGCAAGTGTGGAGTCCTGCATCTAGGAAGGAATAACCCCATACACCAATACAGGTTGGGGGCTGACCTGCTGGAAAGCAGCTATGTAGAGAGAGACCTTGGAGTCCTGGTGGACAACAAATTGACCGTGAGCCAGAAATGTGCCCTCATGGCCAAGAAGGCCAATGGCGTCCTGGGGTGCATCAAGAAGAGCGTGGCCAGCAGGTCGAGGGAGGTCATCCTCCCCCTCTGCTCTGCCCTGGCGAGACTGCATCTGGAGTACTGTGTCCAGTTCTGGGCTCCCCGATTCAAGAAGGACAGGGAACTGCTGGAGAGGGTGCAGCAAAGGGCTACCAAGATGATGAGGGGACTGGAACACCTCTCTTATGAGGAAAGGCTGGGAGACCTGGGTCTGTTTAGCATGGAGATCAGAAGAGTGAGAGGGGATCTTATCGACACTTACAAATACTTACAGGGTGGGTGTCAGGAGGATGGGGTCAGGCTCTTTTCAGTGGTGCCTGGGGACAGGACAAGGGTCACCGGACACAAACTGGAACACGGGAAGTTCCATCTCAACATGAGGAGGAACTTCTTCACTTTGAGGGTGCCGGAGCACTGAACAGGCTGCCCAGAGAGGTGGTGGAGTCTCCTTCTCTGGAGATATTCAAAACGCACCTGGATGCGTTCCTGTCTAGCCTGGTCTAGGTGAACCTTCTTTGGCAGGGGGGTTGGACTAAGGTCCCTTCCAACCCCTACCATTCTGTGATTCTGTTAATGATACACAAAGCTAGGGTTGAAACTTGCACCCCAGTGGTTGCCATTCTACTCTTCCTTTTTCAAAATTTCGACTTGTGTTTGTAGCTAACATGTTCTTGCTTGGCTTCTAAAGTTCAGAGTTGTGGTTTTGATTTTCTGCCTTTTTTTTTTTTGGTTCTTCTTGAACAAAGTTGGTTGCAGAGCAACAGCTTTTTTGTTCTTACAACAAGGTTGGGTGCAGCTTCTGGGGACCTGTTCCCTGCAGCTACCCAGGAAACAGGGTCATACAGCTGGAGTAAAGCTTTGCATGGACACTAATTAACAAGCCAGCAAAATGCATCTTGTTTTTAAAAAGCTGTAAATGCTAAACATGGGGTCAATCTTTTAATTTCAGAAATTAAGGGATAAAACGTACCACAGTGCCCTTAGGTATTTTTGAATGGCTTGTGAACGCGGGTATAGGTGTTTAATCCCAGAATCCATTTAAAAGGGCTTAAATCCATACATATGTACAAATGATGAATTAAGTGGATCAATTTTGCCTTATGTGTATTCATCACCATACTGTTCATTAGCTGAACAAAGAAAATAGCTTCAAGATTTCAGATCAAGAGTCTATCAAGGTTTGGCAAGCTGAACAACTTATGCAGAAACTTGGCCTCATGGGACACAAATGCTCCGGAGTGACCTTGAAAGCGTGATTTTGCAGGACAGAATGGGCGGGAGTGTCATGGCTGTAGGGCTGTGTGTGTAGGTGGAGGGGCTTGGGTTTGTGAGCTGAACTGTGCAATCAGAAAATTCTCTGTGGTCAACCCCAGAGTATAAATGCCCTTACTCAAACAGAATACCAAAACAAAATGGGAAAAAAAAAAAAAACACCGCAAAACTCTATAGGCTTTTCAAAACATTTTGCAAATATTACATTTTACTGAACTGTGACACATAACAGGAATTTTAAAAGGTATTTCTATACGTAAGTTCACAGCTTGCTTCAGGAAAATAAGGTGAAAACGACATTATACCTGACTATGTTCCAGCCAGATGCCTAACTTTCTCGTGTGCACCTGCCTACAGCTGTAAGATAGCAGGTGGGGCTTAGGAACAGGCAACAAGGGATGATTTTTCTGAATGTTGAGTTTAGCAGAATGTGCAAATCAAATAAAATGGCATTATCGTGTAAATCTTCATTCAAATACAACTATATTCCATCATTGTTCAGTACTGGCAAAGGGAACTTGCATAACTTACCCTGTACCATTGCCTTTCGCTTCTGGTTTGGACCAGATGACTGTAAATGGCTCTGTGGCTTTGTCTAGACCGATTTGATATAGACTGTATAAAAAGTCTTATGAGAAATCATTCGGCTGGCATGGTGAATTAGGAAACAGTAGCGCGAGCAATTATTTCTATTAAAGTAGTAATAATGCCTACGGGATGCTTGAATTCAGTTTTTCGGGTACTACAGTAGAAGCGGAATTTCTGCTCTCAGTCTGGGTTGTGTAAGCTTGCTAGAGGGCAGCGGGGGGAGGAAATAACGGAAACCAGGGGTTGAAAGGAAGGATTACTATTGTTCTTGTGTTGATGGGAGTGGCACCCGAGAGTGCCACAGCATAGGATGAACTTTCATCCTGACTGCGGTTAGTTCTTGCCCTGCTTTTTGACCTTTGTCTCTTCAACTCTGTATTGTGTTCTACCCGGATCTGAAACGTGGAAAGGTTTGGGGGGAACCGTTCAATGATCTACAGGGGTTAAGGGTTGCTTAAATGGGAAGCCTTATTCTCACTGAAGCTCATCTGGTGCTGCCTAGGCTGAGAGACAAGAGTGGAAACCCTTCGACAGCGTTTGAGGAGCGTAACTTGAATATGCGTTGGCATGAAGTTTGGAAAACTTTCTCCTGGTATTTTCAAGCTTGTTTTCAGAACTAAACGATAGAAGTAGGTGTAGGTAACTGAAAACGGTCTGTCGAGCCGATAGAAGAATTTTCTGTGAAACTGGTGGATAAGCTCAGAAAGAACAGCACTATTCTTAATTGTTCCAATGAAGTGCTGCTACCAGGAGGCATTCAACTTGACCCACCAGCATCTATACTCTGTAGCGGTACTGCAACTCAACCAACGTCTCTCCATTTCATTGTGTAATTCATCCCACCATCATCACAAATCTAAACTACACTTGTAACCTCAATATGCTGAATTGGCGATAAAATCAAAGTGGGGGGAGAAATATTTTTTACAAAGAACAGACATTACTCCCTTTTGACAAGAGACAAATGTTTCATTCAAATGCTGCATTTCGCATATTGGAAACAGTAATGAATTCTTGTGCACCTTTCTCCCTAGTTCACAATGTCAGCCCCAGGCGTAGAGGCACTTCAGGCTTTTCTTACAAAATTAAATTTAATGTTACACCCTCCAGTGGAATGATGCATAAATCAAGTGTTTGATTTGCATGGACTCTAGTGAACAGCCCCATTCTGTGCAAATATAAACCCAGTCTTGAATATTATGTCAGGGACAGGAACAAAGCAATCTAGGGTTTCCAATGAGAGTCTGGTACCAAGTGTAATTCAGGCTGGTATTATGTTGCTCTCATGTCAAGGCTGTTATTAAAATTCTTAGGTTTTGCCTCCTTTTTTTCATCTCAAAAGAAAATGTTTTTTCTGACCTTCTTGTATTTTGGCAAACCAGTATACACCAGTGCTATTTATACACTGTCTGTGAGGAGCTGAGATAGAATTGTTGGAGGTTTTTAGTTTCCCCTTAGATAAGCAGTGAGGCTAGCAGGGTAGAGGGGTAATGAAAGAAGGCAAAGCAAAGATGATCATGGAATAAAAATGCAAACGGGAAGCAAAAGATTAGGTAGCTTTGCACCCTTTTGGGAAAATAGGCCACCTTCCATGTGAGTATTCAGAGCCTGGACTAGGTCGGCAAAGTTAAGGGACTAGAAGGCAATAGATACGTTCTGCTTCAACATGCAAATGCATTTGTGTTCAACACAATAGAAATCCCTCGGCAGGGCTCTCTCGTGGAGCCAGGCTGTTAGGTACTGCGCTGCCATATGTTTGTTACAGATGGGTGTTCTGAAGTTCTTCATAATGGCGGTTGTTTTAGTCCTGTGAATTGTAAATACCGTTCCTCACAAACTCGGCTGAAATTTTGATTGCTTTGTGAGCCTGAAGTTTGTCGGTGGGAAGCTGAGCTTCTGTATGACGAATAAAGTGTTTCCACGGTACACGTGCGCTGGGATGGGGTTTCTTTATGTGCCTAAATAAGTCAGAGTCTCACGCATTCACCTTTCCCCACCTCCCCCAACTTCAGTTAAGTCTAGGAGCTCATCGTTTTTCTTAGCAGATGCAGCCTGGGGGTACCCTACGGGAATTCATTGTGTGGGTACTAGTTTGTACTTGGCAAGGATCTGCCTCCTAGAGTTGCAGGACTCTAGGTTATGATAATGAGAGTGCAAGCAATAACTCTTATGATAAAAAAGAAAATCTACAATTCCATTGGTGATCTATTTTTCAGCCTCGGTTCCAACTGAACGATGCCTTCCCCTCCAATCTGTGGGTAATATAGTAAGTGGTGGCATGTGTCATAACTTATTAAACCTTCTTCCCTTTAGCTTCAGCAATTAGGCTTTCTTGCATTTACTCACTTGTGCAGTAATCTTACCTTAGACAAAATCTTATCACGGTGTTAAAACATAATACTGGATTACTAATATAATTTCTATTTTAACAGTAGGTATATAATTCTTAGCAACTTAATCTTTAGTTTAAGATTTACCTTTAGTTTTACCTTTGTTTCCAAACAAGCAGTGCACAGGTTTTTTTGGATCAATCACAAACTACCAAGAAACCAAACCTGAACTTTTTTCAATTGTTCTTCAATAATGGAGGTCATCTGCTCAATCTGCTTGCCCATAACCGAGATCTGGTTGGGGCTATGGTAGTCAATGGCAGTGTTGGCTGCACTGACATGAGTTTGTGGAGTTTAAGATCCAAAGGGTGGTGAGGCAGGCTAACAGCTGGATGAAGCTCTGATTGCAAGAGAGTAAGCATTGGCTTTCCAAGGATCTGCTTGGCAGCATCCCATGGGAGGCTGATCTGTAGAGCAAATGAGTCTTGGAAAAACTATCTGGCCTTCAATGACAGTCTTCTCAAAGCACAGTCAGCTTGGGTCCTGCCGTGATAGAAAAATGGCAGTGAAGGAAGGTGGCCAGCCAGGTGGATGCAATGGGGAAATCTTGTCTGAGCTGAAATAAAAAAAAAAAAAGAAAAAAAAAAATCCACACATGGGAGATAGAAGTAGGGACTAGCTACTGAAATGTACAGAAGCATCATCCGTAACATTGGGAATGGATAACTGGGCTAAAATTATAATTAGGATAAAACTAGGAATGGTAAAATTCAGTTGATTTTAAACTGGTGTGGGATGTGAAGGAAGAAGAAACAGCAAGAAAAGCATGGTCTCCCAGCTGAATGGGGTGGGCAAGAAGGTGGAGAAGGGTACAGAAAAGGCCGGGGTGTCTGACGCTGTCTTGGCATAGTCCTTGCTGGCAAGGTTGGGCTGCAGGGCTGGTTTAGGAAGAAAGAGATTACCTGCTTTAGAGAATTGTATAATGAGCTATTAACTGGATGAAGACAAGCTTCCGGGAGGGGATAGGATAGGATGTGCCTGTGGGTGCTGAGGGAGCAGGTTGATGTCACTGCAGTTACTGTCTAAAATGTCAGAAAGATTATAGCGATTAAGGGAGGCCCCTGATGGTGGAAAAGGCAAATGCCTATTTTAAAGAAGGAAAAATAAAGCAAGGACTAGTGTCTCGCCTAATTAGAAGCTTGTCAGCTTTATGTTGGGCCAAAAATGGCCTTTTTGTGCATCCCATGAATTAAGGGTCCTTCTGACTGCTACAAACTGGTTTAAATTCATATTATAACTTGCCCTGTTGATCTTTGTGTACAGGTTTTATAACTTGATCTCAGATCTTAGGAGTCTGTACATCTTAACTTAAAATACATTCAGAAGCTTTTTTCTGTTTATCTGTGAAAAAACGCCCCTTTTTTACCTTGCTGTATATATATCTCTTGTTATATGATTTCTAGCAGTATTCATTGCTCTCTTATTACCTGTACTGTTAAAGGAAGGCACTGTGAGATGGCTGTGGTAATACCATGCGGGTTACCTGTTATGCAGTGTAGATGTAATATTTTAGGCAGAGGAAATACAGCTGATGCCAACTTGTTAAGGCAAGATTGGGATTTCTGACGCTAACTGGGAAGATAAATCAGTCCTTCCTTGCTTGTATGCCAGCTAGGGTTCAAAGGTATCCGAATGGGAGTACAACCACTGTGGTTATTAGTGACATGAGAGATTTGTGGATGATTAAAGGCAACAGGGGAGTAAAATTCTTTTTCTGCCCCAGACAGGCTAACGTAAGGTCTGGATGCGCAACTCTGGTCAGAATTTGTTCTGGAAACCTCGGGCACTCAAACTCCTCCCAACCCCATATATCTCATGTGATACATCTCATGTATTTAGAATCCCCTTTTCTTGTGCCATTATGGTGCTAAATGATAATCTTTCCTGACAGTGTTAAAGCTCTTGTTCTGTGACTGGTATCAGCTTGTTCTTCATAGGACCTTTCACAAAAAGAAATATCTAGTTAGTTTGTTTGTATAGATCTTACCTTTTCATCTGAAAATGGAGTGCTGGATAAAGCACACTGTTGAGGGTCTGTCTGCTGGGCAGAACTGGAAAGACGAACATGAGTGCCACTGTAAGTGTTGAGGAGGGAAGCATAAGGCCAGATCTCACTAGGAGGCCTGAAATCCATTATCAGTTATTCCTGATGAAAGATGAAGAGCTCTCTTGGAGGGAGGGACTTAGACTCACCAGTGAAAAAGTGTATTTATGGCCATCTGGGTGTTTTAGAAGATACTGGATTCCTAGGAGCTTTTAAAGTGCTGTTGGGAACTATGCTATCAAATGCTGAACATCTGCGAGCGTACCTGCTTTCAGTGCTTAAACAATACTTACTTTTATGGGAAAATGCATAGGACACTTGTGAGGATTGTCTTTCACCCCCATACTGACTTCAAAGTCTGCTTTCTTTGACATAAGGACTGTTAAACTGAGGTATGGGTGAATACAGTGTATTATTATTATTTAAACAAGCATAAAAATAATTTTATTAGCCTAGGACATTAACAGTTGAATAAGGAAAAAAAATAAGATCCAACCCGGAGTATGGCACATACCTAGCATTATAAAATGGCAACAGGCTTTTGAGACTTGCTAATGCACTGAAGGGTGAATTTCCAAATCACTTGAAGCATTTTGCCTTATTTCTCCCGCTTTGTACAATGGATAATACAATGGAGTGCGTGATGTTTTCCTGCTGCCACATGGGCAGTTACACATTTAACTCACTGTTTCCAAAGCCCTTCATTGGGCAGTTACTATACAGGCATAAAGTAGCGCTACTGTTAGCCACCTACATTTTCCTTCGGTTAGCATTTTCGCTGTGAAACGTACTGAAAACATTCTAGAAGGATAGGGCTTCCACAGTATGACCTTGATACAGCAACTCACTTTTACTTAATTATCCTCTACGGATGTTTATGGAAGTTAACAGGACGTACTCATTTTCCCGTATTAAGTACAAGTTAAGTGTTTCGATGGGTTGGAATGCTTTTAATTGTGTATTTTAAGTTACATACCTGCTGAAGTGCTTTGCCAAATTGGAGCCTAGGCAACTTGCTGTTTTGATTGTCATAATCTGTGATGGAACTTGGAACGTTAACTGGATATTCTCAAGCAGGTGGGTGATATCAGGTGCTTATTCTCTTTGTCTTCAGGGTTTTTTTTACAACTATTTTAACCTCAAGTTCTTAGCTTACTGAAGTAGTTGCTGTAGTTGGCAGAGATTGCATCTGCAAGAGGGATGTGATCTGAGCAATGAGGAATAAGATGAGGGCGTAGGTTAATCTTTGGACTAATAGATGATTCATGATATGAAAAGGTTTGAGATCGCAAGTGCCAGGACTTGTGGAAAATAAGGGCAGCTCTGTTGCTTCATATCGGTGAGAAGGTTACGTTGCAATGGGGTTTGGTTTTGATTAGGGAGATGTTTTTCTTGCTACAGCTGTACAATTGGTGCTAACCAAAGTAAAAGCTTGATGGTTATCTGTCACCTTGTTTTATTACAGAATTGAGAGTGGCATTGGTATGATAGTAGTGTGTAGTGAACTGTCTTCATGTCTCTTGCCTGGCAGAAAGAGGTGTGCTATACTGGCTTCCTTGAACTCTTTCGAGTTGATCTGCTTAGACTGATGAAAATCTGTGCTTTTTTTGGCCTAGCAATCATGGCTGCAAGGTTAGGATGGGGGATCTTTCGGGAAAGACACTGGACTGCTTCACCATGAAAGGCAACTGAGTTTGTACGTCTGCCACAGACCTTCTGTAGAACTTTTTGGGAACTTCCTACATAGTTATGTCCGTATGTGAAATAGGCAGGTAATCATTTTGTCACCTTTGATCTGTTAACTAGGCGTACGCATCTTTGGATGATGACTTTGTGTCATGCCACACTTAATAGGGCTTCAGCATTTTGGGTCGGGGTCCCAAAGTGCTTTTTATGTAGATAAAGAGAGAAATAGACTGTCAGTCTCTATGGAGACCAAGATTTTAACTTTTAAGTTTTCTATCTGTCCATGAGTGCCTTTCAGGTAGACTTAAAGCATGCTGGAAATGTCCTGTCAAATTTTTCAAGGGCTCTTTTGGGGAGGACTTAGATACAGCAGAGTTGGCTCTAGGCAGTGCTCACTCTTTTGTTGTTGAAAAAAATTCATTGCTCTAGCACTAGGAAGGATGTATTACTTGGAAACTGTGTGTTTGTAGTCCATTTGTAGTCCCAATATGGCATGTAGTCATCCTGTTTTTAACCCCTTCCCCTTCAAACAGCTGGCAGCAGTTTGACACAGATTTAGACTAACATCTGGCTCAATAGAGTATGGTCATGCTTTAATAAAGGTCATCTAGCTCCCCACTGAGATCAAGCGGTCACCTTGAAAGACTTTATAAGCTTATCAAAAAAAGTGTGGTTCTTTATTTTATAGGAAATATTGTTGAGAAACATCCAAAACTTTATGGCTTACAGAACCACTTAACAGTAAATAAAACTTCAGTTGTTTTAGGATTTTTTTAAACATGTCATCTAGTTAATAACTGTGATAACACGAACATACCTAGGTCTGTAATGCACTTTCAGAGATTGACAGATCTACCTGTTTTGGTAGTCTTGTATGCAATTATGAGCGTTCTGCAAATTTTGACTTGTACAAAGGACATGACTGTTTCGATTACTGGGAGTGTGTAACCACAGGAACGGTCATATTGGAAAATCAACTTCATCAAATGCTTTGAAATTCTTCCATAAGCTGGCCATGTGTATACATTTCCAGGCTCCTGCTCTTAGCTCACATCTCTCTTCTCTGCTGGGTTTTTGCTACTGTTTTAAAAGGCAAGAGTTTGGCATCTGCACTTTGAGAAGAGGTCATCTGGTTGAAGATGAAGAAGAATTGGCACCCTTCTGTCAGGGCCAACAAGACAACTGTTCCTCAACGGAGATTAAAGATTTTCATTTTGAAGAAATCAAAGCTCGATGTAGGATTTTGTAGCGCACTTGGAAATCAGGACCACGTCAGATTTCTGTTGTCATCATCGTGATGAAGGGAGGATGTGAACAGTGACCCTTGTCTGGATTGAATACATAATAAATAATGTTGAGGGTGGGAATGAGGGTGGGGGAAAATTTAATCTTAAAAAGTTAATGTAGAAAAAATCCTCTGTTTTTATCCACTCTACCTAGTAATGTAATATCATAAAGTAGCGAAGGATCTCGTTCTTAATACAAATGGGGAGAATCCAATTTACTTCAAAGAACAACCTTAATAACATCCTTGGAAGGCCTGACTTGCTTTCAAATTTTCTCATATGAATGACGATGTAGTTTAGGAACGTCATCTCTAATAAGTTTGCTTTAAGTTGGGAATCTTAAACCTCAAAAAAAGTAAAATCAATTTAAAAAAACCCAAACCCTCCCATCAGCGTCACCGTGCAGGTCTAATCAATCCATGCAAGTGCTGGTGCAGCTGGCTGAATTGCATCCCCTGTAACCAAGTTTCTTCCTGCAGACAGAGAGTACTGTCCTTCCAGCTTTTTAAAGGGGTCTTTAGCGTATGTGGTCTTTAAAGTGGTCTTTAGCAGTGAATCAGAGAGTCCTGGCTTTTAGAGCTTAGAAAGAACTTGGCTCGGACTACGTAATGATTTTTGCCTCAGCAGTTTTCTTATTAAATTCTTGTGGAAAACAACTGCAAGGTTATTCAGTGAAACAAGCACAAAATATACCTACCCTGCTAGCTCTGTGCTCTTGTATTCAGTCATGAAGACTAATGAACAGGAGACAATTGCTGTGGTAAAAACCAAACGTAGATATTTGCTGTCCTTGCTAATGGGAGAAAAATATAGTATACCATTGGCCTACAGGCTCCAGCTGTGATTCCTTTGTAACTTGGAGTGCATTAAAAAAGCTTCAGTCAGCAAGATAAGTTAATTTTTTATGACCTTTATAAACTGTTTTAGCCTGGAACTTCGGAACATCTCTTTAAGATTAAATGCTTAAATCCTTTTAGCTCCGGATGGCTAAGGATCTTGAGGTCTCCTTTGTTTCAGAATAAACCTCCAAAATCTATATAGAAATTCTGTTTGTGACAATTATTGTCAAAGGGACGATTAGCTAACGTGGAACTCTAAGGTTTTTAATGGTCTCATTGCTACAATACCAACCTAATAGAGGACAGCTGTTTTCTCTTAATGTAGGACTTCTCAGGGTGTGCATGGTCACCAGTTGCTGTTCCCTACACTTGCAAACAGTTGGAGGAACAAATTGACTTGTCACCAAGAGTCATTTTGTCCTGCCACAGCCAAAGAAATTGAAGAAAAGGACATCCTTCTCTTCTGTGAAAGTGCGCAAGTGTAAAACATTGGGCTGCTTTGAGAAATTGCCCTGGAACCAAGCTCACAGCACATCAAATGAAACAGGTGAGAAAACGTGACTAAGACTTCAGGTGGGCTACTTGGCGGTCGCAGCTCAGCTCCTCTCTAGTGCTTTATGTTCAAAGTGGGCTTTATACGTATCTGCATTTCTTTAGTTGTACCAGAGGACGGATTATGTCTGTGATAACAGTACCGCTGGAACAGCCTACTGCGTTTCAGCGAAGCTAGCCTCCTATGTATAAAAAGCTATTGGCCTCTTGGTGTGTGGGTTGGTTAGTTTTTAAACTAAGCTATTTCCGTTTTGTTTTGATGCTTAATGCTGAAAATGACAAAGGCACAATGGCAGCAGTAGAATATTGGTGAATTAGGCAGGTATTGTGTGTTGCCCCTATTTAGGGGATAGGTTCAGCTAAAGATTCACTCTCCGGAGCTGGATGCTGACACTGTAATCCCCTGGGTACTTTTCCAGATCTGACTGGATGAGTTTTGTAACTTGAAATAGTATCTTTAATCAATCGACAGCTCTAAGTGGGAAAAATAACAGTGATGGGGAGAAGGTGGCTTTTCCTTGCCTAATTGAAATCTGAGATACGGATGAGTATATTAAAGTCTAATATTTTTCTCTCAACTACATCAGTTAGTCTAATGAAAGATATCATTCCACCTAAAAACCTTGCCTTGTCTTATTCTCTGCGCTGACCGTCAAAGTGGGCTGGCTTAAATAGAAACGTTTCTTTTTTTGCCATGTCAAGCTAGAAGAGGTGGATTCACCTGTTCTTTACGGTGTCTAGAATGTTGAGCAGCTATCCTGGATTGTATTCCATGGGATCACAGGCAAATAGTTTAGGATTTTGCTTTTAACTTAGCTGTATTAACTTCTTGGTTTCTGAGGTTGATGTTTTACTATCAATTGCAAAGTCAAGAAATGTGTATATTAATCATCTATTGGAAAGCCTGGTGGTTACAATACTGACCTCAAAGTAATTTAATTTTTCTTGCTGGTACTCTGAGATTCCTTCTTATTATGTTGGTGGGGTTTTTTTTTTGTTGTGGGTTTGTTGGTTTGGGGTGTTTTTTTTTTGAAGGCTATAAAGAGTATCCCATGGTTGCTATTTAATTCATTTGTAGTTTACAACTTGATATCTTTGGTCTAAATTGAAAAACCTACTTCAAGACTGAATGCCAAAAAGGACACTAAGGTTTTGTACCACACTAGCAACAAATGGTTGTGCATATTTTTGTGGAAATCTGCTTTTAATTTACATACGAGAAGCATCTCTAAATATAATTGATCTAACCAGGCACGACTGCTGCTTATACTTTCCAGGAGTGTTCTTTAGAGGACTGAAGACTGACTAGAAATGTACGGCTGCATCATTTTGTGCAGAAATTTGTACCTTCTGCACACTGCTGAACGATACAAAATGTGTTATTGATCATATACATGATTGGATGGAGGTTAGTGGAGGGAATACCCTCTGTAAATTTCCTTTGATCCTGCTAAATGTTGTTACCAGTGTGCTACAGGAAATAAGTGAGTGTAATGATTTTAGAGTGGTGATATTGTTGGCTATATCAAAGATGAAACACTGCCTGTGTTCCCTTAGCAGACTTTACAGTAGTGCCACCATGAAAGATCTGAAGATCATTATTTACTGGAAATAAAAGAACAAGGCAGAAATCGATTACTACGACACTAGATTTATGTCTCCATTGCACTCTATATACATCTCCTATTTGTTCTAACTTCATGGAAGGATATTTAATACATAATGGAAAGAGGCTTTTGCTTTTGATTTATTTTTTGTTTATTATTTTTGGCATTCCTTGGAGAAATTCTGGAAATCAATACTTGGATGTAAGTGTGCCTTGGATGTAGGTAGTGGGAGGTAGTGGCAATTGATGTATCTGTGCATTTTTGCACTGACGCGAGTATTTGGCTTACGCAGTCTTCTGTTGTCGCAGTAGAATGTGCTCAGCCTAAGAGGGGAGAAAGTCATATTTCTTCCATCATCTGTTTACATAAAATGATCCAAGAAGCATAGGTAAATTTGGGTATTTAACTTAAAGCTTGGAAATCAGTCCCACTGAAGTATTTAATTGCAAGTGTAAATATTTAGGGCATCAAGATGATAGGGGAAGACAAATGTTCTTGATGATGAAAAACTGCGAGCACAGATTGTCTTAAAATGAGGCAGGGAATGGGAGGGATGCCAAGTGCTGAGAAATTTCAAACGGAGTCACAAATTGCATGAAAATAGATGTGGTTTTTATTTCTTTACTGTCTTTTGACCTGTCAGGTGGCGCTTAGTTGACTTTTGCCTTTGCCCCGATTTCAGTTGAGCATCGTAGATGTTATAGGTCCTGCAGGTAAAGGAAAATGCAAAACACTGCTTTTCTTAAGCTAAAATAGTGGGATTTGTTTTAAAAATTCTAAAGTTGGTCACATGCTGCAGCAGAAGTTGCTATTGAATTAGACCTTATAGAGGTCTGAATGCAAAGTCAGCCTGTTGTCCCCTGAATACCTTTTGGTAAGGTATAACAGGTGAACTGTGGGCGAGATAAGGACAGGGTCAACTGTCCAGCTAGCTAGTGCATGGTAAGGCACAGACCAAAGGCAGTGGTGCAAGGTGTCACAACTCAGAGGGCCACACAAAGTATCCAAGAAAGACCACAACATGACCTCTAGATCCCCTCTCAACAATGCTGTGCTATCACAGGCTGCAAAACATGAGGTTCTTCACAAAAACAACCCTCTTCCCCAAACAAGCATGTGCTTTGAAGCTTGTTGTTAACCCCTTTTTTTTTTCTCTTAATGTCTCATTTGTAGAAGGGCCTGTTAAAGCTTGACTTGTCTGTATGTAGTCTGCATAAGATATGATCTTTAATAGTGTTCAAGGCCCTTGCGGGGGCTGTTGCTTCCCTCTGGCAGAGAAGATTTTACTGTTGAGGACCTGCAAAACCAGTGGCTGGACCAGTCACTGAGGTGTGGTAAGACCGAGTCTGATAATAGTCCCATTCCTGCTCACTGCGTGGTATGCAAGGTGGAAGGAAGGGAAAAAGCTTTCTTGACATCTTCACCCTACCCCAGTTTAAAATAAGGAACCTGAATGTTGTTGGTTCAAATTACGATAACAGCGAATGTAACCTGTGGATGACTTCTGACCGTTCAAGCTGTCAAGGACGGTTGGTTATGTGAAACAGCACTGGGCTTCACCCAGAAAAATATCTACTTTTCCAATTCAAGGGCAACTCAGAAACTTCGTACTTGCACAGCAATGTAAAGCACTAAAATGCTTCCCCTTCTGCACAGACTAGTTTGTGACAAGGGGAGAAAAAAATCATGCTGATTCCCAGGTTGATATGTTTATTTGCTTTATTCCTTGTTGGGTTTTAGTCATGAATATGAGCAGCAGATGGCCAACAGCAACAGTTTGGTGTTTTTCCTGTTAAGCACTGACAAGCGATTGCTCAGATTCTGGCTGTCCTCTGTGGTTGTGCAGTTCTGAAAACACCACTACCTTGCTAAAACATCTATCAATAACAATTTTTAGCTGATGTATATAGCTTTATGAAAAAGAGCATCAGCTGGGGTCTAACAATGTGTCTCCACCAGGGCTTCCTACAGCAGCGCGATCAATATCCTCAGTGAAGTTTATGAGGATGCTGTGGAACCCTCTCAATGCGGTGGCATTTTCTCCAACCTTTCTTGTTAGCCCATCAATTGCAGGTTAAAACGTCAGTCTTGCTGTAGGAAAAGTCTGTCTTCAGTAAAGATTTTTTTTTTTTTCTGCTTTTCATGCTGGGGGGTAGGAGGAGATGGTTTGTTTTGGCAGGAGCCATTCCTTTGTAGCCAGCCTTGCCAAAAGAGCCTATTTCTGAATCCTCTCTGGTAAGTCAGGGCTATTTTGAAGCTGGTGATTATCCGCTCCAAGTAGTGAAACAGCCCATGGTGATGCACAATCTGTACTCAGCTGGCAGGGGATAAAGGGAGCTCAAAAAGTAGGTGCCACATTACACTGTGAACAATTTTCTGCTTCTAAAATGATTCCAATTTTCCCTGAAGAACTCCACGAGGTTATGAAGCCAACTGTGAAGAGACCGCCTGTCTTGTATGTGCCTTAATGTTCTCTACGGTCCGTGAGTATGCAAAGCTGCTCACGTATTTGGTTGTCTGAATGCAGGCAAAGAAACAGCCCTGGTGTACGTGGCTTGATGTTTCTCTACTCCAGCCTTAGCTAGGCCAGGGGCGTGTCTCAGCCTCTTTGGAGCAGAGCTTTTGGAAACCCATTTCATTAATGGTCAGTTATTTTGAAAATTGTCAGCATTGGCGTAGCTCCATTCAGCCTGGTTCTCTGACTGCAAGTAGGAACAGTTTGCCCATCGCTGAGCGGTTTTGAATACAGCACTCTTAATGTTTTATTGAAAAACTGTCACCAAATGCATATGCCTTCATGTATATTCATAACTTGCAAAGTTCAGCAAATAACAAAGGGGATGGAAGGAGAGGAGGAAATACTAAGTATTTCCTCAAAAAAAAAACCAGTGGCAGTGTCAAATTACTCAAAAAAAAAAAAAAAAAAAACCAAACAAAACACAAACCAGGGACAGTGAGTAAATACGTTTTTAAAAAAAATGTGAGTAATTCAAAAGTAACAACTTTAGTACCGTCTTTAAAAAAAAAAAAAGGCAGTTTATAACCCTGAACTCTAAATGAAAGCTTTCTGGGCAGAGTCAAATCTCACCTTGGGGAAAAACTGGAGGAACCCTCCATGTTAGGCTAGATGTGAGTGCAGTGGTGATGTTCCTTCACTTTATTTTACACCCTTCCCCCCCCCCCCCCCCCACCCCACCCCCCGCAAAATAAATGGTTTTGTCCTGTACAACAGCTTTTAGTACTGTGACAATTTACCTGCTGTACCTGGAGAGTTCTGAGGCCCATCTTCCACCCTACACTCAGGGTAGTTGTCGGGTAGAGACATAACCAAAGAGATGGTCAAGATGGATCAAGTGCATACTTTTCATCTCTTCTTTTTTTCAGGCTGTACCCTTAGAGTCAGCAGCTGCCGGTGGGTTGCTGGCATTGCGCTGCAGGTAGGATTTCATTTGGGTAGCTTAAAAAATACAAGGGGAATGTATTGAAGGAAGGGATTTATGTAACTAGGACGTGTGTTGATGGTAATTTCGTATGAGATCTTATTGTATGTTAGGTTAAGTGGAAGCCGCTGTTTGTTAATGGCTTGCCAGCCTCATGATTCCACGAATGGATTTATTACAACTTTACTAGGCTGAGGACAAGTGCCCCGTTAGATTTGCTTCACAGTTCCTCTACTCGGGGAAACCAGGCATCAAACATGATGCCAAAACCAATTGGAGCTATCCCCAGGGCAGGCAAACAACTGTGCCATCTCTTCTGTGGGTGCCTCCCAGGAAACCTGCCACAGCAGCACAGCCGGACCTCTGCCCTTCACGCTTGTGCTGTTGCAGCAGCCTTCCTGTCTCGCAGAGTTTGCATTTTTGCAGAAATAAGCCACAGGCAATTGGATTCCAAACAATCCTAGCCTTGAGGTATCTCTAAGGAACAGATTTTAGCAGTTCATTCTCACTCAGGGGATGTCGGTACAAGAATATGAGGCGTTGGATGGGGGTATTGGCCCAACCAGCAGATAGGAACTGTGAAAGGACTGGGAGAGAAGGCTGTGGAGAAGCTCCTCCACCTCCTTCATTTTGCCTGTCACTGTGGCCAACTCATTGCACCCTTCCTGGGTGCTTACGCTTCAGAGAAGAAGCACATTTGCATTGCAACTGTCCTGCCTTGCGTGACAGTGATTAAATGTCCTTTTGGGGTCAGGCTGGAATGAGAGCTGGACACACATCATATGACCGGGTCAGGGAAAAAAGGTAGCCTGTTATTGTGCCCCATCAACCAGGGATGGGGCTACCACCCAACCTCAAGAGGGGAGGGTGCAGAAGTCCCTCCAGAAAGGTGTTGGGTTCTGGGTTGGTGTTTGTTGTTTTGGGCTTTTTTTGTTTCCTTTAACTAAATGCAGAATTTAGTTCTAGAGAAGCCTCAAATGACTTTACTTCAGTTTACCAGTTTTAAGGCAAGCGATAAAATATTTCGGCTCTATCATAGAATCATAGAATCGCTGAGGTTGGAAGGGACCTTTAAGATCATCAAGTCCAACCTTTAACCTACCCTGACAAAAGCCACTTCTAAACCATGTCCCTAAGTGCCCCATCTACCCTTTTTTTAAACACCTCCAGGGATGGTGAATCCACCACCTCCCTGGGCAGCCTATTCCAATGTTTAATAACCCTTTCAGTGAAAAAATGTTTCCTAATATCCAATCTAAACCTCCCCTGACATAACTTGAACCCGTTTCCCCTCGTCTTATCACTTGTCACCAGGGAGAAGAGGTCAGCCCCCATCTCTCTACAGCCTCCTCTCAGGTAGTTGTAGAGGGTGATAAGGTCTCCCCTCAGCCTCCTCTTCTCCAGGCTAAACAACCCCAGCTCCCTCAGTCGTTCTTCACAAGGCTTGTCCTCCAGACCCCTGTCAGCTTAGAGGTGACTGTAAACAGGTGAAAATGTAGGATAAAATAGAAAATTAATTGTAACCATTGTAAATTTTGCTGATACATCTCAAGTGCTATATCTGTGTGAATATCTCTGTGTATGGGCCTGTATGTTTTCCCCCATCTACACTATCGTCTTGCAGATGAGCAAATTCAGTTCAGTTCCAGGAGGGAATACATTACTGCCTCTAGATCATCCTCTGTGTTAGAAGCCTGGCACAGTTCCAACTTGGATTACTTTTGTCTATTTTGCTTTTTGGTGGGAGGAAAGATCCTTCTCTTGGAAGTACTGCCGTTCACGTGAGGGGAGACGCAGGCCTTGTGAGGCCCATGGCGGGAGGCAGGCTGTTACGTGGCAAAACATGGCTGCTAGGCATCTCCACGTGGTTTAATGAACTCTTGTATGAATGCGTTTGAAAAATCACTAGGTGGGTACGCTATTTGGCTGAAAGTCCTCTGAAGCATCCAGTCAGAAAGCGGAAATCACACAGTGCCTCAGGGAACCCATCGTGTGACATGGTGGCTGCTTTTGTAAGTGAATGAGTTGTGAATTAGTCATGCCCTACATGTTAGTTGTTTATAAGTACTTAAAGCTACTAATCTGAATAATTGCTATATTCTGTTTTTCAGAAGTCAGAATTCATTTTCTGGTCACATGAAGCAGTAATTGAAAACGAACACTGTATGTATTTTTCATAATATTTTACATTTGTAAGCTGCAGGCAAAAGCAGTTGCTCTCATAAAGGCTAAATTGTCCCTGCGTGGTCTCACAGCTGGGATGGCAGCAAGCGCTGGCTAAGCAGATCTCACTTGTTTGAAGTGCATCTGCCTCTTCATGTGGGTCACGTCTTTAAAATGAGAGATAGGAGAGCTTTGTCGGTGACGGAGTCCTCCTCTGTGTTGAACTTTTACCTGTAATGAATGACTTGACTGAGATGAGCAATGCTAAACCCTTGGAGCGAAAAGCAGCGGACTGTGCCAGCATGGAGCCCAGTGGCTTCAGCAGGTCCTTTACTAGGTATCACTGTACTCCTGCGTAGGTGTCAGTGCACACGGAGGTCTTTAAACATACTTGTGAAATGACAGTGAGGATGTAGTTTTAAAATACAATAGGCAGAAAGCACCACAATTTGAGGTGTAGATGAGTGGCACGCCATTTTCAGTACGCAAATGTTTGTGAGAGGAACTAATAGCAACTGGCTTCCTGTGATATGGTCCCAAACAGGACAAAGACATCCTCTGCTCTGGAGAATAACTAAAGTACCATTTTCCCCCAGCAGCTCCGGCAAGCAAGAAAAAAAATACCGCCGTAGCAGCCCCTTAATTCTGTCACTGCCTAAAGGCAGCAGGATTTGCTGGAGGATAGTTTGTTAAGGAAGGATTTCTGACAGTGTAAATGAAGGTAACTCTTCCCTGGCTCCCTCTGCTTGCAGGCATCCAGTTCAGGATGGACTGTCTGTGATACCATGGTCATAATTCAAAGCCTTTTCTAAATAAATTATAAATAAAGCCAGTGAAGAGTTAAATGCAGCATATATTAGATTTCAGTGATGAAGCCTCTGATTAATATAATGAAAAGCCTGGTTTAATTGCATTACCTTCCATTAGCTCCCCTCTTCCTTTTTTTATAATTGTTTCTAAGGCTCTGTGTACCTCATCCCTACTGGGACTTTCATCCCACGTTTAGTCAAGTGAGATTTCTGCTTTCAAAACTGCACCTTTCATCAATCTCCTATTAATTAGCCAAATGCTGCATCATATTATACATTGATGCATTTTGTCGAGCGTCTGCCATAATGAGAGGAGAGCCCGTGGTCCATCCAGGCTCCTCTCAGGAGCTGGTCATTGGTATTCCAGGATAAGTCAGCTTACTGTAATTTGAAATTGGTCTGCCGTCCCATTAGGAATCCGCCCGATCAATACCAAGTGAATTAGAGTTTCAGTGATCTGATTAACTCCCCATTATTTTCTACCCTGGCTGATTTAGAATGCATGATGAGACAATATTCCAGTTTCTTTGCTTTATCCCAGTTTAAATGAAATATAGACATCTGAGGAAGCAGTGGCTGTGCATTTGATTTGGCTGCGCTGTAATAAAGTCAAACACTGTAAGTGTCTGCCTCGCCGTGACAGCCGGGAGCGAGGGCTGCCATGCCGCACGGAGGCATGGCGGGTGGCCAGAGGGGACAGGGCTTTTCCTCTGCGCTGCCTCTCCTTTCTAGCTCGTCCGCTCTGTGCCTTGGTTGAGCCTAGCTGGCTAGATGGTACTCAGATAGCTACGCATTGAGTGGGGAGATGGCCATACCCCTCGTGGTCCTGTGCGAGTAATGCTCTGTGTGCGGGTATGTGCTTTCCTGAGTAGTAACCCAGGGTTCAGAGGTGGGAAGCTCTGTGTGCAGTCCCAAATTTTGTGTGAGCCTGAGACAGGGCCCAGGCCTGGAAGATACGCAATGGAAATGGGAGGTATGCTCTGAATTCATGCACGTTCATGGGATCTCTGCCGTCATGAAAGAGCAAAGTTAGGAAATCTCATCAAATTTTGTTAGGTTATACGTACTTTATCGTCAGGGCATGGATGATTATTTTGTGCAGCTTGTCGATGCAATCCCTATTTTGCATTTTATTGCTATTTTATTGCAAGTATATAACAGCATGAAACAGGGCCAGGAAAAAAGGCTTCATTTTGTGAGTCTGGAAGGTAGCTTTTAAGGAGAAAGATTGCTGGCTTTGGTTCATCTGCTAATTTTGAAGTGCTGTTAGTAAGTCCTACTTATCATCTCTTTTTTTTTTTTTTTTTTAATTCTTAAATTTAAATTTCCAATATAAAAAGACTCAGTGTTTTTACTGCCAACTTCCTTGGCAGTGCATGTTAAAATTGGCCTGGGGAAACAGTGGCGAAAGAGCAATCCTGGTTTGCTGTAAAGAGCTGAACAACTTGATAACCTTAATGCCTACTCTGTCTCAGTGTTCACTGCTCATTGGTCATGGAAAAGAAGACAGTCAGAAAAGATTTGCCTGTGTGATAGCCAGAGATGTTTCAACAAGTTATTCCTACCTAAAGATCTCGCCCCTAAAAAAATCAGGCCTTGCCAGCCACATATACGAAAGACAAAAAAGGGCAAGGTTTCTAATTATGCTTTGATACTCCAAAAGAGGATTTGAACCCAAAGCAGAAGATGCTCTGTGTTAAAATGTACAGTTTTAATGTACCAGTAGACCAGAATTACAAAATACTTGAAAAATCAGAAAACGATTTAGAGAAAGCTGTGGATGCGTTTATTTTAGGAGACAAAATCTTTTTTGCATTCCCCTTCAAGGTGTCATAGAGTCCTAGCCCCTTTAATGTATTTCAGGGCATAAAATAATGAGCGGTGTTGCACATTTTGTGTGCTAATAGGCAAAAAATGGGTCATAATCTGCTTAATATGTGCAATGAGTATATTAATATTAATTTATATCTTTTACAAATTAATATAGATTTGCTGAGTAGTACCTGTGTAATACATAAATACATACATAAAAGTTTAATGGGGGCATACTCTTGTACCTCCTGCCAGTATTCATTGATGTGATTTTAGTGTTTCTTTATTGCTGATTCATAGACAGTTTATAGGTTTGTTGGTTTGTGTTTGTTTTGTTTTGTTTTTTTTTCAAATAAGAAGAGAAAATAGAAAAGAGAAGACTTGCAAGTGCTGAGAATTTGAGTCATCTGTGGGCAGCGAACCTGGAAACGTTGACTCTCAAGGTTAAGCCTCTGTTAGTGCTCTTCAGAGGTCCTGGGGCAGGACACCACCGATGGGATAGTAAAGCTCTGCACGTAGCCCACTAGAGGGTGACAAAGCCTAATGTTAGGAACATGGAGGTGACATGCTCCCCTGGGCATCGGGGGTCTAGAGCCCCTGGCATCCTACTTGCTTGCCTGGGGTGCACCCTTGTGGTCCACCTGCCAGGCTTAAAATGCCTGCGTCTAATGGTATAAACCATCCCTGCCTGAGAAACATGAACTGGACCTTCAGCTCATGGGTAGTAACAACCTCATGAATCTCCTTGTAGCATCATGAGATGGAGAAAATAATTCACGCTCTACTTGTGCTAAAAGTTATGGGAAAAATATTAGAGCAAATGCACGACCTGATTCACAGTGCCATGCGCAAGGACTGAGGGCTGTGCATTGGAGGGTCAGTTTTGCCAGCAGATGAGACAAGGTGGTATGGAGAAGTGGCCTTAAACTACTTTGGTGAGGCAATAACCAACTGGGCTATTCCAAACCCACTGAAGCTGGTGGAAAGGTGAGCTGTTGACTTGGCTAGGCTTTCAAACATGACCGCAGCAGAAAGACACATCACAGCGTCCCAGCAAACCTAGTTGTCCCTTGGGCTGGAAAGAGACCCTGCACTGAGCTTTGGCTGTAGTGCTCTCAAGCATGTTGCCTCTGCAGAGAAATGCCATTTTACAGCATGATGCGTGACAGCTCTGTGAGAGACACCTTGCCCTGCAATATGCCTCTTAAACTAGAAAACTACACGTGTTGGTAGTTGCTACCATGTCTATGCAAGTATGATGACTAAATCCCACGTTTGCAACCTCTGTCTGATGCTCAGAGTAGGAAACTCCAAAATCTTCAGAGCAGCGGTGCTGAACTGGTCCAGTTCATACACCCCATGTGGGCTTCCACGTGTGAATGGGAGGATACCACATTTCTGGTGGAGAAACTGGAAAAGCAAGGTCTCTGCTAGATCGGAGGTGGAAGGAGGCACCACGGGAAGCTGGTAACTACCCAGGAACCAGGGGCTGAAGTGAAGCCTCACCTGACTTGCATTGAAAGCACCAGCAGGCTGTTAGGTGCCTTCCTCAGATGTCCTTTGTTGCCTGCTTATGCACTAGGCTTGCAGAGAGCAGCTGTGCCCACCCTGTAGGCTTTCATTGAACAGGTACTTAGTTGAGTGTTTCAGATGTCATTCTTAGGCTGAGGTTTCTTTAGTGTTTGCAGCATCATTCAGTGATTCGGGGGGTTGCAGGGCTTAGGTTGATGAATGTGAAAATAACAAATTTCCAGGAAAAATGTTGTGAGGTCTGGGCTGTGTGTAACTTACGTTCAAGTGCTATGGACCGCATCAGTATCTCTCAGGGACTGAGGAAAGAGAACTGGAAGGGGAGAGAAAAAAGTGTTGGTGAATATTCATGGAAAATGTTGTCTTGAACTAACAATAAAACAACATTATAATCTAAAAGGAAAGTGTTGCAGTAGCATGAAATTGCATCTCAAAAGGGCTAGCCATCTTTGGAACTGTGGAAATTGTGAAATCCTAAATAAAAAAATTTGTAGGACTTGAAATAAGTTTGTGATGGATTTCAGGCGTGATTTACTACTTCAATGTTTTATTATTATTTCTGAGAAACCCATATAGAACTCTATTAATTAAAACTCAGACCGACACTTTGGATCCATAAGATTTAGGAATTAGTGTGATTTTATCTCATTAGTGCATTTATTGCAGTGTTCGTCCTTTTAATTAAGCATTAAGTCCCTCCAAGGTGAGTTTTATCATCCCATAATGCATCTGGACTTTCACTACTTGCCTAAATATGCATTAGGGGATGACAGCCACTTTGGAGAAACCTTAATTGTGAAATTTGATTCTTTCATTTATCTATTTTTGGGTGATAGGTTTTAATTTCTTTACGGCCTGCTGCAAGTATGCAGGAAACATGCTGCGATGGCAGTTGTGTCTAATGTCAGTGTTGCCCTATGTGCGTAGGAAGGCTGCATTCAAGGGACTTGAGAGGGACCCGAGCCAAAGGCCAAGGAGGTCTTCTCACTGGTTGTGGCGGCCTTTGGAAGGGATCTAGGACATGGCGATGGGCTGAGAGCTGCTCGTCCTGCTTGCTTACTGTCCCAGGGAGAGGGCACACACAGCAAAGGGTGCTGGCACACCTCCTGTCACACTTGGGCTTTCCAGCCAGCGGGTGAGGCTGGTGGGAGGCTTCATCTGACAAAGGTTCGGGTTAAGGAGACCATAAAGCTCACATCTACTGAGATCTTCAGGCCACTGCTTTCCATGTAAAATATTGAGGGATGTGTCCAGGCTTCTGTGGTGACAGTCAGTTGTCATTTTCATGGAAATGGAGTAGGTGTCTTGTGTGTATATACATACATGTCTGTGTATATAATGTATCTGTATATGCATCTAAAAGAACAGACCATTTTTTTCCCAAAGAATTTGCAGGGTTAGCACTTGAAGGACACCAGGTGAGCACACGAAGTGATGTGTGGTGACCAAAAAGCACATTATAATGAAGCTATATCTACAGATACACTCAGCTGCAAATACAGTCCTATTTAAATAGTAGTTTTTGCAGTAGGGATGTGTATATTTATAGCAGGAGCAGAGGTGATATCGTCAGCCTATTTCAATAAGCCATTTTGCTGTCACCAAATGGCAATGTAACAATATTTCGTCATTATTTTGCCTAGATACGTCACTGCCAACTTGTGGTACTCGGTGTTTCTCTATAAACCCTCACTAAGGGAGTTATGGGTTGGTTTTTGTTTTTTTTTAAATCCATTTTTTTTGTTTCCATTTTACTTTGTTGCTAACTTCTTTATTTAAATAAACAGTTTCCTGAGCGCAGGAATTAAGAAATAAATTTTTTTGTGGGAGTGACCCTTGCAGGTCCAAATCTCCCAGGTCAAATAGAGAACCTCATGATTTATTGTCGTGACTGTTGTTGCTATTAGCATTAATACGTGAATTATTTATTTTTGGTAAATGCATTATGACCGCGAAGTGGAGGAGTTGGGCAGTGATACAGATTTTTCTCAGTAAACAGAAAAGGCTGAAAAAGGGCAATTTGTTGATACAAGTCAGACTAAGCACTCAGAAATGAGGCAAAAATATTGCTATTTGCCTGAGTTGTGTTACTTCTCGCTTAGTGAGAATTGTGTGTGATTTAATAAAATGAAATTTGGGGAGCTTGGGTAACATCTAGAAAATCTCAGCAAAAAGAGCTTCATTATTACTATGAAGCTTGGATATCCTGCGTTTTACTATCTAAAAAGAAAAAAAACTTATTAAAAAAAATCATTCCTTTGTATTTTTCTTAACCCTAGTACAAAACGTACCTTTAAAATAACCAGCACTAGTGAAAACTAAACAAGTATAGCAGTGTCAAAGTAGTATGTCTTCCATGTATAGACATAAACTACATGTGTATAATTTTTGTATAAAACCCTCTTCCCTTCTTTTTGTGGCTGGCTGACACTGAAGGACTTAACAGTTGTCTTATCTGCTTTCCATTGGTTTTTATGTTATGCTTCTGCCATTGCTTTGAAGGGATTTTTAACTGTTTCTTCTAGAAAGTCATTTCAAGTCTGAGGATGTAAAGATAAGAAAACTAAAAGCACAGTTAATTACCACGTGTAAAATCTCCTTATAAGAAAAATATCTTTTCACAGTCGGGTAAATTACACAAAAAAGAATTGTGCCTCTCGGAACTGTTTTGTCCAAGCAGGCTCATAGTTTACTAAAACCTTCTCAGGCTGGCCAGGACGTGTGCTCCTGAAGACCAACAGCGACCCATCCAAGAGTTGAACCCATCGTGCATCTCCACCTTTTCCCCCAGACTCTCCTTAGGGAGAGTGTGTCAGGGTGTCCAGAAGGCAGTGAGCAGGCACCCGAGCAAAGGTCCTTAGCTAGAAGCAGACCTGCTTATGATAAACCCAAATCTTAAGTTGAGCTTCAGTAACGAGGCCAGGTGTTGAGCGGAAACATGGCTGTCCCAAAGAACGGATTTCTCTTCCCATTCCGGAGACTTAAAAAAAAAAAAAAACCGAGAGTGAGCTGTGGGGAATATCTGTGAGGTGGGAGCATGGTGCCAGCTTTGTACGTCACCCAGCATGGTCAGCAGGAAGTCTGGGGAGCCACCTCTTCTGGGCTCTGTGCCACTTCACTTGATGTGAACCAATATTATGTTCACTATTGTGCACTGCTTGTAGCTGTGAATTGGGTGATTGGTTTCTGTCCAGAAAAAAATGAATTAAAAAATCACCCCTGTGATTGTGGCTCACACTCTCTTCTGAACAACTACAACCTGTACTTCCAGCACAGTTGGAAAGGCTCGTAACCGGTGTTGGTGAGCCTGGCAAGCCTGGGAGCCACAGCAGAGGTTAGTTGTGGGCGAGTGGTTTTAGGGATGTACCACATAAGTGGTTCGATTAAAGAATTTCAGTGGCATTTGGGTGCCTGATGTTGCAAACTGTTTAAAAGACACAGATGGAGGTGTTTGTTTATATCTTAAATTGCCCCTCTTGTTTTACACGTCATCTGAGGGTTGGGTTCAGTTTTGTCTTTTTTGGACAGATTATCGTACTGTATGTGAGGGTGCCGATCCCAGTCACCTGGTTCTTGGCCGGTCCTGGCATTTTGAGACAATCTAGTCAGAAAGTCTGATGCTCTTCTATGCAGGTAGAAATCAGAAGATGTTCTCCTATCTAGAACTGAGTTGAACATCGCTTGCATGAAAGTGCCCTGAGGAGAGACTAAGGCACGTATAGCAACACATATTAAGCAATATGGGGCATTTGTGATTTTGTGCTTCCAAATTCATTTCCCTAAATTTCAGTTTTCTCCTGCGTAGGCAATCCTAGTGCTGTCCTCTGTGACAGTGATAGGATTACTCTGTACAATTGCAGTGAAGCTGTAGTAGAGGTCCAGGTGTAGGGACTCGCCCCCTCCTATATAAAAAGATTAACAATTCTGAATATAATCTGAGGAAAAGTTATCTTGCCCTGCTTCAGTAATGAAAAGTCACCTATTTTTCCAACAAATTACAAGGAAAGGTTTTTTATTGTATGAGAAATCCACCCTACCACTCTGCAGCAGGGTCCAGGAATCACCTTTTGATTCCAAATATGGATGCTCAAATTTTTAAATTTAATAAAAAAGATAAAAAAACCTGTGGCAGTGCTTATACCAGAAGCAATAAACTCTGATTAGATCTCCCTATCTTTGTATCAGAGTCTCTTTGGCTTGCACAGAGGTGAGAGCTTTGGATGAGATAATAGCTTCAGACAAATGCTAGAGCATATGAAGTTTAAAGGCCCATTCAGATCTTGCACTGTTTAGGAAATTAAAATAATCAAGTATGTTTTCTATCATTGTCCCACATGTGCCTAACTGCCTGTGCCCCTCCATCATTCATCCTCGCAGAATGGAGGATATGTTGATACTTCTTCTATGGCACAACCTGGGTGTCTGCGTGCTATGAATATCTCCATCAGCACATCTTTATTAACCTACAAAACGGTGAAGAGTTCGAACCAAACAATCGAGTACCATCAACACATCAGAGATGCTTCTGGCATTTGTGTCGTATTGTTGTCACTTACAACTGAGTAAAATGAAAGTTTAAGAAGCGCGACAGCATTCTCCCCTCATGTATGATTGTCATGCATTTATCTTAGTGCAAGCAATTAAGCAATTGTGTGCCACCCAATCCAACTGTTACCTGTGTTTCTTCAGGTGGGCTTCATGAGCTTTAATTGATAAGAAAATGCAAGCTATCATTGTGCAAAGGTGACTGATGACTAATTGAACCTTGAACCGAAGACCTGGGTCAGCAACTTTCATAGAATCATGGAATGGTTTGGGTTGGAAGGGGCCTTAAAGATCATCTAGTTCCAACCCCACTGCCATGGCCAGGGACACCTTCCATTAGACCAGGCTGCTCAGAACTCCATCCAACCTGGCCTTGAACGCTTTGAAGGATGGGGCATCCACAGCTTCTCTGGGCAACCTGTTCCAGTGCCTCACCACCCTCACAGTAAAGAATTTCTTCCTAATATCTAATGTAAATCTCTACGCTCTTTCCATTTAAAACCTTTACCTCTCGTCCTATCGCTACACTGCCTGATAAAGAGTCCCTTCTCATCTCTCCTGTAGGTCCCCTTTAGGTACTGGAAGGCTGCTACAAGGTCTCCCCGGAGTCTTCTCTTCTCCAGGCTGAACAACCCCAACTCTTTCAGCCTGTCCTCATAGGAGAGGTGCTCCAGCCCTCTGATCATCTTTGTGACCCTCCTCTGGACTCTCTCCAACAAGTCCAGGTCCTCCTTATGCTGGGGGCCCCAGATTTGGATGCAGTACTCCAGGTGGGGTCTTGCCAGAGTGGAGTAAAGGGTCAGAATGACCTCCCTTGACCTGCTCCCACACTTCTTTTGATGCCGCCCAGGATGCGGTTGGCTTTCTGGGCCGTGAGCGCACATTGCCAGCTCATGTTGAGCCTCTATCAACCAACACTCCCAAGTCCTTCTCCTCACTGTTGCTCTCAGTCCAATCTGTGCCCAGCCTGTATTTATGCTTTCACTCAATCATTGTCATTGGTGAAACAGTGCCTGGACAGATTGCACCTCATCTTCTCACTAAGAAGCTCCTCAATATGCATAAGGGTGAGTGAAACAGAGCTTTGAAAGTCTATGGGGTTTTTTTTAAAGGCAGCGAAATGTTCTTTATTCAGTTTGAAATTTGAAAGAAGATGCATGATAGCTAATAAATACCTTTGCAGGGAATTTTCTTAGACTTCAGTTGGGATTTTGGACCAAAAAAAATTCCTCCTGCTCGCCTCTTCCCATTGTGCCAAGTTGATGAATTGGCAGAATATTAGCGGAATTTTTTTTTTTTTATTTCTATGCTATTAAAAAAAGTTAAAAAATCAGCAAGTGTGTGGAATCCCTTCAGTCCTGGGCTTATGTATTGCAAAGCCACTTCCTGGCTGAAAGGCTTGCTTATGTTGAGCTGAGTGCTGGAAGCTTTGGGTGCTTCTGCACAGCATGCTTCGAACCCTTTTGACAGTCACTTGTTTTCACTGCAGTTGGGCAGCTGCTTGTTGCAGAACGGCGATTTCTCTGTTTTGCCCGATAAAATCAAAATAATACAAGTTTATACTTAGTACATTTCCTCCGATGTTCCCCGGGCTCTGATGGTTCTGCCTGTTCATGAAGGCAAGTGAGCACCAAGTTCTGTTTTTCCAATCCGTGAAATCGTCACCCTCAGCAGTTTTGCCACCAAGCCGTTGATGTAGTGGGGAGCCCTGCTATGTCTAATGGGAGGGTGAAGCAGACTGGAGAGTGAGAATGGCTAGGCTTGAAATGATTTTGCTCATACTGGTAAGCCAGGCGCCTCCCAAACGCCTAGGACCACGTGAAACCCCATGCAGAGCTTTTAGATATTTCAAGATGTACGTTGTAAGTACTTGCAAAATTATTACCGGGTGAAGGTCTGCCTTGGGTAAACTTGTATGTTCGAAAGTATAGATATAACCTGAATGTTAGGCCATGTCATGTTGAGCTGAGGGAAAATGGGGGGGGCGGGGGCACACAACTGTAATAGCAATTCCTCAAGCCTTTAAAATGGTCTTCTTTTTCTAAGTGAAACGACTATAAAGCTTACCTTTCTTCTAACTCAAAAATACCTACTTTTTTTTTTTTTTCTAAATTGGAAGTAGAAATCTGTCTCAGCAAACTAATGTTCTGGATTTTCATTTCTTTCCTGTAAATGAAGTTTTTCTAACATGAAATTTGTCCTTTAAAATGAAATACATAAATCTAAGCCCCTGTGCTGGCCGCCGCTTGGACAAGGTGTAGTCTTGCGACAGCTTGGACTACTGTTTGAGCTAGAATAGTGTTAAATCCCAGAGCTTCAAGTGGCAAATCCCCCTCATCTACAGTGCTTGGAGAAGCAAAAGTCTCAGGGATGTTATAAGGGGATATATGTGTGAAGGAGGATTGTCCTTATGCAGCTTTTGGAGAGGTCTATTTGCAGCAGCAAGGATGGTGCCTTAAACTGGAGCAGGGGAGCGTATGCAGTCTTGTTTCGTAGACAGCATCAATTCAGTAGGGGGGAAAAAAGTGTATTACTGTTTAAGTGCAAAAATAATCACAAAACAAGAAACGCTTGTCTGGGAGGATAACGATATAAAGCGAGTCTGAAAGTCACTCATAAAGGACAGGATATTAAAGCCAGGGGTAGGGGAGGGGGCAGACTATTAATCTATGTGTCTGCGATGTCAAAGACACATGCCAAATGGTTCTTCTGCAATTTGGATACCTTCCAGCAGGGATGTTCACCAGGCAAAGTGCAGAGCTTGGCCTGTCTTCCCCCCAGCTCTCTGCTTTCTGGGGAAAGGGCAATAAATATTTTACAAGAAAGTGTAACTGGAGTAAACAGAATTGAACTCTGGAGCAGTTCAGGAAACACAGGGTGTGACAAACCCTCCTGTTCATGAGAGAACCGTGCTCTAAAAGACAGACTATAGGAGAAGCCTATATCCAGGCTACAACTGCATGACGGTCTGCCCATAAATGTTTTTTCTCCAAGCTTGATGCTGTCGGTCTCAGAAAGGGGCAGGTAGTTGAAGCTGCTGAGTGGGAGAGGTGGAGCCCTGCATTGCCTGGTGCTGTCTGGAGGGCTGGTGGAGGGGAGGTGGCAGGCATGATGGTAACACCTCTGCTAGGTACCATACACACTTAAAAGGAGAAGTGAGTAAAGAAATGGCCTTTGCCAGTAAATTATATGTTTTTTTCCCTTTGCACAGATTGCTTGGTACCATGGGGTGTATCTCAACGTGGAGCCTGAAGGCAACTCTCGAAATATTTTCTCTTCCCTCCTGACAACTTTCTCTGTAGGTTTTTGCTGATGTAGGAACAGCTTGATATTTGTATTGGAGCAGCAAACAGTTCACCTGTGGGGTGGTAGATTTACTCTGCCAGTTGTTAAGCGTACGTGAAGTAAGATGGATTCCTGCTTACAGCCTGCATGGGCAGGCAGGGCTATGGTTATGGCAGCAGCGCTGTTGGCTTTTAAAGACACCTATGAATGACTTGGGCAAGGTCACCGTGGAGGTATCTGCTGGAATCAAAAGGTGTTTTTAGCTAACCTGGCTCCTTGTCTGCCTCAAATGACAGGGGGTTGAGCTATCGGGCAGACAAAATCCCAGTTCCCTTGAATGGAGACTTTGCAAGTAGTCAGAGACTGCAAGGATCTTGCTTGATGCCGTTACCCCTCTTTCCTAGTTTCTTTGCATTTTTCCTTGTTTCCTTTGTTAGTTTTCAGGCATTTTGTTTCTGCCTTAAACTTGACAGACGCAGAGAAAGGAGAAATTAACATTTTGATGGCAATGCTTCTAAGGTATTTTAGGTTTTTTAATTTCAGAAATCAGCAAAGATGCATCTCATTACAGGTGCTAAAAATAATCACGGTCCTGCTAAGTGAATATTTTTTCTTACCCAGGTAACCAAGTTGGTGTTGCCTTAATCTGTGTCCTTCTAAAGCTGTTTAGAATTACCTCATCCTGAATATCTCAGAGACTGTAGGCAGAATTCATGGCAGACGCTGGTTATTTTCTCATAAATTTGAGGGAAATCTGGCCACGTTCTCAGGTCGTGCCAATGGACTCTGCTTGCTTGAAGTTAATGATGCAACGACACTGGGAGTCAGGTTGGAACCTGAACTGTTTGGCTGGAACCTGATCTGTGCCGTGTTCTTGCCTCTCGTTTACATCAGAGAGAGGCAGAGGTTTCACTTCACCTCGGAAGGAACAGAGAGATGTCTTTGCCCTTCCAGAGAAAGACACTTGCCAAATTTGCTTTTGCAACTTTTGAATAAAAAGGTACGGGAAAGTGAGAAGATGGGCTCCTGCGCAAACTAGGTTTTTATTCAATTTTTGGTTGCTCAGACTCCTGTTCGATGGAGAAAGTGGAGCCCGTGTGAACCTGTTCGAGTTAGCCGATGGGGCCTGGAGACTGCAAGGATGTAGCTGCGGCATCGTGCTGCTCGCCCCGGTGTTTCTGCTCTCCGAACAAACTGGGGGAGCTGTGTCGATGTGGCGTACTGCAGTGTAGATACACGCACAGCTGGGGCTTGTGCTTCACTTCCTGCCCCTTCCTATTAGGGACCGTATAAAAAGATCCTTTGTAAAGCAAGTTTATAAATAATTTAATGGCAGATATAAAATGCTTTTACTTTTTTTTTTTTTTAAACTGGCACTTTTCTGTAAATCTGTCTATATGAAAAATATTCCTAGCAAAGTTCACACAGAGAAGGCGTAAAGTTATTATTAGGCGTATAAATTGACTGCTTTCTCGTTTATATGCAGGGAAATTTCTTTAATTTATTAATCTGATTTGCATAGAAAATTACGGCCCTCATTGTCACTGAGAAGTCTTATTTAAGGAAGGTTTTATAAATGCTATAACTAAACAGAAATAGAAGAAAATACCTAAGTATTTTTCATTTTTTTCCCTTTCCAAAAATATTTTTGTTTAGATGGAACAAAAAATTCCAAAAATGTACCTATTGCAAGTGTCTGGAACTTGCTTGAAAATTGCTTAACCAATACGTATTTTGTTTTCTTATATTTAAATCAGGACAGACGAAAAAGATGATTGAACTTAAGTTTTAAAGTTCACTAGGGGGAAAAATAGCTTAGAGGAACTGTTCTGTGGTAACGTAGGAAGACACTTAATTAACTTGGGCTTCGTTTAAAACTGTGGTGTAAATCTTTTCAAAATGAATCAAAGTCTCTGCTGAATTATATCTTAGCCAAGTTTTACAGTCGAAAGGATCTTAAATCAGTAAGACCTGTCACAGTGAGAGCTGTGGTAGTGTTTTCACATTCTCTGCAAGCTCATCCGCTCTTGGACTTGAAAGTCTTTTCCCTGGGTCCATTTGCTCTAGCAACAGCTGGCTTTTTGAGGTGGCACATTAGCAGCTCACAATTAAACAGTATTCCAGCTAATTTGAGCTCAGGCAGATGAAGAACATCAATGACAGTGAGTTTCCTCCCTCCCACCCTCTGCTTGTTCAATTTAAAAAAAAAAAAATCTTTATTTTACTTTAATCACTCTGTGGAGACATGGTTGCTGGAATTCTCTCTTCATCGTGGTGTCCAGCTGAGAAATTGTTCTCCCATCTTGCTGAGGCGACGGGAGAGAGCATCAGCCCACACATGTTGCAGATGTGCAAGGGGGTAAACTGGGGGAAGCAATGGCAATTAAAGAGCATATGGTCAAAAATAAATCTGTACAGTAATGCCAGTCCATATTAATCACAGGATTAAGAATAATAGCGTATCCGTACAAGTAGCATGCTAAATCTCCTATTACATTTACTAGCCTTCATATATCTGTATCTGTATGTCTATCAGGGTGTCCTGTATGATATACTATATGAAGTGAGGGAGGATTTATAGTACATTTCGTGTAAATGGACCTGATAAGAACTGCAAAAAAGGCAAAATAAAACATTAACATCTGGAAAGACGTATGTCACTGGAATAAGACACACCAAATACGCCTATGAATGTATGAAAGAACAATAGAATTAAAGCTTTGTCTTAGCAGAACTATAGTATGCCAAGCTTTTTACAAATCCGTGTTAAAATGTCGTCTGAAAGTTTTCATCTCAAGCTCAGCATTGTGAGGAGGCTCCGTGCCATATCATCATTAACATGTTACTTTGTGAGACCTTGGCGTTTTGTTTGTAGGATTTATTTTAGAAATAACTTCATCCCTTTTTGAGATGGGTCTGTTTTGCTCTGAGGGTGCGCGCCTTGGAGGGACTGAGGAACGGGCAGAACTAAACTGGGAGAGTTGTTCAGCGTGCACGAGGCTTTATCAACCAAAGCAATGCTTTCAACAGGTCTGCTTGTATTACTTGTGTCCTGCGAGGATGGGTGGGGAGGGGATGGGGGCACCAACTGTAGCATTACCTTTGCAGCTGTGTCCCTATTGGGAGTACGTGGTCTGGATTGAGAACTGGTACTCTGCGTTCAGGTATGAATGTAAATTTTGGGAAGGGGATAGCACTGTCTCAGGCCTTAGGCTTTGAAAAAGTCTTTCCGGAGTGGCTGTTCTTCCATCATCTGGAACGGAGCAGATCTCTAAGAAGTCAATTATCTGTTAAAAAGTTGTCCAGTGTGAGACTGTGCTGTAAAAATTAAGCACTTAAGTGTCTTCAACCATGAAAAATTACAAGGGATTCTTCCTATCGGCACTTCCATGAAGCTGTGAAGCTGCTGTTACACAGTTTTCACAGAGAGGACATGGAAGTGGGTGATTCCTCCTGGAGATGGATGGTGCCCTGGGTGGAAGCGGGGAACAGAAGTGGGGGGACGGATAGGAGCGATACTGGGTTGGAGTAGTAGCAGCAACACCAGGCAGAGCTCTGTGTGTTGCAGCTATCAAAGCCTGTTGGGTCTTACTCAGCCTGAAGTCTGAACCAAAGGAAAACCCTGCTTTAGAGGAGGAGCTCTGTCAGGCTACGTGGTTTTCTCTGAAATTCTATGGATTTTTATTATCTTATTTTTTTTTAAAGGATGCAAAAGTTTCCATTACTCCATTAGTAGTGGCTTCAAAGAACCATCACAAGTTTCAGGCTAAGCCATAAAAGCAGGTGCTCTACATTAACTCAGAGACTCACTAGTGTATACCTAAGTCAGATACCTGCCTTTAATACCTTGCTGAATTATATCGGTATACCCATTTCTGCCCAGCAAAGCACTGAAATGTGTATATAAAGCACCGTTGAAAGTACTTAACCATGGTTAACCAGACAATTATAGTATTTCTATCTTATACAGTGTTTTAAGATGAATTAATTTTCCCAAAGAATATGAACGTATGTTTGAGTGTCAGAGACACTGTACCATATAGTGGTATTAGGGGCTCCTGATATTTCGCTTTCCGATGTTAATGAGAGAATGCCTTCATCCTGACAGAGGTGAGCAACGAGGCCCTTTGGAAGTATGAATGTACACCATGAACAATCAGACAGCTTTTCTTCCTCTGGGCCTTACTTTTTGTCTTCATCACCTGCTGCTCAGAGTTTCCAAGCGTGCCTCTGTCTGCGTTTCTCATTTGCAGAAATAACGTTATCTGGAAAGAAACATAATGCGTATGCAAAATATTATCAGAAGTACAGGGTGTCCTTGTGCCTGTCACAGGCAATAGTTGCACCCCATTTATAAGCTTGTCTCTGTGTAGTGGTACGTGCCAGGGCTGGTTTGCACAGGATAGGAATGGGGCTGCTTCAGAAGCAGGAAGAATGCTAGTAAGGTGCCTGCTGGAGACACACTTCATCCGACAGGAAAGATAATAGAATTGCTATTTTAAAGTCAGCTCCTAAAATAGAGAACTTTTTGACTTGATATTTCAATAGATATGGAATTATTTATCAGCCTTGCAATTCACACCATCTCACGGATCCATCACGCAAGAAATACCACAACTGTGCCTCTGCCAGTGTTTGCTCCTGTTCTGCCACTGATTGCCATCTTTTATCTCTAACCTTATTAAGTAACTGGAGTAAGAGAGGATAAGAAATAGAAATTCTCTCTGCTCAACCCCTGTTCAGTTGAGCATCTCGGCTGGCGTATGGTCTTGTGCCAGATTTTTGACCGCAAAGGGGATGCAACTTTCCTTGAATGCAAGCCTTATCTTTTAAACTTTTGCAGGTAAAAGCACCTGCGGGGAACTTTTTAGATAGTCTGAGAGACACTTCTCTTCTGTTGTTCTTGGCAGCGTCAAAATACTTCTGTAAACCTCCTAACTGAGAGTGAATGTGCTGCATGGTTGGGCTGCGTTGTGATTGTCGACGGGTTTGAGTACGAAGAGGCTGGCTAACGTGGGCTGAGCCACATTACTAAATTCCTCAAAACAGAAAGCAGTCATGATACTGCTGAAGCTTTCTGAGGTGGACAGTAACTTCCTGCGTGTCAGCATCTCATTTTTTGTGCCAAGTCTTCCATTCTTTCCGGCTTCCTCCCAACGACATGATACGTGTGCAGCAGCCCTCCTAGATTTACTGTTTTGCATCTGAACGAGGAAGCAGCTGCTGATGCTGTGATGATGCATGCAATCTAAGGCTGCTGGGCTTTTATTCCTGTCTATGGGGGTTTTCTTTGGCTTATACCAGGAAGCTTATTGGCCGTGGTCAGAGTTTTAGGATGGGCTGGGGACACAGTTAAAATACAGTTAATGGCATGCCTAGGTACTTGGAGATGCGCAAGTGCTTTAAATGTCCTAAACAACGACCTGATGTGGGTAGGAGGGATTTTTTCTGGATGACTGACCTCACAGAAATGTTTTTTAACAAGTTGCTTTGCTTTGTGCGATAGTTTCTGAAGAAGTGATCTTTTAAGATTAGAGTGTCAGTTTATGCATTTGAACAGCACAGAGGCTAAAGTCAAAAGGTGGCTTTGGTGGATGCCTCGATTTTTACGGCAGATGGCACAGAACTTGATCCTGATGAGGAAAATACAATTTTGTTAATTAGTGGACTGGGAACCAAAAACTGATTTTTTATTTTTCTATATTTTTTTTTTCTCCCTTGCTCTGTTCCTGTCACACCTTTTTGACCTGAACATTGCTACGGAGTAAGTGCAATTCGGCGTGGTTATGCTCCTTGTGCCTATGCTGGGCAAAGGCTGCCTTGCTGTGAAGGCAGCCCTTCTTGCTGTTCCTGTGCCCAGGCTGAAATCTGCCTCAGTAAGGATGAAAATACCCCAAGAGTGTCCCTTCCTCAATATATGTGCAACGCATGAGTTTTCTGTATTAATCACAGCTCTGAGGATGAGTTTGAGGCTTCTGTCTGGCTAAGGGCTGTCAAATTGAGTTTATTTGGGGTGATGATCGTTTAATGAAGCTGAAAAAGGACTCTAAATGCTGCGGAGCGCGACAGGATAAAAGAAAAATGCAAAACTTCTGTGATTGTTTTCAATTAAATAACAAATTATTTTTTTCCTAAAAACAATTGGTACACAAATGCTAAAAGAAGTACATGTTTAAATAGCTAAAAAGGTCACTTCTAGCCAGAGCATTGATCTGTCTGCTTGTTTCTCTAGACATAGATGGAATAACCTCCACGTTATTGTATTTAGCCAGGGTTCTGTGTTCCATCTACAGCCTTAAGCAATATCCAGAGCTGTTTTGACTGCTCGGTCTCCTTTTTGGTACCTGTTTATTCACACCAGCTGATAGTCTGCATTTCTCATCAGTCTTTCTCATGTTGAACGTAGCTCTTAAACTGTTCTACCCACTGTGGGCTATTTGCAGGCCACTGCAGACAGTTATGCTGCATGTCATCGTGGAGAGAGAGAATCAGAAAAATCGGAAATTCACAGATTGCAAACAAAGAAATAAATCTAAAAAAAAAAAATTAACTCTATGTTTATGGATGGAGTCCACTGCGCTGGGCAGGAGCAAGCAGGTCCTGGTTGCTTTTCGATGTATTTATGTATCTACTGTGCTGTATGCTTCGGCGCGGGTAAGCATGCTCATTAAGAATCCTGGGCTACTCCAGAATCTTAACACATCATTAGCATGCAAAGGTGCAGATATCTGTCTGTTGTTTCCATAATGCTATTCCATTTATATAGTTAGCACTTGAGGGATATGAACGACTCCATTCCCAGCTACAGCAACATCCTAAATAAAACCACCAAGTTTCTGCGGAAGTAATCAGACAGCTTGCAGGAGTTCAGATTCAGATCTCTCTCTGTCAACCAGCCTTTGAGTCCATCTCAAATGTCTGTGTGCTCTGGCACCTCATGTACCTCATTTGCTTTGTGTGAGATTTGGGTGTTTTTACTTAATACTTCCTGATGCAAGAGTCAAGGGATCTTTAAGCTTGATGTGCCAATACTGGTGAATAAAGGCAAACTTTATTTCTCTGGGTTGATTGAATTGATGGGTGGATATGTGTACTTAAAATTTGTGTGTTGTTGGTTGAATGTGTCAGGCTAATGGTTTCAGGGGCCATCTCTGTTGTTGACATGGAAAAGATGAAAACATGGGTCAAAGTAAGGTACCCTAAGAGTCCTCTTTCTTCTCTGACAGTCCAGATCCCACTAAATTTAATGGAAAGTACTGTGCCCAGTTCTGGGCTCCCCAGTTCAAGGAGGATGGGGAACTGCTGGAGAGGGTGCAGCAAAGGGCTACCAAGATGACAAGGGGACTGGAACACCTCTCTTATGAAGAAAGGCTGAGGGATTTGGGTCTCTTCAGTTTGGAAAAAAGACGGCTGAGGGGCGACCTTATCAACACTTATAAATACTTAAAGGGTGGGTGTCAGGAGGATGGGGCCAGGCTCTTTTCAGTGGTGCCCAGTGACAGGACAAGAGGTTACGGGCACAAACTTGAGCGTAGGAAGTTCCACCAAACATGAGGAAGAATTTCTTTACCTTGAGGGTGGCAGAGCCCTGGCACAGGCTGCCCAGAGAGGTGGTGGAGTCTCCCTCTCTGGAGACATTCCAAACCCGCCTGGACATGTTCCTGTGTAACCTGCTCTAGGTGACCCTGCTCTGGCAGGGGGTTGGACGAGATGATCTCCAAAGGTCCCTTCCAACCCTATGATTCTATGATCCAGCAGCAATGCTTTGGCCACCTGTGGTTCTGTTGTCAATAAAGGTTTAGAAATAACAAGGCAGTCTGCTGCAATTGTAATGGACATCAGTGGAGAAGGGTTTACAGCACATAGACGTCACAGACCCCCACCTCGTTTTAATTTTGAGCCTAGGCACATGAGCAGTAGTTTTGAATCTTAGTGTGGAAGTCTAGAATAAAATAATTTTGTAAAATAATAACACTAATAGGCATGATAGCTCATTGTGATCAGTGTAATGGAATATCATTTTACCACTGAAAATATTTCTCGTGTGTTGTGAAGTTTCTTAGAGATGCACTTAAGGGTAGGAAATTTTGAGCTATGCCAAGTCAGCCATCAGGCAGATTTGCTGCAGAGGAAAAGGTACTGCTTGAAAGTAGTGTAAGTATGACAAATACGAGACCTTTTCTTTATATTTGTACCTAAGCACACCCCAAAGTAGTGGAGGAGAAAATCAGAAAGGAATAATATGCTAACTTTGTTCTGAAGAAGGCACCCTGTGCTTAGAACAGGCTCCATCGGCTTATCTGTTTATTAGCGTTTGTTTAAGTCCTGTCTTGCTTCATTTTTTGAAGGCGGTTTCTTTGCAAATGCAAGGATCTCATAAAGGGGGAAAAAAATACTTGTTTCCTCGTCTCTACAAGCGATTCAGTCTCTTCTGAGATGTACCGAGAGGATTGTAGCTTATTCTGAAACAGTTGGCCGTCACATTAAATAGTTCACCCCCCTGTGCAGCAAAGAAAATAGGTGTCAGCCTCGCATGAGGCAGGAGTAACGTCCTGTTGTGTAAATCCGTGCTCAAAGTTAATCCCATGTTTAAATGCGCTGCTGTAATGCCTACTGAAGTTGGTGATGCCTGGACAAGGCCAACAAAGTGTCATCGGTACAGAAGAAAAATGGAGTGCTGATTCTTGTCATTGCGTTAGAGTAATTTCTTGGTTCCAGTGATAACTGTGAAAAATCAATAAATGCTCTATAATGGGCTATATTAAACAAAAATACACAAAACCCAAACAAACCGAAAAATAATCATTTCTTTAAAAAAACCCAACAAACCCAAACCAAAATAAAACCCCTAACAAAACATAAACAAACCTGTGGGAGGGTTCATAGGTACCCATTTTCCAGAAGGACTAATTGAAGCACAGGAAAGGTGAGCAATCTACAGTCGCCTTGTGAACCAGAACAAATTCACATGCAACCCGGAAACGTGCCTTTAGGCTCTTTTACTCGAGGAGTAAGACAGCTTGCTGTGAAAGAAGGTGTCTGGCTTCCTGCTTGGAAAGAAATTAAATTAGCATGGCGGTATGTGCTTTGTACATCTGCTGTGTAATCTGCTTTGCAAAATGCAGACATCCAGAGCAAGGATGCAGATGCTTCACTACTTGCAGAAGTTAATGACAATTATCCCAGTCTTTGATGGCAAACGAAGTCATGAGGCTCTCATTTCCACAATCCATCATGCCACCGAAGGCTTGCTGAGTGATGCTTCATGACGGGCTGGTGAGAAAAATATACAAACTCATATGCCGGTGTTGCAAATCAATTCTGCAGCAAAGTGGAAATAACTCTTGTACCAATAAGCAGCAAGGCCTATGAAAAAATACCCGTTTTCTGAATTTTCAACTTGCAGATAGCAGGAGAACCCATCAATCATGTTAGAGAGCTTCCATTCCAGCGATGTTGTTCTTAAAGACACACCAGATGAAATCGGACAAGACCAGAATATGCAAAGCCTCCCCTCCCGCCCCCCCCCCGGCCTTTTTTTTCCTTTGCTCCTTTCTAGAGGGTCGGGTATGAGAAGGGACCTTTTTTCTTTTTTCTTTTTTCTTTTTCTACTTTTTAAAAGCAAACCTGTAGCTGGAAAAAGCATGTATATTGGTTAAGTTTACTGTCGAAATGACTAATTAATTGCTTCACAAATGGCTATTAATCATACATTAATGAGATATTCTCTTTGCTTTGGTGAATACAGATTCTGTGGCGGTTCTCTCTCCTTGGTACCCCAAGCAGGCTAAAAGCATGCACAACTCAATTAATCTTGCAGCACCATGGGGTGTTCGAAACTGCTCACCAGCTGAAGAAAAGCAAATAGCTGGGACGTTTTAACTGTCCATATTTCACTGTGTAAATTCAGAAGCACTTAATCATTCCTTCAAGCTTGCTTTTGTTCCCTTTCTTTCTGCCTTGTTATGTGTGTTTGAAGCATATCCCGGACCACAAGAAAAAGGCTCCGATACATCCTGTTCCAAGCACACTCGGATAAACATGTGCCGCCTGTTGTCTTGCAAAAATGATGATCACCTTGCGTATAGTGAATAAAAATTGAAACGTGGTAGTCATGCTCTCAGTGTCCCTTGAAATCCACCTGTGTTGTTGCTGTATGCAGTGAACAAAAGTAAAAGGGTATCATGCATTGGGTTACTGTTTCATATTTATCCAAAGACACTTCAAAAAGTTAAGGTGGGTACACTACTCACTCTGTAATTATAGCATGTGGGTTGAGGGAAGTCCTGGTTGCGTGCTGTGCTGTCAGGAGCTACTGTGAAACACAGTTTCTGTATTCAGAGGTGTTGCTGGGATATATTAAAAACCATTGACCAATTGTGTTGACAATTAGTCATGAATTAAGATTAGATTTTTGGAAATGCATCAAAATCTGCATACTGAGGGGCGTAAGTCAGCCTCTTCGGGTTGGAATTGTAGTAGGAAGTTCTCCTAAGATTTATTATTTCTTCGTAGGTTTTCTTTCAGTTTGATCTGAGATGGATAAAACAGCCTTAGTCTCAGCAGGATAGGTAGGGATCAAGCCTTCTCCTTCACGTACCTTGATGTGTGACACTATTAAGTGTAATGTCTGCTAGTTACTAAGGTTTAGGTAGAGTAAGAACTGATGGATAGCTTCTTAAATTGCTCCTACTTCGAGACAGAAAGGCTTGGCCAGCTGAAAACACACACTCATGTGCATACACTCTTAGGCTTTCAACATGGTTCAAAACTGCCTGCAAACTGGCCAAATGAACAAACTGATAGCTATGGAGAGATGGTTTTTTGGAAGTCACTGTCAGTTGATGAACAATATGAAAGCCAAAGAAGAGCTCTGTATTTCCAATGGTTTTTGCCGCTGGCACTTCATGTGACCTTCTTTGGTTAGTTCAAGAGGCAAGTTCAAATATATCAGGAAATGGACAGATACAGCTGTCAGATGAAACTCACTGTCCAGTTGATGAAATTTTAATTTACTTTTCTCTTGTCCTTTCCCAACGGTTACCTTTCAGTTTTCCTCACACCGGGATTCTATAGATGTTCATTTTCTGAGAAAAATGTATTTGTTCTCTAAAGGGTACCACAGTGTGTTTTCTTTTGGCAACAGGCTGATGAAAACAATAAATTATTCAACCCAAGAATATCTAAAATGCTGACTCACTGCTGGTTCCTATTTTTTAGCCCTTGTTTTCATTAACTTCTACATTAATAGTCCAAATGTGCAGTTGGATTGAAACGTCCTGTGAAATTGCCCAGCTATCCTCAAATTCGGAAGCCTGCAGCCTCTAGTAACTGTTGTGATGTGTTGTTCCTCGTTCTGTGAAATAAAATATGGTCCAGATTTGACAAGAAAAGATTAATCTGTAAGCCATGGTCGCCACACCTCCCTCCAAAACAAAACAAAAAAAGCGCTGCTGCTACAGCTGCAGTAAAGGTAGGCGTTGTTATTAAAGAAAGCGTCAAAATGACCTTCTCCCAACTGTTGAGCTTTCTCCGCTTCACCTCTTTCATAATGAAAGCCAAGAAGTAAGTTCAGAGGACACATGCACCAAGTACACTCTTGAGTAATTTTAGCTTTCTCATTCATAAGGGAAAACTAACACTGCAGGTTATCACCATAAAAATAAATTTGTTTTCACTTTGCATAAACTAGACAGTGTAAATTATTGTTTCTCTGTGTGTTGAAATCAAATACTGTGGTACATGAAAACAGATATTCATTGTACTGATGGGAGTCTTCTGAGCTGCGCATGTGAGTCAAAGCCTCTGAGCACTGTTCACAGGAGAAATTTTCACTCCTTTGAGTAAACCCGTTTATTTCAAAATATTTCTTTGGAGAAGAGATGGTAAGTGCCCATTTGATATGCAAATTCTGGGTTTGTAATTGCATGGTATGTGGCCAGTGAGTAAACTAATGGTATGTGACCAGCATATTTAAAACACTCTGGCTGCACAAGCTTTAAACCATTGTAGTTTAAGCCATCTCAGCCCAGGAAGGACATGGACCTGTTGGAGTGGGTCCAGAGGAGGGCCATGAAGATGATCCGAGGGCTGGAGCACCTCTGCTATGAAGACAGGCTGGGAGAGTTGGGGTTGTTCAGCCTGGAGGAGAGAAGGCTCTGGGGAGACCTTATAGCGGCCTTCCAGTTACCTGAAGGGGGCCTACAGGAGAGATGGGGAGGGACTCTTTATCAGGCAGTGTAGCAATAGGTTGAGGGGTAATTGTTTTAAACTGAAAGAGGGGAGATTTACATTAGATATTGGGAAGGAATTCTTTACTCTGAGGGTGGTAAGCCACTGGAACGGGTTGCCCAGAGAATTTGTGGCTGCCCCATCCCTGGAAGTGTTCAAGGCCAGGCTGGATGAGGCTTTGAGCAGCCTGGTCTAGTGGGAGGTGTCCCTGCCCAGGGCAGGGGGGTTGGAACTAGATGATCTTTAAGGCCCCTTCCAACCCAAACCATTCTATGATTCTATGTGTCTAACGCAGGCCAGCTGCGCAGGCTGGGGGGGACCTTTGCCAGGGGCAGCAGGGCCCTGGTGGGAGAGGACTCCCATCTGCTCTTAGGTCTTTGTGTATATTTTAACTTGTAGGTAGTAAAACTCAGTGTAAAGCATAACTAGACTGGTAGCAGTCGTGGCTACTGCAGAGGGCTGTTACTTCTAACCTAGCTTCTCAAGGTGAATGTAAGAAACAGTCTACATCCTTTCGCTTTTGTTTTTCCTGATTAAGGAAGAGTTGAAAGGACTTCAGGGAATTATGTGTTGATTTTTGTTCTCTTTAAAAACTTCATAATAACGAAGTTTTCAGGTAAGAGGCCTTTTCTGGATTCCCAGGAAAGGTGGTTCCAGCCAGTGGGGTGGGGCAGGCCCGGCGAGGGTGTGAGGGGAGACAGAGGAGGAGACCACCTAGAAGAACTACGGTGGTGTTCTGTAGTTCTTCTGGGAGGAGGCACAGACTGGGGGGACCCGTGCCACCGCAGGGAGAAGGGTAAGCCACCTGGGGAAAGGTTCTTGCCTGCCCACGGGGCCAGCTCTGCCCTGCCATGGCCGTGTCCCCAGAGGTTAGGGGCTTCTGCCATCTCACCTGGCATCTGAATTGCCCTGCGTATTGGGCTTGTGGGATGGTATTCTTAACATCTCTAATATTTTGAGTTTTGTGCGTTTCAAGACCCAAGTAAAGATCGTGTTTAGTGGGATAGCTACCATTGTAGGCAACTGATGTTTTCAAGTATTCATCACATGTTGTCTAGCTTCCTTTGACTTTTTTTGGTTTTGGTGTTTTGATTGTTTGTGTGGGGGGAAGTGTTTCTGTTTCTGGGTGGGTTTTTTTTTGTTTCAGTTCGATAAAATCATTAAAATAAAAATAGGTCTGCAAGGGACCCACGTAGATGTAGCCAAAATGCCAGCGCCGAGGCAGATCCTTTACAAGTGCCTGCCTAACCTGCTGCACAGGACTGCCAGCGATGGCAGCCTGCTCTTGTTTGGAAACTTTTTGCTCATATCTGATGTGAGTCTTCCTTGCTATGGTCTAATCCCGTTGGGTTTGATCCCATTAACAACGACTACTGGAGCAGATGATTCCTTTCGCAAAAGCTCTTCCCTGTTGTTAGACTTCTCCCTTTCCCTCAGTCCCTTTAGGTTAAAACAACCCAATGGTTTCACTCTTAATAGACGGATTTCCTAGACTTGCATAATCTTAGCTGTTTTTGGAGTATTTTCCAATTCTTTCACGGCTATCTTTTGATGTGCTTGAAATGGGTCTCTGTATACTAAGGATAGCACTACCAGGATGATGTAGAGTGTAAGGAACATCCTCATGGGGACATGTAAACTAAATTAAGATACCCCGCATGGCAGTTTACTGTTTTGCAGCAGCGTCATCTTGATATTAGTGATCCTTATCTTAGGTCCTTTCTTGAAGACCCAATGCCTAACCAGCCATTCCCCAATAAGCATTTCTGCATCTCGCCTCACTAATACCTTTTTTGAATGTCAGCTTCCTTTTCTAGACCCTTTATCCAATAAGTCTGGATTATTGTGAAATCCTATGCTGTCCCTGAATACATGGTCCCTTTCACTGTTGTAGAATCCCCAGACTTAATTGCAAATGGAAATTGAATTTCCAAGTTTTTTAATAGCTAGAGAGCATCAAGCAATACCAGACACTTGTAAAACTACATAAAATAGGTCCCTTCATCTCAGTACTGAGCTGCTGGTTGTTACACCATATCGATAGCTAACCAACTTGTTGAAAAAAGGTGAAGTTGGGTCCTGTCTGAAAGCAGCTCAAAATCTTTATGTTAAGATATCATGAGGTGGAAAACACGATTGCCTTGAAATTAGGGCAAAGACTAGACAGACTAGTTGTTTTTAAAATGGCTCCAGACTGGCATTTGCTTATGTGGCTAAAATTTGCCAATTGAAAAATCTTTGGAACTGATAAGGAGTGTTTCTTTTATAATAAGCTTTTTAAAAAAGATTTATGTAAAAGATTTTTAAAAATATATATAGCTCGAGAAATTTTCTAAAAGATCATTTAAACATGTTATCAAGTTTTTCTAGGAGTTGTTTGCAGTTTGATCAGTTTCTGGTATTTTCCTGTGATTTTCAGTCCGTGCCCTGACCCCTGTTTCTTTGTCATCGACTTGAGTATTTCAGCAGCGGACTACTACGAGGTCTCCCGATGTTTTGCATTTGTCAAAACATTTATAAAACATGCCTTTGTTGTTCATCTCAGTCGGATTGACTTGTCATTTTCAAAATGAGTTTCATGCAGCTCCTATATTGTAGCAGATGAAACCTTGCATTTTTCTGAACAGTGCTTTGCTTAAATATATCCTTTTCATCTACTGTCACTATTTTTAACTAATGCTTTAAAAAAACCAGCTAATTTTTATACTACGTCTTAATCTCAGACCTTACCTCAGATTATGCCAAACGCATTTTGGGTTTACCTGTTTGTTTTGCCTTGAAGAGATTTGGGCTATTCTGAGCTGAGCCCCGCTGAAGATCTGTACTGGCTAAAGGCATGCAGACACGCATTTCATGTTGTGGCCAGAAGGGTACTTAAAGCCGTTGGCTGCTCCTTCATGCATAGGAGCCAAGAGGGATAAACATCCATGAGCTTTTGGGTTGGGGTTTTATTCCCATGCTTGGTAACAGAAAATACGGAGGTGACGTTCCCCAAATTCCTCCTTAGCATCTCCTTTGGTTGTGGAGTTTACAAAAAGAAGACAGGTTTCCTCTGTGTTTAATCTGGTTTGTGCTGCAGATGCTTCCTAGGAGTCGTCTTGTACGCTCTTTTTATCTGGGCTCTGTGTTTCTTAATTCTCCTCCGCAACGATTGCGTTCTTTTTCTAACACAGCTAAACATGGAAACATTTCCATATATTTAGTGGGTCCTGGGAATTTTCCTTTCAGATTTGAGAAAACAACAAGCTGACAAGCTTCTTCTTGGCATGACACAGCATGTGTTAATCTCTGTCGTTTCCAGGCTACTTTGTTCATAGTTAATTTGTTAAATTCTTTGTGAGAACAGGCATGTTCCCCACTGAGCCATCGGCACAGCTGCAAGGAGAGCCAGTGGCCAAACAGAGCCCACTGTGCGCCGTGTATTCAGAGCTGGGATGTGAAGTCAGACCGGGGGCAGCGTCCTCAGAAGAACACACAACTGCTTCGGGGTCGCCTTTGTACCCGATAACGCCAGCCACTGCACCCAGAGTTGCGTAAAAGGGAGAAAAGAATGGTGCTTTCAGTCACCTTTTTTTTTTTTGCTTCTCAAGATCTGCGATGTTAGTTTCATGCTTTTTACGCGATTTCAGCTCATGCTGCATACGGCACTGCGTGCTTTCTCTGAAGTGCTGGATTTGTAGCGTACTCCCCAAAAGAATAAAACGTCGCTGGTGAAGAACAGATCGAATGGTGTTAACTTAGCCAAAAAAAAAAAAAAAAAAGAAAAGAAAAAAAAAAGAGAGATAAATTGTCTCATAGCTCTAACTTAACCTTATTGTTCTCAAGCAACATGTTCCTATAGACTATCCCTTAAGGTGGCAGTATCGTAAGATCCCTCAAAATATTACGAAAAAGAACCCTGCAGATCCTAGCCACTAATCCTAGAAGCCTCAGCTGATCTGTCTCAATTTTGTGAGGGTCTGAATTTTAACTCTTCTGTCACTGAAAATCGGGTCTTCTCAAAATACCCCAGGCTACGTATCAACCACTTGTGTAAATGCTGGGGGAAGCAAGAGAGATTAAGCCCTTTGTGTTTACCCCTGTTTTTATGGAAGGCCTTTCAAAGGCCATTGATATGAAAATGGCACTTGACAAAGAGCCTGTGGACACTTCGTGACTTGTGCATCCCCATGCATTTCTGTGAAAGATTAGCAGGAACACACCACTGCAAATTCCTTTACAAGTAGGGCATGCTGTCCAATTTACTTCTGTGATGCTCATTAATCTAGTGTTGGACTCGGGTGTCTGTTTATGCGTAAGAAATTAAAAATTGTTTCTTTGTTTTCCGTTTCAGAAGCCTTGTCCGGTTGCAAGTATCTGAAGAGTCTTTTAGTCCAGCTTTTGAAGCTCTAACGGAGTCTGCAAGGTAAGGAGCGCCCTCTTTAATAAGTGCTAGAGGGTCAGCTGTCCAATGCAGTGCTGGATTTTGAGGAAGCACCTTTCCCTGTACTCCTGTTGGTTGCATTAGTGGCAGTCCCTGTGATTCAGAGCTGAACATGGACAGTCCTGTTTCAGTGTCGCTACCAGTAAGACGCATAGCTAACAGAGTCCTGGAGAAACCAGCTGTCTGAACAGGTATTAGCATTTAAAGAGATATTTAGACGTCCCACATCAGCGGATTTAATTTCAGCTTGTCAGCTGTTTTTCTACACCTTCGTTGTGTTCAGGGAGACTGGTTGAACACGAGGTGACCTGCAGGACACTTTTTTTCTTTAAACTTTATTACACAGCTGCACGAGCGTATTGCCTGCGAGTTTATGAAACTGGTTCTGACAACAGGAAAAGAATAAGATAAGGTCCAAACCATGTGAAGTTGGCTGTGCCCCATGGAAGTAAATAAACGGTTGAACGAACAAGGAAGGAGGAGCAGATCAAATTTTCTGGAGGGTTCAGTTCCTGCTCCCCCCAGCCCCCGCCTCCAGTTTACATGGAGAATACAGAGAGCTCTTGGGAGTCAAGCTTTCTTAAAAAGCTGTCCTCTTAAGTTAGAAATGGGAGAATTTTTTGATGATATTAATGCTATCTTGTGTTGCTCGGGGTAAACAGAGGAAGGAAGAATGACGTGCTCAACTTTTTAACCTTTTGTGATTTGCTTGAGTGCTATATGCGTAGCCGGCTTCTTATGGCATGGTGGCATTCACCACTGCCCTTCCTGAAGTTATTTCACACAGGCAATCCTTGTTAACCAGGGAACCTTTCAGGACCCAGCATTGAGAGTGGGAACAGATCTCTTGGGCTGCCCGCTCCATGCTTGGTTCCCGTGAATGCTTGACGGTAGCCCTTTGCATCTGCATGCCTGTCTGCTTGTAGGCTGTCAAAGGCTGTGACCTGACTTTTGAAATGCAAGTGACGTACCAGGCTAAAACACCACTGTTAAAGAATGGTTTGGGGGGGATTTTCTTGTTTGTTTTGTTTTAGTATTTTATTTTATTTTGTTTTGTTTTACCACATGAGGCATTGCCTTTTCTGTAAGTAGAAATGGGATTGTCAAGTACATGCTAAACGCCGATCTGAACCACAGCTTGCTGTTTCCTCAGAAACCTGATTGCAATGATTTATTTGGGTTATCAGCGCTAGAACTGTAACACTTATTAATTTCAACAGCAACCATTTTGAACTACTCTATATCAGGCAAGGTCCTCCATCTGGAGAAAAACAGCTAAGTTGTACTATATTATGTTCCCCTTGGCCTTGATGGGCCTCGAAGTCTTCCTTTTGAATGGGACTGGCTCTCTGGAAGATGGCATTCAGGGATCAGAATGACAAAGCTCATTTGTCATTTATTTCCCAGTGTGACTACAGGGAGCTTGATAGAGGAGGAGTAGCTTTTTACCCGTCTCTAAGGGTAGCGTGGTCTCCTTCGGAGTCTGCGTTGATTGAGAACACACCATATTTGTATGGAGAATTTGGTGAATGTCAGATTAACTACTGACTAGGGAGGAAAGGGATACAGCCTGCCTGATTTACAGCTCCTTCAGCATGAAATCATTCAATCTTATGACAGAATTTTGATATCTAAAGCCTGCCCAGTGATGCTAGTAACTTAGAGACATGTGTTGCTTGGCCCAAGCATTTCTGGCAAGCTATCTGCACCTTCTGCAAGCTCAAAAGTGAAAGCCGGGCTCCCTTAGTGGAGACAGGCATTGAGTAAACAGCTGTCAGCCTATAGTCTAGCCACATCTGCATTCCTGAGAAAGCCAGAGAGAGAGAAATAAGTGTATACTCATTTGATAATAACCACAATAATGCACTGAGATTACCTGGGCTTTCTTTTCTTTTTCTCCCCCCCCCGCCTCCTGTCTTTCTGGCTGGGGGGAGAAGGGGGAGTTTGTTATAAAAAGGTCAAACACATAACTTTGCCGCTTTCAGCCGTCTCTATTCTTTTCTTTTGCAATTCTTCTCTCTGATTAAACTTCCAGATAAGTCTAGGCACTGTTGCCCAGCCCTTCACATTTAATGATTTTATGCATCACTTGCTCTTGGCACTGCTCACAGGCCTGCCATCTCCACTGCAGCCTGTGATCTTCTCCTCTAAATGTTTGACATCCACCAGCATTTCTCTTTTGCTCCAAGATGCCTTTTTTTTTCTTGTGAGGTCTGGAGAGGGAAAATGATGGCGGACAACCCTGAGACGAATTACCTAATACCCAAGGATTTTCCTTCTCAGCTCTCCTAATGGAAGGAAATTCTTTCCTTCCTATCTTCCTTTTTATTATAAAAAGGCAAACAAAAAACCCCAAACCTACAATTTCTCCTAGATCCAGATCCCTGCCCCACAGCTGAATCTCTTTAAATGATTACAAAAATGAACATGTAGCCATCCTCAGAGGATACTATATGGGGAGCGAGCTGGTTAGGCCTACGAGGATTTTTCTCCTGTTTTTTCGTTGGTGTTTTTTTAAAAAAAGTTTGGTTGTTTTTTGGGGTTTTTTTCTCAATGTAAAACTGAATATAGAGTTTCTATCCTGGTATTCAGTGGCTTTTTTCAGAGAGATATGTAGAGTCAAGAATGGAGTGAGGAAGGCAAAGAGAGCACTGTTTATCATGTCACCTGAGGAAATTGAACTGAGAGCAAGACTTGGGTCTCTGAGTGGATGTGGTTTTTAAAAAAGAAAGAAAAAAAATTATGCATGTTTACCTTTTTGAACTCATCTATTGAATTCTGCTGGTGTAAAACAATAAATGTATCAAAGTGTTTAGACAAAATAATCAAGGGCCACTCACAGATTTTACATGCAGAATAGTAACCTCCATTTTAGGAAGCTGTTAAGACACAGTTGGTTGGTGTCTGCGTGTGCAAAATAATTCAATACTTCTGTTTTCTTTACTCTTCCCTTAATCTTGTGCTGTTGGCTGCTGTGGAAGACAGGGTACTGGACTACGTGAGACTTGGAGTCTGATATAGTACATCCGTTCCTATAATCTAACCAGAAGAAACTGTATTTCTTGTGTGCCCAGAGACAGCAAAATGAGGATTTTCTATATAAAATTGCAATTCCAGTGTCAGCGCAGTGGGAATGATGGAATGTTTGCTTACTGAATTTGACCTGTAAGAAATTCAAATGGCAGTTAGCAACAAGGCAGCCTACAACAGGAGCATTAAGCCTGACAGGTGCTGTCTTATATCTTCTCATAATGCTTAAGATGGACCATAGCTCCACCTGTATGTGGTAAAGTACTAGGTACAGTAAAGAATTTAGCAGGTTAAATGGAACAAAGTGGGTTATGCCAAATGATGGGTTTTGCATGGTTCTGATAATGAAAACAGCTTTCACCTGGGTACTAGAAATAGGCTTGAGGACTTTAATTGGAGGATCAGATGCTCACAAGATATATTCATTGTCTCTTAACCACGCTAGTTGGATTTTAGGGTTCCAGCTAATTTCTTCCATGTGCTGTTGAGTCGGCAGTGGGGCAGGCACATCTGAAGTTTGCCAAAAGGAGCTATTACCACTAATGCCACTATAACAAAAACAAAAAAAAAAATGCATGCTGGACACGGAGGAATCCACAATGTAAGATGCTTTCAAAGTCATCCAGTTTCTTGGCCCCATTATCTGTGTCTGCACATATACATGAATAGCATCGAAGGAAATGTAGGCAGGTACTTGTAAAACATTTGAGGAATCTTTTAAATCACTGAGGGTCACGATTTATTCTACCTATCATGCTTTGCGTTTACCTCCCTTTCTGATGTTCATGTCACCCATACTACTCATGGTAGCTCTTACATCTATAAGCTAAAAAGAATACACTGCAGTAATATTTTATTGTTGGAGAAGACTTTATAGGGTGGATTATGTGCCATAGACCTTCCCTAGCCACACGCTGCTGGCTGCTACAGGGACAGAATAAGAGTAAATGCTGTTACCTTTGGGGAATGTGCTGTTAATCACTAAAGGTACACAAACTGTTAATTGCCTGGGTAATGAAATGTTGGTTTCTCCATTAAAGAGATTATGTTTGAAAAGCACTATCACCTTCATTACCTGCATTCCAGTACTTGTATTCAGGGTCCCACTTGGGTCTCCTAACAACCAGTGATATCATGCACGTGCAACTCTCTAGCCTTCGCCCTTTTGGGTAGCTGTGATGTCTTTTACTGCAGCAACAGCAGAATATGAAACTTGGACCATGGCAAATAAAGAAAGACAAAATTGACCTTGCGTTTTTTAAAATAGTGTTTAAAATGTATGGAAATGTGTTTTATGGAAGAAAGGCTAGAGGCTATCCAGTCGAGGTCTTAAATAGTTGCTATGATGATACGATTTGCATAGAAAGAGATTTCTACCACTTAGATATAATTAACATTTACTAAATAATATCAGAATTAAGAGTATGACTTTCAGAGGGCAACAGTTCATCAACATTATGCACTCTGCCTTCTCTGTGGAGTTTGTAATAGCAATTACTACAGTAGTTCATTGCCCTTTGTAATATAATCTTTTTCTGTCTCTGTGGGGATTGCAGCAGCTATGAGTGTAGAAGTATCCCATTCATAGATGCTGTGAACTCTACGGGCTGCTCTCTGGAGCCTACAATAGCGATGAGCATAGAAATAGCTTCTTCAGAACCACCACCAATTCATTTTGTCCTTGTTTTGTCTGTTTGGTCTGACCTCTGAAATGTGACTTTTGTAAGGGTTGTAAACTTGAAGAGGGCCAGCAGCCTGGGTGTCTCATCTCATACCTTTTGCGTTAGCCTTACAAGCAGTAAGGGGAATGTTGAAATACCCCAAAGCTGAATGAGGTCTTCAGAATTAAGCTGGATGGTGAGAAAATAACGAGTGTTAAAATCTTCCTCTCCAGGACTGCCATCAGTTTTCCAGCTATTGCATGTCAGGTTGTAAGCCCCTCTCCCTCACTAGTTACCTTCTATTCAATTTGCATCGTCAGCTTTACGCGTGCAAGCTATTGCTTAGCAGCACAAAAAGTAAGCCCAGGCATCTAAAGTACATTACATGCAGTCCCTTTAACTAAATGAGTCTCTTTAACTGAATTAGTTAACTAAAATTAGTTTAACTAATTCAGTTAGTTAAACTTAAGAACTAAAGTTGACTTAACGTTTCATTTGACAAAATTTACAAGGCTTGACTTTTTTTTATCTATAATGGCGATTTTAATCTAAGGACTTGCTTAATACACTCTTAACTGTTTTGGGGATTTTTTGTGGGTTTGTTTGTTTGTTTTGTTGTGTTGTTTTTTAATTGTAAAATCCCAGTTTTATTCATTGTGCAAGGACTATTGAGAACCATCTGATTTGGAGAGGCCAACTTCTAGGAAACAGATGGTATTTAAAAAGGTTTCAAATCTTGCTGTGGCATCTTTCAGAAATACACGTGTAACTTCTGCCAAAGCTTGGAGATTCATTTTTCTTTTGCCTCCCGAGAGACGGTCACTTTTTCTTGGAATAGATCCCATCTCCCAGACATGTATTGAAGGCATATTTAAACATTTAGCTTTGGGCTGCAGATCAGCCTTTTGTAAGTCCCCTGTTGTGCTAGGATAATGGTCCATGTAGCTAGAATTGTGGAAACTCTACATGTGTATTTTGCCCTTGTGATTATAGATCAGATTATGAAGTTCTAAAGGATTAAAGCTATTTTCTTTGGCCCTTTGCCAAGTAAGTTAATTAGCTGATCTTCTTGAGATCATGACCTGTCACAGAACTATACTGCCCAGTTGTTAAATTTTTGATCTGGTAAATGAATCCCTCCGTTTTCATTTCCCGTTGCATTTTCATGAATCATATGATATGTGAACCTCCTTTTTTTGTTGTTTTTTTTTTTCTTCCCCATCACAAGGCGGGGGAAAAATAAAGCAATAGTTTTGCATTTATGTAATAGTTTAGAGAGGGACTGGAGCACCTCTCTTATGAGGGAAGGCTGAGACACCTGGGTCTGTTTAGCCTGGAGAAGAGTGAGAGGGGATCTCATCAATGCTTATAAATATCTAAAGGGTGGGTGGCAAGAGGATGGGGTCAGGCTCTTTTCAGTGGTGCCCAGTTACAGGACAAGGGTCAACGGACACAAACTGGAACATGGGAAGTTCCATCTCAACATGAGGAGGAACTTCTTCACTTTGAGGGTGCCGGAGCACTGAACAGGCTGCCCAGAGAGGTGGTGGAGTCTCCTTCTCTGGAGATATTCAAAACCCGCCTGGACGCGTTCCTGTGCAACCTGCTCTGGGTGACCCTGCTCTGGCAGGGGCTCGGACTAGATGATCTCCAGAGGTCCCTTCCAACCCCTGCCATTCTGTGATTCCTTCTCTGGGATCTATATAGATGTAAAATTTCAAATCAATGCAATGTAAACAGGACGTGTACTTTGAACAGAAGGTTGAACAGAAGGAAAGGAAACATATTGTGACTTTTGCAAAAGTTACCTGTACACCGTGTCACACGTCACCATTTAACAAATAGAGAGCTTTAAACCTTGCCTTGAACTCAAGTTTAATGTCTCTTACTCCCTGAAGAGCTTTATTCTAATAAGTGGCCATTCTAGTACAACGATGATTCATTGAAAAGTGAGTAAAAGATGGATTTGACATACGTGAGAAGGTAAAAACTGTGTTCTTTAATGTTGGGACCTTGAGCCTGGCTTTAATCATTGCAGGTAACACTGGCAAAATTTGCTGACCGATGTTCCCTAAAATTGGTGTAGTGTTTTCTGTTTGCAGGTAAGATTTTTTTTTTTTTTTCAAATGTGAGAGCAGTTCATATGTACTGTGAAGGCATTTTCATCCCCTCATAACTGTATCATAAACAATATTATGTAGATGGCAAGCGTCTCTTCTTTGTGTTCAGTCCCCTGACCTTCTACGTATTACTTTGAAGCATAGTAGAAGTTGTGATTAACCAATTAACTAATTTCTAGCCTAGCTAGAAATATCACTCATTAAAAGAAGGCATATTTCTTCATTCTTGATTTATTTTCATTGACACAGAAGACTAAAACAGTATTGTGTTATGCTTTTAAGTGTGTACTCTTAATCCTCACTTAAGCATGTTGCTGCTTAAATAAAATACAACGTGGCTGATAAGAGGGCTTTCTATTGTACCTCCTTCGACTGGTCTTAATGGCAATTTTACCAAATGCCTTGTAAAAAGCAATTTGTAGTGCTTTCTACTGAGGTGGTAAACAACCAGAGAAAAGGGACCTTTTATTTTTACAGTCCAGGCTGCAGGAAGTAAGTCTCCATTGATTATTTTTTTATTATTATTTATTTATATTTTTTTTCCTTTGAAGGTTACGGCTACTTTAAGCAACGTGTGAAATGCTTATGCTACTGAAATGAAAAGTTTTACTAAAATTGGGACTAAAAGACTGTCTGGCTTTAGCAGAGGTGCAGTGCAACGTGATATCTCATACTAAAAAGCTGACCTTCCTTTTACTGGTTTCATAAGTCACGTGATACTGTTCGTATTTTGTAAATGGAGAAACCAAAGTGCTAAAATTCAGCTTCTCATTCAAATTCTCAGTGAAAATAAATTTTAAGTTAATCTTTCGTTTATGAGAGAAGGTGTAAAACCTGACTTTGTGGGGTTTTGTTGAAACAAACCGAAAAGAATGTAAGTATGGCTGCAATAGCATTTTTTAATTTAAGCCTATATGAATAATTGTGGGAAGTATTTTGAATTATTTACCTGGCCGTAGCTCAAAGACATATTTCTGGATTTCCACCTTTGTGCATACGAAATAAGAGAAGATTAGGCACTCTTTTCAACCAAGTAACTTTTGTTGCAGCAGATAAAGTACTGGGTGGCTGAAAACCTTTATTGCCCTTGGCTTGAATTACTCTGTAGCCCTTTTCAATAAATGCCGTATCTAATAAATGCCATCATAGTTTTAGTGAAGAAATACAAACCTGTCCTCAAAACCTCAATGACTCTTTCAAGCACTGGCAGGTTTTGTTCACCATTTGAAGCCTGTAAGAGGGCTTCAGACCAATTCTGCAGTTGCTTGGTTTTAGTGGTTTCAGCCCAGCCTCTCGGCTGACGCAGGTGTAAGCAGAGAATCGAATTTGATTTTCACATTGCAGTTATCTGGGTGGTCTTTCTTTAATGGAGCAAAGTCCATGTAATATTTAATTTAGGTTAAATTCCCTGCTAGCAGTGTCCATCAGCTGACTCTTGCCACTTGGCTGAGGCAAGGCTAGTGCCATCAGATCCAGAACACCTGGCAAGTTGCCACATACAGATGCGAGGTCTTGGTGAGCAGGGCTTTAACAAGGGAGTGGAGAGCGCTGAAGTTCCCTCCTAAGGAGAAGCTATAACTGGAGAAGTTAAGAACACATTAGAATTAAATGTTTGGGTTCTGATTTGGCTATTAAACAGGATCTCCTTCCTAGGGTGTATTTTCTTACACATACAGATGCGTATTTACATAAGTAACCTTTGTCTTTTCCAAGTTTACTTTTATGGGTGAAATGTTTCAAATGAGCGTTTCTTGTTACTTTTTTAGCTTTTTCATAACCAATGCAGAGTAGATCCTTATACTTTAGGAATAGCATTTCATAAGAAACCTGAAAAGCAGGTTTTCCTCCGCTAAAAATAAGCCCATCCAAACAATATCGGAGCTGATTATTCCACTTGCTGTGGTGCGCAGTTGTGTGACTTTGCATCCTGACTCATGCAAAGATGCCCCAGAATGAAATGAACAGAAGCGCTTCTCTTTTTCTTCCTTATTGTTCCCCACTGAATGAAGCTCTGGCAAAAAATAAGGCTTTTTCCCAGAGGTGGTAAGAATGGTGATTTTTCAGTGTGCTCTGCAGCGTAGAAGAAATTATACAGGAGAACAGAGGCTTTTGTCTTTAGTAGATCACGTGAAAATATTTACTGGAGATGATAATGTTACCCAGGGGAAGCTGACAACGACTTGAACATGAAATGCAGCGATTGGGAGATCCCAGATTGTCACGTTATGCTGACAACATGAAAGCTTCAATCACGCTGTTTGAGAGAACTAGATTTTGAATTGAACTCGATCGTCAGAAGACTCCCTCTGACCTCGGCTGTTTATAACCAGACTGAACTGCTTGCTGACACTGGTAATTTAATTGCCAGTGGCAAATGAGCACGCCTCTTCAAACAGCCCTTTGTGTATACCTTAATATCAAAGCAAGATTTGCAGAGAGGGATTATCGGTTATTAGTTGGAGTGATAGAGTTAATTATGTGTACTTGGATCCTCATGGCTACAGTGACCGGGTCAAGCAAGTCTAGCAAAAAAGGTGCTACTTCTCTCCAGAAGCTTTTTCTCTCGGGGTAGCTCAACCACTTCAGTTTGCCTGTCCCGCCTGCTCATTGGTCCCGTGGGAGAGGTAGAGGTAGATGGTGGCTAGTGCAGCAGCCGCAGCGACTACTCACTGGGGGTGAAAGCAGGTTTTCCGAAGCAACGGCAGTGTTCTCAGCTCTGGATAACACATACAGGTCGAGCTAGTCTATTACGGTTTGTGTAATTCTTGAATGGGGGATCCTGTGGTGGCTGGGCATAATCCCTCTTCACGCTTTGCTGAGGGACACCGTATTTCTCATTTTTGTTGGTTTCGTCAAGAGAGCTACTGCCTAACTGTTAATTCAGATTAGGAAACTTTTCACCCTATGTCGTTGTGGCTAGATGCGGGATTATTTTATTGACCCGTTTTTCTTGTGATAGCCTCACAATTAGGACTAAAAACTTGAGCTGGGCACGTAGTTTTGAGTAATCAAATCAATTATTTTCTTCTGCGAAGAAAGAACTTTATTTTCTTTGATGAATGTAAAAATGGCCTGAGGCTTAAGCTTCACAATTTGCTTAATATTATTTATTTCCATAGATATATAGAATATGGCAGACTCTGCAATGGCTTGAAACACAAAAAACCAACCACTTTAATTCGATTCCCTTTGTCCTAAAAACACTTTTTGGAGCCAAATTCAGCTTTCAAGCTCTGTAAATCTTAGAGCGTGTAAATCAGATCATATATAAAAACCAAGTAGCACTTAAAACTTTGGCATGGTTTTGGAGCTTGAACCTCCCGAAGGTTGGGATTCACTAAACCTGAGGGCTGGATTAAGACCCTCTCTGCTTTTTTCACGCATGTTCATTGTAAGGACAAATTTACAATGTGAGTTTAACCAAAGGGGGTTGAACCCAGCACTTGAGGAAGCAGACTTCAACACCCAACATTCGTTAAAAATACATTTTCATAGATAGCCCTTTTTCTGTAGCAACTTTCATCCAACAACCGTTACTCCTCTCTCACTACTGCTACAGCAGCTTGGAGATAAACTGTGCTGTCTCTGCTGCTTTTCCCAGTACACACACTGCAAATAAAAGGTGGTAATCAGCATCACAAAAACATATTCTGTGTCCATTAGCTAAAATCACATGAACAACATTGCATTTAACTCAAGTTATGGCCAAAAATGAGAGGTGGGGGCACTTTTCATGGTCACTTTGTCATTGAAAAGGGAAAATGATTACCGGAAAAATAATATTTTCACTGACAGTACAGGGTAATTAGTTTCCCAGGGAGAAGATGTTGGTAGCAAGGGGCTTTACACAGGGAGCCTTTGTCATTTTATGGATGCTCATCTATCAACTGTCAGGTTGTTTCAAAAGAACTCTGGTCATAATGTTTTCCCTTTGCTCCTCTCCCATCATGGTGGCCCAAATTTGCCTGAATAACCATTAGTCTTCCTGTTTGCCTAGTCTGGGCATTCACAATGAGTCAGGAGGTAGCAGTGTTGCTGTGGCTGCACAGCGTGGGGGTTTTGTCGGGGAGAGCATCTAGTGTGTTATCGAGGCTTTGATGCAGAGGATGGACTGGCTGGTTCCACACGTGACTTTTTCAGGCAAGGCAGGCTTAGCAAATGGGGTGGGACTTCCATGGCTGGAAAAAGTAGGGGAAGGCCTGAACTTGTTCTTGCGGGGGAGAATGTCCTCCTCAATTTGAATGTGTTGATTAAAGATGTACACATTTTTATTAGTCTTTCCCACATCACATTTTGGGGCTTCTTTCCTAAGACACAATTATTCTTTAGCTGTGACATTGGAATTAGTGCAAAGAAACATTAAATTTCCAGATCTAGATGCCTCCAAGGATGGAGGTGCCTTGACACTGACAGATGTAAAAATGTTATTTTCTTCTCGTAGATTTGGCCTCGCCTGTAAAGCAACAAAGAAAGGGATTTTGGCTAAAACCTGAGGAAGTTTGATGGCACGGAAGCAACAGCTGGAGGTTTGGCATTCCTCCCCTGCTTTGCCTTCCACTGTAAGCTCTTGCCTGGCAGAGCGTGGCTCCCCTGCACCCCTGGTCCTGGGGCAGCTGCTGAGTGCAGACGGTGGTCATGATGCAGACGAGAGAGAATTTTTCAACTGCATGTTTACCTATTTTCAGGATTGTACCGTGGTTGCTTGCTAGAGCCCTCCTTCAGGACAAGATTGGTTTTGTTTGTTTTTAGAACAAAATAGTTCTACAGTGTTCCTGCTTTGTCATGTGCAGTCTATTTTGTAGGTAGTAGCCCGGGGTGAGAACTGCACAAGAAATAACTGGGTTGTACTGAACACCAGACACGTGCCACTGTCATGAGGAGCCTTTTGAACTTTACCTTTTCCGGAAAAAAAAAGCAGGGAGGTGATTGGAGACAAGTCTTAGCAAAACATGAGCACCCAAGCACACATGTCCGCACAGGGAGTGCAGGCACGAGCACAGTGCAAGTACCTGTGTAAGTCCTTGGATAGCTTACATACCCTTCCTCATCTAGCCTGGGAAATCTTTCTTCCCGACATATTTTTTTTTAGAGATTTGAAGTAGACTTTCATCCTTTTCGTACCTGAAATGCTCCAACCTCCCTTTTGCTTTTATTTTTTTTTTCTCTGATTTCTGGTTTACCAAAAACCTTATCTCTGCAGAGGGTAGGCTGCTATTTTGAGGACTGTAGGTGGTGTCTTGCAAAGAAAATAGCTTGCTTTTAGGTAGGTGTATAAATACAGCCGTTGACGGTTAAGGAAATGTTCATGAGCGTTTAGTGTTTCATGTTAAGGATAAACCTCTTGTCCTTAATATTAAGGACATAGTATGTATTGTCAAGGCCAGGTTTAGCACACACCTCCTTTCTTCCTTTCTGTTTTTGGGACAACTCATTTTAGTTCGTGATATATTTATAAGGAACCTGCATCTGGGCTTCAAGTAATGCTATGAGAATTCACTGACAGCTGCAACAAAAATGGTGAAAATGTGACTCGAAAATCTTTGTGGAGAAGGAGGGGGAATCTCAACCAAAACGATTTGTCCTAAATAGCAGTAATATTACTGGCTTTCTTTAGCAAGGCAAATAGTTTTATAGTTTGGATTGCTTGTGTATGCAGCCTCTAATATTTTTTCAGTTCAGTAAATGAATTGGCTGTACAAAGATCCCAAAATGACAAACATTAATTTCTAACGCTTTTACTGGGTGTGACTAAGTAAATGTAAGGAATGAGGGACAGAGAGCTCTAGCTCTTTTCAGTTTCGACTTGTGTTGCTCAGTGACGCTTAAGAGTAGCCACAAATACTCCCTTGATGGAGTCGGATTGCTTCTTTATTAATTCCATTCATAAATACACACTGGGTGTCCAGTGGAGCACTTAAGACCCTGATAATCAAAAGCTTATTGTGTGTTTGAGAAGCTTGAAAGGGAAACTGAAGTAAATACCAAGGGAGAATAGAATAAAGTTAGAGTTTTTCTTTCTAAGCCAGCAGGAGGTCGTCTAAAGTATAATGTTATGCACAAGTTTTACCATCGAGGCTGTGAGAGGGGGAGATGAATATGTGCGCAATTACAGTAGTAAAATCGGTGTGCCATGCATAATTAATCCAGCCCCCCACAGATGGCAGAATCCTAGTGCAGCATTAACAGCTATCTGATCGCCTCTGCGTGTGTGAGACATAGAGGACTTGTACCTTTATTTCCTCTCTGTATTTATCTCTGCCCCACTCAAATAGCACACGGCACAATTCATGGGAAAGCAATAAAAATAGAGGATATTTCTTTCTTCAGCTGTGTCTTTCTCTAAAGTGAAAATGTTGACTTTGAAAAACATTTCAGGGAGGGGGGAGGGATTTAGTTACTAGTACACTGCTTTATTAAGGGTGTCTTATTGGTAGGGAGTGTGTATGAAGAATGGAAAGGTGACATTTGTGCTCCAGTGAAGTTGGGTTGGTTGAATTAATCTGGTTATGTCTACACAAGCTGCACTCCTTTTTGCTATAGGGCAGAGTTATGGGGAGATAGAGAGCAACTCTTTCTTCCAGAGTTGCTAATTGACTAGATTCTCCATGCCTTCTGTAAAGCACCTTCAGTTCTCATCAGCTTGCGCAAGCTGTCGGCCTACAGCTTTGAAATAGCAATTTTTCTTTTGAATTCGTATTACTTCTGCTTAACCGTATACAGACTTTTACCTAGGTGAGGAGTGTGCCCTGAGGCGTGGGCCCTGTGTGATGCTTTGATCTCTTTTTGGGTCTTCACTTAAGTCTTAGACCAGGCAAGCAATAAGAAACTAGTTGCGACATGGTAGGGATGATGGTAGGCTGAAGTCCATGTGTCTGTGATGTAGACGGGTGCATCCTGTGAAGAAAATGATCTGATTCTTCAGCACCTCCTGTTATTTTATGGAATCATTCCATGACGGCATGGCAGCAGAGGATCTCGCATGAAGGAGCCATGAGAAGTACTGAGAACTGGAAAGAAATACTTCTCTGACATAAACAATAACATTGATCTTGGCCGAGCATAACACAAAATTTCTCCCAAGACCCCCCTGTCAGGTCCTTTGAAACCTCGAGGCCTAAGCAGGTCCCTTTCTGGGCAGAATTGCTTAGTCGCTTTTCTTTGGAGAAATACAAAACTATACTTGATTTTTTTTTATTTTTTTTTAATCCTCTGCCGATAACTGCAAATGATGGCAATGTGAGTGCTTTCTATTCTACTCTCCTTATTCAAACCACAAAGAAATAGAAAGAACTGAAAGTCCCAGATCACTGGAGTAATAATAACAACGTTGACTTTTCAGGAGGAATGCATGTAGGAACAAAGCAAAGGAGTATGCTACTCCGAGCATATCCATAGTAGATAGATTGAGAAGTTGTCTCATCTAAAATGATTCAGTAACAGGAAAAACAAAACACCACCACTACAACAGAATCAAACTAAGTTAAATATGAGGGAGCAGATAGTAGGGTAACAAAATCAGTGGTTTAACCACCAAATCTTATTGCAGATAGGACTCTGTTAAAAGGTAGATTTTCTTTACTCTATTCTGCAGTTCACTTTTGCAACAGCGAAGGACTTTTTCACCTGCGTAGCTCATGAAAGGTATGTGATCTCACTCTGCCTACTGCATACACAGGGATGGCTCTCAAAAACTGCTCCTAGTCAAGAGGAGGAAAAGTGGGCACAACAGCTGTCCCCACTTGTGCAAAACAGTGTTTCCATCTCAGTTTTCACTGCAATGCAGTGTTGGAATCATCTTTATGTTTCTGAGAATTGTGTGGCCTGTTTTCTATGTTCTCTCCCAGGCAAATATCCCCCCCCCCCCCCGCCAAACAGAAGAGTAGGGCTTTTATACTGCTAGTGGCTGTCAGAAAGGACCCAGAGGCAACTAGCGGGATGGAAACAAAGCTTGTATTTTGATGGTGATTAGGAGGGGTCGACAAAATACAAGATAAATGAAACCAATGGGATTCCAGTGTGAACGAAGAGACCTAGCAAAAGAGAGACCTAGAGAGTTGGTTTCTGCCTGATGCTTTCGTCGAGAGCAAGAGCCCTGCATTGATGTGGGGCTCTGGTGTAACCACTGACCTTGACAAGGGTTGCCTGGACTATGGAGTACAAAGGACATCTGGAGCTGCCATTCATTACAGCACTGATGGGAAGTGATAGTGGCCCATGACTGACGCACCAAGGCGGGAAGGAAGACATGCACAGGGATGTATGCTGGCAAATAGTTAGCTTTTACTACACTACTTTTTGCTACCAATCCTCTTTTGTGTGTGTTGAGTGTTGGGTTTTGCGTGTTGGTTAGTTTTAAAACAGTCTTCTATATTCTCCAGCATCTGCAGACAAGTGCATAGGAGCCAAACTGTTTATCAGGCTGGGGTTCCTCTTTGCATGGCAGAACTTTTTCATGACGTATGATTTTTTTTAACTGAAAAAAAATGGGGAGAGGCAGCAAATCACTTTGGTTCAGAAAGGAAGGGGGGAAAAAAATCCCACCTAAACAATAGATATTTAAGTAGAAAGTGTTCCAGCTCCTTCTGACAAAGAGCCTCCAGAGGATTACAATGCAGTCAATGTTGCTTTAATTAAATTTAATGCTGTGTGAAATGCACTCTGAGAAACTTTGATGAATGACTGGGGCAATTCATGTGGCTCACTAAAGGGCATCCAGCCCTTGCAGGGGTGTCAAGCCACGATGAATTGGTTAGTACAGGCATGTTTATAGACTGCCTAAGGAACCTTGTATCTGTGTGGTAATGTCAGAGATAATGTTATGATTCTCTGGACCTTGGGGGGCTTTGGTGACATGGTTAATGAGATAGCCCAGGGAGTGTCCCAGTAGGTTACTTGCAGACCTCCCACATCAAAAGGAGCAGCTTTGCCCCTTCAGAGCCTGCCGTCCTCTAGATCTCTCAGCTGGCCCTCGCTTTCCATAGGACCACTTTTTTTCTTCCTCCTCCCCCTTCTTTTTTCGTTCTTAGTCAACATTAACTTTGGCTGCTGAAATTCAAAAGTTGTTAGTTTTTAATTTGGTTTCTCTTTGACCTGCCTACACAATGGCTTTCAAAGATTTTATAGGAACAGCAACCACCACGGTTACCTTCCTCCCAAAGCCTCAAAACGACAACAACAAAGCTTAAGCCGAGGAGGGAAAATGAGGGGAGAAAAAAACTTAACTCTCCCTCTCTCTGTTCCCTCTCTCCCCATCACAAAAACAGAGGAATGTTTCTCTCATGCAGCGTTTGATTACAAAGCAATGGGCTATGGTAGCACCACCGGGTCTTTTATCTGCTGCACCCAAGGAAGTGACGGGGAAAAAATAACCCCCCAAAACAGTGGATCAATTGATAAATGAAAGTCTGTTATTCAAGTTTGATTTAAAGGGTTGATTATAGGCCTGTAGAAAAGGTTGTTTAAAATTTCTCTTGGTAGGCTGAAAAACTCGCTGTAAGTTTGGTTTAAGTGAGGTTAGATGGCAAGTAAACATTCTTGTAATAATAGCGATCTTTGCAAAATTTCTGGATGAGGAAGTAGATGTTCAGTATTGAAGGAAGCATACATCAAAGTTAATACAAGGCTACCTCAAATGATCCTTCTAAAATATAATAACCCTAAAGTTTTTATTGAACTTTTGAAATTCTGTAAGAAAGAAAAGGGGGAGGGCTGATGATGGATCATAAATTTGATAAACTTCATATCTCACAGATCTGATAACAGTTGCAAGGGTTTTCCTTTGGATGACTCTGTATGTTAAGGCTTGTGATCTTGAGCAGAGAAATAAACGCTTATGAGAAACCAAGGTGGGATCTTCTGAAATAGCATAAGCAGGATGCTAACTGGTCTTGCCCGTGAACATCCTGAACCCTATTGTCCCTGAAAGGGTCTGCATCTGGTATTTGAAAATGTGCCATGAACTTTGAGCATTCATCTCATTCTGTTCGATTATGTCAGAATTTAAGTATCTGTTCATTGCAAACAACACCGAACAAATGGTAAATATAAATGTTTATACATCTTGTTCAACATACATATGTGTACACTTAGGTTGAGTCAAATGTTCTTGGTCTCACTACTGTTTTCTTTCAAATCTCTTTGTAAAGCATATCTACTCCTCAAAGTTAAAAAAAAAAAAAAAACAAACAAAAAACAAAACTTAAACAACAACAACAAAAAAACCCGAACAAAAAAACCAATCCTGTCTAGCTGAGTTATCTCTGGCCACCTCATTGAAATAACTGGAAACAGTCACCTGCTTTCTGCAAACCTCATTTGTGTTCAACAGTTCTGCTGGGAGTAGCTTCCCACAGGAGAGGTGGGGGAGAAGGTGGTGGTGGTGGTCATTTTTGTAGTTAATGGTCACTGTAGCAGGTACTAAGTCTCCTGGCATTTTATGAACAAAAATGAAGGTCCTAGTCATGCTTTTGTATGTTCACTAAATGTTCAGCTATTCTTTAAATGCTGTTGGAGCCACATCAAGAGGTGCTATCAAGAGCAGGCCATTCCCAGAAGCCTGTAGTGGTATCATGGTTATGGCTACTCTTGTTTTTTTAAGCACCTGAGGTGGAACATTTATTTCAGAAAGTTGGGTTTTTTTCTTCTTCCAGTGAAAAAATCTAAAAAAGAAAAAAGAAAAATCTATGCTCCTTAGCAGCAAACCAGCACCATTCTTCTGGTGACACGCTCTAAGTGTCAAACTATCTATACTGAGTCTTTTGCCCTCTTCCTTCCACAGGGAGGACAACTCCCTGGATGCTGCTGCCAAACTTGTGAGGGGAAATAAAATACCTTAAAACAGTTTTAGGGGTTGAAAGCTGTGTTTGTTGAGAAAGTTAAAAAAAAAATATAAAATCTTTTACGAAATGACCCCTGTCAAAATGCACAGGAGCAAGCTTGTGTAATTAGATAGAATGAAGATGTTTTGGTGATTGTTGTAAAGAGCTGGTGTGGTCTTGAAAGAGCGACGTGAGTTCTTCTCTTGTTGCAGCACTGGAAGATGCTGCTCACGCTTGCCTGGCTAGCTGGAATGGCCTGCCCGGCTCCGCTGCCGCAAAGGAAGGCAGAAAGTGGGCAGAGCCAGGCCAGCCCCTCCCTTCTCTCTATCTCTCTGTTATCTGAATCAACTATCCAGGTAGAAGCACTTAAATGGCATTTATTTAATAAGTTACTTGCTGCTGGCCAATATTGCTATAATGAAGTTGTAACTAGATCAGGGAGGAAGCAAATGCCAAGTTTGGTTTGGTAACTTGTCTTGCAGGGAAGAAGGGGAAAAAGGCAGAATAAGCTGAGTGGTTTCCAAGACCCTAATCTATTTTTAAATAGGTCTCTCTGAAACTGTAGCAGCAACAACAATCTTTGCTGTAGTTAATGGGCTGTCAGTGTATCCTTTATTTGAATGACTGTTTTCTGAATCGGAAGTTAAAGACATCGTGTCGTTGTCACTGGGTCAATGGCAGTAAGTCTAACAAAGGACCTTGAAGCCACTGTGAGCAGCAGCCTCTGATGGCTTCAAAGTAACAGCAAGGTCAGGGAAAAGGCAAACACAGCTAACAGTATCCCAGTCTCACCGGGGTGGCCATGCAGGGTGTTTATGGCAGCCAAGTCTTGAGCCTAAATCCCTTCCCCTCCCCAGTGCATTACACGTGACCCTAGAGCAGGTTTTTTGTTGCTTATTGCCTTTAAAGGGTAGAATGGTGCAATAATTCGTAAATCTGGTTGTGAGAGAGAGTTGTTACGAAAGTGTGACTTGAAGAGCCAGAGCTATACGTGATCCTGGGGGTGGACTGGTGTGAAGTTCTGAGTGCTGCCACCGGGCTCAGAGGGAAGTCCTAGTGCAGGAAGGCTTCCTCCTGGGGCGGTCAGGACCTAGAACTCTCATTGACTCCTGTGGATGTTCCACGTCTTGAGGCCCAGCAGTCTTTAGTGGTTGGAGGAGAGCAGGATGGCATTTGTCTTCTTGACAACATCAAACAGTGGAACGGGGTTGAAATAGGGAGGTGCTATGACAGTACACGAAAGCTTCTGTGCTGGGCTACCGAGCTTATCGAGAGCTTGGAGTCCACTCACCCTCTCAATATAGCATGTTCTTTTTCCAATGATCCTTAGAAGATAATGAAGATCTCCCTCTTTGGGCTTTTGAGGTCTTGGGGGAGTTAACTGGATGAAATTAGATTTGACTGGGTGATAAGTGCATTTGTGGCAGTGGGGATAGGCAGGCAGATATAGAAATGGAAGAATGCAAAGGAGGGAGCACATGGTAGACGCAATGTATGCTTTAAACAGTGCTAAAGGAACACAATGTCCAAGTGTCTATTTTTCTACAGGCAATGTTACCTCCAATGGGGAAGCTGACCCGTTCCTGCTGGGCCTGCGGGTCATCCCCTACCAAGAGACAGTTTAACTTCACCATGTGGGTTGCAGCGGCTGGGTCTGACAAGGTGGGCTGAAGCTGAAGTTCTTACTTTCAGTTGAGCACTTCTTGCTTTGGCACGTTATAATCGGACTTTTAACATTATTTTAACATAGGGGGTTTTTGCATTCAGTCTCTTTGCGTGGTTTAAAATTCATTTCCAGGCTGTGATCTAATGGCAGCAATTACCTCAGAAGTGCGTACAGTACAAGATAGGTTTATTTTTGTTTCAACCAAGGCAAATGATTACAGGTCTTGGCTTCACTTCAGGGAGAGCCAAAAATACTTTGGGAGAGCCAAAAACAACATCTACCTTTGCAATCTGGCAAGCAGGTCCTAAATACCTTACACGAATGTTTGATTTAATGATATGAAGGGTGGCGAGAGCAGGAGAGCAAAGCTCTTTGAGTCTTGATGTTGCAGTGGATCGCTGGAGTGCAAATTACTTACTAACTGTATGTTGTGGAGTGACCCAGCTTTGTCTATAATGACTACCACTCCCTATGATCACATGGTAATTTGCTCACTAATTCTCTTGAGTTTCTTCAGTGCCTTGTGAGCAGTTTGGCTAACGTTGGCAACAGCGTGAAAGGCACAAGTAACAAAGTACCTGTAAGATTTGTCCGCACGTAGGTTTCAGTAGCTACAGGAATAATTCGGTCTGTTACAGACAAAAATGAGTTCACGTAATTGTATGCTTGGAGGTCATGTCACATGCGCAAGCATAGCTATTCCTCCTTCAAGTATTTCCTGGCAGAAGTATCTAATGAGAGCGCAGTGGATGAGCAGGGAGAACAATCTACTTTATTCTCACTGAACAGCGTGTGGTGATAAAGCCCACCTTGCCTACTCTCTCCGTATAGGGTTGACGGAAAAGTTCATGCTTTGGTGCCTCTGTGAGGTGCAGAGGATTTAACTTAATTCTTCTGCTTAAAGAATTGCGACATAAAAGTCAAGTCCTTAACTACGTCTCTAAGGAGCAGAGAGGAAGTTTTCATCCTTCCCTCAGTTTAATTTCTTTGTGATATGTACTGAAATGCAGCTGGATATTTTGGGTCAGCAGTTGGCTGCACATCCAAAACACATGAAAGAATGTTGTGGATCTTAGCTATATCTATAGAAAGGAAACGTGCCCTTTTAATATCTGACAGCTTTGGGGGATTTCTTTGTAAGCACAACTAATGGGACGTCCCGATTTCTCCTGTCCTTTTTTACTTTATAACTCCTGGGAAGAACAAGCAGTTACAGATAAAAGTGGAGAACACCCCTCCTAGTAGGTACCTGAGTAGAGAAGTGAGATGATGGCAATTACCTTGGAGCTACCACAAGTTTTCTGCAGGAACCACAAGTACTCAGCACATCTTAAGTTCATGAAAGGAGGATTAGGTCTACTTTAAACATTTTTTTCATGATAGCTATGACTATTAAACTTTGACAGTCCATCTGGATTCAAGAGACCTACAAATGCTCAAAGCCACTGAAAAGAGATCCTCTCAGTCAAATCTATGTTAGGAATTTAAAAGCAATATATATTTAAACGTAAAGCAACACGGTTGAGTGTGTGCTCACGGGCAAAAGTACATTTGGAGGGGTGTACGCATACAAATACAGTTTCAGTAAGTGAGAGAAGGGGAGATGATACAGTGGAGATGAGTGAGATGGTGAATTATATTTCCAGGAATTCTGAATTGTTTCATGAATGGTGAAATTGTAAGAAGCGATGTTAGAATGTACAGAACTACTGAAATTATGACAAGAACATAATTTCCGTTTGAAATTGGGTGTGTATAGTCCTTTGCCGGGGTCTCCTGCTCTTTATTGTTCATCATTTCAGATGAAAGTGAGTGGCTAATAATGTCTGTGACTAATAACTGTTTATTTTGACCTTTGGAAAAGATGGATGTGCTAAGAGATAGCATATAACCTAAAAAAAAAAAAAAAAAAAAAGCATCTTTATTAAAAGCGTGAAGTGAAGAGGTTCTTCAACGTTGGGGGAGTCTACTTTGCTTTGGAGTAAGTGTTTATAGGAACGGAAAAATACAAACCCAACTGGTTTTCATCCCAGATCTTGAGGTAATCATGTATGTCTCTAGAGATATTCATATTGCTTCCACTTCATTGATTAACGTAGCCCTTCCTATCAACTTGAATGAAGCAGTAATACCCTTTCCTTCCTTTTTCCCTTCTTCTATGCAACTGCAGAAGTAGATGAACTCATTTACCAAAGTCTTTGTATATGTATATAATTTATTGAAGGCTGTCAAACTTCAGGAGGAGCTTTGCATTTATTATTGAAAACAATGCAGACTAGCATTATTTTGAAGGGGATGGAGAAGAATGAAGTATTTGAGTTAGATCCTTTTTCTGTGAGAATTCCTCTGATCCTATCCCAAATGCTGACAAAGCTCTCTTTATTTGTCAGCTGCATGACGACTGCAGTAGAACGTGGCTGTGAAACACTGCTCAGTGAGACATGACTGCAGAGTAGGAAGATGGACATTAAAACTGGACGCCGTATGGGGTTGGGAAGCCAGTGCAAAGAGTGGAGCTCCCAGCTCTTGTGTTCGTAACAATTTGAATTATTGTTGCTTTAAATTCCGTGGGTTGCAGTCTTTCCAGATTGTGTTGCTGGAGTCTTAGATAGAATTAATTTCAGATAGTGCTACCTGTGGTTATATTAATGCTGGCTGCTTGTGGGAAATGGTCAAACACAACTACAGGCACCCAGCTGAAATCCCTGCTTGATTTGAACAGCAACAGGGAGGCTAAAAAAACCCAGAACTTCTTATGCTTTCATGAGATCAGAAGTAATACCTTTAAAATGGTAGTGTAGACAGTCTGTTAAATCATGTGCACTGCTCGTAAAACCATGAACTATTTTGTAGGCTTGTGAAATTGAGGACCAGTGGAAGATCTGAGAGCTACTGAAAGAGGGAGCCCTGTGGGACCAAGCTGGAGCTTCATGCCTTCCATTTCATCTCAGAGGCAATGCTCCATAAGGTTCACAAACCTTGCACGTGTTTCTCCCAAATATTTTGAAACCACAGAACATGAGAAGCTGTTGCACTCTTCTAGAGAGAAATTGCTGTATTTGCTTCACTGTCGTTAACTGTTGCATTAAGTGGCAGCTAGTATAAAACCGAAAGTAAAAGAAAATGTTAGTGGATCTGTAAAGGTGTCTCAAAATGACTCCATCCCTGATAAAAACGAAAATCTAAAAACTTGCACAAACATGTATATGTAGCTATACTGTTATTTCCTTCAGATTCCAAGATATTAAAGAACTGGGTTACTCAATACTGAAGGAAAACACAACAGAAATGGCCAAAAAAAGCACTTGTAGTCCCGTAATTGTTAAAAAAGTAAAGTAAAACTCTGAATGACCTTCAGATATTAAAGAGATTGAGGTTAAGGATCTTTTTTACCTATGTAATACTGTTTTATACGTATGTTTATCTATAATATGCCTAGATATAGGTATCTATATTATTTTATAATATCTGATGAGAAAAAAAAAGCAAGTCTTTGAAACGCGATTTTCTTCAGCAAAATCATTAAATGAAAAAATAAGCTTTTGAAAAAGGAAATATGCTGTGTTGCAGTGATCCTCAGGCTTTTTCTATTACTGTTTTTTGCAGAAGTAATTAAAAAAAAAAATACTATTGGCCTACGTATGAAAAAGTTACTCCTTCCTTCAAAATCTGTACTTTACGAAATGTATAACTTTGTGTGAAGCTTACTCTTAGTCAGATTTTTTCAGGCATCCTGAGAATGTTACTGCTTAGTCTTAATATGAATATATATAGAGAGAGGAGACTGCAAGGTGCTTTGCTTTGGGAGAAAGTAGAACAACACACCCTGAGGGAGGTTAGCACTTACGAGGGAGCAGTAACTTTTCTTAGATGTGAGGGTTTTTTGTTTTTATTTGAACTAGCGTGTTTGGAGGAACAGGCAAGCTTTTGAAGGCTCACATGCTCCTTCAGCATGAAATCGAAGCAGCAAACTTCACTTGAGAGAAGAATAGTTGCTCACAACTTAATTACGTTGATCAATGAGATGATTTAGAGTTAGGAGGGATGTATGCAGAAAAGGTCAGAATCTGGGAAGAGCTCAAGCCAGTTTAATGTGCTCCTTTCCCCAACTCTTGCTTCCCAATAGCTTCCACAGAGATCATTAAAGCTGGTGAATGCTGCGATCTTCAAAACATTATGGACATCTGTAAACTTCTTTATCTAGAAAAAAAATTACATGTTTTTTCTTTACATCTACCGGTAGCTGAGCCAAGTTTGTTTCGAGCAAGGAAGACTTGTAATGTCAAAGATTTACTTAATTTTCATTGCTGCACATAAAACATCTGACAGTATTTGCCGAGAAGACCAAAATGCCTCTCTTTGTTTGTACAAGCCAAAGGAAAAGTACAGTGTATCCGTCTGCAAACGAACATCAAAGCACTTTTGCAAAATCAGGAATGGTGACATATATTTGGAGAAACAGTATGAGAGCCGCCTGTTACACAGTCATGGGGGTCTCTGCACTTACCAAGCATAATCCTGATTGGAGCCACATCTTTTCTTTTTTCTTTTTATTATCACTTCGTGGTTAACATTTGTTGATGAGTAGGATTAACAGCACATTTTCAGTGACATTTAGCTCTTTTAACAAGCTCTCTCCAGTCAAAGGTGGCTGGCCTGAAAAAAAAAAGAGAAAAGTCATTAAGCAAACAAATCTTTGCCAAGAGTTGATGCTAAACATGCCATCACCCTGTGTGAGTTATTCACTGTATATGAAATTTATTCCACAAGACTCTGACCTCGATGTTGATTAACCAGAAATCCCTTCTTCTCTTGTCATTATTAACAGCTTTAGGTGCCTCAAGTGGCCCCTCTCTCTTTCTTTTTCTTTTTCTTTTTTTTTTTTTTTAAAGCATCCATTAAGGAAGATTTTCTCAATCTATCATTTCTTTCATAGTGCTGCTCATTGGCGTAACCTCTTGAGGCACGATCGCTCGTTTCCATGATGCTGCCAGGATGGCGGCGGGCCGTTCGTGCCGTCGGCCTGCCCCTCTCCGCTCAGCGCGCCTGCTGTGGTGTGAACCATTACTGACACATAACGAAAGGCAAACCGGCCCCGTGAGGAGTTCAGAGTATTCCTTCAGCATGGTGATGCGTCTGAATAGTCTTATAGATGCCTCCGAGCCCTAGGGATCTCAGGGGAGGCTTTTATTTTTTTCAGGCAATTCAGTCCATTATCTAAAAAGCGTGGAAGGGGAGATGGGATTTTTCCCTCTGCTCATTCCTGTTTCCCAGGCCTGTCAGTCCCAGCCGCTTTGTGGCTCTCTGGGCAGACACAGGGCAGAGATACTACCCGTATACAGGACCGAGTTTCTGCACTAGTTCTTGTGAGGTGGAGAAGGGAGCATGTTATGGCTGTTCTTTACTTGCTCAAGGCTCAGAGAGGGCCTCTCTGCAGCCAGAGGAGATGGAGCATCAGTAGATTGCCCTTAGGTCACTCAGCTTTGAGTAGACCCCAAATATGGAAGATGGTTTAAATCCACCTCCAGCTCAGTATAAACACAGGATCAGAGCAAGAACTGAACCTTTTTGGTGCCTGCTGCTAAGCGTGAAACCGTTTATGGAACAGAAACACTGCAAGCATTCACTCATGCTGGCAATTTCTGGAAGGGGGAAAAAAAATCAAGGGAAAAGAACTACACCCAAAAAAAAGCTAGACGTGGTTTTTTTTTTATTCTATTTGGGTGAGGTCACATGGTGATAAATGGAATAGACTGGGAGAAATGAAAACTGAACTTGCTGTAAAGCCTGATTAGAGTGGATTGCATTACAGAGTATAGCTGGCACCTCTTGCTATGAAAAAAAGCTTGGCTGCCACAGACTTTGTGGCCGTTGGCATGGATTCATTCAGTGCTTTGCGATTTTGCTGTCTAACACTCACCTTTGGCAGGCTCTTGGCATGCTCTCTTGTGGTGGAATATGGCGTTTATCACCACAGCTGTATGAGATTGTACCTGGTCTGAAAGCTTTCAGGACCAATTACTGACAGCCTATATCTCCCTTTCTTTTCCACCGGCTATACCGCTGAGTGCGTCATTCATGCTTTGCTGTTCCTTCCATAGCTTATAAGCAAACCTGCAAAACCAAACGTGCAAAAAGCCCCAGCATCATTAAGATAATTTACATAATCTTAATTCTGCTCCTTCGTGCAAATACTGTATATGTATATATACACGACTTTGGCATGGCCATTGTGTAGGCTGTATGTAACCTGAGTGACTGCTGCTGCACTCCAAAGCCCGTGGGATGCAAGCCCAAGTCCTTGGCCACATCTGGATCCCACAGTGAGATGGATGGTGCAAAGCAACCGCCTCTCCATTGTACCTCAGTCGCAAAGGGGAAGAGAGCTGCTGCATGGAACTATTAGGAGTTGAGCTGTGCTCTGCAGACCCCCAGCCTAGGCGCTCAGTGAGACCCTGGCTGTGGGCTGTGCCCTCAGGCACATTTGCAAGGCGGCGTAGGTGCAGCATCATCTGTTCTTCAAGGAACCGGCAATTCTGTGCGTTCTGCAGGCAAGGCAGGGTGTGTTAACTGTGGAGTGATTGTCTTGAGCCTTGAGACGCAGCTTCTTGGTAAATGTCCAGTAAAGACCAATATGGAGCTATTAATTCCTTAAGGGCATTACTAGGATGCTGTTGACAGCGGTATCGCTATGATACGTGTAACGTTGTTAGAGATAGGAGATGTATTAGTCCTGGCAAACTGCTGCATTTCTAGAGAGCGTTAATGCTCGAGTGGGGATGGTGGGACAGTGGGGTGGGGAAAGTGAGTGGACACAGCTGAAAACCACTGTCTGGTTCTAATTGACAGCACAAACACACACACACTTACCTTTTCAGCAAGTGTAGGCAAAACAGCGTACCTAACCGGGAATGCGAACAGCTCTTACAGTTACATCCACAAGAGAAATCAGTGAGCCAAATACAAGATGATGAGATGAGAAATACACAAGCAAAAAGAGGAAATGACGTTTGAGATTTGAAAACTGAATATTCTCAAAGCATTGGCTTTTGTCATTGTTGCTTTGCTTTTGACAAAAATGCATTTTTTTTTCATGAAACTGCCTAAGTGAGAAACTTCTGATCAGCTTTGATCCAGATAGATACAGTCAGTTAACGTTTCCATGAATTGGTGTGTACACTAATTTGCCAAAAGTTTTTAAATTAATATACTAACAGTATTTTTCCAGTTTGGGCACTGGTTTGTTTCAGGCTTTGTTTTTCATTGGCTTCTCACACAGAAGCTAATCTGTGCAATCTGTTATTATTTCTTTCTTTAGCTTTGAAAAACTCCATTTATCCAGTTTTCTCTGACTTCTGTGTTACGTGCAATGTCATTGTGTTATTTGTAGTATCGCAGCACCCAATAATCATACTAATGTGACAGGAGCTCTTTAAAGGGGGGAGAGGAGTTGTTTCGCTGGAAAAGGTACTGCAGGGACTCCAGCCAATACAAGTTGGTCACCTCTGCTATTTCTTCTTTTCTGTTGTCAAACAGGAGTGCAACATTTCTGCTGATATTTTCCTCTGCGTGTCCACAGGTCAGACTTAAAAGCAACTGTTGTTTTCTCAGTAGCGGTCTGGGCATTGAAGAGCGTGACCCGCTACTCCATTAAGAAATCTGCAAAAACTGAGCTGATTCTCTCCTTCTGTTGAAGAGTTTCTTCATTGGTTTTTAAGAACACACTCAGTTCACTCAGTTGCTTCGTTTTTTCACGTTTTCTATACCTCTGGAGAGATCCTAGGTTGCTGTTGTTTTCCTTTGTTATATGACACATGTAAATCTTTAGACTGAAATGCAAACCTTGAATTTAGCACTGGCGATTGATGCTGTGGGCTTTGGGCTCTGATGACCCATGCTACAATGCCATGGGATATTTGCATGGCAGCAGCATATTCAGTAACAGATTATTTGGCATCTTCCCCCAGATCATCTTTCATATGTGTGTGCTCCCATGTTTTATTTGATTTCTTTATGTTAACTACAGAGGAAAAATGAGTTGATAGAATGTCGACCTTTTTTATGAGTCTTTCTATGTTTCACAGTTTTCCCCAGACACCTGGCAAGGCCCGTTGTCAATAGTACAATATCACAGGCTGGCAATGTGCTGGCTGCCTCTTACCACCACTAGCAGCACCACAGATGAGGGTCCTGTTTGAACGTTGCCAAAAGGCAGACTCTGTCATGGCCGGCTCTTCCTGATGATCTTGCCATTGGCACTGAGATTTTTACAACACTTGAGACTCTGGTAGCAATAGGATGTTACAATTCACTGTTAAATGACTAATTTGGTATGGTTATCATCTGGTATTCTCCCTTCCTAGAGACATTCCCCTCCAACCTTTCTTTTGCAATGGATGGTGAGGACGGAGGGAACTTAGGAAGGCAGATGGAAAGGGAAGTAGAACTGCCTTTAGTGCGGTCAGTGAACGATGTGTAGTGCAGTGTAGCCACAAAAGCAAATTAAAACTTCTGGTACCAGAAGCTTAAGAGTTTGCCTCTCTCCAAAAGATGCATAGGGTGTACTGCCTGACTCCATCTGTTGTACTTGAATGACAAGGTTCTCCAATCATTAATGTGTCATGTCTGCCAGCATAGTATAGGCATCTTTGCTATCTTAAATGGTGCTAGATGTCATCATTTAGGCAACTGAATTGTACCCGGATAAACTTAAAATCTCCCCTCAATCTGCCTTATGGGGACCTAAAAGATCGTATGATCATAGAATACCACGTTGGAAGGGACCTCAAGGTCTAACCTTTCTTGGCAAAAGCACAGTCTAGACAAGATGGCCCAGCACCCTGTCCAGCCGAATCGTAAGTGTTCAATGTTGGGGAATCCATCACTTCCCTGGGGAGATTATTCCAATAGCTGATTGTTCTCATTGTGAAAAATTTTCCTCTTGCGTCCAATCGGAGTCTGCCCAGGACTAATTTTTACCCATTACCCCTCATCTTTTCCATGCGACTCCTTGTAAAAAGGGAGTCTCCATCTCTGTAGCCACCCTTTAAATTCTGGAACACGGTGATAAGGTCTCACCTGAGTTGTCTTTTCTCAAGGCTGAACAAACCCAGTTCTCTCAGCCTTTCTCAGCCCTTTGATCATCTTGGTGGCCCTCCTCTGGACCCTCTCCAGCCTCTCAACATCTCTTTTGTATGGCAGGGACCAAAACTGAACACAGTATTCCAGGTGTGGCCTGAGAAGCGCCGAGTAGAGTGGGACAATGACTTCTTTATTTCTGCTGGTGATACCCCTCTTGATGCATCCCAGCATCCTGTTGGCTTGCTTTGATGCAGGAGCAGACTGATCATTCATATTGAGCTTCTTGTCCACCAGGGACCCCCGGGTACCTGGAGGGACCTAAAAGATATGCAGAGTTCTAGTCTAAAAATTAAGCACAGTGGTTTGTACAAGACCTTTGTTAGCAACCTTTTCTGTATCTTGACTCTAGAGAAGCCTGTATTGTTAATTGTGTGTCGCTGAGAAAGGTTCCTTGTCATGTCATCTAAGGTTAGAAACCCTACAGCCATCAGTCTTATTGTTTTGCATTTAATATCTAGGTTCATTATACTGCTGAAGATGGTCTGAAAGCAATTCAGGACTGCAGCGCACATCTGAGTCAGGAGTCCTTTGAATGCGTATTGTAAACCAGATCTTCTAGCAACAACTCCACAGCAGAGATGGTCCTCACAATTACTTCCAAACCTGCTAATTTCCTTGCAGGAAGGTAAGGACTGGGAAAATGAGCACATGTAGTTTAAATTTTCACAGGGGGTTGTAGAATAGCATAAAATGTACCTAGCGGGTAGTTTCAGATGCTTTGAAAAGTCACCCTGAATATTTTTCTTAAATAAATTTGTCTGTGGGAAAGGGGAGTAAGACATCGTCTGTTCATCTCATTAAACATATGCTTAAAAAAATTAAAATAATTATGCAACCTAGTTGAATTATATAATGTCAGCTTTTATTTAGCAGCACGTTAGTTGAACAGTCTTCCAGTTCCTGCATGGTAAGCAAAGATAATTTAAGAAAAATATTGACCAAACTATTTTAACATAATACAGGGCTGAGAAACTAAGTGTATGTGAACTAGGACAAGCTGAGACAACTGTGGAAGTCCTTGTAGGTTTCTAATAGGAAGGTTTGCCCTCGTGTTTGTGGTTCTTAAACCTACAATATTACAGATGGACATCCTGTGCTTAGTCGTCTTCTTCCGTGCTTTCATAAAGAAAGAGGAAAGAAGTGCAAGATGACCGGGGGGGGGAAAAAAAGTGCTGCTGCTCCTACTTGAATATTTTCATAACAAGTTGTTTTTCAGAATATGCAATTTCAAACCAGCAATGGCCATTGTAGCTTTAGCTGTGACAAGAAAATGAGTTGGGGACCTCTGCACTCAAAGCTGCGCTGTGTGCTGCTGTGTTAATAGTGCAGGAGGCCTGTAATAAAGAGTTGCTGCTTTAAAAAAAAATCCATCTAAGCCCTGCTTAGCTTTTAATGTGTATTAAACTGGGCAAACTCAAGTAGAAGTGGATCTCTGCCACAAAGTTGTGTAACTGTACCGGAGGATGTACTGTCCAGTGGTGAAAGCAGTAGAGTATGGTCTCAGGTTGGGTCTACGGAGGGGCCTCAGGTTTGCTGTTTGACCTTAGACAAATCACTTGGGCTGTGTCCGTAGTGTTGGACCAAGGAGAAGCGCAATGTTGGAATGGGTCGCATAGACACTGCATCTCTGACCTCTCATTTCCATGGAAGGAGAACTTGGATGTGTGGACCAGAAGAGAGCTGGGGCATGATCTAGTGTGTCATCTGGTCTGTGCATGCAAAGGTGAAGGAGTTCTTATGTCTGCTGTGCGACCTGGACGGGCGTCTCCTGTTTTTCAGCAGTATCACAAAATCTATGGGGATTGTATTTACCAGTCTTTTTAGGGAGCTGAGATAAACTGCAGCACTTGAATATATCACTAGGATGGGTTGTTAAAATGTTAAAGTATTAAAGTTATAGAGAGGGTCTAATATATACATGGTATAGATTTTGGACATATCTATGAAAACCCAGCTTGGAAATATCGGAGATGAGTATTTTGCTATTGATTTCTGACTCAATGATGAGCATTCAGATGTTTTCCCCTTTCTGAGGGAAGGGTGTTGGGGGTCCAAAGTTCAGTTGTGACTGCTGGCAGCAGCAGGCTTGCGTGCGTGCACCTAAGGCAAGAATTGGCCAAAATGTTACTAGACAAGACGTGATGATTTCTCAGACCTTCTTTCCATTAGCTATGAAAGAATGAGCTGTGCTGCATCTCATTCAGAATTAGCAGTACTGCTGATATGCTTGATGTTTTTAGCGCCCTGCTGTGGCTTGGTATAATTGGCTTTTTTGGTGTGTGTGAGTGAGGAGGCTTGCGGGCTGCACAGAACACAGCCTGTGTGGCATCGGCTCCCCTGTTGATTTAGTTTCATTTTCTGTTTTTCTGCCTTGCTCAACTGCCTGTAACGACATTAAAGTATTCTTCTGATCTTTGTTTCCATGTGTTCACAAAATGCAGTTTTTGAAAGCCTTTATGCCAAAGGGACATTCAAAGCCAGAGGCAGCTCTCAGATTTCTTTCAAAAGCCATAGGCAATTTACATACTTGATTGAGCCTTGTTTATAGTAACTTCTACTGAGAGAGCCTTCACATCGGTATTCGATTAGATTAAACAGGGAAGGGTCGAATTAAAGCTCCCAGAAATTATTTGCTGGTGGTATTCACATGCTGCCTTGAAGGAGGAGGTAATGAAACGTATCATGAGAACGTCTGTAGTCCCAAGAAGCGTGTTTAGATTTTTCCCTCTTCCACCTCTACGCTGCATTGGAAGAGCCTTAATTCGGTGGTTTGGAGTATGCCATATAATCACTCATAATGAAAGTATGACGTCCCATGGAAAGTCTTATTGGTCTCCAACTTCTTCACTGAACTTCAGGGCTCCTGGCCAACTTTACCCTGCTCATTCCCACTGCATCTGACTTCCCTAGTAATACTCTGTGCCTTAAGTTTTGCCTCCTGTTATTGCTGAGTTGCACGATCAGACACCTGGGGAACTGGGGATCCATTTATGTCCCAGTTCTCAGCAACTTCATGTGTGCTTGCTGGGAACTTAATACAGAAACTCTGGTCAGGCAAATCCATTCAGTACCAAGTACACATGAGTCCTACCTTGGATTGCAGGTACAAATAAGCACCTGTTGTTACCATCCATACTGTGCCACCAGAGTCTAAGCACTTTTCTGAATACTTCCTGCCCAGAATTGTGTTCAAAGGTACAGACAGCGACAACTCGGTACATATTGCAAAGGAGTTGTGGGGAATCACAGAATCTGGCAACCAGAGAAGTACGTGGCTGTGCTTCCCTTAGGTACTGAAGAACTAAATTTGCAGGAAAAGGCATTAGACTGGAACAGGTTGATGTCTCTACAGGAAGAGTGTCAAGATAAATACGTCCTCTGGCCTCCTACTCATTCACTGTTAAACTCCTTGTCTATGCCAAGATCTTGCCTATCAGACTAAAATAATCTCTCTCCCTCCACAGCTTGTCACATTGTCCCCTGCCATCTGCCAAAACATTCTTGCCAAAATAGACTTCCTTTCCCACAGCTCATGATAATTCACTTTCCCAGCCCTCCATTCCCTTCCTGGCTTCATGAGCCTTACCAAAACTTTATCATCATCTTCCAAATCAGAAATAATCTTACTGCTTCAACTGCTTTCACTTAATTCCTCCTCTCGTTTCCTTACCGTTCTTGCTGTTTCCAATCAGTATGCATGTTTATGTGGTTCTAGCTGAATGAGAGTGAGTGGTGGTCACTTCATACATGGGAATGAGTGGAGAAGTGGACAAGATGATCTGGAATAAGATGCCAGCTCTTAAAGAATTTTATTTTTCTATGGTTTTATAACTGAATAAGAGTTAAAACTCACTCAAGTTAGAGGACAGTACTTTGTCATTGAGGAAAAAAATCACTACTAGTGACAAGGAGCAGCAGCGTATTTGCTCCCCCCAGAGCACCAACAAATTGCATCAGTGAAGTCTGATCTGAGCTGACTTCCAGACCGAGTGATTTTGGGGGAGAAGAAATGAATTGAATTACATTTCATCAGGCTGGATTGGGTAGCGAGGATTGGCCACGCGTACCAACTGCTGTCCTCTGGATGTGCCAACTGTTACTTAATTCAAGCTACAAGTTAAAATGAACTGTGGCTGTTGCAAGCTTCTAGGTGTTTGGGGTTAAGTGCCACTTACTGATGTTGTCTTGGGCACCCAAAGTGTAACTGGTGAACAGCTTTTTGGAGACTCATTTGAGAGGACAATTCAGCCCCTTCCCCCTACTCCCTCATTGTCCCGTTCTCCTGTCCCATTTTTACTGGAAAAGTTGTGAGAGTTTCATGGGTATAAATGTTCATTGAACGATTCATTTGTCTCCGGAAGGGACAGTCTGCATGCCTACCACCAATCACAAAGTAAGGATATAAAGCATTGACCTTTCCTATGTCAGTAAAACCAAATTCTTTTCAAAGTCATCAGAAGCGCTTGAAGCAAGAAATACATGCGCTGGTATTGTACGCTGAACACGAACTGAAGATGAATGGCTTACAGTGCAGACAGACTTTTAAGCACAGGATTGGCGAACATGGTGTACAAAGCAGTCATCAAAATGATGGGCTTAATGCTCAAGAAAATGGCTTGCCGTAGTTTGTCGTCGTCTTCCACTGTGTAAGAAGGAAGCATTATACAGACTGCTTCATTATTTCAGCCTCATTCTTATAGAAACTGGGGGGACTTCATGAACTCTCAGCCCAAAGCCAGGCAGCGGTTTGGTCATTTGAGTTTTCTGTGTTTGGTTTAATGCTTTGCTAGAAAGCAGCCATTTACCGTGTTGAGCGTGGCTGTTTGTGTTGGAAGGGACCTCCAAGGCAGCAAGATTACCATAGGGTTTCTCCTTGCCCTGTCAGTTCTTTTTGCCTTTTTACTCTGTATTGCACATGTTTGAAGAAAAATATTGAGCAGTCCGCAATGGACAGTGTCCATGCAGATACTGCCACTTCCCAACAGCCTGAAAGGCAGGAAGAGTTTGGGATTTTGGAGGTGGGAAGACAAGAGTGAATTTATCTTTTGTTGTGAACCATGTCAGTGACTAATTTCTTTCAGGATCAGGAGGCCAACAAACATAGCTTGAAGTTATCTTTGGCCCTCATTTCTAGCCATTGGTGAACCAGAGACGGCAACTGCTTGGTTCTAACCTTCTGAGTGGTCCCCAGCCGATCCATAGTGCCTATGTGAAAAGAAAAAGCCAGCAGTCTACAGAAGCTGTCATATACAAGCTAGAGGGCACTTTTTTTAAACCTCCTTACAAATTGCCTCGGATTTCCTGAGGGAAGAGAACCAGGAAGGGCAGTTCCACATCTGTCATCACTGTTTTACTCACAGATCCTCTGGTTTGACAGCATCTCAGAAACAAATTGCCTGCACTTGCCATGCAAGTTCCAAAATGTTCATAAAAATCATCCTGCCTTGGTAATAAAGCTGGAAGAAAATTTCCTGCCTCCGGCAAGTATTTGTTCACCTTTGAAATGGTTTTGCTTTTATTTTCTGTTCAGGGAAAGTCTCTAAGAAGGAATGTGTCTAATTGTCACTTAGTGACTTAGGGACCTGTTACAATCCTGGAACTTCAATGTCATGCCGAATTTGTGGATTCAGTTTTTCCATCAATCCGGTTGTGTCTCTTCTCCATTGTTTGTGCATTGTTGATAGATAGGACTGCATCTCTGAAAACACCTCCACTGAAGTTATGTCTTTCAGAGCCAGTAGTATATTCCTTGCCTGTTTTGCAGTTTTTGCAGCACTTGGACCAAATCCTTTCAAATCAATAGTGTTGTGCTGTGGTGCAGAATTTCAGCCACTCTATTTAGCAGGCACACGCAGTTACTTGATCTTAGCTCTCTCAGTGGCAATGAATCTCCCACTTTCTTCATAAATTGAATTCAATTACCACTTCTTTACCCTGTCTTCACAAGCAAGTTTAGACATCTCGCTTTCCATCTTGCATTTTAAGTAGAAGAAACAACAGTAGCAATCGCTTTTGCATTTTTATGGTGTGAGAGATGGCCTAGTGAATTAATAAAATTTGCAGCTGCAAAGGAATTTTGTTTAAGTTTGTCTAACATGCTTTTACAAACTCCTCTTAAGCCCCCATGAGATGCCCTGAATTCAACCTGGCGCTATTTGTCTTAGGCTGACAAATGAGTTACATAAAGGCTATGAGACCTGTTGAAAGTTGCTTAAGTCAGTGTTAGCGTTAGGAAGAGGGCATCAGTATGCTTGGTTAAGTATTCCTCATCCTGTTACCAAAGCACATAGCCTGTGCACTAGCTGTTTCAGCTGACAGTGAACGGTTAACCAATGTACCGGGTTAAATCAAAAGGATATTCCGCAGGTAATGAAAAACTGATTAAACTTTTGCTGTTGTTACTGTGGTTATAACAGAGTGTTCTTTCCTTCCATTGAGGGAATCTCAGCAGTCTGAGGCCATACATTGTTCCACCTTGATAGTGGCGTAACTGTCTGGGAGATTGCACAAGCTTCCTTTACACTGGCAGCATAAACTGCCACATTCACTTCATCAGGCCTAAGTGTTAACTACTCCCCATTAACTCAAATGTTCCCAGGTTCAGGATCAAGAGAACCTGCTTAAGCAAAGCATCTGTCTGAGTTCCTCTCAAGTTAATGTTCCGTACAGCACGCTTCTGAAAGGCTGGCAAGGGAAGAGGGGAAAGCCTTGGCATTTCTGTTTCTTCCACTGTTTAGGAGGGCAGGGAAAGAAAAGAAAAAAAAAAAAAGAAAAAGAAAAACAAGAAAAGGAGCTTATTGCATGTCTTTTCCTTATAATTCTGGAAGTTTGGGTCATTGTTATGAGCTCTGATACTTTGAACTGTGGGAGAAGGAGAGCTCTGTAGTCCAGTTAACAGTCAGGAATTTGCAAGCCTGAGGCCCTTAACCCCAGCATGTGAATCCACCAAGTGCAGGGCAGAACTGGGAAGCATATGGGTGGCTCTTGTCCAGAGGAACAACGCTAACACTGTACAGGTGATGCAATATTTCAGATGTCCATTTCACAACATGTACAAGAGGGGAAAAAATCTGAATAACCTCTCTGTCTGGGAAGAGGGCTAAGTGGAGCTAGATGCAGAGACACATTTCAGTCACGAATGAATATTACATCTGCACAGTGAGCTCACCTTTTACTGACCACAGGATGTTTGAATCAGAGGAACACATCAGTTAATGCAAACCTAATGCCTTCATCTCATTAGAGCTGGCTTCTACTCTAGAAACATGAATGATCTGTAGTTTTCCTTATGCAACTCTGCTACGGAAGGCAACCTTGGTTCCACTCTTGTTTCTGTGTGTATCTAAAGATACGTCATGTACCAGAGGCAAATTCAAGCTGGAAAGCCATAACCATGCGCCACAAACGTATGGTGTATATGTTAACTCAAGAAGAGTCAAAATAAATAAAAAGGGCAAGCATGGATGTGACAGCACCCTACAGTAGTCTCACATCCTTTGTTCAGTAAAGAGATTTCACAGAACCCCTGCTTGTTTGTCTGTCGACTAACTTCCAGTTATTCCAGATCTTATGCAGAGCTCTTGCATCCACATTGTCCTCTGTCCAGGAGTTCCTCATGTTTCCAGCTTACTGTGTGGAGACCCATTTCTTTTTGTCTGATTTGAATTTGACTTCTACCTTAATCTTTCAGTCCTAAGTTCTTGTATTGGAAGAAATGGTTGATTCCTACACACCTTCTCCAGACTGCTTTCTCATAGTTGTCAGCCTTGCCACATGCCTGCTTCGTCTCTTTTCCAGGCCAAACAGTTCCAGTCTGTTCAGGCCTTCATTGTGCTCCTAGGCTCCACAGATGTAACTCCTTCGACCAAATTGGTACCTTGAACACCACCATGAAAATCATTAAGGCAAACAAATAAAAAGAAAAAAAACATCTTGATTGGTGGAAGATTTCTGCTCTGGAGCCATGATATGAGGAGGGATATGCATGTGCAGGTAATGTGGAAGAATGACCAAAGAGACCATCAGTGCCAGTATCTAAAATGTAAGGACAACACACAGAAAGAAGCCATCTTTTTTCAGGGATTTCTAGGAGCCTTAGGAATTCTAAAGGATTTGTTCCTAAAACATGACAAAATTGTCCTTAATCATGGGAAGAAATCTAAGAACTTGGAGCAATTGAAAGCAAACAAACAAAAGGAGACCCCACCTGGAGTACCTCATTCAGCTCTGGAGGCCTCAGTACAGGAAAAACATGGACCTGTTGGACCGGGTCCAGAGGGATGGAACACCTCTCCTATGAGGACAGGCTGAGAGAGTTGGGATTGTTTAGCCTGGAGAAAAGGCGGCTCCAGGGAGACCTTATTCCAATATTTAAAGGGGGCTTATAAACGGGGACAGACCTTTTAGTAGGGCCTATAGCGATAGGACCTGGGGTAGTGGCTTTAAACTAAAAGAGGGTAGATTGAGACTAGACAGAAGGAAGACCTTTTTCACAATGAGAGTGATGAAACACTGGAGCAGATTGCCCAGGGAGGTGGCGCCTCATCCCTGGAAACATCAGTTTGGACACGGGTCTGAGCAATGGGATCTAGTTGAAGATGTCCCTGCTTAATGCAGGAGGGGCTGGACTAGGTGACCTTTAAAGGTCCTTTCCAACCCAAACCGTTCTCTGGTTCTGTGGCAAAGTAGTACTAGCTTAGAATAGATTGTCATTACCAGTATGATCTCATTGTACTGAATGGGATTTTTTGCGTTACGCTAATTCCTCTAGTATGCACGCTCTCTCTGATAAGGGCACTGACACCTCCATGTTTTCCTGGTATGCGTTCCCTCCTATGTACCCATCATGCGTTTTCAAAAATACCCCAAGCCCTCCACTGTGATGGAGTTATGTCCTTGTCTCTCTGAACTTTCATATTGCTGTAGTTCCCTTCTCGTGTCACCTGGTGGCTGCTGAGCCCTTCTGCAACTCAGAAGGTGTCGCCTGTTCCTGGGAGCACCAGAGAGCTCAGCAGCAGTCCCAGGAGATTTGTGATAAGGACACGTTGGTCACAATTTTTTTATTCCTAGTTATGGAATCTGACACCACAATCTTTCTGTGAGCAAAATCACCAGTGTTTTTCATGGAAAAGGAGAAAGAACAGGCATAAATACTCTAATTTTGAGTTACCTCCTGCTGTTTACATGTAATTTGTCTTGATACTTTGAAGTGGTAATCCATTGGTTTCCTTTAGTGGAGGAAAATACATGATTCTTTATTAACATTCTCTTCTTCACAGTTGCATCCGTAAGCAAATTGACTAGGTCCAGGATGAGCTAGGTAATTATGTTTAACAGTGTTCATCCTGATCTTCACCCCGAACTGGGGACAGTTCAAAGCAGAATATTGAGCAGAAACCCCTCAGCAATAAACCTAGTGTCAGTAATTGTTTAGTTTCTTTTCAAACTGTCAAGTGGGATCGCTGTCCCGTATGCATAACTGGGGGAACCGTTTTCTCCCTGTGACAAAGAGGGATTTTGTTTGCCAATGTGGGGCGAATTTCCTAGAAAAGTGTGAGTAATCATCTTTATTAATCTTGGAGTTTTTAGGGTGGTGGTTTTGCTTCACGTTTAGTTCTTGGTGTATTCTTCTATTCCACTAAATACATTCACAGGATCCTTATTTCCTCTTTGCCCAGCAGCGTTGTTAGAAGGGGGTGTTGTGGTGATATATCTTGTTGAATAAGAGCAGGTGGTTTTCACCATTCTGTCGTCAGCCCAAGTTAACCGCCTGGTTTACGATGAAAGGTGTGAAAAAGGCACACTTTTCCCACAGGGCAAGCACACGTTTGGGTGAAGGCTTGTGTTTAAAGGGCAGATAATTAATAGCTGTAGAGAGTCCATTCCTCTAAACATAGCAAGGTGGTGATTTTCACTTGAACAAGTACTACTAGGGGAGAACTTTTTACCAAAAAAAAAAAACTAAAGGAAAAAAGAAAAAAATCTGCTCAGGAATTTAAGTTCAGTAGCCCTGTTCAGAGCCAGGAAGATTTGTCCTCTTACCTCTTTCAGGTATTTCTATGCATCTGTTTTTGAGTATCTTTGGAGGGATGTCTGACTTGTCTTATTTGGGGGGGGGTAGGGGATGGGTGTGGGGTGTACGAGCACTCAGCCCCCCTCGATGAAAGTCTGGCAGAGTCACAGCTGGCACAAGAAGGGCCTTTGATCTGTTTCCCTGAGACAAAAGACGGTGCAGAAGTGGTAGCCAGGACGTGACCCTGGAGACCTGGTGGCAGGGGAGGACACCTGGCCAGTAGGGGACATGTAAGCCCCTCTCTATGGACATGGTGTTTCAGGACCCTTGAGACCTCCAGAAGCAGAGCCCACCCCCAGGGCACACAGACCTTGTGTGGCTCTTTCTGCGGGCTGCCTCTGACTGGGAGCCTTGACATGGGAATCCCAGCAAAGGCACTGAGGTCTGTGAGGGAGGAAAGGCTACTCCTTGTGAAACACGGCTCGTTGCCAAAAAGGCACAGAGAAAAGCGGGTAGAAATAAAAGCCTGACCACTTTTTAATGATCCTCCTGAACCTCTATTGGAGACGTACCCTCCCTGCAAAGGGTCTGCCTCCTGACATCAGGGCCAACCGAGATCCCTCTTATTTCAGATAAACAAAAGGGTGTTGCATTCCTGTTGCTCAGGAGAGAATATCTCCTTTCTAGTTGCCCTTCAAGACCCTGCTGGATTTGAGGACTCGCTGTAAGTCCCCCTGCCTCTCCAGTACTGAAAAACGGGAGCTGCTCTCCTGTGTTTACAGGTGCTCACACAGCGAGCTGTGGTACAAGAGAGCACTTCTCTTTCTGCTCTGCTAAAACAGAGCAGCGCTCCCCAGAAGTCTGACAGGGATGAAGATGCTCCAACCAGTGCTTCGGTCCTGACTCGTCCTCAATGGTGAGCCCAGTAAGGGCTTGGGTTTCTCCTTCAGCCAGTTTTCTGCAGTGCTAGGGAGTGGAAGGGAGAGGGGCACTGCCCTTGCCCGCAGCAGGCCAAGGTGAAGGCTGGAAGGGCCAAGACTTGGGGGGCTGGCTCAGCTGGGGCAGGTCTGCAGGACAGATCTGGTGCCTGTGGTTCCTCTGGGAGACCACCAGAGCACCTCTGGTTTTAGATGTGTTCCCAGTTCTGCTCAGACCTCTCATGACCTGGCTTTCAAGTCCTCCTTTTCCACTGCTTCTGTTTCATTTATAACACGTGACTTTCACGCCGCTCTTGGAGCGAGCAGCGAAGGCTCTTTCTGTGATCATGAGGACGGTGTTCCTCCTCCTTCAGTCTTTCTTTCACATCTGTGTAGTTTTCTAAGCAGCATTTATACTGCCTTCCACTCCCACCCCCTTAATTCCTTCCCAAAATTACACTTCATTTTCTGTGCTGCTGGCAGCCGCAGAGACAGCCAACTGCTCCGCTTGAGGTTGTACAATGGTGGGAATGGATAAAAAAGAGAGGTGAGACCTGAACTGAGATGTGCGTGTGGGAGGGAGGGGGGCGTAGGGGGACGGGGAGTATTCACAGAGCCCCGCATGGAGGGAATAGCAGTCTGTGTGTCACAAAAACACTTTAAACTCGCAACAGGGGAACTCTCAACGGGCTGAAACGTATCAAAGGGAGAGCCTGCTAGCTACAAAAAACAAATTTTTAAATAACATGGAGAGCAATGAGGAACAGTCTGAGCTGCTTGGTCACAGGAAGAAAGCAGGCTTCACTCAGCCTGCTTTGTAAAGCGACGAAATCCCACCGGCTTCAGGGACGTCGCAAGGGCTTATGCTATGGAAGAATTTAGCCTACTGGGTCCAACAGTCTTACTTAGGCTGAATAATTCTTTTGTCCTGCCTCTGCATCACGGTTGCAGCAATAGGCACCAAAATGTGTGTTGGTTTTCGTTCCAGTGAGGCAAGTTTTACCAGGCTTGTGTGAGAGATCCTTGTTAAAACTGCACTGCTGAACTGTAGGGAAAGTTTCTTCAGCTTTCCTAAAAATTCTCTTTTTGGGCAGACTTCAAGCTTGGAAAATGTCAGCCTGAGAGGTGAAACTTAAGGAAAATTATAAGCAATAGAGGACAAGCAGTTATAATGGAAATTCTTTGCCAGGGTTGAAAATAGCCATTAATAGTAGCCTGCCAGGAAATTCTCTTTTAAAAAAAAAAAAAAAATATATACTTTGCGATTAATCAAAGGAGCTTATTGCTTCAGAATATCAGGGCAAACCCTGCGTTGCAGAATGTACGTTAAATACACGACAGCCTTAGCTCCTATGTTTGTGTGCCTATGAATACTTGTTCGTTTTTGAAGAAATTTTTCATGTCCGTGTTGGCATTATCACTTACCTGGTAGACCCATGACTGCGTGGGAGGGAGCTTGACGTTATTAATTTATGAGGGGAGAGCAGGAGCAGGGTGATTGGGATGGTGTGTACCTGAGGGGCTTTGCTGCGCGAGGGGGCTCAGCAGCGCTGGGTGCTGCCGCTGCCGGGGCCCGAATACGCCTGGGATAAGCGTCCGCCTGAGCTGCGGTGTTTCACAGGGGTCGGACCCTTCACAAGGAGCCCTTTGCTCTGAGGGCGAGATCTCGGCCACGCAGCCTCAGGAGAGCTGTGGGTGAGGTGATCGCCCCAAACCCGGGATAGAGAGAGGCGAGAGAACAGGAGTGGAGGGTCCCGGGTTTCTTTAATCTTTCTTTCTTCTTAAAGTATATTGAGTTTGCTACTCAAAGTTAGTTGGATCCTTTATACTGGTACTTTTGCCGTAGTTCGTCTGGCCTCATCTTGCACCCTACACCTTCTTGGCACAGAAACCGAGAGCGTCTGGTCAGTCCTTGCTGCTTCTAGGGTGGGGACTGCATGCTTCTGCTTCTCCAGCTGACCTTTAAAATAGTGTCCCTTGAGCTGCTGATATGATGCAGATAGTGAGAAAAACACACAAGCATTAGAAAGCCCAGTATCTCTGTAGGGACCAAGATTTGCCTGATCTCTTTTTTTTTTCTTTTCTTTTTTTTTCTTTTTTTTTTTTTTTTTTTTACACCCCGGTAAGATTTATAATACCTTTATAATTCCTTCATTCCAGGAAGACAGGACTTGGTTTTGGTTTTTTACCTTCGATGCATGCGTATGATTTCAAATACCTTCCTCAGACTCCAATACATAGTTCCTCAGAAATGTAACGGGCAGGTAGGCATGGAAAGGAATTTGATTATACTTGAAAAGAAAGACAAAATAGATCTGAATGGTAAAACTATCCAGCATGTTTTTGGTTTCTCTCTGTAGTTTAGGTAGGAAGGATTGTTCTTTTGCCAGTGTAAATATATAAACTTTAAAAGAGATGTCAAGGACTGCTTAACATACAGACGAAAAAAGGTTTCACACATCTGCCCTTATAATGGCCCTGTGTGTTTGCATTCTACTTATTTATGCATTCGCATTTAGTTTATTTAGGAGATCTTTGCCCAGAAATGATTTAGGAGATCTTTGCCCAGAAATGTTCCCCTATTAGCTCTATATGGTTCTATATCGTAACTAACATATCACTGTGATATTCCATCTGTTATTATTTCTCCAGCATTTGCACCTATGAGCCCCAACCAAGATCGGAGTCTCATTCGGATCAGAGGATCAAAGCCCCTTTTGTAGTAGGGGCTCCATATATGCATAGAGAGTATCTGAGGCTTTTAGTCTAAACACAGAAACTAGGCAAGTGTCAGTGAACGGACGGGTGCTGGCCCTCGGCGTCTCACTGACTAATCCACCGAGCATTATTGAGTGAAATGTAGTAGTTGTGGAAGTCGGGCTCGGATCCCCTACTGTCAGCTTCACCATGCTGTCTTACCTCAGCGCTGTGGCACCTCCACAGTATTTTCTCTCCAAAATGAAAGGCATGATACGATTGTGATTTACTTGCTGCGTTTAGGCTGTATAAATCACCTGCCCAAGGCCATAGAAAGAGGTGCAAGAGTCGCATCCAAGGCTGTGGTCTTTTTGCTCAGAAAATGGAATAACAGAGGAATATTTAGCAGGCTTAACAACAAGGATACCCTAACTTGAGTCGTGTTTCTGTGAGATTTCATGCACCTGCTGGGAGCGGTGAGAGCTGAAGTCTACAGCCTCCTCTGTAGTAAGCTGGAAAATGCAGGAGATGGCCGCTCTCCTGCCCTATAGCGGCGATAGCGCAAAAGATGCTTAAAGCCTAGCTGTGGTTAGGGTAGGAAGCTGGTAATCACGGTTCACACACACAGAGGTGTAAGGAGGAGGGAGGAAAGGAAGCGATAGCGTCCGTGTGGTTATGGTTTATGAACCCAAAGCTAAATTAAACATAAATAACCTGTGAAGTATGTGGGAATAGAAGGAACGTTTTAATTCAGCATTGCAGATTGTGAGCAAGTGATTCAGGCAGGCCAGGGTAATGTTTTAACTATTATGGTGATAGTGTTATTGCTGTGTGCTCTGGAAGTAGAAAGCAGACTATCTTTTGTTGGAATGCTGATGTGTTAATAATTATAAAATATGTTGCTCCAAACTGCTATCCAATGAAAGCAGTCTTCATAAGCAGTGTGGCGTTCATGCTGTCAGGCGCTCATTATTTCTGCTCAGTGGTGGCAGAAAGGCACCAGCTTAACTGTAAGTGTTGAAAGCAACTGAGAAATCTTCTGTTGGAGGGAAAAAAAGTAAGCACAAGTGGTTGAGAATCTGACTTTACAGTTCCTTAATGGTAGAAACAGGCGAGGACATTTAGGATATCCAGAAAATGCTAAAGGAAACATGAAATGAAACAGTCTCAATAGGAGTGCTGGGAATGAAATCTTCCTACCTGCAGCTATATTAAAATATTTTCCTTCTCATCTTCCTCCTTGGAGAAATAGACTTTTGGGGGGAAATCGTAATTTTCCATATTTAAGATATGAAGATCAAGATATGTTTATTACTCTGGCATGTACTCTAGGGGTTCCTCATGCTTCCACTCTGCTGCTTGGTGTACATCTTTCCATCTAAACCCAAGAGCTATCTTTCTGCAGGAAGGGGATGACGGAAGATGCCATACTGTGCTCTACAACATCATTTGTTTTGATGGTGTATTAATTGCAAAGAACCCTATGAGCCCAGGCGTGTTGATACCTGGGGGATGCTCTGAGGGGAACGCTCTCCCAAAGCCATGGTGAAGGACAGCTTTCGAAAACAGAACGGGAACGGCAATTTCATAAAGTTTTCCTGCGGATCCCATGAATAATCTAAACCAACAAAAAAATCCAGAACTGGATTCAAGCAGTTACCTCAGAGGCCATTCATCTGTCTCTCTCAGTCCCAAAGAACCCAAACACACCTTATTTCCAAAAGAAACATCCAAAGGAATAAACTTCCAACTTATCTGCCTGTATTTGTGTTGCTGGGAGATTTTTGGCTGTAGGTACGCTCCATGCTGTGCAGAGGTCCAGCCCCAGGGTTGCGTACCCCTGGTACTGTGGGTACAGAAACAAGTTTGCCGTTCTTGCATTGCGGCCTGGCTTGGAGTGAGCTGACGCCAAAGGCTCTCCTCGGTCACCATTAATTTTTACTTTTCTTCTTTTTCTTTTACTGAATTTACATGTGCCTAGACATCCTACTTGCATGCCAATTTAAGGGCCTAACACAAGTGCAATGTGCCAGGACTGGGAACAGCATTTTTTGTTTGAAGTTACTTAAGTTATCTTAAAAGACATTTTCTCTTGGCCTCTACTTTTTTTAGTAGGTTTTTGCATAAAATGCAACTTCAAATACATTCAGACAAAATTTCCTAATTTAATAAAAGTTTTTAAAGTTATCATTATGAAAGTAGGAAAAAAGGCGCTTTCATTGACAGAGGTATCTTGGTTTATTTTTCAGTTTACTGGTAGCTATAAACATTTAAAGTAATTCTTCAGACTTCTGGCTGGGGATTTCTTATGTTCTTGTATAAATAAACCACAAAGCCACAAATAAGCTCTTGCCACTTCGAATGGTTTTTTGAGAGCTAACTGCAGTGGCACAGTTAAACTTCCGAAAGCGTACTTACAAGCAAGGATTTGCAAAGCCATACTGACGCACCGCAAGTTAAACTCCGACAAGCTTGGTAAAGCATCACTGTAACTTTAGCCTATGTCGTTAGAAAGGACTCTTAATGCTGATGCCTCAAACATATCACCTTATTACTGCCTGTATCCTGCAGTTTGAGAACTGCCATTCAAAGGAAATTGCAGGACTCGGAGCACATGACTAGTAATGGGAAACATTCCACTTCACTATTCAGTCAGCTTCGTCTTAAGTCTTTGTGGTGACCCAGTCAGGGACTGGATTGAAGAGCTCGTTTTAAAAGGTGGTTTCTTCCTCAACGTCTCCGACTCCGCCAGGGTGAGGGACATAAGTAGTAAGAATATGATGCTACCTCATAACAGCAACGTGGAAAGGTTAGCTCAGAGATGCTCATCTCTGCAGCTTTGTCACCTCTACAGTTGGTGTAAAATTAAATTGCCTGAGCTGCATGAAGCCAGTTTGATATCGTGCTCATCTTCCTAGTATTTTCATCTTCCCACCAGCAATGTCAGCTGATTTAAGCCAAATAACATAAATAAATAACGTAAAGCTTAATGAAGTTAGCTACCTGGCGATATCTGTGCGTATCTCTTTCCAGAAAGTGCTCGTATCTATCCAGAAATGAGACCCACAGAACAAACCAGCAGCAGGCAGCTGTGAGGTGTAGGTCTCAGCCTGACGCTGAAATGGTGACAGAGCACTGCAAAGCGCTGGATTTCCAAAGAAAAGAAAATGTGAACCAGAGGCTGAAGAAGGGCAAATTCGAGGTAAATATCATTTGCTGTACCAAAAACTAACAAATCTCTTTTATGAGAAGCGAGGCTCCCCAGGAGGGAACGCCAGTGTGCATGTTAGTGAGCTGAACCATCTGCTTTTGCGTAGCACCAACATCGGGCTCAGTGCACCGCACGTAGCAGCTCTCCCAAGGAACCAAGGCAGTCTCTAAGGGATACAATAAGAAGAAATAGGCTATTCTAGCTTGGGACCGACATAAGCACTAACAGAAATAGATTGCATGGAAATAGACCGCGTGCAATATCAGAACTGAATCTCTTCTTTCTTTATGAAAAGCACATCTGATTTGAGGATCGGCAGGTGATGTACAGTGCTAGGTAATAATGGCAGGGCACTGAGGCAGGGAGATGTCATGGGAGGATGAAGGCCTGACTCTACAACCCTGTTGGAAATGTGGAGTGAATCCAGAGTGCTGACTCCAGCGCAGTTACAATGACGTAAACCAAGTGTCAGTCAGACCTGGATCTTTCCAGAGGTTTCACGCTGTGGTCACGGATGAGCATTAGAACCATGTTGTTCCAGTCCTAGGCCCCTTCTCTAACTACTCTGCAGTGATATATATTTTTACCAGCCAGTTAGACTTTGCCCTGTGCTTTTTAAAAATGTGATAGTGTGTTTGTGGATATGGTCTGTCCCTAGCTGTGTGTCTCTGGGGTCAGGGAGAAGGCAGGGTCTTACATATATATGAAGGTATGATATACAGTAATGGACGAGGATGTACATTTCAATTGGCCAAGGCCGTATGGGCATCACTCCAAAAAGGCTATAAAGCTGTGAGGGTGCTTGCGTTTTGCTTTATGGGGAGGGACGGAAGAGGTGGAAAGTGAAAAATACTTCTGCCCAAATGGTTCTTGTCTTGCAAAAAGAATTTGGACCTAATTTTTCTTAAATGCTGTGCAAATACTCAGGGTAAACATTCTGCTTAAACTTCCCTGGCTGTTCCACCAGGCAAGATATAATTGTCTCCGTTACTACTTAGAATGGTCTTTTGGTCCAGACGCAACTTTATTTCTTTATCACTGTGATGAAGTATGTTTTACTAAACTTTATTTTATTGCAGCTTCCCAGAAATGCATGTTTTAATATACCAGACATGCATAAGCAATGAGCTCATATGCAGAAAAGGGTCTGTTTTATAGTTATTGAATATACATGCTCTGTGTTTACTATGAGTTTAATATGTATGTCATGCATTTTACCAAACAATTCAAGCATAAATGGAAAAGTTTGGTAATATTGGAAAGAATCTAAAGCTTTTGAATGGAAAAGGGCTTGATGGAAAGGCAGGTAGGAAGCAAGAGCTTTGATTATGCTGTTTACACTTGTTTTTAATGGTAAGCTCCCCAACAGCTGTGATGATGAAAGGGCATTTTTTGAAGCTCATTGATAACAGCACAAGTATATCAACTAGCTGGTACACCTGACACAAGAAAAGATTCTCATTTTATTGGAAGCTGAAAACAGAAAAGCCATAGATTTTGTAATTCTAATACGCAGACAGGAAAGCAAAATCCTGCGTGCTTAGCATTCCAGGTTGAACTCCAAAAAGCAACTTTAAAAATAGTACTATGGCTTTTGTGGCCCACCTCTTCCAGCAATTTCTTATCAAAGGTGCTTAGCTACAAGCAATCTGGTGGTTTTCCTCGCTGTCAGTAGCACACAGTCTCCCTGGAAGCTGAAAGTCAGACGGTGTTGCTTTTGGCTCACACAACAATAAAAATGGGACTGTTAGAAGCTACAGCATGATCTATTAGTCTGTCCGTGGACTTCAGAGGGTATTCTTTCAGACCCCTTGCGTTTAAGAGCCTGGCCTTTTTCAGTAGTTGTTGTTTGTGGTGGTGTTTAGTGTGTTGCATCTTTGGACCTGTTGGTATCCTTCTGAGCTTGGACATCTCAAGCCCTTTTCTCTAGGGTGACTGAATGCAGAGGAGACAGCACGCTCTGTTTTTACCCCTTTTCAGAGAAGAAAAATTGGCCCCAGCTGAAGAAAAGCAGAACAGATAAGCTGACTGTCATCAGCATTGAAACCCAACAGTGGCGTGATGTTCCCAGAACTGCAGAATCCCTCCTAAAGGGCTATCTGGAATATCTTTTTTCATCCAAATTGAAAGGTCCAAAAATGATTCAAATAAAATATTTTACTGATAAATAGTTAGAAAAGGGCTTGCAATCAGGCCTTGTTTGGACATTTTTTTCCCTTCATCCAGCGTACTGTTGATGAAATGGACAGGCTTTTAGACACTTGGATTCGGGCATAGCACTGCTGTGGTGGGAAAGCACAAAGGCCTTGTCACTGTTGCACTCACCAGCGGGGTGTACCCGGTCCTCCTCACTGACGGCAGGGCAGAGCAAAATCTACAAATGCAAGAGGCAAATAGCTCTCCTACACATCAGCTGTGCAGCTGCAGAAAAGCTCTGGTGCCAGGTGATGAGCTGGCATAGTTCAATTCCCTGCACCTCACCCTCTTGATTAAAGGCAGGCATTTGCCCATGTTCTCTAAATTACTTGGGATCATTTACAGTTGTAAAAATATGCTGTTACAAAAGCTTTGTCATTCACCTTCAGGGATGAACATGTTCAGCTCTGACAATGTTATCTAGAGAGAACAGCAGCTCCAATCATCTCAAACATGCTTGCAATATAACATGGCTTCAGGCGAAGCTCGCTGACACCAGTGCTGCAAAAGAAAGGAATGAAAATTAAGTGACCATTACAATGAGAAATGTGAGGCAGATGACACACAATTTTTCTTGAACAACCAAATTTAAATAACAGAAAATTGCACTGCCTGTCTTTTTTTTTTTTTTTTTCTTTTCTAGTTCTCTGGAGGTCTTGTTTCTGTAGCAGTGAATTATTCCTGGGCTTTAACGTAAAACAGCATGTATCCCCAAAAGCTGTAGCACTGTCTGTCCAAACAGAGCGAAAAGACTTCTGAAACACTGCCGTCTCGTGGCACCACTGCAGCTGCTGTAGCACGTACAGCCCCGCCAGAGATCACAGGCAGATGTCACAGGCGTTTAGCGGTAGGCAGGATACACAGTGGAAACTTCCTCAAATTTCACAGATGAAGATAGAGAGTTGGTTTTGTGCAAAAAAAAAAAAAAAAAAAAAGAAAATGAATCAGATGAGACAGGTGCCCAGTCAGATGATGACAAAGTAACTGAACCGCTGCCAAGTGAAAGGCAGCCCTGGATTCCCTTGATGGGTTTCTGTGCTTTCATGAGCCTCATAGCAGCCCTGAATTCAGTCACCTTGCTGGAGCAGTTCAGCGTCTACATTGACAGAGAGTCAGGAAGGTTTACAGCTCGGGAAGGCAGATGACCTGGGATGCCTTTCTCAGAAAGGGAGCTCTCTGCTTTTCCAAGCCAAACTTGCTGTACATCCTGTTACACGCACTCAGCACAAAATGTTACAGTAATTTTGCAGTAAATACCAGATGAAGGCATCCAAAATAACATGAATCTTTTTTTTTCTTTTTTTTTTTTTTTTCCCCATGAGCATTAAGTCAGGGAGGTTTTTTGCCGTGGCTTGCTTTAGCACTCATCACTTAAAAACAATCATTATCTCTGTGTATAAATTACCGCCATTCAGAGTATTTTAGAGCGTATTCTACAGTGTGCTTTTAAAAGCAAATCAATGTCTGTCTTAATTTTTGATGTATGAATTATTTCCTAGGATTATAGTCTTTAACATTGGGCAAATGAGAGTGACTTTTTTCCAGTCTGTGGCTTTTAAACACCATGGTTTTTTTCAGAAGAGTTATTTTGTGCAGGGTGGAAGACCTGCTTAGATGCAAGCCTGACCTGTGCATCTGGCAGTCTACATGGGGCCTTATCCAGAGCCCATTAAAGTCACTAGGTGGATTTCCACTGACCTGTGATGAAGAATCTTTTTATCCTATGCCAAATGCGTTGACCTCCTGTCCTGTAGTACACGCCGGAGTTTGTATGAATCTTCTGTATATTGCAGTCTGCCCAGAGGTATTGCTAGAAAGAAATCTTTGCCAGACTGCAAGCACAGGGTCTGGGGAGGGTGTCTGTTTAATAGGATAGCGCCTTAGATAATGTCTGTTTTTTAGTAAAGCTTATAAAGACTTTTCCGTGCCTCACCCAAATGATCTGAGCCTAAGCACAGTCAGTGTCTACTTTGATAAATGGAGATGTCCATAGCAAACGACAGGTAGCTATAGAATCTCACGGTATTATATTCAGTATATACATCGCATATTTGCTACTAATTTACTTCCATATAAATTTTACTAATTCACTTTATAAAAAGCAACTTGAGTACAGCTTTGTGCAATTGTTGATACTTTCAGTAATACTGCCTTCCCCCGCCTGCCCCCCCTTTCCCCAAAGGAAGATTTAGCGACTAAACCGGTTCCATTACATCCCACCATTTTTAATTGTAACAGGGTGAGAATTTGGAGTTTCACTATCTGGATGCGAGGACACTTCAAGGATTACTGGATAACTTTCCTAAAGGCCTAGCACATGTTTCGCCAGCATGTGCCTGAAGGATAGGCACCTCTGCTTTTAAAAAATTTCTGAGCAAGCAAAAGCCATCACTACTGAAGTTAGTGGTAGCTCGGGGGTTTTGAAGCTCTGCTTTGTTATCTATAACGCATTTATGCTGTGGAGGCAACGTTCCCTAGCCCTGGTCCAGACTAGCTCTGGAGTAGGCATCCAATATGGTGCATGTCGGTAGAGTATCTACATCTGCTGTGCAGGAGATAGCAGGGCTGCGAGCTGAAGTTAGTTGTGCCTGTTGTTCTTACAGGGATGGGGTGGAAACCAGGCCAGCCAGAACCTGCATCCCCTTACAAACAAAGAGCCAGCTCATGCCAGGGAAGAGCCAGAGTCATGAGCAAGGCCTAGGCAATATGGGTGACCAGGGAGTAGAGATGCCCACGGGGGTTCAAACCCAGAGCTTTTGCGATAGTCCGACGTGCTTAGTTACCTCCTCCTTCAGTAGTAGAGCCCTGCTGGGGCCAGAATGCTTGCTGCCTTGTGAGACTAAGCCCCTTGATGCAAAATATCACTCTGATGTATTTAAAATTAGCGGCTTTAGCAGCAACGCACCAGCCTGCGATAAAAATCCTGAAGAAGCAAAAGGTACTGAGTGCAAATACAGCTGTGATAATATTGCCTTCATAAGGGATTGATATAGCTACTGGCACCAGTACAGATTTGCAAAGCTAGGTAGTGGTGTAATTTGATGCCTTTCTTGCCTTAGTCACTCAAATGTATATAATTTTATTTTATGTACCCACACCTTATAACCCTTGGCTTTACATGTCTGCTGCTGTAAAATACAAGCCTGTCATTTTCTCAGAGATTTCCAACCTTTTTCTCTTCTGTTCGTAATTGACTTTTTTTTTTTCTCCCTTAAATTCACCTAGTTTTCCTTAGTGACGCAATGCAGTTGCCGGGGTGTTTTTTGTAAGGTAGGGGGCATGTTGTCTTTCTGTTGTAGACAAATATTTACTCTCACGGCTCAAATTTGCTCAAATTTTTTATCAGCTTTTGTTTTCCTAACTCCTCCCCCTGGTGTGTCTTCAGGTGAACCCAAGGACTGTCTGTAAACCCTCTCTTTGATCTTGACATAAGCTGCAGCTCACTAAACTGCCCTTCATGTTTGTTTTTTATATTTGATCTGTTTGGACATCCCTAAAAGTGGAGCGACTCTGAGGCAGCGATAAGGTGCCGATCAGTTTATTAAGTCATCCTTGTACAGAAGTGACAAGCTTCATCTGCTCTTGGAGCCTGACTAAATAACAGCCGAGAAGAAACATGGGGAAAGCCATTAATCTGATTTTTATTTTTCTTAAACTCTGAGGTCAGCTGGTATCTAGCTTGCAGTGCCCAAAAACACATATAAATCTGATTTTGTGTACGCACATTTAGGGTGAAAAGGGAGGTTTGTTCTTTGAGAGCTGGGCCCTTGTCTGCTATAAGCCGTGGTAGCTCCAATACCCACGTTCAGGCCCAGATACTGGTTTTACCTGGTCAAGGGACCTGCCAGAAATCAGATAGATGTTAGGGACACAGGCTTCATAGGCCTACGGTGACAAGATGGCCCTGATTATAGAATCATAGAATCGCTGAGGTTGGAAGGGACCTTTAAGATCATCAAGTCCAACCTTTAACCTACCCTGACCAAAGCCACTTCTAAACCAAGTCCCTAAGTGCCCCATCTACCCTTTTTTTAAACACCTCCAGGGATGGTGAATCCACCACCTCCCTGGGCAGCCTATTCCAATGTTTAATAACCCTTAATAATCCTCTGCAGCAGGCCTCGGAGAATTTGTTGTACAGTCTAATGCCAGTGGAGTCCTAGTAAAGCTTTGCCACGTCTGCAGGGGATCCCAGCAATAAAGTGGCAGCCACGATAACTTGTTCTGTTGACGAGTTCTTCTCTGTTTGGATAAATCAGTGTCCTGCTAGCATCTTTGCACACTGGAGTCCCCTTGCATTGGAGCAGAAGCTTGAAGAACCCCTTCATTCAGCCCGGTAATTTCTGATGAAGGACAAATGAATGCCTGCTGATGATCTTCTACTTGCTTGTTCTTGCTCCTTTCCCTGGGAAAGCCTTGTCACCTCATACCTCCCACTCAGAGTTTGTCTAGCCAGTCCCTAAGTCTGATCTCAAAAAGCACACCGAAAAAAGCAGCTAAGCCAGAGCTGCTAGCTGCGATGACAAAATAATTTGTATAACTGTGACCTCTCCCTCTTTCTTGGAGGCACAAGAGCTGAGTACGGTTCCCAAGCAATTCTCTGCTACTGACTTGATGAATTTGAAAGAATTCTTTCCTTTCTTTGGGCCTCAGTTTCCCAATCTGTGAGAAAATAATCTCTTGTAATGTACTCTAAGTTCTTTGGCTGGAAAATGTTCTTACAGTATCTAAGTACTGCTGTGTATTACAGCAAATCAGTATATGTTAAATTCTCTGATTATTTTTTTTTCTTTTTATTTGATTGAGGGCTTCCCTATACCTCTCTCCATATTTGCCTAGAACTACGCATATATGCCTGTTACTCGTCTGTCTCCCTAATTGATTACTTAATCTCGAGTTGAATTGACTTGATTTTACTTGATGTCAATTAAGCACATCACAGAGGTAGAAAACCAAGGTAAAGCAATGCTGACAGCCCTATTTTAAAGTTGGCTTTTCTTTCTCTTCCAATATTTTATATAGTAACATATAAAAGTATAAAATGCTTGAAAGAAAGAAAAAGACAAGAGGGAGGTCTGTTTTCTGCTGCCAAGACAATGAAAATGAAGTGCGAATGATATAATAATGGATGACTACGTTACTGCAGATCAACTGCGTTAAATCCTTCTGGTAATGAAAATATCTATTTGATAGAGCTGAGTGAATACTGCACAATAATTAAAAAATGATCAGAGTCACCCAATTCATCTACTTACAATGGCTTCCCTGTGAACAAACATGTAACATTTCATGCTCTGTTTCTATGAAAACGGTAGCAAAAGGGTTTATAGGGAGGAATACCAATACACAACTTGCAGGAATGCTCATAAAAAACATATTTTGTATTTGTTGCACGTTTTGCATGGGCAGCCCAGTTCTGGCTCTAGTTCAGAGAAGCACTTGTGTTTCTGCCTAATTTTAAGCCTACCTTTAAGTCACATCAAGTTTTGTTCTATATCGAGAAAATAAAAGCTTTGCCACTCGTTTTGATGACAGCAGGTATGGGCATGTCATCCGTGCAATCCAGATGGTGTTTCCATCCCTAATTTATCAGCTTCTGAATGTAAACAAAATGCTGTGGGCCACGGAGCAGTCAGCAGGCAATGGGAGTCTCCAAGGGGTGTGTTTGGGCTGTCAGTGCTCTTAACCTCACCAGACAACAACGCTGGGAAGGCAAAAAAAGTATGTTTCTCAGGCAGGAGGGATACGTTGTTCCTCCTCCGGCACACCATTGGGAAGGTGGACCCTGGCAGTGAAATCTCCCTGTGGGCCCAGCTTTACGAAGGTCAGGAAGGGTGAGAGGTAAGGACATAGGCTGACCTCAGCCAATGTGCCATGGCAGCACGTACTTCACTAGCCGGCACACAGCCCCCTCTCCCCTTCGGGCTTTTGCTGCTACCATCTTCTGGGCATTTATGTTTATCACACTGTTAGAGCTTTCTTCTTCCAGTGAGTCCACTTTGCAGTGACATACAGATGCCCCTTCTACTAGAGGACTGACACCCCCAAGTCTTCCTGCCTGGGCTGGGCTGGGGCAGCAGGCTCTCCGGTGGTGCTCCTTGTGGCAGAGCCTTCTTGTGGAGCTGCTGGGATGAGGGGAAACGGCGGTGGTGCTGCGCAGCAAGGCTAGTGAATCGATGAGCCTGTAAAGAGATCTGGAGGCTTCTTGGGAAGTGTGTTGTTAATGCTATTAAATATTACTTAGGCCCACAGCAAGCTGCATGTTCAACAGTTTAAGCTGTAATTGCTAGCTGATGCAGAAATAAGACTGAATGTATGTAAATCCTGTTGAAAGCTAATATCATTTTGGCTTCTTAGACGGATTAGCAGCCTCTACAATTAGTGGTGTGTGCAGCTGACGATGTTAGTGGAGAATCTATCATACAGTGCTGTAGGATGCATTCAAATTTGAATACAGTAGATGTGCCGCTTTTTCCAACCTTAGGAGTATTGCCAGACAATGCAGAGCCCATGCTGTGTCCCTGGTGGGGGGAAGGGGCTAGGAGCACAGAAACGTGTGACTGACTTCCAGTAACCTTGACTCTTTCTCCCTTTTCTCATTACGTTCATGGTTTATGGTTCCAGCTGAGAAGCCAATGCCTCATCCATTTTTTGCCTGCCCTGCTCTTTTCCTGTGACATGGCAATGTTTGGGGGCTGGGAAAGGAAGAGAAATCTCCCTCCTGTGGCCAAAGCAGTTATGCCCAGCTCATGCCATCTAAAGTCCTTTTATCAGGACGTGTTTTCATGGACTTTTTTGCATGTGCGTACCACTCTATGTATCTATTTAGAAAAGAGTGAGAGAGAGAGGCACACACACATAAAGTCCAACAGATGTCTTTCCAACCATCCATAAAGTTTAATATTTGCAGCAAGCTTTTGAAGAGTAGATAAATTGGGTTCTAGGACCCATGCTGGATGAAAGAGAAGTGCAGGTGCACTGTAATTGCCTAAAAGCTGACTTTTTTTAAAATGCATTTGGGAGCAAAGATGCAAATGTCCCACCTGCTTGTTGTTTTGAAGTTCTAAGATTTGGCTTTTTACTCTGTCCTTCAACAAATGACCAATCAGTTTTCACTTTTCCATGGCTCAGTATATACGGTTTCTAGCACCTAACGACCTTTAACAGTTACATCATACCTGGCTGTGGACACCATACATCCCATCGCAGGCCTCTTGTTTTGAAATTTTTCATGCAGAATTTTAAGAGAAATGCACTGATAATGATTTCCCCCTCAAATATGGAAGCATTAAAGAAAACATTTCCTAGTGGTGCTCAACATAAATAAATTTTCTTTGCGTCTACGAATCTGAGAACACCTTAGACTTTGTGTATAGAGGCTACTAGTGTGTGATGGCTTCTGGGCTTAAATTATCGTTACCTCCATTCTGCTAAGAGCCTTTTGGCAGGAAAGGTTTTTTGCTTCGTGTTTGTACAGTAACTGTTACGGTGGGTGGCGGGCACTAGGAAAGCACTGAAGACCTCAAAAGCCTCTGAGAAGTCTTAGTTACAGCACAGTTATTTTAGCTGGAGCCATCCCTACAGGCAGGGGGGTGGTGGAAGGTTCACTTACTGCGGGATACTCCAGGTATTGTGTAGGGACACAATCGGTACCATTCAGCACTCTCTTCGGATAACTCTTTTATTGCAGCGAACACTTTGCTTGCACCCTGTCCAGATCCGCTCTTACCTTATTTTTCTGTCGTTTAAATGATTTTTCACGAGAGAAGGGTGAGACTGTAATAGCAATACTATCTGTATGTTTTCTAAGGCCGTGCCACATCGTGTCAAGCTTCCCTTCTCGCTGCTTCCCTTCTTTTCAGAACTTCAGGCAACGCGTTGTCATTGACAGAGCTGGAGTGGCGTGGGGGAGCGCTGTCATGGTCGTTTGCCAGGAGTGTAGATAAAATCCTCATTGCAGTGAAGCCAACAAGATCTTTGTCGCTGTTGTTAGCTGAGAGTTTACTCTGTTTCTAAATGGTGCTGAGGAAAAGGACAAGTAGAATACAATGAAAAGAACCTGATTGCTTGATGGAGGAGAAAAAAAAACACCTCTCTTTTCTGCAATTCCTGCCAAAGTAAAACGGCTATTCCCCACTATAGTCCACCGCTGCTCTTGATCAAGCCTTGGAAATTGCATATGTGATTTGTAGGTAGAAGTCCCTGCCTGCAGTGCCATTCTTATTTGGGTTTTCTTCTCCAGCAGCTCCACTGAGAAGGTCAGTTTTCAAAACGGTTTGTGGAAATATGCAGGCGAACGCTCACTGCTTTGAAAATCCCAAAGAAAGTTTAAATCCACGTGCAGCATCGTGTACGCAGAGGTTTGCAAAAGTAACCCTGCATGTAGGGCTGTGCCAGCATCTCCGACACAGATGACCCAGCAGCTTGGCTGTGTGTGGCCCCCTACACGAATGGGTCAAACAGTGGGAAGAAGAATCAAGCTCTGGAGATGCATCTGGGGAAGGGAGAGTTTCTATTCTTTCATGGTGGAAAGATAATTTTAGACTCACTGTGGGGGATATTGCTGCCCTGTTGTTTTAAAGTTTTTTAAAGGACTTATCTCCTTCCGCTCACACACACTCTCTTCAGAAATGTTAATCTCGCTATTGTTCTTAATTGTTTCAGGAAAGCGGGAGGTATTGTTCCATAAAGGATTTTAAGTTACTAAGAAGTGTTCGCTAAGAAATGGGATGTACTTTTCCCCCCCCGCCCCGCAGCTGAGAGTGTTAGCCAAAAGTGAAGTAAAAAGGGAGGGCTTTATTGTAAAAGTTCTTTAAATAATGTTACTATGCTTCTTGGCTATCCTCTTTAAAGCCATTTTAATAGCAAGCCCACTCAAGCCGTCTGACAGCTCACAAATGTGCCGGCGCAGCGGGAGGGAGAACTTCGCTTCTTGGATCTGGCTATGCCTGAGCTGGGAGCCCTGCAGGCAGGCACCTTCTTGCCTTTAGGGAAGGGAGTTACCTGTGTCAGCCTTGTATGAGCTTTGCATGAGCCTTGTATGAGCTCCCAGGTTGCAAGGCCGCTTCAGGGGTCCTTTCTGCTTCCCTGGGAGCTGCCCAGCAAAGCCACCGTGGAAACTTCTGTGAACTGAGTTGGTTTTTCGGTGGTTTATGTTACAAAACTTCGTCCCACGTTCGCCTAGCTCAAATGTGGTCGAGCCAAATGCAAAGGAACTTTCAGATGGTGGTGGTGGTCGCTGCTGCTGCTGGTTTTGTAATTTTGGTTTGTTTATGCTCAACTTCTAAAGCAAACCGCCTCCCCAAGAACAAAGAGCCTCAGCAAACCCCAGTGACTCAAGTCTCTCCAGCATGTCGCTAAAAGACCCAGAGGCAAAATTTAGCTCAGCAGATTTTATCTGCCCAGGCTCCACGTGTACAATGACAAGCCACCCTGGCATGTTTCAAAGAGGAGGCACAGATTATCGGGTGTATGTCTGTCGCGTGTGCAATATTGTTTCAGCCATGGGAACTGGACAACAGCCTATTCCAGAACCAAACAGCTCAAGCAGAGTAAACAGCCCTGATTTGCACCCGGACTTTTGAAAACTGGCATGCACCTCAGTCTGCTTCCTCATGGTTCTGTGTGGTTGCTGTCATGCCCACCTTCACTCGTGGTCAGAAGGTCACTTTTAGGTGACCTCCATAAAAGGAGAAGAGGGTTGCTGGAACAAGCGACTCTTCAGGCCTTTGCCATCTGTCCCTCCTTCCTTCTCCCCGCCAAAAGGCGAGTAACTGCTGTCACTAAGACAATGATACGTATTCTCTGGCTCCCCTGGACATTTTAAAACACTTTGTGCCCTGAATTAGGCTAGGAAGACAACCGTATGGTTTTTCCTGGGTGCTTCTTCAAATTGACTCTTCAGGATTCAATACCGACATTATAATACCGATATCTGGCAGTGAAAGGACTTTTTTGTCATTCCCTGTGAGTGAACAAGGCCTCGTGACTGAGAATGAGAAGGAAATGTATGCTGCCTGAAAGGGTTCTGTGACTGCCCTGAAGAGCAGGATGAGCCTGAGCTACATGCACGTGCCAGCCTGCGTGGTTTTCTTTATGTTTCAAGTTCAAGGAGTATTAGGAGGCAAAAGGGGAAACATTTAAGCACTTCTCAGAGATGTGAATTAATTAGCAGAAGCCTGATGACAGACAAAAAATTATCATCTTCACAGGGGGGAGCTAAGGCACAGAGAGGTTATGTGCTAAAACACCACTGTGGTCCTAAAGTACATCACCACCTTAGCAAAACCTGCAGCACCTGGGATGGGAGAGCCCTGCCGTATGGAAACACTGTGCTGTATGTATCCAAGTGGGTGGAGACAGAAAAACATATATCGCAATAAAGATTATACCTGGGAATGCACAGAAAGGGGAGCAGAGTCAACAAAACATACCTGGAGAAGACTGTCTCTTTGCATAATCCAATTAAACATGAGGAAACATGTTTTGTTCTGCTCGCTGGATGGTAGCCATTGTGTATCAGGAGGCTGTACATTTGTGTTCACCTCTCTGTTCCTGGGCTGTGAGAGCAGGCTGGGCGCATCTGCAAGGCTGGTTTTATGCAACGTTTGTATGCAACAGCGACAGCCATCCTGCAGGGAAGAGGCACCTGCCCTCATCTGGTTTCCAGTTGTTCATCCCTGCCCTCCTATCGGTGGGTACTGCATCCTCAAGTCCGCCTCTCCCCCCTGTAAAATCACTGCTTTCCCCCTAAATAGCGAAGGACCATTACCGAAAGTCCTTTGTAGTAGTTGGCAGAGAGCTGTGGCAGTGGCAGCTCAGCAGGAGGTGGTGGAGGAGCAGTAACTTCCTTGGTCAGGGCAACCACAACTGAGAAGGGACTTGTGGCCAATGCTGTGGTCCTTAAGGTCTCACCTGCTGTTGTGGCAGCATGCCCAACTCTAGGCTGGGCTAGAGGAGGGCCTTAGAGTTAACAGGAATGACTAGCCTGTACTTCTGTTGGTCTGCGCCAGAGGTCTTTTGCAAGTCCTGCTTGTTAGTGTCCATCTAAGTCCAGGGCTTATCTGACCTGTTACTGCGCTTGGACTTCTGAGAAAGAGAGCTCTGTTGCTGATATCAAGTCGCTCATCTTCTACCCATATGTGACACCTCGACAAACACCTGGGCAGCAAAGAAACAGAGGCATTAGCAACCTCAGAGGTGTCACCTATGCTTTTTAATTAATTTCTTTGTAGGTAACTCAGACCATAATGTGTCCTGGTTGTTTTGTGGTGGTGCTGTAGATGATGATGATGATGAGCTTTTAATGAGCTAATACATTCATTATTCACTACTCCAGCATGTAGGGCAATTACTTCTGTTCATTCAGAAACTAAAAGGGTTTTTTTTTCAGGACAGGCTGGCAAACATCCCTTAGCCAAGGATCCAAGGGCATCGTTCTCTCTCAGCTGCACAGCTTCTCATTATTATTTGAAAAGGTTTGCTGCAAAATTTAGGGTTGGAGTGTAGTATTTTATGCAGTTATTTCAAAATTCATAGATTCCTAGGTTTTTCAGGCCAGAAGGGACTATTACGCGCACCTTCTCTGACCCCCTGTATAATCTAGGGTACATTTGTTTAAAGTTTCAATTTGTTTTCCTCAGCAAACTTGTATTTATTATATGTAGTTTGGTTCAGAAGAGTAGCTAGTGAAAAGGTTGAAACCCATAAATATTATATCAAACCACCTGGTGCTCTGAAGCTTGCTTCTGAATGATGGCCATTCAAAATGAAGAGCATCTTGAGAGATAGGGAGATATAATAATGTGACTATTGCAAAGAGCAAATGAATGGCTCCACGTTAGGGAAAGTTGTTTCTGGGAGCCCGGCTTCAGTTCAAGCGTTGTTTTTATCTTTGGCAAACAAATGCTCTTTCAGTCAGAATAACCTTTATTTTAGAAATAGGGAAGCAAGAAGGGAGACAAATGTTTCTGTAGGAGATCACGCTATATCTGAATAACTCAGTAATGAAAAGCCATCTCAAACTGACAAGGGAATGCCCCTTACCAAAGGGCAAAATTTACACTTAAAGGTGCAGCATGCAGAAAATACCCTGATACCAACGTAACTACAGTCACTCTAGTGTAAGGATTCATCCGAATAGTGGAGAAATATATTTTGTATTTACTGACATCCTGTTGTGTGATTGAAGATGTGTTGAATGGCTCAGGAGAGATGTTTCTGTCTTAGCATCTCTTTTAAACAAAGATGAAAAGGAAGGGCCATAGGAGTCTGACTGAGCAGCTGTCTCTGTGACACTAGCCTGGGCTTTGATGATCTTGCTTTCACTCAGTCTATTGCTCACACTAGAAGCCTACAGAAGTCCTTTGCAGCTCAGCACAGGCCCACCATGTAAAAACTACAGGTTCTGTCTTGATGATTAACGTTAGCTGTTTGAAATAATCCAAATGCTGCTCTCTGATCTGATAAAAAGAATAAATACATTGGGTGTGAATGATGGGAGCTTGGGGAGGAACTGAGAGAGGAGGAGGATGGGAGTTTTTGCCAGGCTTAGTTTTCTGAGAATTAAACAGCTTTCAAGTCGGGGGGGAGGGAATATTATTATTTTGATTTTGATTTTCTCTTTCTTCTCCAGATGTTTCTGTGCTGGGGGCTTGGCCCTGATCTGGAGACAACGTTTTACTGGAGTGCTCTGGAGGCTGCCAGGCGTGGGATTGCGAAGAGATTCTCCCAGCAAACAGCAGCAGGAATGCTCAGGAGGAGTTCTGCTCGTGGTACATCCACAGGTGAGTTAACAAGGGGAAGTACGTCAGGTCTCCACACGTACAAAATCCAGCAGGAGAGTTCAGCAAATCATGAGGTACTGACTGCCGCCAGGCTTTCTCAAATCTTGCCTGGCTCTTTTAGCCTTCTGTAGGTATTGCTAGGCTGTATTTGGTCTCCGCACACCCCATTTTACTCCAGTGAAGACCAGATATCTAAAGATGAGAGTATCAGTTATATGAACACATACTTGTTTGTGTGCAAAGACACTACTGTCTCCGTAGAAGCTGATTATGAGCGAACCCAGAAAATGAGTGAACCATTCTACAGCAACATCTAATAAATACAAGAAGTCAGAAAAAGGCATGGTACGCAATAATAAGAGAAATGAATTTAATTGCATCTCTGCAATGTGCAAAGGTATTCTCCTACAGAGGTAGAGATTTTCATTTGATTCATCATTTCACTGTTTCAGTTTATGATGATATAACTTAGTTTTTTGTCAATACAGGTCTTTTGCCACTCCTGCTGTTAAAAACCCATCATTAAGTTCTTTTTCTATTGACATTTTAGGAGATGTTATAAGCATCCTGTAATCATGTTCTAATCATTATTTCTGATTACATCAGCTGCTTTCATCAGGCTTTAAGGTTCTGCTCCTACTTCACGCCTTTTAATACACTTTAATAATCTTTCTATTTAAAACTGCTGTTTCCTGGATGTGGCACAAGTATCATATTAGACCTATATATTGTTATAACATGTGTTGATTTTAGTTATATATTGAAGAAGAGGGAAACTGCTGGCTCTGTGGAAGAGATCTGGTGACACAAGGACTGTTCAAGCAAAACACAATTAAGGCAACAGCCAAACTGCATGAAAAAAGTGGAACAAAAATTAGGAGCCACTCACAACAATGTTTTGCCATTTTCTACACGTGCTGGCTTGACAGACTGTGGTTATGTGAGCGTGGAGGAGTGGTGAGTGCTGTAAGTTCTGTTTTTTCTATGGAGTCCTCTGAGCATCCGTTCTGGATGTAACAAAAGATCTTTGTACACTGAATCACGAGAAATTCAAGGGTCCACTCCTGAGCTTCTTGAACAATAGGATTTTTTTTTTATTTTTTTTTTTTACCTATGAAGGTTTTGCAGTGTGGTGACCTACTGGCAAATAACTTGGTGGCAGGTTAACAGCTTAACAAGTATCATCTCAAGCATGGTGCTTGGCCTGGAGAACCAGAGCAGGGGTGCTGTGTGCGGGTTGGACTGAGCTTGGTGCTCCTTTTCTCATGCTGGGGATTTGTGTGTGCAAAGGCTAAGTTATTCAGGGAAGAACTGCGTTGCATGACGGTATGGTTGGGTAGCTTTCTAACATCTGCCACCCAGGCTCTTGTTTGGACATCAAACGCTTAACCATCTTAAATTTGGGTGAGATAATCCAACCTCAACTGTCACTGCAGAGCTCCAGTTTCTTAAAAGAACTGCTGGGAGCTGCTCAGGTATATAAAATAATAATTTAAATCTCTAATTTTGAAACAAATTGATTCATGCTTTGGTCTGTTTAGAAATTAAGCTTTGTATCAGTAGTTGCTCACAGCATACGAGGAGCTTGTGTGTCGGGTTCTGGCAGCACTTGTTTTTAGCAGTGCTGTAACTCTGATCAGTGAAGGAGTAGCAAACGTAACAACTGGCAGAAAAAAGGCTGGATACCAACTGCTAGCAAGAAGCTGCACCTGCTCTTCTGCTCTGCCATTTCCTTTTTAAACAGTCCTTGGCTCTCCAGGCAAGAGATTTTCCCACCCGTATATGAAGGGCGCCTCTATTCAGACCCAGGCAGGATGTAGCCCTAGTCTTAGAGACATTCAGTCTCTGGAAATGCTCAGTCTTTTTTGTTTGTTTGTTTGTTTACTTTTGTATTTTATTTTTTGTTATTATTTATTTGCCCCCAGCAGAGACTTAGGCTTAGGGACTAAGCAGAGCCCACCCGTGCAGCTCAGCCAGCAGCGGGAGCGACTTGTCATCGCTCCAAGGTGCACGCGTTCAGATCAGTGTTGTGGGATTGAGTGACAGGCCGGTGTCAGCCGTCTCGGGGCTCACAGCCTCTGTCTCCAACATTACAGGGAGATACCTGTGCTCTCTTTATTCACTGAAGGGCAACTTTTAGACAGTAAAAATACCACATTATCATCTTTAGTAACCTCCCAAGGATATGGAGACAGTATGATTCACAGTACTAAACTACTCAGAGCCTTGATGATCATTTGTATTATCATTCTCATTATGTATTGTGTCAAGTAGTTGGACACTTGTAAAGGAATAAGGCTTCTCTCTGGAATTACTCGTTACACACACGAAAATAACAAAATAGGAAAGAACAGCACTTTGCTAAATTATATTGTTGTGAGCTTTATCAAACAGCTATCAATATATCCAGAACTATATCTCCCACGTGCTGTGACCTGTCTCTTGGTGCTTTTCCCTGGCAAGAGCTGTACAGGGTTTTCTGTAAAGTCCTTGCACAAAGACACTTAAGAGTGCACGTACAAAAACCAGTGAAGGAGCTCGAGGGTCTCTCCCGGACCTGTTCAGTTCTGCAGTACGGATGCTTTCAAAGCAGGTTTTAGGGAGAAGTTTTCCATGAATGTGGACCAGGCGCAGTAAGTTTTGAGAAACAGGAAGATAGATCCCCCATTTGTGAAGTAGTGGGGCAGGGCACAAAAGAAAGGGCAGCTTCTCCATGCACTCCTCTTTTAAACTCTGAGTTTGCCTTAGCAGAAAAACCTTGAATGTCACATGAACTTGCCCCTCCTCTTCGCTGGGTTAAGTGCATTAGCAATACCCAGGTAGCACTTGTCAGCCATCTAGGATGATTCTTTTGCTTCCTTTTCCAAATCACTTTAGCTCAGAGAGTTGTTTTGTGGTTTGGTTTTGTCGGGTTTTTTTTTTCCTCTGGTCTTTTCTCCTGCCTGAGTTAAACCATTGGTCTATTAATTTGTTATTTTTTTCCTGATAGAGTAGCATGCGATGATAATTTGTTACTGTGAAGCCCGTAATGACTTTTAATTGTGGCTCCTAATGCCACACGCTGTCATTTAAATCTCAATGGCTGTCACTTCCTCGTTCTCTCCCAGAGAAAATACGGCTCTTTCCCCCTTCAAACATCTGCATTAGCGCACAGTTTATGCCTGCCTCAGTTGGGCTAAGTGAGTCACAAAATGCCAGCTCCTCAAATTATTAGCTTCTCTGACTTCGCCCTCGTGGAAAAAAAAAAACCAAACCATAACCTATTTGTTACTTTCAGTGGACACTCTGGATATGAAAGAAACATTGTGGATTCAAACAACATGTCCTTGCAGATATGCTGGTGTAGTCTCATTTGTTTGGAGTAGCCCAGCCTTGTGGTTCTTGCTGTCTTTTTTAGGAAGAAACAAAATCATCCAAGCGATTATTTTTCTGGGTGCTTTCCCAAGCAGGGTGAGATGGTGTGCTGCAATGAAGTCACTGGAATTCTTCCTCCTCGTTTCAGTGGCATTGAATTCCATGCCCAGAACTTGGTACTAAGCAGTTTTTACCACCTTCTACATATAGGATGGAATGGAGGAGGAGAGATTTCTGGGCAAATTCCAGCAAAAGCGCAGTATATAATTGCAGTAAAGTTCTCGCTGAAGTCATGTGCTTCATTTGAAATGGAATGAATTTGATTGTATTTTTAAAGAGCTGGGGGGACAGTGTCTGCAGCGTGTAGGTCAGCCAGATCTGGAGATAGCCACATGGTTTCCCTTGATAAGAAACCTCCCAGCAAGGTGGGAGGGCAGACAGGAGAACAGGGGCGAGTAAGCCTCACAGTCTCCCCCTGTGCTTCTTCCACAAGGTGCCACAAGGCAATAGCTGTGGAGATTGTGCAGGTACAGCAACGGGAAACAGTAATAGTCTTTATCTTTCCATTAGGACCCAGCACAGCAGGAAGCATTCTTGCTCAGCGCTGACTCTTTCACCTGTATGCATGCCCAAAGGCTAATTAGCGTGATGCCAGCTGGGACTATCATGTAGTTTCGTAAGGTTGCTCATCCTTGGGAAATAACTCTGGGACTTCTGTATTGGGAAACATCCCGGCTTGAGCTACCCAGTCGCTTCACTTAGCTTGTCAACAGCCATAGACTTGTAAGCTCTTACATGAACTAGGCAGAAAGGAATAAAACCACAAATGGCTGGCATAGTTATATGTGGCCAGTCACCTCTGCTGCAAAAATGCACCCAAAGGAACAGACAGAGGAAACTGCTAGCAGAAGGTACTCAACTATGTGTTGATGAAAGGAGGCAATATCATTCTCCATTTAGTCTGTTCTTTTTTTCCTAAAGCTTGATCTGACACCTAAAACAATCTCATTAGTAACTGTGGTTAAACAGAACAATGACCCAGCATTCGTCTCAATGGAAGCTGAGATTTTCAGAGGAGCCTGAGGGGGCTGAGCGTTGGTCTCTGAGCAGAAGAGAACTGCAGTTAGCTCCCAGTGTTTTCCAGGTCTGACTCCCTGTGCTTTCCTTCATGAGCTCATTCACATTGTGTAGTGGAGATAATGTCTACACAAATATTAAGATATGTCGAAGTCTGTATTGATCTTTGATTTTGTTTTCAGTTCTTTCTACATCTTGACTCATTTAATCCTTCTTAAGTTGCACATTATCATTAGCCAGAGAACAGGGTCAGGGCAGCAGTTTGTACAAGCTGCTCTCCGCCGTCGGATTTTTCATATGTCCTTATTACAGAAGAATGAAACCTTTTTTCTTCACTGAGCTATCAAAGACATACTATCTGTATGAGTGTCATGGAGCAAAGTGACAGTGGTCCTCCTCATCTCACAGCTTAAAAAGCTGTTTAATATAGAGGGAGCTTATCAGGCTGTATACTCACTGCGTTTCCAGTGCAGGCTTAGTTGTGCTTTCTGGTGTTTTGGCTTTCATTAATAGGAATGAGGATAGGAGTGATGTATTGTACACAGTGATAAACTATTTTACTAAAAACTGTGGTGGTTTCTGGCTTTGACAGTAATGCAGTCTGCTTTTACAGGGAAGTGGGTACTATCTGTGGAAGCTGACAGGGAGATGAGCTGACTCTTCTGTAACCAGCAACCTTCATCCTTCCCTTCTTCAGCTGCATTTCCCCTGGTACCAACAAGCTGAGGGAATCTTCTAACAGCAATTCCTTCCTGTCAGCGCAGTAGTGCAGGTCCCTTCTGAGCTGCCCTGGGCTTGCCCTCTTAGTGGCTGGGCCAGGAAGAGAGCTGGTATGAAATGTGGTGAGACTCAGGGCCATGTCCTGCCTCAACCACCATGGAAAGCTGACATCTCTTCCCTACCAGTGAAACGGCACGGGAAATGCTTTAGCTATTTCTCGAAGACTTGCTGACATGGTGGGTAGAAACATGTGGAACTGTCAGTGGGTACAAGTCTTGCAGTTGTAGCTCATTAATTTAGAAGTTTTGGCGCTTTGCGATTCTCCTGCACTCTGTATGAAGGATTAACTGGTAAACTCAGCACAGTCTAAGTGAAGTACGTGTCTTAGTAGCAGCAGCTTCATTTGGCGGCTCAGGGCTAAATGAATGTCCTTAGCTCTGAAGGTGGGGATGCTCAGGTGACGTCTGTGGTAGGCTGGTGGTATAGAGCTGTGCTTCCAGAGCCCGTTGCACAGATGCACAGACAGCCACAGTGATGGGCCCTGTCAGCACAGCCGACTCCTTAAGCTCAATCTGTTCAGTCTTGCAGCTCTGCGTTTTCGAGGGGAGGCGGGGATGCTTAAATTGGCAGCTGGAAAAGATGCCATAGGTTAGCTTCTGTGATCTAAGATGGCCCAGCAGAGATCAGTGCAACAGCTGCTTTGCTTGTCTAGTGCATACCTACATATTCATGCACAGCTTTCTGAGCTCTCAAGAGACGGCTAAGCATATAGGAAGAAGAGTTCTAGTGAGCTGTAAACCTCCCGCTTTAGCTGATGGGAGGTGAAACATCGTTTCTCTGTCATATTTTCGTCTCCAAAGAATTTTTCAGGCTTATGGGAAAAGACAGATCTTTTAGAGGGCGCCTGCCTCCTCACCTGTTTCCTGATAAATGCAAAGAGCAATAGGAAATTACCAAAAATAAGCATGTACTGAGAACTGGGATATCTAGTGAATAATGCATCTTTGTACAGTCCCCATGAGCTAATGCCATGTGAGTAAACTAAGTGCGAGGGAGTGACGTGCAGTCCTGGCAGGACGTGGGCGGCCCCGCAGTGAAGAAAGGTTCCCAACACATCCAGCAAGGAGTGTGGAATGTGCTCTTCGCTGGAGCCGGGCCCTTCTCTCTAATGCTGGCTGAATGAAAGCAAATCAATGGATGGTATGTTAGAACTGTCGGAGAAGTGGATCCCATGCGACTACCAGCTTCCCAGAGCAAGGATAAAGCACAGCTCCTCAGACCTGCCAGGGTGGTCCTTGGAGCTCATCACTCACAAGCCGCACATTGCAAGAAGCCTGAATTTGATGTATTTGTGCATGTACTGCACGACATGCTGCGGTGCTTGTTCTTGCAGAGCAGGAGAGGGTGAAGGAAGCTCTTTACAGTGACCATTGCACATCCCTTTCTCCAGGTTTGTTTTAACAAATCCTTGTCTAGATGGGAGGATCTTGCTCAAGTTTGCTCGATATTCTGAGTGCACCAACATTACAAACATCTGGGCTACTCTCAGTCAAATTCATCTTAAAAGAACTTGTTGTTTTGACGTCGAAGATCACACCTCTTTGCTCCAGTCCTCAAGAAAAATCACAGAAGTACACTTTGGGTACATCCCAGATTTACTCTGCACCTGAGAAAGGAGTAACCTTTTTCCTCTGTTTTCTTCCTCTCTCTTCCTTCCTTCCAACAGGTGGCTTAAAATAATCATCTACATTTACCATCTCCTTCAATATTTGACCACTGATTTCCGTCCTCCTGGCAGTGTTGGCGTGGTGAGAGTGTGCTGTTCTTAGGTGGTCTTTGACTTTCTTAAATCTCATCTTGTCCCTTGGATGGGGCTGTGGGAAGACAAAACACCTTGGAAAGATGCTGGGTGTTTGACACACATGCTGCTGGCAGGAAATTTTGTCTTTTTGTGTTCTCTGCCACCCTGCTGCTCTAAAGATAATCAACATGCATTTTCAAACCAGTGTGCAACTCGCTGCTCTCTCCACTCTTGAAACCTCCCAGGTACTCCCTTCTGAGTTTTGACATTTGTGTTCTGGTAAAATAAAGCAGAGTGATTTTTAAAATGGGTCTGAGCACCAAATAGCTTGGAAAAAAGTAAAGAGACAGTCTTCATTTGTAATGATCTGGCAGGATAGAATTTGGTGGTCTTCTCTTTTTCACTGCTCGCTTGCACACAAACTGGTGTACATACTGTTTTACAACAGCACCTAGACACTCTAATGCGGGACAGATGCAGAGAGGAACAAACTGTTGCTTGAAAAGGCTGCGCTCAGTGGTCCAAAAGTTGTGAAGAGATATAAACAGATATAAAAGAGCCTGTTTGTTAACTGGAACACATGTTTTTCAGATTTCTTTGTTTGGATTGAAAGGGTTGTTTCTTTTTTCTTCATGTTTAGAGTAACCGTTCTCCTTTTTTTTCCACACTTCAACGGGTAGAGATATCAGTGGAGCACTTTCATAGGAGTTAGAGTGTTAACTGGAGATTTCAGGCTTAAACTTTTCACGACGTTGTCATCCCTTCTTGATAAGGTCGCTCTCGCTTATTCTAACTTGTTTGCGTTTCAGTGCTTTGTGTGATGCATTTGGTGCTAGAGCAGCTCTGCACAGAAAAATGACCTTTCTTCCTTAAGAGTCTCTTCAGAGCAAAGCAATCATAAGTTCTTAAACTGAAGGATTCACAGCAACATCTTAGAGCAAACTTATGGCCACCATCGCTCAGGGTGTAAAGCGCGTACCAACCAGGTAGGCAGGGCAAATCTCCGTTGCAACAACCAGAGATGCTAAGTACCTCACTTGGGAAACACAAGCGGATGAGCAAACCACTCAATCCAGGCCTGTAACTGAAATAATGACAGCCCAGGAGTTTGTGCCAGTTTGTGTCACCCTATTTGTAATCCAGGCACAGTGCATGTGTTACTGCTTTTCTTTATTTCCTTTTATGGCCTTATTTGGGGTCATCTCAGTCGCCATCTAATCTCTCCTTAGCTTCTGCTTGTTCTTCACTGATGAAGAAATCTTCGATACTAACAAGAGGATACTTGTCAAAGAAAGCCATGGAGAAAAAAGGCATTTCTTCTTTAGGCATGGGAACATCTCAATACCATATGGGAGAGTTGCAGCGTACAGCCACGGGGGAGCCTGTAAACAGTGGTGGCGGAGCTCACACAGGACCTGTGCCGCCATGCTCAGACCTCCCCGTGACCCTTTGCCCCGCGGGGAATTTCACTCTGAGGGAGAGCTTTGGAAAAACTGAGCACTCATTTAATCACCAAAGTAAGGTCTTGATCCATTTCCAGTTGAAATCAAAGGAATAATTCACACCAGTTTCTGGAGCACTGGCCAGAGGCCTGAAGAAGTCAACAAGTCTGGGGGCTGCCCCACTTTGAACCTCCACTAACAAATACATGGGAACTGCAGAGCAGCAAGCATCCAGAGCTGTGTTTGCAAGGGCTAATGTTTAACACCAGGAACATAAATACTTTTTAAAATGTTTAACACAAATGATTGTTGCCATAAAGCTGGAATTGTGCAGGGGCTTCATGCATCTTAGAAATGTTTTGACATAACAGCCTAAACTAGGATTTAATAAAATTCTTGTACTCTAAAAAGTACTCATAATTTTTGCTTAATTTCTACATGTTTTCTCCCCCTTTAATTGTAGTTCAACAAAGCAGAGGGACTAATCTCAGATAAAAGTAGAAACACCAAGATTAAAGTGCACTTCTGTTTATTTTTAAGGGCAGTGGGTTAATATGAGCACTCTATTGTTGATGTCAGCATCACAAGCCAAAGATAAACACAACTTTTCTGCACTTACATCACATTTTCAGGGCATTATTCTTCATTAACGAGTACTTTCTTCTGCAGTGGAAAAGAATGACTTGGTCATAAGCTTATTGGCTACCAATCGTGACCGTTTTGTGGCTGTTCTGTAAAATATTTGCTCCTTTTTATCATGATCTTTGCATTTATTTCAGCATCATTTTTATTTCCTTAAGTCCTGACTCTTTTTTACAAGGGGCTTATTCCTCTTTTAAAAAAACAAAATTATTTAATTCTTTAAACGCACGTATTTTCTCTTTCCTGTACCGTTGTTATCATTACCTCAAGTAAGATATTAGAAACTTGATGCTCTTGCTATCATAAAAGTTCCTAATGTCGTGTGGGGAAGAGTTGATAATTTATATTTACAAGGTTGTTCTCTGTTTCTGTTTTCTTTCTCTTGCTCAATTTATTGTTGGAGACTTTAGTTGTTTTATGAGTAAAGTTCTCGTAGTAGTTTGTTTAGAAAGACTGGGAGATAATCTCTACCTAAGTAGTTACAAGGACACTAATCATTGCAATCTTTCTTCTTGTCCATCTTTTAAAACGTCCCTTTAAGAAACCTATCAGCTGCACCCAGGTACTCCCGTAAAAAATTTCACCATGTGATCAGTGAATCGTGTGGTTTTCTAAAAGATATGGAGAGGTTTCAGAGCCACAGAGAGGCATCTTTGTTCCTCATTTGCGGGGCCTTTCTGCAGGCCACCAAGCAGCACATCCTACAGCTGCCAACCCTTATACGCTTCTGATGAGGTATGTAGAAAGCCATGCAACATAAAGCTCTGCCATGGGAAATAACATGGGCACCTTGTAATTTAAAATCAGTTCTTGCTATCGTCTTATTTTGACCCGTATGTCTTGCAGGACATTCTCTGAAATGTATCTGCCCTTGTTTATCTATGTTAAAATCATATCTCCTGCATCTTACTCATCTGCAGGGGTACGTGCAGATTATAGCAAATATCCTTCCTCTTTTGCTCCTACTGAGCTTTGAAGGAGAAGTTGGAACAAACGTTTAGTTTTTCCATGCTTAGGAAGTAAATTTAGGTAATATTACTTATTGAGGCCAAAATTTCACTGGACTGCCCTGACCTAATTCTCACCTACTAATTTCCTATGTAGAAATTTATAAATATATGGACATATATCTTGAAATCCTTCTGAAACATTTTCCTTTCTTCGTGTGACTCTACCTCACAGAAGAACCTACTCAAAAGAGCTACAACGGTTCAGAAGGAGACTAGGAACAAGGTGATGTGATCTAAAGGACCAACTGCATTTTACCAAATGCTGCTTGCATAACATGTTCTAGTCACCGATGTTCAAGAGATAATTTCATCAACTAATTTTGAACCATCAGAAAAACTCACCATGCAGTCACAAGAAGAAAAAAAGCAAATTAGAAGAGTTTATTTATTGTGAAATAATTGTTGTCATTTAAGTATCATCTAGCCTATTCTTCCTGGCACAAATATAGTCCTGGTGAAAGAAGCTGAAGACAGCTAATTGTAGTATTGATAGGGTATGATGACAGGGTATCCCACTGAAGCAATCAGTACTGAATGGTTCCTGGTTGATGGGATAAGAGGTACTAAAAATGCCAACATATAGTCCTAAGATGATTTCCTTTGACTACATTTGATATGCTTAGCCACACTTGTATTTTGGTGAACACCACGTAGGAAATAAGAGCACTAGAAATCAGCTTGCTATAATTAAGCGTGCTAAACTACACGCTGTTATACTGTCTGGTTTATATACTCGTGTAACCATCTTTATACTTGCAAGCCCTGTATTTGCGTGCATATAAATGGCTCGCAGATTAGGATACAAAAAGAGACCATCGTGATCATCTAGTCAGGCCTTCAGCCGGAAAAGCTTGTTTGTGTCAAGTGTTTGTACTCGTCGGTCTATTTGTCTGTCCAGCCATCCCTCAGTTGTTAAATTTTCTGAGCAAAAGTTCATGCTTCCTCAAATTTTTCTATCCGCCCACTTAACTTTGAACATCTCCCCCTTCCTGGGAAAAACTGATCTGAATTCCTTGATCTTCCAAATTCTTGTAGGACAGCAGACATCCTACTTGGTCTGTGCGTGTTTGCATTTGCATGAGAATAACTTTCCTTCTTCCTACGTATGTTTGGGAAGGAAAGCAGAGCAATGACATAGTTCTCAGTAACGTTTCCTTATTGTACACATGCTGTAGTAACAAAAGTTCAAAATGTATTTGACTGTAGTTTCTGCAAGCTGATATCTGAAATGGTCTCAAGATTTCTTGTGTCAGAGGCAGGAGAAATTGCAGCCTAAAAAAACTTACACTGTTAGTCTGCACTGGTTTGTCTGTTTTCATCTGTGCCTGTCACGAAAGCACACCGAAGAACCTCACTCTTAATTCAAGGCCAGCTAAGGGGGTAATTTGTAAATCATCCGTCAATGTCGAGCCCTTAGGCCACACCTGTCTCTCTTTTTAAAACATTATTAATAATTCTGTTGTATGACCTTCAGGAGTGAGGGCCGAAACAACATGCAGTAAGAGCCCTTACATGCTATTGCATCCAAGTTATGGCTGTTACAGGTTACACATCCAATAGTCCTAGTCATACTTTCATCAAGCTCTCATGTAAAACAAATTAGTTAATTAGATGCCAGTCTGCCTCACAGAAGGTTGCCCCAGAGCCATGCTCTTCTGATAGTTAGAATCTTGCTTCTGTGTTTCCAACCTGAATGACAACCTGCCCTGAGCGTACACACAGGCACTGTCGTACCAAATGCCAGCTTCAGCTGAAACGCTGCTCCGCTTTTTCTGTAATTGTAGCTATCACATTGCTGGGCCATGCAAGAAGTGAGCACCTTTTTTATCTTCTCCATAATCCTCCTCTGATCTCTGGGCTATTGTCTTCGCTACAGTTGACTCCGTCGGCAGAGAGGTCCAAAGAGTGGAGTTACTCTTCAGCATGAACAACAATGCATGTTAGGAGAAAACATTTACAGCTCTGCTAAGATAAGAGAAAGATGTCTCAGCCTAAAACAGGTTGGGACACTAGGCTTCAAAACCAATTAAAGGGAGTTTTTCCTGCCTCATTTATGCTTATTGAGAAAGCTGATATAGTAGGTGTATGTTCTAGACTAATCAGATTACAATATAATTCAATTGAGTAGCTCATCTTCAGCACCAATTTATAAAGAGCAAAGCTTAAATTTGACCAAAGTCATATTGCTTTTCTCTGGCATAATTTGCAATTATTCAAATAGCAATACTACAGATAATGAATTCCAAGTTAATCAAATTGTTGTAGCAATGAGCTTGGTAGTTCATCTTCAATTTCAAGTTCATAAGATGGTCAGCTGCTTGGAAAAGAAAGTCTTATCTTCATCAAAATTGTAGTCTAGTTAGTTTTTGTGATTTGTGTCAAGATGAGATTTAGTGGAGAGAACCACACAGAAATTGAAGTTGAATGATGAAATTCATACTCAGTGAAGAAACAGACCCGTCTAAAGGAGCCTATGTGCTTTCTGATGCCTTTAAAAAAGTACATGAAACTTTTACCTTTAGTGAAATACAATTTTACTGTTATTCTTTACAGACTCAATGCATTAACCATTTGTTTCACTAACAGGTAAAAAAGACAACATGACCATACCTGCTTTGAATTTTTGTGAGACTGTGTAAAATGTGACATGAAATCATCTGCTCAACTGGAATATGAGGGAAAGTCATCATGAATATACATTTAAATGTTTGTGCAAAATTATAGACAATCTTCACAGAAGCTCAGATCATTTTCTTTTCATCTACAGTGCAGGAGCCTGCTAAGCATTGATGAGAGCTTTGTCTGTTCCTGATTCTTTCCTCTGGGTACTTTGAGTTTAAATATCTGCTTCCCATCAAGGTCACTACATGCTTTGAAGGATTTTCAGTGAAGCCTCCCCAGTGAAATATTTCTAGCCAGTAGAAAGTTTGTTATCAAACATTATGTAGGAGACCCAAATCGAGTTGATTGACAGATTTGATCCAAGTAGCTTGAACTCTAAAAGACACCATAGGGTGATAAAGGTCCAGAACTTGGTCTCCTCTGTAGTGCCGATGTGAGGGACAGGATCCAGTCACCCACTTCAGTTAGTGGAAAAATAATCCTCTGCTTTGATGGACACAGGATCAGCCCCAGTGTGACTGATGTCCATAGCAAACAACAGCATTTGTAATGTGCATACACCCTAGGGGAAAGTACGTGGTGCCACACCACAAACACAGACATATGGGCTGGAACAGAAAAGGTCAGTTTTTACAGTCGGCTTTTCTAGTGCCTGAACACGAGCTTGTACCCGCCGCATCAGATCATTCACTGGAGTGGGCAAGGGGGGTAGAAAATTGACCCGGGTGATGGATCTATGGCCTGCTGGTGTGTACGCTCATGTGCTGGAACCATCTGAGTGTTAACACATGGTCTCCCTATCAAAGGTCTGTATATGAAACTCAGCTGCTGGAGTGACAGAAGATTTTGTGTTGTTAGCGCACACTTCATTAAAATACCAGCTGAAATCCAAGTCTGAAATCCCACAGTTTGTGTTAGTTGATAAAACTCAATTGCCTCTAATTACTGTTAGTATGGCTTTAAAATAATATTTTGTTGTAAGTAAAGGTCCCCTTGTGATGAGGAATAGCTGGTATTCACAACTGGAAATCTGGGCAAGAGTCTAAATGCGTGGCAGGGTGGGGAATATAATCAAGACTGCTTTTACCACTGTATTCTACGTCTTCCAGCAACAGTGCAGTAAAAAACTCAAATCAGGGATGCAATACTGAACAAGGGAAAGATTAAATGGTTTTGCCTCCAGAAGTTAAATGGACTTGCTATGAAATAAAGCAAACAATTGCAAGTCCTCTTTGAATACAAGAGACAGTTTCACAATCTGGAGAGGAGAACCTGTCACTACTTTATATCATTTGAGTAGACCTTAATCCTGCAAAGCACTTGTGCGAAGACGAGACTTTTTCTCTCTTTAATCCCCAGGTCTCATTCCTGTGCTTAGCATTCAGCTCGTGGTCAAGAGTTTTGCGGGAGCAGGACCTTGCTAGCTGTGCTGAAACATCTGCTATTGGACACTACCGTAGGTGCTTCCTTTGCCTGCACGCAGGTGTGTTCTCAGTTAAAACGGGCTCAGTGCCTCAAAACACAATTGTGGTGGAGACAGGCACAGTCGGGGTTTTTTTCAGAGCAGCTTGACTGTTCAGCAGGCAACCTTGTGCCTGAGATTGACCTTCATACCGGGATAAAAACCTTGTTGCCCATAGTTTTTTAAAGAAGGATAAACATGTTTGACTCTCCTGCGAAGAAAGTAGAGTCTTGGGTTTATTCTAAGATAGAAAGAAGAAATGTGATCAGCTTCCTCAAATTTGTATTTCTAAGCCACATAGTAGTACTGTTACGAATATTCATATAAGGTGTTCACAAAAAATCACATCGATGCATTTGTATATTGCTCTAGCTACAGGCTTCCATTCATGACAAACCATTTTAAAAATATCATTGGATACCTTATGAAAGTTTAATAAGACTTTTTATTGACACAGTAGGAAATCTTTTCAGAAGATTTTGTTTTAAATCAAAACTCTTTGGACTTCTTGCTGAGAAGTGCAAGTGACCCCACCGTCTTAGCTGATCTCCACCAGTCATGGAAGCGATTGCAGAGACAATGGGAAAATCAGTGATGGACAAAAACCTATAGGAAGAGGAGGCGGCAAAGAAACAGTCAGTGAGTGCTTAGGCATTCATCGTTTTATTTTTATTCTGTTGGTTCTGGTCAGAGCTTCAGACTTGAGATTGCGTGCCAGAGTGCGAAAATGCCAGCAACCACCAGAATTACTTGGTCCTAAATAATGGCCCTATTATGGAGCCTGCTGGATTCAGGAAGGATGCTGAACTGCCTTTTGCCTTTCGGTACCTATAACCCTCCACAAGGCGCTTTCTCTTTGGCCACGATGCCTGGCAAAGGTGACCAGCCTGAGAATAGGTCCCGTAAAAGACAGCAGGCTGAGCAGGCACCAGTGTGCTAACTGGGAGGAGGTGCCAAGGGGCTTGATGCCTTTAGGCCCCTTGCTTTTCTGAGGGTGACTCTGAGCGGGAAAAGAATGTCTCTTCCTGTTCTTGTTTCACTAGCACTCAATTCAAATGACAGAAGTGGTGGGGTTTTGGCTTGCTCCACGTTCTCCCCACCAAACACAAGTAGAAGTATTTTGGCTGTTTGCAAAAACAGTAGAAGTTTGCTTTTCGCTTGTAGGTCGGCCATGGGAATCTCGGGCTGGTATATATTTTTGCCCGATTTAATACGGAGACCTGAATCAAGGCAATTAATGAGAATTAATGCAGAATGTGCATCTGCATCAGATACACGGGACATTCTAAATAATCTCAGGTGCTCATGAGTTTGTTAGAAAGGTCTCCCAGGACTTTGGGATTTTCTGATTCTGTCGAGCTGGAAACATTACAGGCGCAGTCTTTGTTGCAGTATTTGAACGTTTCCCCCTGCTGAACCCAGACGTGCACGGCAACAAAAAACAAAAGGAACTTTTCGCACCTCAAAATAGATTTAATTTGGGTTCAGTCAGAGTTTGGGGCAAAGGTTTGTGATCTTTCTCATTTTAATCAAAGAAGTTGGCTCCTGCCCTCAAAACTTTCATTGTCAGAGTAAGATCAGCAGAATTCGCTTGCAGGTCCATTAAGCAAACAAAACCACATTCCCTGCTGTCACCTCAGTTCATGCTTTGGCAATTTTTAGAAGCTCCTTTTAAAAATAACTTTCTCTGGGTTCCAGGACCACTATTACTGCAGCCTGAGTGGTTATACGTGTTTATATAAACACGAAACACGACATAGTGAAGTGCATACATCTATCTTTTACTGCCACAATCCTTACTCTGAAACAAAAAAAAAAAGAGATAAAACTGCATTTTGATATCCTTTAAATCAGTATTGAAACCCTTCCAGAATGTGAAAGTTATTCTGGCATCTTGCTGAAGGTTAACTTTAGCATTCTGGAAGGATTTCAATAGTAATGAAAAGGACAGTAAAGAGAGTAAAGCTATTTCAGAAGCATTCCTGAAGGATAATGCTGGCATGCTAGAGAGATTTCAGCAGTAGGCTAGAGGGCAGCAAAATTATTTCTGAAGTATTCCTGAAGGAGAACTTTAATAATCTAGTAGTATTTAAAATAGTTCTGCTGTGGTGGTAAAACTATATGGCAAATGTCCCTGACAGGTAATTTCATTCTTTGAAATAACAAGGCAAAACCTCAAAAGTATGAAGCCCACTGCTCAGATACTACGTCTGTAAGAAACGGAGAGGTGAAGCAGTTGCTCTGGAGGCTGGCAAGTGTCCCTGACAGAAGTCACAGGGGTTGAAAGGTGACATTCAGCCCTGTGCAAAAGCGTTCGTTCAAGAGCTGTGCACAACGTCAGTTGGAAGGCCTCACACAGGACTGCGAGACAAATCCAGGAGCCAAGCCGTCCTCTTTGTGCACCGTTGTGTTCAGTTCTGTCAGGGACTCAGACCTGCAGCATCCCCGGCAGGTCCCTCCCCCTGCACCTCTCTTCTGAGAAAGCAGGCACCTAGCATGGGGTCACCTCCGCTGGCCCCCTTTGGGTCGGGGACCTTTAGGCTCAGGTGTCAAGTTCTTCTTTTCATTTCAGCTAAGGATCTATGAATCTGGAACCTCCTCAGTCTGGATGGAAAGCCAGTGGGAAATCTCACCCAAAGGATTTTCTGAAGGTCTGGATGCTACCTACTTTTGAGTCAGATGGGAATACCACAAGAGCAAGCTTTCTTATAATGTCTCACTTCTTAGTCCAGCTGACTCAGAGAAACACACAGGCATGTGCAAATTAAATACAGACATAATTTAGCCGACCAAATATGCAACCCAGCATTAAATTTGTTTGAGTTGGAACAGATTTTGGCTAGTAGTTCTAGCTCCTTCTTATATATCGTACCCTAACTGGTGTGCTGCATTAAGCTACATTACATATTAGAGGTAACCATGACTCAGTCGATGAGGAGTGATTAACTTGTGCCCCCATCTTTTCCACCTTCCCCCTTCTTCTTTGTTGAGAGAAATAAAGGCAAAAGATGTTTTATGCCCTGTCTGTACAAAGAGCAGTTTCAACGGCAAGCAAGGCATGATTTGTGACAGGGAGACTATCTTTATTTTTTATTCTTTCCTAGGAACAACTGACACATTTGGAAAAACAATGACAAATTTCAGTCACACTTGGAAAAGATATTACATTTTGCTACCTTCACCTCATTTACATGCTTGGACCACCGTTGTGACAATAGTACTACTTAGCCTTTAGCACATGCTGCTATTTACCAGAGATGACCAAGTTCACCTAGTTTGTCTGCTTTTTGCAGATTATACTGAACTCTTACATTTGAAAAAGCCTTCCCAACACAAAAACAACAGTGTGCTGGAGCTACATTTTCCCCTTAAGCACATCCATGTGGACGTGTATAGAAAACAAGAATTAAATTAATACAAGCTTCTTAAAATACAATCCCATGAACTTGTCGAGAGCAAAATTATGACTTTGCAAATGGATGTTTGGTAAAGATCGGTGTGCTTTTGCAGCCATCAAAAGCAGATTTTGTGGAAAGCTTGTTCAGAGTCTGGAGAAGAGGGTGCCAGTAAAGGACGAAAGTTTCCCGAGGGAAACTGCAGACTTGCTCTCCACAAATCTTTCAGTGGGATACTGTCAAGTCTAGCTATAACCAAGCTTCCGAGAAACTGTAGAGACCAGAGGTTGTTCACAGGAACTGCATGGCGGATCATTCTGATGGGCAATTACTGTCCAAGAAAATCATAATTTCCTTGAGAATTGGAGGGTGGGGGCAGGAAATAGAGAATCTGCCTCATTTGTTTAACACAGAATACTCTTCTAGATCTTGCAGTAACAGCTATCAAATATGGAGGCACTGCCTATGTAAAATGTGTGGGTTTGCTCGTGTTCCCCAGAAATGCTCCCCAGTTCGTCCTCATCCTAAAGACAATGTCCTGAAAATTCCAGGTTCCCGCTTGTGTTTTCGTTCTCTATCAGCTGATACGAAGTGTGCTGTATCGTTCTTCAAAGGTGTAGTGTTTCACATCACTACTGTTGGCTTATAGGAACCTTTTTTTGTCTTAGAAGGATTATTGTTGTGTCCACTGGAGTCTCTAAGTCTCTTCCAGCAGCTTTTCACACTTATGAAGTTCGCACATTCCAATAGTGTCATCATTTGCATAGCCTGAGGAGGAGAGATTAGATTTATCAGCATTTTCTTTAAATGGACGTCCTCCAAGGACAACCCCCAGAAAGCAGAGGTCAGTGCAGTAAAGGTAGCGGCATTAATCATGTTCACCATTTGAAATAAGGAAAAATAAATAAATAAACATCTTAGCATCATGATCATGTATCAGGGGGGTTCTTCAGGTCACGTACACATTAAACGTAATCCCAAACATGTCAGGACCAATGTTACGAATGTTTTTGCGAACGCAGTTTCATGAACGATGAGGTAGAGCTTTCCATTAGGCTATGTCATAACGTTAGCAATAATAACAGGGTGTATATTGTGGCAGTGCAATGAGTTTGTCCTGTGCATGAACCTTTCTGTAACTACAAGTGTTAGGGCTTTCATGCTTTGGTTTGGAGCGAGTGATGGGGAATGCTGACACAGCGACATCCATGGGTTGTCTCTCTCATCCTGCGGGCTAGTCTGTGGGCAGTTCATACGGAGTGAAAGAAGTCCTGGCATCAATACAAGAAGGAATATCATTAGGAGGACATATTGAGGAGCATTGTAAATTAACTAAATACTAGAGAAGAAAAATCTACCTCCCACTAAGGAGGATGAGGTGGTGGGACATGGGGCTGAGGAAGAGGTAGAAGGCTGCATGAATGTCTGATGATGCCTGGAGTGAAGGAACTGGCATCCCGAGAAGCAACTAGATCACCAGGGCCACGGTCCCCACATAATTCTACTATTTTTAAATGTGAACCGTCTGCACCTGGGTTAGCTACAGTGCTGTTGTTTTGCGGATGTGGAAAACACATATGCAATTCTGGCAAAGTTCCTTCTGTACATTGAGATTTAGCAATTTCAGTACTTGGGATTCGTAGCTATTGCTTACAGAAAAAGGAATCGACAATAATTTCTCAAAAACCTGTCCAAGTGCATAACTTTGCACACCAGAGTAGCATCAATTTAATAGGACTGAAAGTGTGGATACACACATATTGCCTGAGTAGAAGCATACAGCAATTTTTTATAGTGACTGAAAATAATTATTTTCTAAATACGCGGGAGAGTGTCAATATCTTTCAAATAAAACAGTACTTTGTAATTATTGAGAAAAAGCTTTTTAATCATATTAGTCAAAATCCTTATCAAGATATTCAGTTCACTGAAATTCTGTAATAGGAAACCAGCCTCTAATAAAAAAAATGATGAAAAATATAGAAATTATCTGAAATTCAAAATAAAAGTCCATTTCTGTCCTTACATAGGAAAACAACTTCAAAGTGACAAAATTGTCCATGAAATAATTCCCAATTCTGATACATACTGAGAAAAATTATTAACTGCTTCTCAATGGACATTTTTTCATATTTATCAGTATGAAAGCATCCTGAATGCTTTCTGGTACAGTTTGTTACTAGCATCTCTGTTCTTTTCAACACCTTTTTAAATAGTCAGAATTTTAAAAATCCATTTAACTTTATAAAAAGCTAATTTGATTTATTTGGGTTATTTTTATTTATTAACCGGTTTGCTTCTGGGTTGATTTTCTTAAGTGCCAAGCTTCATAATGGAAATGCTGACACAACTTTAAGTATAGGAGCAAATGCTATTCTAATAATTCAGCTGAATAAATACCAGCCAGCATTTAGTTATTTTCCCAGGAACTGGATAAACAGCCACTTCCTTTTTAGTGTCTCTTTGTAAAGTAAAAGTTCCACAGCCTGCTAATCATCACTATGAAATTTTCTATTAAAAAACCTCCAACCTTTCTTTTGTTTATTCCGCAAGATCTTTTTAGTTCCATATTAGTCATGTTAAAAAAAAAAAAAATCAAAACAAATATACTGACTTGGCAATTTGACCTATTCAAAAAGCACCATTTCTGAACACTGGGGCTTTTATAGATGAGAACAAGAGAATGAGCTCAGCCAAATAATTCAGACACTGATCCATGTTTTAATTTTCCAGGACTATTCTGGTACGGAGATTTCTTTTTGACCGTTGTTTCGGAATTTGCAGTGAAGCTGGTTTGCAATACAGCAGCCGCTCACCTGTGGAAGGGTGCGCTTGGATGTTCCCTAAGATATCACGCCCACATTGGCAAGGTGATCTGTTGTTTCAAGCTTGTCGCGGTCTTAGAACTGATGTGGGTTTGCTTTGTAAGCCGAACGGGTGGACTAAATTAATGCGGCACTTGGATTAAATTAATACAGCACCATCTGGTTTAGTGAACTAAAATTCTTCACAAGGGCTGATAGATAACGTGCTCCTAGGGTGATGTGGTGTGACAGCCTGTCTGCGCGATTTTATCTGGTGTGTCAAACTATCACAGTGGTGTAGTTCTCGCGTTATGTCACGACAGGGCAGGGTTCGTAGGAGCGGTTCTACACCACAAGCCTGCATTATGCTAGTGAAAAGTAAAAAGTACTTTTGCGCTGAAAAACCTGGAACAGTTTCAGTTTGGAATTTTTTTTGGCAAGGTGGGAATTACTTTTTCCCAAAAGTTCTGCTAAGGAAAGGGCAGTTTCTCATGGAAAGCTTCAACTATGAATTTTTTAGGAGAGATGATGGCCGTTCCCGAGGTAAGCACCAGTACTCACGGAGCGATCCTTAACCCACAGATTACCGACAGGTGCTTTTAACTCAGTTTTGTCTGGAAATAGAGAGAAAGGTTGAGAAAAAGAGGTTAATCTTATGACTCTTCAGTGACGCAAAGCTTAACTGTCAAACAGCATAACTCGCCCACCCTCTGGTACCGCTGGTGCAGCAGACAGTCCCCCTGCCAGCGCCTCTGGATTGCCCTGTCGGCGGCTGAGAGAGGCAGGCTCTGTGTGGACACAAACCTGGCGCAAAACCGTAGTGGAAAAGCAGGCACGAGGCCGGCTCCCTTGCCAGTGGGAATATCCGTCAGGCTCTGTCGCGTGCCACCGCTCGCAAAAGTTGAATTATTCAGATCACACGGCCCCTGTTTTGCATGCCGGGCCTTCCCTGTTTCCATTTCACTAATAGCTACCCCACTGGGTGGATGGTGTGACAGCTCCTGAGTTTATACATCCTTAAACTGTACTAATTACTGGCTTTTAAGTAACTATGAGTTTTTATGGAGTCTTCATTAGGGTAATAAGTGGGTGGATACGCACGTCAATCAAGTGAAATGGTAGATGAATTGCGCGTGGTATTTCAGTTAATTTGTCCTGTTAATTTCCTTGTGATATTTGCAGCTGTTGAAAAGACAGCCTCCTTTGTGGCAATGAGACCAGCTCGATGTCGCCCTGCTTCCTCCCCGGCTCGAGCAGTTACGTGGTTTTTGTAGTATGCGTGGAGCTGTCGGAGAAATATACCCCGCATGCTGACATGTGGGTATGAGAAAGAGAAAGGGAGGTGCTGTGGGAAAGAGGTGGCTTATGAGGACTGGAAAGCTGGTCAGAAGCCCGTGTTCTCATCACATTTGTAGCTAAGGCGTCAATATTTTGAAATTAAAAATCATGCCGTCTTTGAGCTCTCAAGTACGGGCCTCTTAACGTATGCCAAGGAGATAAACCTCAGAGGAGGACAACTGTCAAGGGGCAGTTACTGACTTTGACAGAGGTGTCTGATCTGATCCTGTTGTGGGTGCTAGCAGTTTAAGCAGCAGTTCCGGCTTTTTTCTGAAGACTTTTATCTGATTAGGTAGAATCTGAGTTGGAATAAGGGAAAATCATGCCAAGCAGTCAGGTCCTGGTTTTGGTGTGCTTCCAGGAGCTTTTTAAAGTGGATGTAATGACTGATTTGGAAACCTAAAATAATAGAAGAAAAAAGTGTAAACAGTTGAAAATGGGGCAAAAGATGTGCCGCCCTGACCAGCTGCGTGTATTTTCCTGCCTTCCTCTCCTGATGATAGCCCTGAGAAGTAAGAAAGTGGGGCAGCCCTTGGGAAAGGCTGGGGTGGGCTTGTCAGGGCTCCGATGGCCTCCTGCAAAAAGAGGTTGTGAAAGCCCTGTAGCAAGAGGAGGAGGAACGATCTCTGGGAATGGACACGGACCCAAGATAAAAATAGTGAACTGAAAGAATTTATTTATTCAGCTGAGCAATGGTAATGTTAGTTGAGGAGGGGAAGGCTGCGTTCTGCGGAGCGGCCCATGTCACAGAAGGAGCATTGCCCAGGTGACGGAGCAAAGGCGTTAGGAAGCATTTGCTTGGCTTGGAGGTTTTGTTTGATTTGACGTGTGTATTTTATTGCCATGGATATTCATGCAAGCACTTTTTTTAAAACGAGAGTGTGTGGAAAAAGTATGAACTCCTAAACTTGCTGAACCCAGCAGGACTTTTGCTGTCTAAAAGCATTAGCAAAATGTGCAACCATGAAAGATGGAATAGAAACTTCCAGGTTGTCCCAGCCTATACTTCAAAACGTGTGAGTTTACTGTACAGTTCAGCTGCTCTAAAGGAAAACACCAACCTTTGCAACACGCTGTAAAAATAAGGGAGTTTCTTGTCAGTAAAGCTGCACTGAGCTTTGTCTGCCTTTCTGCTGCGTGGTTCACGAGCTCGCGCTCAGCAGTTTGGCGCTGCGTAGGACCCCCGCCTCTGCCCTCCTGGGCATCTTCCAGGACGCGGCTGCACCCAAGGCGTGTGTGCACCTCTGCTTGCCTGGGGAGAGCCAGGCTGGCAAACCCCCAGCCCCGGCGCCTCTAACCAACAAACCTTTGGATGCCTCAAACTGACGGGGTGAAAAGTACTAAGTCCTACTAGCAAAACAGATTTATGTTTTTTAACGGCACACGTGCCGTCCTAGTCACGTGAATTATGGGGCACAGTTTGTACTTCTAACAGACTTGGTTATATCAACAAGGTGAGTAAATAGAGCACAAAGCTAATTAATTATGATCCTTCTCAGCTTTCCCATGATGCAGAGATCATACGAGGGTGGTTGGCAGTGCTGAGAGAACTATATGAAGAGCATCTTACCATTCCTGTGAGTGTTTTATCGCAATGTCAGTAACGTTATATACTCCGTTTTTATGGACTGAGTTTTAAAGTTATATTTCTCACAGGAATGTGTCATTTTGATTACTCTCGACAAGGAATTTTACAATGCAACCAGATAAGCCACTTCTGATTAAAATGGAAAATTTTGTTTTGAAAACTTTCAATAGATTGGGCTTTGGGTTTTCCCTTTTGTCTCCCTTTTTGACATTGCAGGCAGTTGAATGGAAAACGGCTTCTCCATGCAACATTTTCTCTTCAACAATTTAACCCAAACGTATATAATTTTCACAACTGCTTCAACTTTCAAAACTTGACCATAGAAGAATTACAGTTTGTTTTCTTTTTTTATCCACACTAACTCTTTAAATGTCAAGATAGTTTTGAAAAACAAAAAGAATTTGAGAGAGAGAGAGGGGGAAAAAAAGAAATAAAAATTAGGTGTGCATGGTGATAAGAGACCCAGGATAGATTTTATCCTTTCAAGTCAGTAGAAGCAAACGTTCAGGAATAATTTACAGATACTAAAAAAAAAAAAAAGTGAAGACCCTTGGAACAGAAGCACACGTGGAATTTTTTAATTATTGAGACAGTTGGATATCCACTTTTTAGAAGGACATGTTGCAGGCACGTCATGTAAATGTTCATCTCTAGCTCTCTAGGGCATTGAGGTTTCTGGAAAGTATCAAGAGAAATTTGCAGGAAATAGGAAGTGCATGAAATTCCCACAAACCCATGGAAAGGTGGTAAGATTCTTTTACGCTTGGTCCAAGTGGCCAGTGCATCACATCAAATTTATTAAGCTAAAATCCTTTAATCTGAGAATCCAGAAGCAGTGGCCAGCTATTTTTGAGCAGAAAGACAGCATCCAGTTCTAAAATTACAGGCCAGGGAGCCAAATGACCTAGATCCTGTCATTGACTCGGAGCAGAGACGTGAGCCCGGCTCCCCGTGCCTCGGAAGCTGCAACTGCTCTGGCACACAGCATGGCATCTGTTTAGTGGTGCCGAGAGGTGCTGCCCTGCAGGTTGCGAGACAAAGGGAAGCCACGTCTTTCTGCTCTGCAGACGAGACAGGGAAATTTAGGTAGGCCAAAGGTAATTTGCCAAATCATTTTTGAGGTGAAAAGCTGCTGTCTTCATTTTTTATTTAAAACCAATCTCTTTAAAGCAGAGGGGGGAAAACCACCATGTAAGCATGATTCTATTCCGGCTTTATATTGCAGTCTCCTCCGCAGCCTGGTTACTGCTTTGATATTATAATGGTGTTATTTCTTGTAACATGGGGCTACTATGGGACTCATTAGTCATAAACCTTACCCTTGGAAAATGTAAAAGTCAACATCAACCGTCACTAATAATGTATTTCACCTACTGTTATTGTAAGTATGTGAACACAGTCAGAATCTGCTCAGTGCCTGCTCATGTCGTCCTTTGGAAATATCCTTTTGCAGTCTCTTCCTCTGCTAAGCACAGGGTCTGTTGAACATATTTATTTCGCATTTTCAAGTATTTTTCTACTTATAAAATGAAGCAGTTGATCTAGGGGATTGCTGTAAGATTTTTTTCCTTAGGAGGAAAGAAAATTTGGGTGTGGACCTGAGGGGAGATACCCACTCCACATTTCATCTCAGCCCACCCCACTATTCCTTGTGAATTTTAAAAAAGTCTTTGTGTTTCAAAGTGCAGGATCTGTTAAATGGAGCGTATTCTTTTCAGAGATTTATATATTTAACAGATTAGCTGGAAAGCAGCTTCAACCCCACATCAGTGCTGTTTGCGATGTGTAGCTTGTCAACTTCTTTGGAAAAACTCATCTTTTCCCTCATCACAAAGGTGATCTGATTCCACTGCAGATGATGTCTTCCCTTCTCCCCCACCTGTAAGCCAGTTCATTAAAACCCATTGCAGCATTACGCTGAATGACCAGGTGAAGCAGCATTGAGGGCCCTGGTGCTTCTGTATGGGTGGCTTATTGACTTTCAAAGAGATTTGAGGGAAAAATAAAAGAATACTGTGTTATACCTCCAAGCTTGCCCAGAAGTAGACCCTGACAGGAACAAAAAAAACCCCAACCTTATCCAACCCTGTTAGTAGAAGTACTCAAAACATGGATTAGCACCACCTGCAGTGCAAGCCTTGCGTGTAATCCCATGTGTGATGAAGCAGCTGGCTTTTGCTCCTGACAAGGAGCAAAGCAGAAGTCTAGATCTGGCCACCGTTAACGTGGCCGCGGGAAGAGAAGATGACAAAATCTAGATATCTTGGTGTCCAGTTGCTCATGCTTGCCTTACATTTTATTTTAACTAGTGCAGTAATCGCTGTGGCTAGGGTTGGCCAAACATTTTCACGCTGTTGTTGGTGTAATTAAGTAACACAAAAAACATCAGCCAGTGAGTTTCTGTGCTAAATCCAATTAATATGAAAATATGCTATAGCTCCTACATGCTGTATTGCATCGAGAGAGAAATACGTCTTTCAACCACATGTCCCCTTGTTACTGGTCGTTTAACTTTAGTTTTCAATGTATAGATATATATTTTTAAATCTTCTAGTTTGAAATAGTTGTGGATAGATTGATTGTGAACTGATTTATGATCCATATTGCACCAGAGAAGTAATTTTATGCATATAACTTCTTTCACAATTACCTCCACAATGATTTCAAAGGATTTCACTGCTTGTGGGAGGCCGCCAATAAGTGGCACTTGCATATTCATCCATTTCAATCTGAGATTTTTAAAGACCTGAGGGAATAGAACAGAGCTACTGGAAATTAATTTTTTCAGCAAGTTTGCTTTTTTCATTTTTTTAGGGATAACCATGCTTCAGTGAAAGCTTTTTTAAAATGAAAGTATTTCTAAATTCACAAATGCTGAAAGCTAAAGATTTCCACCAAAATGTAGCAATTCTTTTCAGTATCCTTTGTCATTCAGTTGAATGTAAATCTTGCATCTGGGCTTTTGTAGATATTTCTTTTCTATTAAATATGCACTATTCCCAAGTGAATGAAACTACTCAGAAATGAGTTTGTTCTTTGACTAGAAAATCAGCTTTCCCAATTTCTTGGATTATTTATTTAACAGAACTGTGCTTTTAAAATTGCCAGCTTAAAGCTCTCATTCCTGAAGCAATGGAGTATCTCCGTTGGAGTATCTCCAAACACGGATCGGTTTCCCCACCATCTTTACTTCTCTCCTTTGTGCTCAGAAGGCCAAATTCTGCTCCCGTCTGACAACAAGCGAGCAGAGAAACAAACCTGCTCTCCTTCCTGGGACAGATGGTAACACCCAGTGCCTGCTGCTACATTAGCAGGTTAGTATCACCGAGCTGCAAGGAAACACGCAGATTTCCAGCAAGTTGTTGTAGGCAACAAATGTTCTGGGAGCATCACGTGCGGGATGTCTATGCCATGCAGTCACATGCACTGTTGAGCTCCTGAAAGAGTTTAGTAGTGCATCACCATGTGGAGGTACTTGCTCAGGTCTCATTAGCAGAGCAATTACATTAATGTTCAGGATGCTCAGGCTAATAGTTCCTGCCTTTAAGCCAACTGTACTAGTTTAGGCATCACACGTATTTGGTATGCTGCTCCCAGTTCTGCAGTTGCTTTGGCTACTGGCAAATTACTGCAGTTCATCGCATGATGGCACCTTAGCTGTGTGCAGCATGCTGGTATTTCACCGGTGTGATGGGAACCAGTTGAGGTGAACCACCAGTTGTTTTGAGTTGTTCAAATGCGTCCTGCTGACTTCTTTCATAAATATTTCTGTTCCCCACTCAAACACAGCAAATGCTGTCCAGACGTTAACCACAGAATCACAGAATGATAGGGGCTGGAAGGGACCTTCAGAGATCCTCTAGTCAGTCCAACCCCCCTGCCAAAGCAGGTTCACCTGGAGCGGGCTGGACAGGAACGCGTCCAGGTGGGTTTTGAATATCTCCAGAGAAGGAGACTCCACAACCTCTCTCCATTCCAATGCCAATCATTCATGGCATTTGTTTTAATGTGAGAAGAACACCGTCTTTGAGAAGCCATAATATCCACTCCTCCATGCCAACACCAATACCCCAGCCCTTAGGGTGAATCACTAGAAGGGAGGAAAGATTTCGGGAGGGAACCTTTGTTCAGATATTGACTGCACATCACCACGGTTTTGCAGTCTCAAGCTATATGTAAATACTAGAAAGAGCTGAAAAAAAATATACTTCCAAAATTCCTTTTTAATTTGTAATAAATCCATTTTGGAATTTACTGAGGCCAATGCCAGATGGCCTCGAGCATGTTCTCATTCATATTTCAAAACAGAAAAACCTTTCTCAGAATCTGCAAGCTACGTCTTTTTCATGGGGATGATTTCTGTTGAGCAAGGAAAACTCAGGTTAATTAGGCCAAATAAGCTGATGCAGTCAGAGGCAGAGACGCAGAGGTTGCAAGATTGAAATCCATCAAGACACTGTGTCGACAGATGCCCTCTTAACTTGTTTGTTATTTGCTAGGGGGGGGTGGCCACATAATTATATAGAAATATATTGCTTTTTTGTAACAATAAATGCACCGATGTAAAAGGTCTTCATTCAGTAGAGTTACAAGATGCAGCCAAGCAAAACTGCACCTTATGAAGACTACAAGGAAACTACGCTAAGGTGATGGGGATATTGAAAAGTTCCATCTCTGTCGCGTAGACTGCTGTACAAATGTCCTCGACTATACGGAAATGAACACTTTAGGTGGTTTTTGCAGAACTAAAAGGGAGGTCCGGAGCAGAGGAGCCCCCAGGGTTCCTTCCCAGCTGCCCACATGCCTATAATTCTGTGATTTGAACTCTGAGAGTCAGGGAGAGGTGGACGCCAAACTGGGAAGAAGTACTTTAGAAGATGAAATGGAGCAACATGCTGTACCAAGAGGCGGGACCTTAGGCTGAGACTTTGACCGTCTGAGAGAAAGACGTGGTGAATGCTGGTATCTGGCACTCTTATGGGCATGCCTAAACTGTGGGTTTAGCTGCGCTCCTCACAGGCACAGTGGAGGTCTGTCCTGTGCTGACCCACCCCCTGTGGCGGGCGGGGATGTTGTGGAGCAGCCCCAGTGTGACCCCTACGAGCAGGGTCTGCGAGGACATCACTGATGAGCTGAGAATCGATGCCAGTCTAGTGGTTATCTCTTTCAAGCCAATTAGGCAGGTTAAGGATCCATTTCCAAAATGTTTTTCTAGTACTGGACGTGTGAAGTGTTCTTTCCTTTCCTAAAGGATTGAAACCCTTTTTTCTTTTTTCTTTTCTTTCATCCTGACATCCTTTCTGAACGTCTACTTCACGCAGATAGACAGCCCTCTTACGAAGTCCCTGAAATAAACAAAATCCCCCAAACTGATTATGGCCCCTGGACTTTGCACCCATGTGATTTGTACCTTCAGCTTGTAAGGAACAGAAAAGCGGGACTCGAAAGAGGCCAACATGCTCATCTCGCACACTGCCTTCATCTGCGTGCTGCGGAGCCAACGTCCACCCCCTAGCATGAGCTGCGTCAAAAAAGAATGCTGTAGGCTGCTCTCTCTAGTTTCAGGATGTTTAACTGCTAATGGAGAGCAAGCATTCACCCAAAGAATAGGCAGATTCCAGTATCTGCAGAGAAAGAGAAAGATTTAAACCTAAGCTCTCCAGGTTATTGGGGTCCAGCTGCTTAGGACTTAAGTCACTTCTCACTGTCCTCACTGCCTGCACCTTTAGGAGCCTTCAGCTCTCGGGATGTTTTCCTCGAACCCCGGGTGTTTTATAACCTCTGAAAGTAAATGGAGAGAGAGACAGCCGGAAAGATTTAGAATTGCCTTAAATCTGACCAGCAATTCATCTTTTCCAGTGGTAGCAGCAGCCAGCACCAGGTATTTTTAAGGAAGAAGCAAGACTTTCAGCAAGCTCTACAGACCATCATTGTACTGCAAATAGGATTTTGCCCCAACTTTTTGTAGCTTTTGGGAAACAGGTACCTGCACGTTTCACAGCTATCACCAGGGGCCAAGTTCGGACAGCAAATTTTTCTAAACGTCGTCTTACACAGGCTGGAGGCAGAAAGAGAAATCTTCTTTGTCCAGGTTGGTTCTGTCATTGTGGGATGCAGTGCTGAGACGTCGTTTCTCTGCCTGACAGCAGTCTGTCCGTGTCAGTGTCCCATATAGGTTAATCTGGGCCCCACAGCCATCCCAGGCCTTTTCAGAAGCGTTTGTCAGGAAGGTTTGGCTGTAGTCAGAGCAAGGATGGATGTCTGCCTCCCATGGCTCTCTGGGGCCTCACTGCCACCCTCGGTCACTCTAAGAGTGCGCCAGCTCCATCGACAAATTCCATCACTGGCAACGTGTGTGTCAAACGTAGATCTTCGCTGTTTCTGATTGAGTTATCGATCTGCCTTCAGGGAGCGTGACCTGGATTTATCCCTACACGCTGTGCAGGTCTCTGGGCCAGAGAAAATGAAAGTTAATCAGAGGAGGATCCTAGCCAGTTTCAAGAAATAAACAGCATCTAACTCAGGCATAGCACAGGGCTGAGTAGTTCTTTGAAAAAAACATCTCCCACCACGGTGCTCTTGAACTGCATTAAGTGCAGTAGTTCCCCATGTCTGCCTTCACTCAAAGATGAGGCACATCCAAAATCCAGTACTGCCTCTGTAAAATAAGTCCAAAATTATGTCTTCCATTTTGGCTGTGTTGTTGCTCCTTGCTCCCATCTGTGGAAGGGAAGGAGAAGCAGGAGGGTGCTGAGTTGACGGCACTGGGTTGAGACTTGGGGGAAAGACTCTGGCCACAGGCTGCATTCACCACTTTGGATAAATCAGGAATTTCTTTGTGCCTCGGTTTAGATACATGTGGACAAGTCTTGATGCTTCTACACATCTGGATCTTCCTTTCCACGGTGCTCAGCCTTTGCTGTTTGGAAGGGAAGTGCCTGCATGCTGCCCAGCACAGTGGGCAACCAGCCTCCAGGGAATACTGTTGTACTTAGGTGGTGCTGCTGCTCATAAAGCTAAGTAGTAGTATTGTACAAAATATGAATAACTTCTCTGTCTTCCCCAGACTTCCCCACTGCTTCCCCCAGCTAAGCAGTGACTTAGCTTTGTTAGAAGGCACCTAACAGAACCTGATTTGTTCTTAAAGTATCTTGATGCATCTGTGCAGAAGATACTTCGGAGTCCTAACAAAAAATGCCTTTACCGTATGTTTAGTATTTCAGAGGGATCGTGGCCAGGACACTGGAAATTCGAGGTTTTATATTCAGCCTGGCCACAGGCTTGCCAAGTGAGGAGGTGGCTTCATCGTGCTGCCCCACTTCCCTGTATTTCTTTTTCTCCCCTTGTGTTTGCTTAGGTGGTGGCTCCTTGGGGCAGCAACAGACGCCAGAGCCCTAGGCACACTCAGCTCTCCCACGTGTCTGGGTGGCCTTGGGCTGCATTTGCTGCTGGTAAAAATAATACAAGCAAGAAGTGAAGGCTATTACTCCATTCTGGGCTCACTGCTAGACCTCCCTCCCGCCGTCAGAAGTACATTGACAAGGCGACGCTCACGGACAGTGTGGTGCACACACGTGCGTTCTGACACGCTCATGTGTGTGTGCTGGCTCGCTCTCCCTCTGTGTTTAATGTCTGCTCAGTGCCGATGGAGTCTCTTTTGAAGAAGTGCTCATACTGTGCTCTTGTAAAGGGGCAGAAAGGCTAGAATGCAAGAGGGACTGATCTTTGTTTATTTTTCTTTGGCAATTTTGTGGTGAGTGCTGTGGTTGGCATGTAGACTAAGATGTTACAGGGTGGGAGAAGTTTAAATATAATTATAAGTCCCTTCTGTCTGCAGCCAGCTCTGTAGCTTATACAGGGGATGGAGAGAGCATTTTTCCCATGGTGTTAGGGGAGCACAGAGGATGCCCCGTTTGCTGAAGATTTGTACAGATCCGAGAGGCAGGGAGTGCTGTTTGGGAGTGGGAAATAGCCTTCAGGGAGCAGGAAGAAAGCAGAAAAATAGACCGGCTGCAGAGCTCCTCACACGTTAACAAATCTAATAGGAAATTGCTGTCTTCTACAAGAGAGGGATATTTGGAAAAGGCCGCTTAAACTTCATAATCCAGAGTCCGTCTATTTTCGGTAGAGCTGGGGTGGATACATTTTAATTTTTGGAGGAGTGGAAATACTATGGAAATCTTTTCCCCTGTTCCTAGCAATGTCTTCCCCAATTTGTTGAAGACCATTGGTCTCTATAGTGTGCTCTGCCTTCTCACCTGGAGCGGCAGAGAGGCATTCGGAGGCATGAACATTCTTTCCGGCTGCTCTGCTCTCAGTGCTGAGACTTTCTTTTAGTTTTACCATTTACAGCCTTTGATGCACATTATTGCACCTTGTGGATATTTCTGTCTCAACCTCACTGCAGAGAACGCTACTTTTGGTGCCCGCAGGGCTTGCAGAATTATTTATTTATTTAAAAAAAAAACAAAGAGCAGAGGTGAAAGCATTCATTTGTAATTAAGGTCCGGGATGTATTGGAAAGGAAGGCATAAAGTGCACAGTAAAGGACGCGTACATTCTAGTACTTTAAAGAAAATGCTTGTAATTTTGGAATTAGTTTGGTAATGTTGGCCTGCTTGGTGTGTACAGTCTTCCAGGCTTGTAAGCTTCTTCCCAGGAAGTCAGTTATATTTTGGAAAAAGCAGGCAAACTTTCAGGCACAAAAGTTCTTCTTCAGCTCATCCTCAAACCTTTTGTGAGCAAAGGCTTTTTTTTTCTGTTTCGTTTTATTTGTTTCCCACAAGTACATCTGTTTGGATTCCTACAAACCTTGCCTCGTGTATTGAAGGAAGACAGCACCATGACTCCCTTGTTATTTACTTAGTGGTCTTACACACATATAAGGAGAAGATATTCTCTCTCTGCAGATGATTTTGTGTTAAGGATGTGTTATGGTCAACATTTTTTTTTTAAATTCTGGCTATGAGAAGTTTTGTTCCTGAAGCACGGAGTTGCAAACGCTCGAGTGTTAGGTGGTTAGTTCCAATAGTGAGGGAGTATTTATCACCACGGTTGCATTCATGTTTTTTTGAAACAACCACAAAATCACATCCAGGTACTAAATAAAGAAGCTGGTTTTCCACTGAGCTGAATTCTTGAAACTCCTGACAACCAAGAGTTATTTATATTAAATTAAAGTAAATGGGGATGCTTTTCTTTAGAGGCTTGAACCTGCTTGGAATCTCGCTTTGGTTATTTTTGTAAGAAAATGCTGGCCCAAGGTTTCATTTCTGCTCAGGCTGCTATGTTTCACAGGGGAAAAATGAAGATAAATTAGATGGGGTCAAAACTCTCTTCTCACATATGCCTGGTAAATCTGAAATAATCTCACACTACTTTCAGTTCAGCTGAGGTAAACCTGGGATCACAGCAGTGAAGCTACCAGGCTGGCTGTACTCATACCGCTGCGACAAGGTGCCGAGATACCACAGTGCTGAGTGCTACAGAAAAAGCTTCAGGTTAATTTAAAAAAAGAAAAAAAAAAACAAAAAAACAGCGAGCGTGTGCTGTCATTTAAAACTCTGATAGGTTCCAGCGCGTCTCTAGAAACAGAGGGAGAGAGAAGCAGTACTTCCAGATGGGAAGCTGCATTAGAAGTGTGGAGTGTCTATCTGAAAAGAGACACCTGGGTGAGTGAAGATACTAATAAATAAGCATCCTGGGCTTTGAGTCTTGTGAGTGCTTGTGAGAGAACAGTTGGAAAGCCTTAAGTGAGGGTGTCTTTCTCGTACGCAGCTGACCAAGTGTGTTGCTTACAGTTACCATGTGTCAAGATGTTTCTTGCTCATTAGTTTTACGCTGATGGAAAGCAACTTTAAATCACTCTTTAGAGGAATCCACCGTGAGGCATGCCAGCTGTGTGCCAGATGAAGGAGTTGTAAAGTCATGTTGGACAGGCAAAAATATACCAGAGAGAGAGATTTAAAGTCATGAGAAAGATAATTACTTTGCACTCAGAGATTAGCCAGAGGAAAGGAAAGGGAAGGGAAGAATTATACTCTGCATTTGTTAGAAGGTTTCCTGCTCTCTCTCTGTCCCACTCACACATGCACACACATGCACACAGCTGAATTTACTGTCACGGTGTCAGGTTAGCCAGGACTGCCAGCGCGGGAGAAATCCTTCTGGGAAGATTTCTCAGCTAGAGTGGACTCACTCGTTTCTTTCTTGTTCTTTTTGCTTTTACGCCCCAGACTGTAGAAGTTGTGGCCCCAGCCAAAATAGATTTAGAAGCTTTGCTTGTTATGATGGTTTGAAAACATTCCCCCTCTCTCATGACTATTTCTAAAAGGTAGGACTGGAGCTGAGGCAGGCGGTGGGCAGCATGTCTCTGGAGGTGGCGAGGAAGGCGATGGTGCAGGGACCTGCTGAGGCCAGAAGAAAACATGACCGAGCAACCGAGAATGGACCAGGTCATCCCAATCACGTGCTTGGGGCAAGTCCAGCGACACCAACAGCTCTTTGCATTTCTGCACCAGTCTACCTTACCAGCTCTGGCAAGGCAGAGGTACTAAGCCATCCTCTCCTTCAGGGACTTCTTTAAATGTCTCATGGCTATTGTCAAAAATGCTCTGCCCTTTCAGAGCAGAGTCCAGTGCTCTCTCCCTTCACAACTGCCTCCTCTTCCTTCCTGGTCCTTCCAGCTAATGTTCTCCTTATCCTCCCTTTTCAGTGCTGTTATCCTTTCTTTCAGACCGAATAATTAATCTTTTAAGGCACTAGCATTGTGCTTGCAGGGGTTTGGGGGCACGTTGGCTGTGTGGGAAGTTATGAACTGGGGCGCTGGGGAGGTTCTCTGGCTCCCAGGGCAGAGCTGACACGCTGCAATCCCTGGCCTTACGGAGCACGTCCCTCAGCTTGCACCGCCGGAAATTTTGGAATTGATCAGATGTTGCCCAGTAAACAGAGAGACGACCTAGAAGGTTCTCAGCCGTGGTCACTGTTTATATTACAGTAGCACCTTTGGGCACTGTTTCAGGCGACTGCTGTCAAAAGAGTAAAAAAGAAACAAAATTGCTTTTAATGTCCAAAAGGTCTATACATACCAATAGGTTATACATAACCAAAAGGTTATACATACCATCTAATCTTCTCTTAAGTGACACAGGCACCCCGAGTATGTTCACTAGATATATTAGGAAAATGCTATCAATTAAATGTTTCTGCTTAAAATAATAGGACTTTTTTTTTTTTTCCTAATGGAAATTTTTTGAACCCCGTCTAAAAGGCCACCAGCAGATGCCCTGATGTTAACACCCTCCTCCCAGAAACGCAGCAGATGAGATGTAGGGTTCGCACGGCTTGTAATCACCCTTAGTGTAATGAAACTCTCCTTTTTGTCATTGATTCGGGTTTGGTTTTTTAAGTCATTGTATCTAAATGGAAGTATCTTTACAGGAAATGTCTTTCTGCCCATTTGTCAGGGTTTTAACCACTGCAGCTGCAAACATCGCTGCTGCCTGCAGATGGGAATTACAGCTCTATGAAGTCTCTATAACATGACCCTATTACCTTGCCCCCCTTCTTCCCCTTTATCAAGCTTTGTGCATGGATGGGCCTTTTGGAAAGTTATAATTTGGATGTGAAACAATTATCCTAAAACAGTTAGCCAGAGCAGAGTGGACACACAAATTTATCTTCTCTCTCTCTCTGTTGGTGAAGAACATCTATCTTCCATGACCTCTTGATTACTGAAGCCTTCAAAATATATTCTTTGGTCTGTGACACTGTGCTCGGTGCAGGGCTGAGCATTAAATATCACCCTCTGTGATTAATTGGAAGTTAATTAAATCTATCACTGAAACAATGAGAAGGCAATGATCTATGTAATCATTGAAATAGTAAATGAAATGATGTAAGGGCCCTCCATTTCACTTATTGACAGTGATGGAGGGGTGCCTAAGCCCTGCTGCTCAGCTGTGTTTTCTGCCTGACCACACAGGCCTGCTCAGGCAGACACAAACTTTCCAATGAACCAAGCGGCAAAGCAGAGCTAATGGTGGTCTACGAGATGCTCGTACTCTTTTTCCTTTGCCGCCTTCAGATTTTGCTCAAAAGGCATCTAAGGTAACTCTAGTATTTTGGGTGTGTGGTGCAAGCGGTGTACCTGAAATGGCAATCCCAAGGGACAAAGCCTTTCAGTACATCTTGTTCTTTTCAGCGTGAATGAAAACATTGCTGCTCTGATTGTCTGGAAAACAATAACATGAAATGTATTATTTTACATTTTAAAAGTACTTCTTACGTGAATCTATAGTTTTTTGATAGCTCTGAAACTGACGCTGTTCATCCCATCCTGGCAAGAGATGTTGAGCACATGCTGATTTTCCTCTTGTTTCTCACTGACTGTTACAACAGCCTAAGCACCGAAGAATCCTAGAATACGTGAAAGTATGGCTGGAAAGGTGCCATATGTCATAGCCAGTACCCGACAAATTTCTCTAGGTGTATTTGGGGGCAGAATAAAAATATTATTTGCCTCCTTCTTAAATGACATTGCGACAGATTTTCCTTTTGGATGCTCTTCCACAGCATGAAAATAGGACTTGTTTTTTAATGTAATGGGAAATGGTTTGTAATATTAGTTCCGTATTTCAGATGCGCGATGATAACACCTCAGATACACCCTCAGACACCAGTCTTAATATATCCTCTCTCACTCTGGAAAAAAAAAAGAATGGCAACCTTGAACGAAAAGTCAGGAACTCATCCATTCCCTTTCTTTTCTTCCTCCCGCCTCGCTTTTTTCCTGAGGCTATCCCTTGGGCACAGGTGCACCCCTGGAAGGACACAAGCCCGTGTGTTCCCATTTGACAGGATGGGCTCCATCCTTTGCCTTGGCTCCACGGGCTTTCAAAGTGCACCTGAAAGCTCAAAGGACTCACATAATTGAAGGCCCATCAGTTCAGTTGTAATGCATTCTTTAACTAGGAGACGTTATCACTTCTTCATGTACTACTTACTCTCCCATGCCTGCCTTTCTTCTCCTCATCTCTAATTCCACTCCTCCTGTAGCAGGAATGGTTCTCATCTCATCTGGGCCAGCTCTGAGGGCAGTGGAGTAACCCGTGGCTTTACCATGGCAGGCTTCAGTCTTTCAGAAGCAGCAAGGAGCTCCCCACAGAGGGCCAGCTCCGTTAAGCTGTAAAACATAGTACAGAGAAATCATTTGCTATCCAAAGAGTTTGCGAGCAAAGTAGCGTAAGCTTCCATCTACCCCAGAAGAGCTTAAGACCACCTGTGTCTCACTCTGAGCCCCAGCCCTCATCTCTTTCATGGGTAGAATGTTTTATTCTCTCTGGCAATGTTTTCCACAGCAAACAACTGTGGCAGTGCATGTCATGACGGGTGAAAAGGCCTTTCCAAAGACCCATGACTCCTTTGGGAAGGAAACTATATCATAATTTTCTTTCCTCACGCTCCTGACTCTGCACCATCCAGTTTCTGTGTTCTTTTCTTACAGATAACCAGAGGTGATGTCCAATTTGTTTAATTAAATGAAAACTAAACCTGCCACTAAGCAATAGTTACTGACTAAGCAGGAGGGACCCGTTATTTATCATGAGAGCTGTAAGAGAGCCCTTTCTGTGTGGCCTCGCTAACAGCAATAAATTACTTAACCTCGTGGTATCCTGATAACTAAATGAGGTTCCAGGCACCCACTCAAACCACTGTGGTCAGGAGATAGTACTTCTGTGTTTTATTTCTGTCTGTCTTTAACCAATACAGGAATTTTTTTCTGAGATGATCAAAGGGAAATAATCTCTGTTCCAGGAACATTTTAAATACTTGGTCCTCACTTGAGAAACTCATGGTCTTTTTTCTCTGCAGCTGATTAAGGAGTATGAGATCTGGGGTTTACACTGCAAATCCGCTTTACTAATTTTATTTGCTTGCCAGAACGTGTCAGATTGCTTTGGCCCAGGGATCTGAGAGCCATCTTGTGGGAAGCTGCGTTTTCTGCCCAAAGCGAGCTCACCTGTAAGGCACCTGCGGTCCAAAAAGGTAGCTGGGGACTCTGTGGGTGAGGTGGTCAGCGGTGGACTGTCTGAGCTGGCATGCCCTGCCAGCCGCTGGGACAGGCTGTGCTGTCCGCCCGCTTCTGTCAGCAAAGAAAAAAGCTGGGACTCAACGTCAGACCCAGCTCAGACAGAAGACAGTGCTACCTCCGCTTTTCTTGTCACAGCTGCGCCTCTGTCCCCGAGACAAAGCTTCTGGGGAAAATGAACCCGAATTCCTGGGTGAGGAATCATTCAGATCACGTTTAATATTCAAGGTCAAGTTCCTACCATTTATTATTTATTGAGCTCTGTGAGCTTGCTCAGCAGCGCACAATACATAAAGACACAGACTCTATCATAATGGATTTGCAATCTAAATTTCACAGGGTAAGATAGATATTGGTACGTATTATACCTGGTGGCTAGGTCACAGTCCGGTCTTGGAACAATGCGGTGATTTTTTTTTAAAAGCTTCTTCCATTAGTAGTCCATTAGAGTGGCATAAACTTTTTAGATTTGAACAATTAATCCCCCTAAAATATTCAAATGGATACATTGAATATTTTAAATACGTTTTGTACATGTGGAAAGTGCTGACCTGACATAACTACGCATCTGTGTCCTCCTAGCCGCAGAACAGTAACAGCCGGGAGTCTAAAGAAGTGGTTTCACATTTTCTGTAGCGGTGCAAGCGGTTTAAAACCATCGGCACACACCATTCCCAGCCCCTGCTTCAGTAGGGTGCCGGAGCCAGAGCAAGGGTTTAGGATAAGAGGCTGGTGCCACTGGCCCAGGGCAAATAGGCTTTGTGGGGCTCTCTGGGAGGCCAGCTTTGCGCGTGCCTCACAGGCACGTGTTTCCAGAAGAAATCAGTGTGTGATGTCGCAGGTCACTGCGCTCATGAGGGAACCCCAAAGGTAACACCCCACCCCCCCCAGCCCCTGTAAATCTGACCATCTCCACAAAAAGCGCGGCAATGCGGGGCGGTGAAGGGAGCCGTGCTGGTAGCTCTCCGGATCTGCTCTCTTGGTAGGATGAGGAAGCAAAGAGAAGCTTGGTTTAGCAAAGCAGCTGCCATCGGTTAGCCCAGGAAGCCACAAATGGCAAAAAGTCCTGGAGACCTGAATTGCAGCCCTGGCAGGAGAAACCTGCCGTAAGACTTTCTTGAAGAGCAAAATGAAGCAACCCAGGTGTGTGGGGAAAAGAAATCATCATCTGCAAAATGAGAAAACATGGAGAGAATGCTTTTGAAATCACAGTAAAATCTGTAATACCACCAGATGTGGTTTATCTGTACGGGAAGCAGTCAGAATTAGGCCCTGTCACCATGCAAGGGACTCTTCCGAACGCTACGCAGTGCACGCGCAGCCTCAGGGAGCTCCCTCATTTATCCTTTCACAGAATAACAGACGCGAATGCTTTATCCTACTGTTATTTCTCTGGGTAAATAGACTGTTACTTAATTTTCAGTTCCAAGAGCAAGCTTTTGATCTCTTCTTCTGCCATTAGTGTCTGTTAGAGCTGCGCGCTTTGCAAGGGGTGTGTTTCTGCGCTTACTTCTGTGCAAGCCTGCATCTGAGGAACAGGTACGCGCCTCTGTGCTAGTGAAGCTGTGGTTTGTTTTCCCTTTTTCATCCCCAACAGTGCCCTGAAGATTGCCCATGGAAGCTGTTCCTACTAAGTCAGAACCCAAATCACAATGGGGAAGCTCGGTGTTTTCTAATTTGCACTTTGCACTTTTTGGGTAGCAGATTTATTTCTTAATTTCCCCCCCAGTCCTTCTGCCTGCAGAGCTCCCTTTGTGCTGTTTCAAGAAGCCAGTGCCATTAGGGACATTGCTGGTAAGCTCACAGAATAGACGCATGGGGGCTGGGGACAGAATAAGAGCTGAAGGTGTCACTTCTACTCTGCGAGGAGCCTGGACGCGATTTCTCAGTGCTGGATTTTTTCCAATAAGTTAGCTTCCTAATGACTTTATAGAGGAACACTGAGTATGTACCCTTCATACTTACTTCAAGTTGAGGTATGGGTTTGGTAGGAGCTATGTTTTCATTTTCTCTTGGAGGCATGTTCTGTTCTCCATGCTGAGCACTGCTCAGCTGCACTCTTGGTCCCTCCAAAGGCAGAGAGGTTTCAGTGGGGCTTGAGTTTGTGGATAAAAAAAAAGTTTCTAGGAGGCTTTCATAAATATGAGTGATATTTGGGGAGTTCCAGGAGTGTCTTGGGATACTTCCAGGACATCAGACGGAAATTTGGAACTCTCTTATTTAAACTAGGTGAGAGTGAGTTACTTTAACGCAGCAATAGAAGCATGCAGCTATTTCTTAATACATAGATAAATAGGCAAAAACACTGAAACCCAGCTCTGCATTTAGTGGTATTTCTGTTCGAAGCTACATGCCCTCAGCTTATCTTCTCAGTTATACACCACATGAGACAAAGACTTTCTGCTCTCTAGGGTTTTCTGTGTGTTTGAAGGGCTTTTTGTGTAGAGAGCAACCCCATGGGGATATTTCCCACCTCGCTAGCAGTGGGAGCTACCACAACCGCTAAGAAACATCTTAGCAGCAGTACCGTTCCCTTGACAACAAAACACTATGGCGAGAATTTACTACAATTAAGCTGCTTCGGTAGAAGAAACTTGAAACATTTAAGGAAGAGATGAGAAAGCAGAGCACAATTTTGCCTTTTGCGCCTCCCCCGCTGCCTGGAAGTGTTTTGTGAATTTTTCTGAAGATATATCCATCACCAGCCCTGAGGATCTGCTGAATACTTTGTGGGCTTAGAAAAAAAAAAGACCTCACGATTCCCATAGGCCCTCCAACCCTTTCTTGTTTCTAATTTCAAAGGCCCTTTTGAGTGGGAAACAAAAGGTTAATTTTCTCCAGCTTGCCCAGGCTGACTTAATGTAACAGAAGGCAGCAAATTGTATTGATTTAGTGACATGCAACTGTCCAGAAAGAGCTATTTATACATTATTCAGGACAAACACTGTCATAATGGACAAACAGCAGCAGCATCTGGGATGTTAATGTCTACAAATAAGATTATTCTTTGAAAGGATTAGGACGAAGCATTTTGTGTAATTAGATTTCTCAGTTTCAGGAATGAATTGCCTTTTAGCAGTAAAAGCTGTCACTGAGGGAGCCATTAGCTCCTTATAACTGAATTAAATGCATAATTAGTGACATGATCGCATTAGGATTTGTTTCATTTTTAACTAATCCGGGGTGCGGGGGGGTGGTCTTTCCAGGTCGCCGCGGCCCACCTCGGCGGGGACCGGCCTCAGCTGGCATGCTGGAGTCGGTAAAAGTCAGGCGCGTGTGAACGGGAGCCGGGGCCTCGCCACGGCGCTCGCGGGGCTATTCATCACTGGGTGGTGGGTGACAGTGACTGATGGGCTCGGCCCGGGCCTGGCACTTCACCAGTGCAAGAATCATACGAGCCAGGGAGCAGAATGACAGCTGGAGCGCCGTGTCAAGTGGTGTAGAGACCAGAGCTATTAATAATCTGTGCCACATGATCTGCGCCGCCAGAAAACAATGATTTAGACATTGGTTAGAATAAAGATTTCACATTTAGTATGGGGGGGACTAACCTAGCACCAGAGGAATAAATCGCTATTCAATCAGCATGTATGAAAATAAGGCAATGAATATATTAAGGGTTAGCAAAAAGGAGGGGAGTGCCTAAGCCCCGGTCCAGGATGAATACTGTTAATCAGTATTTCCTCAGGCTTCAGTGAAGCCTGTGAGTGATGGCATTAAGTGGTGCTGGAAGAGCCACTCTTAAAGCTCTCTGGCCTATTGCAAGTAGAAACAGCAAGGAAATCACGTCGGTCCCAAAATTTAGTGCCCTGTCCTCCTGGGCCTGATAAGCCCTCACACGTACTGCAGCTGTGTCAGATCATAGCCTTCTGTCTCAAAAAGCACAGCAGACACCTTTGGCCAAGGAAACCTTTCCTGCACCCATTCTCCTGGAGAAACTGGCTGATGATGACTTGAATGGCTGTACTCTTCACTGGGTAAAAAGCTGGCTGGATGGCCAGCCCCAAAGAGTTGTGGTGAATGGAGTGAAATCCAGTTGGTGGCCGGTCACCAGTGATGTTCCCCAGGGCTCAGTACTGGGGCCAGTTCTGTTGAATATCTTTATGAATGAAGGAGGGGATCGAGTGCACCCTCAGTCAGCTTGCTGACACCAAGTTGGTGGGAGTGTTGATCTCCTTGAGGGTAGGACGGCTCTACAGAGGGATCTGGACAGGCTGGATCAATGGGAGGAGGCCAATGGTATGAGGTGCAACAAGGCCAAGTGCCGGGTCCTGCACTTGGGTCACAACAACCCCGTGCAGCGCTACAGGCTTGGGGAAGAGTGGCTGGAGAGCTGCCTGGGGGAAAAGGACCTGGGGGTGCTGGTCGACTGCCGGCTGAATATGGGCCAGCAGTGTGCCCAGGTGGCCAAGAAGGCCAACAGCATCCTGGCCTGTATCAGGAACAGTGTGGCCAGCAGGACTAGGGAAGTGATCATCTCCTTGTTCTCAGCACTGGTCAGGCCCCATCTTGAGTACTGTGTCCAGTTTTGAGCCCCTCACTACAAGGAAAATATTGAGGTGCTGGAGCGGGTCCAGAGAAGGGCAACGAAGCTGGTGAGGGGTCTGGAGCACAAGTCATATGAGGAGAGGCTGAGGGAACTGGGATTTTTTAGTCTGGAGAAAAGGAGGCTGAGGGGAGACCTTATTGCTCTCTACAACTACCTGAAAGGAAGTTGTAGCAAGGTGGGGGTCGGTCTCTTCTCCCAGGTAACAAGACAAGAGGAAACAGCCTCAAGTTGCACTTGGGAAGGTTTGGTTAAGGAGAAAGGATCATCACAGAAAGGATTATCAAGCATTGGAACGGGCTGCCCAGGGAAGTGGTTGAGTCACCATCCCTGGAGGTATTTAAAAGATGTGTAGATGTGGCACTTAGGGACATGGTTTAGTGGTGGACTTGGCAGTGTTAGGTTTACGGTGTGACTCGATGATGTTAGAGGTCCTTTCCAACCTACATGAATCTATGATTCTATGACCTTCCTGGTACAACTACATCTTTTCCAGCCTCTACTATGTCAAAGGGAAAAAAAAAAAATAATGTCCACCAGCATATGCCAGCCCCAATGACCATGTGGACCTGGGAGGGCCTGTGACTCACTCTCCAGAAAAGGTGTGCTGGGCAAATTCACCCTTAGCCTCTCCAGAGCGCGTAGCGTAAGAGTTCTGCTTCAGTGCCTTTTGTAATAGTTCCAACTGTGGTATAAAGCACAGTTTCTGAATGGCATTTCTGGTGGTTTTGTCCTCAGTTCTGGCTCTCCTCTGTCATTTAAATACCAATAGCGAGGCTGTTTTACCCATTGTACATTTTAACTGTGCACTTTGATTTTCACACGCTTCTTCCAAACGCTAGGTTTTGCCAGGATAATGTAGGTATTCCTCATTACTTGATAGTCACATTATGGATAGCTTAGATTGGCAGAATGGGAATCAGAGCTCAAATACCCAGAGAAGTTCTGGTGCTGAGATACGGTTGCTTCTTTCAGAGAGATGTGCTTTCGCAATTTAACTTTACTTGCATGTGATCTGATCTGATTTGGCTCAGCTAATCATCCTCTGAATTCCTATGTCACGTTGCGTTTGTGAGTTGTGTTATCACTGGTGTCTGATAAGGTCTTACTGAGGACCAGGTTTCGGCTATCCCAGGCGCTGACTGCTGAAGAAAGATGGTCCCTGCTGCAAAGAATAGAGCACCTTCTTCCCTTGTGTACCGTATCGTTTGCCAGGGAGTGTAATTGTGGGGGTGTAATGCACATATGAAAATTGGTGGAGTGTAAACAAGAATCAGTCCCGCGGTGGGAAAACGGGAGGTCAGAGTAAGCCTCAAAGTGCGAAGTAGCTGAGGTGTAGCAGAGGAGCGCTTGGGAAGGCTGGCGGGTGGAGGGGCACCTCAGCTGCTCCTGCTCCCCACGTTCGACTGTCACTAAGGACCTTTTAGTGTCCCATATGCTTTGGCTTCTCCTTCTTTTTTTTTTTTCTTTTTTTTTTTTTCCCCTGTTTTCTTGCTACTGCTTTCACCACCCCTGAATCAAACGCTTAAGTGAGTGATAATAACTCATCCTTTGTGGGGTAGTTTTTTGCTGTTTGTGTTTTGTACAATTATAAATTGTATAATCTGAGCTCTCACAGCCAGAGCTTAATATATTTGACTTTATTGCTTTTCGTTTTATGGAAATAAATTACTGCTCACATTCTGACATTTAAATTAAAGGATCTGCACTAAATCTTGTGTGCCACAATAAGAAATTCAGAGAGCTCTCCTCGCTAAACAAGCAGAGGTAGAAGCTCTAGTCTGTCGAGCACTCTGTCCGTTTAAACCAGTTTACAAAGGGGACAACACGTCCAGTCCATTCTGCACTTCAACACCAGTCGGCAGACATTGCTACCCCAGGCAGACTGGGCCCTGGATGTCTAAGGAGATGAACTTTCCCAGCCCAGAGGACGTCAGCCGGGGGGGGCTTACTGTGTCCTCTAGGATGTGCCGCATCGATTTCTGGGGGGGCTTAAGTTCCTACTAGCTTGTGAACAGGTTCACGAACAGAAATATTCGCATAATTCCTTTGTAAAGTGACATGATGAGGGTCCGTTTGGATCTGCAGCTCCAAGCCCTGCACAAGCAGACACCAAAGCAAAATGAAGCTGGTTTAGAAATGGAAAGCTTTTCAGGAATCACAAACTGGGAAGTGGAGAAAGGGTGTTTTGATTTCAAAGCTGTTACTGTGCATGGGGGCAGTGATTTCAAGCTTCTCTGTGCTGCATGAAGGACTGAGATGTTCTGTTTTGTTCTTCCACAGAAAACCTGAGGCATTTGCACAGTCCAGCCTCCGCTGTAATATTTCATTAACTAGAGTATTTCATTAAACTCGCAGTAAAACATTGAGGACTGGCAGGGCTGCAGTTCCAGTAACATTAAATGGCACTTTTTCTTTTTTTTTCCTTCTTTTTTTTTCCTTACACATTTTAACCTGTATGCTTTATTTTACACCAGCCAGGGCATTTTTTTACCTAAAGAAGAGCAGCAATATTAGACAGTTCATTTCCAAAAGTGGGCTTCATTGGCTACAGGCAAATCCCAGCTGTTGGAGAGAAATCCTGGAAGGAGTAGGGCCATTGTAAAGGCTCTCAGGACCAGCTTTTTCTCTGCACCCACCTGCCCTAAAGCAGCTTTTCTGTGTTAGATGCCCGAATACTGTGTGTTCAACAAAAGCAGATTGTATATTTCTAAGGCAAAGATCAGTAAAAAAATATATTTTATGCAGTTAATAGAAAATCAGATTTCATTGCGGTATCTGGCCTTCCTGGGCTTGAATCCAAGACTAAATCTGAATGAAACTAAGAGCCAAGCTTTCCCTTTACTTGCTATTCCCACCTGAGCACAGCAACCTGGAGCAGGTAATGTACATCCCCGATGCATTTGGTGCCTTCAGTGCCCGGTGACCTGTGTGAGGAAGGGATGAGGGAAGGAGCAGACAGAAACTAGAAGCTGGAAGGGAAGAGACTGAGGCTGCAAGAAGGAGCAAGAGGAGGAGGTCGGTAGCAGGACCACGCATGAACTGCTCAGGCAAGAGAGTGAGTGGGAGCTGGATCAGGGAGGTGGACAGTGGGTTCCTGGGAGCCACCAAGAAAAAAAAAAAAAGAAAGAGGAGAAGGGAAAGGAAAACGGAAAGGGAAAGGGAAGAGAAGACGGAAAAGAAAAAGAAAAAAGAGAAAGAGAAGAAAGAGAAAAAAGAGGAAGAGGAAGAGGAGAAAGAGAAGAAAGAGAAAGAGAAAAAAGAGAAAGAGGAAGAGGAGAAAGAGAAGAAAGAGAAAGAGAAAAAAGAGAAAGAGAGAGAAAGGGGAACTGGGGCCTGAGGTGGGATGTAATGCTTCTGATAGAATTGCCCTACAGTGAGTTCAAGAGCTGAAGTCAACAGGGAACCGTACTTTGAATGTACACAGGGCTAAAACGGGACCATTTTAACACCTGGAAAAAGCAAGCAGAAATATTTCAAATTGATGCAAAAACGAAAGGGTGAGTATTCTTCATCTGAATCTCCCAGTGCCTGTTCCCCATGTATGAAATAAGGGCCTTCCACAAGGACCTTACAGAAGTGAATTTAGTAATGCTGGTGAAGGGCTCAGGTAGTGATGATGGTTAAAGGTTGTTTCAGAATTTGTCTGTTCAGCTTTAAAACCAAAATTTCCTCTCAGGAATGACAGACTTTGCAGCCTCTACTTTTGTGCCTGTTATGTAATAAATTGTATTGCAATTTGATATAAAACAAGCAGTGCAATGTCATTAAAGTTTGATGCCAAGCAACGGCTATAATTTCAGAGTCCCAGGGGAAACCAGACCTTTGGGTTACACAAGATGACACGATTAAACATACCCCAGAGTCTTCCCAGGCACAGAGGCCAGTGATGAGGAACAGCTTGCAGCTTTGCTTATAAATCCTCTTAGCTTCCAGGGCAGGGTGAAGCACACACATTTCTTATTGCGAGTGATCCCAGGTATGGGGACCTGCACCCTCTGGAATTGTGCCTGGGCATCTTTTAAGAAGGTGCTGCTTGGCATGGGCCAAAACGGTGTTCCGGAAAGTCACAGCTGTTTGCTGGGGCAGACAACTGCATTCTCATGCCCAGGACTGTGTCCTCTCGCTGCTTAATGCACTCATCTTGATGAAACCTTGATGTCTAATTGACCCAAGTCCTGGTGGTCTGGCCAGGCAGTCATCCTTTAGCTTCAGTGAAGATGTTACATTTCTTTGGTTGACTTAGTTAGTTTAAAGTTATTGTCCGGAAAGTTCTTTCCATGTGCTTATGTGGCTTCTATTAATGCAAATTAGTGTCACAGGGCAAAATATAAAATAGGCATTAAAAGTCATACTGGACTTGAGATAACTGTGTCAGGTAATTAGCACAACCAAATAGCTTTGATATATTCTCATAAGCGTATGAGTAGTTTATGTTGACGCATTTCAAGTAATGGTACGTAGCTACAGGTACTCAGTTCACCTCCTTGTTTTTACCCCACAGCAAATTCTGACCTCTTGAGATAGTTTGATCTCCTCCTCCTTCCTAAGGGGGAAAGAAAAACCCAGTATACCTTAATAATGAATACCTGTGACTGGAAAAAAAGCATGCCTGGAATTAAACTTTTTCCTCCCTGGTCATTCCTGTAGAGCAGTCTGAAGAAGGACTTTGCCGACCTGCCTGCCTCTCCTGCCCCATCCACCACGGCTACTTAAGGACGCCCTTGGTGCGACCATCAAACCTGGCGGCAGTACTGCCTCAGCCGCTGGAGGACATCAGACAGAATCACAACATCAAAGCGGGTCCAGGGGTGTCCGTGTGTGTGCAGGGCCAAAGGCAGGCTCCGCGGGGAGGGCTGGGGCCGGGCTGCCCTACAGCTGGCCGAGAGGGGAACGGGGTGTTTCCTTGTATCCCTCTCACTGTATTATTGTCTCATGGAGGACTACAAATTCCAAATCAAATTCACAACATAAATGGATTTTAGGGAGGTAATTCTCTTGTTTCCAAACAGAAAATACAGGAAAAAGTTTTAAGAATTTGGGTGTACTTTCAAATGTTAATATACTTTACCAGTAACAACGTTTAAAATCTGAGTTATAAAGTGAAAACAGAATCAAAAAGGCAGTGTGTTTCCTCCCCAACCATATGCTTTTGAACACTTAGAAAAAGCTTTCGTTATGAGTTTCTCCTTCAACCACATTTGTAGATTGAAGCCAATTTCTATGGCTGTGAAACCTCGGCCAGGGACGCGCTGACCTTAGAGCGTGCTCCCCCCGCCAAGGGTGATTCCCCCGAGCGCTGGCTGGCAGGGGCAGACCCAAACCACTGCAACAGCTAACGATCCGCAGCCAGAGCACAGCCCTTGGGTCTGGCATCTCAGTGGCCAGCCTGCCAGCCCACCTCCCCGAGCAGCGGTGGCTGTAGCCGGCCCCGCATCCAGGGCTTGGAGTGCACTCGGGGCCTCCGCAACAGCGCAAAGCCAAGGAACCGAGAGTGGCATTAGTGGTGGTAATCCCGCGTCCCTGTGGAGAAAGAAAGAGAGCAGAGGGAGGGGCTGGGGACTTTGTGAGTTTCTCATACCAGGATACAATATTTTTTCTCTTTCCGAGACCGCAGGAGATCGTTGGGATTTTTTTTAGGAATAAGAAGTCTAGGTTTAGTAATTGATGCTGTGTTGAAAAGAATAGAAAGTTGAGGCATGCTACATCTTTTCTTCAGAGCAAGTGATCTAGATCTAATCCCTTCTGTTTCATCTGAAAAAACCCACTTACATATCCGAACATAAGAGTAAATTAGCATGTGCCTATGAATACTAATGCCGCATAAACTCTACTTTAAGCCTCTAAAAATGAATAGTACCAAGATAACTAAATGGGAAGAGGCAAATTCAGAAAGAGCATTAGCATTGTCCTTAGGTGCTTTGAAGAAAAATGTTTAACTTTGTATGAAAAATATTAAAATAAGCGGCTTTGCAAGCTGGAAAGTAACTAGAAAAGCCTTTATGTCTTGGTTGCTAGTTCAAGACCCAAGTTTTTTATGCCAGAAAGTAGATACCAAAGATGCAATTGCATGTGCAACTATGTATGGAGGTAAATATTTTATGCTATTTACCCTAATCGAGCCAGAGAAAGGTTTGGCTTTTTTTTAAAGAGAAGTAGAAAGGGGTGGAGAGGAAGCTTTCAAATATAGTGAGTACTGCTTTCGCTTTTTTTTGCAGATCTCTTTTGGGAGGGCTCGTGGCCATGCAGGAATCCAGTATATATAGGAAACAAGCTTTCACCTCCTGCTTTTCAAAACAGATCTGGAGGTGGAGGAGACACTGTGAGAGGGGCCTAGGGCAGAAAAGCACTGATTTAGTCACGGAATCATGGTGCTACCTCCAGGCCCTAAAAGTAGCGATCCCTGTTTATCATCTGGAGAGCTGCTTACGTAGAATTAGAGCAATGGTTTTGTTCCCAATGTGAATCATGACTACAGAGAAGTTTCAGAGCAAATAGGGAGATAGAGCAGCATGGGAAATGACAGCGTCTCACAATCCCGAGAGGAAGAATAGCTAGAAATACCTGAATTGGGATGGAATTCTTGTCGGGCACGTAGAATCCGTACTCTTACCAAGACTGACTGCCCTTGCACTTTAAGTAGAGAAAGAATAGGGAGGGCAAGAGGGGAATGGGAGCACAGAGAAGCGATGTCCCTTTTCTGAAGTCGCCTTACAAGTCAATAGCACAGGTAGGAATTAAAGGTGGATGTTTCATTTGCACTGCTTTAAGACTGAGTGAGACTACGTCCAACCCACATGGGTGTCCCTTCATCTTTTGCTTGAGTTGGTTGACACTCAGGGCTGTCACGATTGTCGTGATCCAGCGTGAGGGGAGGTGACACTCCCGTTGCCGCATGATGCTGCGTGTATTTTTCTTCCCCTCCCTTCTCCCCATGCTTTGCGTTCCTTGGACAATCCATGTGGTTAGAAGTTTGCCATTTTGTGTAGGGTCCCGCAAGAAAATTCACCTTGGGCCCTGGCGAGTATATCACCAAATGCTTTATGGTTCGACAAAGAGGGCAGTTTGTTCTGTGAAAGCCTGGGAGGGGGCTGGCATTATCAGAGGCTGTTTATGGGCAGAGAGAAAGGCATGTTGGCTGTGCGAGCAGCTGGCCTCCTGTGCTGCCCGCCCACACCAGGCACAGGTCAGGATTTTGCAATTAGTGCCATTTCTCTCAGCGCAAGGAGAAGCCGTGCCTGCTGCTGCTTGCTGGATTCCTCAGGGCTGTAACCCTGCTGGAGGCATCCTCGGAGCAGCATCCTCTGGCGCTGGCCTTCTCGCAGCGTTCACTTTCTTACCCAGTCTGGAAACAAGTATCTTGTGAGTAAGTGAGGCTTTCACCTCCTCTGGGCTGGTCCCACCACCACCACCCCACACACACACTTACATGCTGGGGTCCCCCGATCCTGTACGTGGCGTTCAGTGTCTGTGTGGGCTTATGTGACTGAAGAAAAATCAACCCCACCAGTCCTTTTAGCTGGATGTCATCGTTAACCAAGGAGAATGGCAGCATCTCTGTTACTGCGGAGGGGAATTGCACATCTCTGAGGTCAGGAGCCATGTGAGTCGAATTTCAATGATCTCTAGTAAATGCCAAAATAGATGAAGAAGCCCATTCAGAAAACTGCAGTGTAAACAGCTGGGTTTTCAAAGGTATTGTAGGAAAGGAGGAAAAGAACGAATGTGTGTAGGAGCACGGAATGGTGGCATGGCAAGCTGCAGCGTTTCGTGCTCTGTCGGTACCTGTGACATGAAGCAGCCTTACTGGCAGCGTTTATTACTGGGGCCTGATTGCCCACACTGAGAAAATCTGCCCTTAGAAGGAAAGGAGAGGAGAGGTCTCTTTTTTCCTCTCCTTCCCGAGGGCTTCACAAACGAGTCTAACAAGATCAGTCCCCCTCCAATAACGCCAGTCCTCGTCGATACGCCGGCTTGCCTGTCTTAAACTGCCCCTGAGACACTTAACCTGCTGGATTGCCTTTCTGCAGACACCTGCCTGAGCAGCAGACTAAACAAACAGGGATTCTCAACTGCACAAAACTTGGCCCCTTTCAGCAGGGCTCCCATCTGTTAAAAAGCCATTGTCTGAGCAAGTGTTCAGCTAGCTGGGGAGGCAACGCTCCTGCATATTGAGCTGCCCCCGTCCCCCATAAAAGTCCTCTTTAGCATTTTCTTTTCTCCCCTGTTTCCATCGCCTGATTTATTCATTGGTTTCACCTCTTCTCCCCTCCCCCTGTGGTTCATAAGGAGGGCCTCGTTGTCTTCTGTACCTCGGGGGTCATGTCTTTTCAGTCACTGGGACAATACCCGCTGCTGGCATCTGCTTCCAGATCCAATCAGCCATATTGTGATCACATCCTGCCAGAGAATTGTTCCTTCTTTTGCTCGGCTTTGTTGCCAATTTCATGCCATGTATTGCTCCATGTTTTGTGCTTCATGAAGCTGTCACTGGCATAAAAGTGGCCTGACCAGGGTCGTAGTAAAAGGGGTGGGAATGAAACATCCACCAAAATGTTGAGCAGGCCACCCACCGGCCACACGCACGCACGCACACACACGCACGCAGGCATGCAGGCATGCAGACATACAGAAACACACACGGCACCCCACAGCGCTTAATTGGCGTCCCGCTGAGCTGCTTTATGCTGTGTTGAAGGAGCGAAAACTTTGACAGGGAGCTGTGGGCATTTGTTTCCCCTAGTAAAGATCAAAAGCACATCGTTTTCTTGACGTTTCTGGAGGATCTCGACTGCCTTATATCAGATAAGCTTTGCTTAGCCCCGAGCGTGAAAGATGGAACTGGTTGCTCAGACAATTGAAAATAAGTCTGAGTGGCTGGTGGGTGTCAGAGGGTAAAAAAAATACCCGTTAAAAAGAAACCTCATGGTCAAATTGCATCAGTGACACCTGTCACTCCAGCTTCTTGGTTCCTATTCTGAAATCCCTTCTAGAAGTTACACCAAGGTCTGCTGTGAATCACCACCATCCTTTCTGGTGTGGACTTGGGCGTAGTTTGATGGAGACTGAGCTTTGTCCTGCTTTTAACGTCCGTAAGGCAGGGCCACAGGCCCAAATGACTGAGTGGAAGAAGTTGGGTCACCTCTACAAAAACGGAAGTATGCTTGTCTGACGGCAGAGGATTTGGCCCAATATTCCCTGTAGCAGAATTATTGCTTTCCTTGCAAAATACCTTGAAGTTATTTCAGGAGGAGTGAAACAGGAGTGAATCCCATGTTTGTTTAGATGTAAAAATGGGGAGCAGAAGCCTCTCTGTTGTGTTCTTGGATTGTTTTGTTTTATTCTTTTTTCACAAGTTCGTTTGTTGTGGGTATTTTTTGTGATGCGACAGACTCATCTGATGCTCTCCTGTGTCCCCCCGAAGCCTCCATTTGCTGAGCACTGGGAAGGTTTCTCATGGTTTATGACCTGCCTCTCCGAGCAGCCAGTAAACCTTGGGGAAAGGGCTCGGCCATTCCAGAATACAAAGTAAGTCCAAGAAGAGTTAGGGGACTTCTTGCCTCTCCTTCTGAGGGGAGCCAGTTCCCCATTTCCTTTCTTTTGGCTCACTGCTGTCACTTGCATTCACGCTGGGTACCACCTTCCCATGCTAATAACCCGATGGCAATCAATAGAGCTGTTCATGGAAGGCAGAGAAAGGAGAGGGATATGCTCACCCCCCTCTCGCTTTATGCCACGCTGCTTGACAAGCGGGCTGGGGAGCAGGGACAGACCCATGCTTCCCAGGCAGGGACGTCAGGCACCGGGCGGTGTGAACTCCTCTCTGCGTGCCCAAAACTGAGTTCTTCTCTGAGAGTCTGGTTCTTTTGGCCCGGTTTATACAGGCAGTGATTTCACCGAGGGCACACCCCGTTCTCCTCAGAGGAGGAACGCCTCACGTGAAGATTTTGTAGACTCCGTGATCCTAATCCTCTGCCATGGAAGTCAATGGACGATTAGGTACCAGGTGCAACAGCAGGAAGATCACACCCCGTGAGTCTCTCCTCTGGAAGTGGGGCTCCCGAGGTAAAACCCTGGCGGTTTTGAAAACCCAAGGCAAACTTCAACATCTTGGGGCTCTCGCCCCCAAGCTTCCCGTCCGCAGGAGACCTGTAAGGAGGGAGTGTGGGGGAGAGGAGAGGGAGAGAAGATGGACAAGAGAGGGAGAGGAGAGGACCTAACCCCCTTTCTACACACTCAGAAGAGCTGGCTTCATGATTCTCACAACCTCTCTGGAAAGTTTGCTGTCAGAGCACGATTCCTGCAGCGACCTCTGGTCCTCACCATGCACTCACAATTTCTTCTGCAGTACCCAGGTTTAATTTATATTTAAAACTGACATTGACCGCGCAGTAAGAGATGCAGGAGAGAGTAGGAGGGCAAGAGACAGCTTTGTGAGAGAGAGAGTGTGTGTGTGTGCGGTGTGTGCATGCGTGCGTGTGTTAAACAATTTCATGGACATCTGTCATGCACAGTTAACTTTGCATTGCTGCATTTTAAGTTGTAGGCCTAGGCTTGGCCCGTCAGTGATAAAGTAGCTGGCAGTTTTCAAAAAGCCGCTAGATAACAGAGCATGAATCATAAAACACACTACTGTGTAGCAATATCCAAGTTCATTCAATGCAATGAAACCATGCAGAGGACCTTTATTCCCAGCTAATTATGTGGAAACGCCTAAGACAATAAAGCATCTGGTGGTCTTTCTTCCCCATTTCAATTTTTCTCAATATTGTGACAGGGGAAAGCATTGTGCCTTTCCCAGGGTAGTTGCTGTGAAGAGGAGTAAAAGCAAGGGTCAGGGAAGAGCAAATAGATGAATTTATAACTTTCTTTTTATTTATTCCTTTCCCATTGTTTCTCTGGAGACTCTTCCTTCAGGGCTGTATTTTCAAACCACTATTCTCACTACACTCGGCCTGAATACTTTTTTTTTTTAATACCACCCAAACTGCCAGGCCCCTCTGTGTTCTCCTTTTTTTTTTTTTCTCTCCCTTCTCTTCCCCAGATGCATCCAAGAGTTGAAATCCAAGTCTGTGATCTCCACTGAAAGCCTAGGTATTAAAAAAAAAAAAAAAGTAGACGCCTAGAAATAAGTAGTGTTTCACTGAATGGGGAGAGAAAGGGTTTGGTTTGGAGGCAGTTTCCAGTTGGCTTGGGGGGTTTCTTGTAACAAAGGCTCCACAACTCTGTCAGGCTCATTTTCTGTATATGAAATGTAAATAAATTTGCTAATTCAACAGTGAACACCCAGCAACCTTAAAATAACCTCATAGCAAATGATTTCTGCATCGCAGATTATTTCTAGGCCATTGAATGACAACACTCTTTGAACTATTTCTCCGTTGGCTCTCAGGCTACAGTTCTCATAAGTGAGTATTTTAAAAACCTCTCCTAATTCTTTCTTTCAGAACAAAGCGCACGAGCTTGATTTTCACTGGAACACCCTCCTTGATCAGACTATAGAATATTCTTTTTCCTTCCTCGCCTGAGGCCGTGAGGACAAAAGAGAGCAAATGAACCAAGTTCAGAGTATGTTAAGCAGCAGAAAGGAGGGGGGTGTAGATTTTGGGAAAAGAGTAAAAGAATTATTTCCCTAGTTGCTAATGAGGTGTCTGCTTAAAAGTAATACCTTTTAAGTGTTAAAATAGGCTTTGTTTGGTTTGAATGCTGCTAATTATTGTCCTCCTGTGACAAAAGCTGCAGGAAGAGCCTGAGTTGAATCTTTCCTCTGCTAAGACTTCACCTGCCTTCGCCAGACGTGGTGAGGCTACCTGGAGCTCCCTACCTATGGATTGTCTGCTCTAAAATACTTCATCAACGCTAACAAGGAGGTGCTTCTAGGAGGTAGCTTGTCCCATACCAAGATAAGTCTTCCAAACAGGTGAAGAATGACGAAAACTCAGCTTAGACTCACCTCTTTCTTTTTTCTCAATTTTTTTTTTTTCATTTTGGTATTGTAAAGAAACAACAAGCCAGTGTTAAACAAGTGTAAAGGAAAGAAATAATGAAATCGGAATGAGAGAAAGGTGAACTGTTTCCCAAATTGGTTAATACCTGGGATCTTTCTTCAACAGTAAATATTTAACATGGTTTTAGACATGTTAAATGCCCTCTGTTTTGGGCATTCTCAACTGCCATCGTGGTATTTGAGGACTGTGCAGCAACCAGCAGTTTAGCCTCAAAATACACACAGAAGTATTTTTTTTATCCTCATGCTTTAAGTAGTTGCAATCTGTACAGCACAGAATAAGCTCCACTTCCCTGGGAGGAAATCAACACTAGGGAAGGAAGGAATTGTGCTCGCAGAGACCAAAGATACTACAAGACGCAGACCCGAGAATAGTTGGACTAGGAAGATTTGTACATACCATGGTGGAAGTGTCAAAGAGGAACTCCCGATAGACCACGTGCGTGGCAATATGTGGAGTAAGCAGGAGGACGCAGGCATGAGTAAGAGGCAGCGTACTTGATGGGTGCAGCTCAAGGCTAAATTTCAGCCACTGCCACGGTTAAGGAAAAATTCCCATGCTGGTCGTGTATTCTTAACTCCTGAAAGGACCTGACTACATCAAAACTCATGCCTCTGGGAAACATTTTAAGCAGTATCTAAATTTTAAATAGGAACCTCGAGTCAGGGAGGGGCTGCGGTGTAGCTAGAATTGCCGTTTAATTGAGCACTGCGCTCAAATTTCTACCACTTGATCCTCTGCATCAAGTGTAGGTCAAATCACTCCGTCCTTTCCTACTTTTTAAGTCTCCAGTAAACGAAATAATAATTATGGCCCCAGCTTTGACATCTAATGGTGGATGTTATCATTAATTTGCTTGTAATATTTCAGTTGCTTTGTTCAGTGAAAGAGTTTGTGATTGATAAATATGCAGTCCCGTTATTAGCCTGGCTCTCCTTCACACATAGCACCCAACCAAAGCAAGACTTGAAACATGAAGCAGAGAGAAAACTTAAAAAATAAAAAAGGGCAAGGAAAATAGGCAGAAATAATCAGGTGAAGTCCAGCTCTGCAGGCAAATCAGGCTTCTTTTTTTCCTCTCAGGAATCCACGTAAACATCAACATTTCATCCGCTCCCCTTAGCTCTTCAGAGTGACACTAGTGGGTTTTTGATAAGGCCACAGGTTCACGTGACATCTGTCTTTTATTTGTTAGTGAGGGCAAGCGCTCGCACAGGAATAAAGTTCTGTAGTTTACCAAAAGGCAAAAATTGAACACGCTGTCTTCAATAAAATATTCAGTATTGCCTTTCACCGCAAGGTTTACAGGCACCTGAAGGTGTGGTGAATGTTTTACGGCCTTGAGCGCATGTAAAGCTGTACAGAGCATAATCTAGAATCGTCTGGGAACAGAAAGTTGGGGGGGAAAAAAAAAAAAGAAAATTTGTTGAGAGCTGAGCATATGCAGATAAGAATGGAAAAGAATGGAAAGGTAAACAGCTACCTACACAAATATTCAATATTAAATCGGTACGGTAATGTCCTGGAATTGCTAGAATTTCACAGCTGGCCGCAGTGTGGTGGAATGTGTATATCTGAAAAGGTCACATTTCCCAGTTGCGCTGTGGAAAAATATTCACAAATATCTATGTGACATTACAGGCATTTCGGCGTTTCCAGACTGCGCAGCAGATGCACGCTCAGAAATGTTTTTGTGGCATGCCAGAATTAGGAACAGGGTAGCGGGAGGCTGCGAGTGCAAGAGACGATTGTGCACTGAAACAGGCAGGTGCACCGGGTTCTGTATGTTTTCAGCAGCGTGCCGAGTGGGAGTGCGTTTCTGCGAACAAACCCGTTACAGCCTCCCTTGAGAACTGAATGCGAAACGTGTTTCTGTTTCTGCCCTTGTCCTCCCACCGCCCTCTCTGAATGGTTAAAGGATTCGATTCATTCATCCCCTCCCTTTGTCTCCCGATCCACATCCTTCCCGGTGAGCAATTACTGTTTGTTACTGTATAATTTTTTGCCACGCGTAGTTATCCTAATCGCAGTCCCTGCCTGGGACACTGGGGTGTAAGAATCGGTTTGTCTGCTGGAGTTACCCTCAGGCGATCGTTTCAGTGCAATGTATTTATAAGGCTTTTTGAAGCTGCACCAAAGGGAAATGAAAACTCCCCAAACCTGTAGCCAAATGACATTCTCTTCTTTCAGTGGGCTGAAGAAGGCACGTTAGTCTTAATTATTTATGACTGAATGTGTAGACTACCTCTCTGGTGATTATACATGTCTCATTTCCACAAACAACCCAGTGACGGGCAGTACCACGTGGAGTCTCGTTTACAGTGACATGGCACCATATTCACCTACAGCACGTTACGTGGCAAAGATTCACATTGGAGTTAACTCCTCCATAACGCCGGGCAAATAAATAACAAAAGACTGGTGGGAAACCTGATGAACGTCCGCACCTTTTGACATAAAACAGGCTGAGGTTTCCTGCAGATAGGGTGGTCCCACTCTTAGTAGCACTTGTTTTCTCTTGTGCCGTTGTGTTGGAGCAACATTCAGGACAGCCGAGACACCAAGTGTCTGCTTCAAAGCTCGTTGCAGCCCCTGGAAAGCCTCCAGACCGAAACCACTTTGGCTTCCCTTTTGCTCTTTATATTTTTGAATGCCGGATAGCATTGAAAGGTAACGGAGCTGGTATCTTTTGTAGAAGTAGAAAGGCCCGTACGACAAAACTATTATTCGTAATCAGCGAAACCTGTGCAACAACACGACCCACCAGGCAACCACGGAGAAGGTACGCTAAACATGCAAACGCCTCTCTGTGATCCCGATCTCCTGCCTGAGGTGGAGGTGCCACCAGTGACTGCAAAACAAGCGTGGAGTGCACGGCGCGGCAGCCCCCGCCGAGTAAGAGTCCCTGCCCAGCCCACTCGTGGCACTACAGTGCAGAGAGCTGATCCGCTCTCCACAGCCGTCGGTTCTAAAGAACCAATTCAGGTGCAACTCGGAAGACAGTAAGTCTCCCGTAAATTCAGTGTGGGGAAAAAAAAAAGGGGGATCTTCCAGGGGCAACCGAGGGCCCAAGAATTTCCATATTGACCAATACTCCCAAGTATAGAGTACAAGATGCTGAAAAGACAGGTTACTTAGCATACGCCGAGCTCTGGCCTTTGCCACTATTTTGCTTCCAGTCTCCAGACGAGAGTTCTTTACAGAGCTGGTTTGGGGGTCAGTAAAATATGGTAAACGCTGACAGCGCGCTTCCCATCTACCCTCTGATTGGGAAACGCTTGCATTATGCCCGATGTTATGAAGTCTACAAACGTTCAATTTTATTGATCACTGATTTTGGCACCGTGCGCAGCCTGAGTAGCCTTCCAGTAATCTGCGGAAACCCACCCTTTTCTGGAGGCCGCTGAAACAGGACTGTCAGATTACCGACATCGTGTTTCAACTATTTTGTTAACCTCAGGTCACAAGCTAAACTTACAGGAGGGGTTTCAGATCTGCAAAGTTTATAACGGCACTACCAGAGGGCAGCATCTCCTGCAGCCCTACAGACAACGGGGAGTGGGCATTTTTAAAAGCAAAGTATTTTTCAAGTAAATTTCTCTAATTGAAGATTTTTGGATAACTTACGTACTTAGTCCTTCGAGATGTTTTCCAGAAGGAAACTAAGGCATCCGAAATGTCTTGTTCATGGTCCCCTGCTGTATAAGCATATTTTGGTAAAAAAAATAAGGTTAAACTGCTATAAACTGGACATAGTGTTTTTGAGACAGAGGAATTAGAACTGTAAGAGGGTCCTATGCCTTCAGAAGGCTTCCTGGTATGCTGGAAAGGCACTCTTATGTTAGCGTAACATCCAGATGCTTCATAAATGCACTGTGGAAAATAGCATCATGAATTATTAGGTGTTTGAAGTTATTTGACCGAGATTTCTCTTAACTTTTTTTAAGGCTACAAAAGTCTGGTAGTTCCTTCTTCCTTTGGGGGGACTTCTGCTGAAGTACCTATGCAAAACCAGCACAGCTGTAGGAGTTTTGAAGGAAGCTTGCTATCATCTCAGCAGACAGGCTGCTGGCATGGATGAATTAGCACAGCTGCTGCCTACAACGTGATCTAGTTCACATGGCCATCAAAAAAGAACAGTTTCAGTTTGTTAACATATTATGGGAACAAGTGACTAAAAAGGCATAATGATGTTTAAACAGCGAACAGTTTCCCAGATTCTGATTTTTTTTATAAGCAATTCATTATTTTCATTATTGCTTTTGTATTCTTGCCCTGTGTTAACTTGCTTGATTCCACCTTAATGGTTTGTTTTTATCTAGGCTTCAACAACTCTGCTGGATGCTACTCTTCTGTTTAGAAATGGGATTCCATACTACATCAACCCTGTGATCCTGCTGCTCATGTGCTACTTGCGAGTGGAGACACAAACGTGCTTTCAATCCAGCATTTTATTTACAAGGAAATTGGGCCAAATTCCTCTGCTGTGAACTGAAGAAAAAAAAAAAAAAAATCCCTCTAAACTGTTTAGGGATAAAAGAGTGAAAAAAGGCTGCATGTTTTTTACATTGCTGTACCTTTTGCTCCCAGGTCTGGAAAAAAAGCAATCCCTGCCTCATGAAATCAAAGCAAGGGGTAAAAAGAAACCACTCTAGTATCTTTGCTTTCCAGCAATGAGAAATCTCCGTCCTCACCCCCAGGCGGCACGTTGTATGCACAGATGGATGGCCCAATAGCATGGTCCTTTGTAAAGCAAGAACTCTGCCATATCCTGGGCCAAAAATCCCCCACAGGGTACCCAATGAGGCAAACTTCCAACAGCAAGCAGTAAGAACGAAGGCAACAAAGACCTTGGCAGGGCCGGGTACTAGCCACTCCTGGTGGCTCTTCCAGAGCTGCTCAGTTTGCCAGTACAGTGCCAGGAGGGGCAACTGATGCCACACAGATCAGTGCTGGCCCATGCTGGCAGGCTCTAAGCACTCACCCATGCCGTGCAAACAGCAGCCTGCCTCCAGGGTCACAGAAGAGCAGTGACAGTGAGACATAATGGCAGTGATGTTTCGCCCTGCTTTTCAACCCAGCTGTGAAATGAGGAGCTGAGGTGAGCGTATCTGCTGCTGCTGCCCATGGCTCTGGCTGCTCCAGAGGTCAGACAGGAGTATTTTTATGGGGTGACTGAGGAGGGTTCGTTCGCAGTGCTGTCAAGCAAGGTGGTCCAAACCCAGGTACTCCCTGTACCCACAGAGGGATGACGGCTGGGGCTCGCGAAGCAGAACCGCCCTAAGAAAGAAGGTAACTCCAGCAGAGGCCTCGCTTTCATTTAGATTATCCGCATCCGCCGTGTCCATGTCACACATCCTCTAGTTTGTATAACAGCTGAGCGAGCATGGGAATCAAAGCCAAGTGCTTTTGCTTTATCTTATTACCTGGTGTGAACCCTCTTGTATTATTAACGCAGCAGAAACAATGCCAATGTCAACAAACCAGGGGAGGGTTTAAATGACCCTCACTTTAGAACTGTGCTTATAACAAACTCCTGGAAACAAGAACCGATTCCTCCATTCTGATTTACAGAAGCAACACCAGAAACACCCAAACCAAGCCCTGATCTGCTGGGGAAGCGTTTAAACACAGGGTCTTTTCTGTAGTGGTAGACCTGTGTCAGCCAAGTCTGGAAACTTAGATATCATCGAATCATAGAATCGCCTGGGTTGGAAGGGACCTTTCAGACCATCTAGTCCAACCATCAACCTAACTCTGACAAAACCCATCACTAAACCATATCGCTAAGCACTACATCTACTTGTCTTTTAAACACCTCCAGGGACGGTACCTCAACCACTTCCCTGGGCAGCCTGTCCCAATGCTTAATAACCCTTTCGGTGTAAAAATTTTTCCTAATATGCAGTCTAAACCTTCCCTAAATATCCCCAGCCAGTGTAAGCAAGATGCTGCTGTGCTGCAACACCCCCTTTGAATCAGGCTCACAGCAGCGTTGGGTTTTGCCTGTTCTCCTAGAAATTCCTCCCGCTCTTTTTTGTGCAGTCTCTTCCCCAAAAGTGCTACTTTGGCCTGCAAGTGAAATTTGGGGCAGCAAAAATGGCACGGGCACTCATCAGAGAAGGCCAGACAGCCCCGCCCCTGGGCTGGCATGCTCTACTTGGTAGTTAGTGGTACCCAGCCAATGCTCCCACACCAGGGGACGAGGATACAAGCCGCAGCTGTGCCTTGTGCTGGGGGCCGGCCCCCCTCTCCCCTGGTCACAGCTGGGGGTCCGTTGCTGCCTCGCTGGCTCATCACAGGCACCTGGCCCAGCTGGCATTCCCTGAGAGCCAGGGCTTGGTTGGGGCTGGTCTTGGAGGTTACTTCACCAGTGCTCCAGGAGCAGGAGGGCTTTGGGTGGTAAGGTGAGGGGGCCTGACCCGTCTGCCAGAGGACTCGGGCTTCTGGCAGGTGAGAAGGGTCCCCTGGGCAAGATGGGGCTCCTCAGCAAGAGATGCGTCTGCGTCCAGGCTTCCTTTTCTTCCCCAGCAAGACTACAAACCGTAATTGCAGGTGGTGAGTGAGCAGGGGGGTGAGATCAGGTGATGGAGGTGCCCGAAGGCCGTGTTGGCAATGCTTTGCTCTGGTGCGTCTGATGTGCAAGCGTGGTTTGCTTAAGCACGTGCTGTGTTGCTCCTGTATCGTTTTGAACATGGGTTTGCTTTGCACTTTTGGGCTGGCTTGTCTACCCTGGGCAGCACAGCCTCCTTTGCCGTGTTTCTGGGTGGCAGCTGGAGTTGTTGGTGGTATTGTTCAAGAGTTTGGGGAGAAGGGGGGTGGAAGAGGCGCTAGATGTGCGACGCTAACCCCGTACCCTGGCAGACGAGTGCAGGGCTTGATCAGGGCCCGCTGTAGCGTCTCTGGGGCTGCAGAGACGCCCCCTCCCCTCATAGAGCCTTGGGGCTGGGGCTATCCCGCACTCTGCAGCGGCCGATGCATCGCTTCTGCCTTCAGTCAAGGGGATAATCCAAAGTGAAACATGACAACGTTGCAGTTGGAGGGGAGGCGATTGTATGGTGGAGAGAAGAGCATACAGATGAGGGTGTGTAATTTGGTGGGAAAGTTTTCAGCAGTAGTCTGCAACGTTAATATATTTGTTCGTGTCGCTATTGCTGCTAAAATGTACCTCCCCAAAGTATCTCAGCTGACATAACAGTCTTTGTGTAATTGTGAGGCATTGCTCTCGCATTTCTCTTGTGTCTTCATTCTCTGCTGCTTAACCTCTTCACCCTCACCCTCATCCTCGCCTTCTTCAGGCTCGTCTCCTGCTGTGTTGCTGCTAGAAATCACTCTGCTCTCACTCTGTCAGCTACTTACTTATTTCTAAATCACTTCCTTTATTTTACTTCTCAGATTCCTCCACTCGTACAGTAATATATCTGTCTGTGTGTGCTCTTTTGTTACATTTTCCCTCCTGCTGGTTCTCTGACAATATTGCTGTCAGAGGCTTACGGATTATTTTATTGCATGTTCTGTGTTATCTCCTGTAACAGATTTTGCACGGTCCTTTTCAGTTGTGTATGCGTCGTCTTTGCTGCCCTTCTCCTCTGTCACATTTTGCCACCTTGATGAGGCTTTCCAAGAACAGCTCTCAATCCGAAGAAAATTTTCACAGAAGCCACAGAAGAAGTTATTGAAATACTTAGTTCTTGCTGACCTGCGGCTGAGCGCAGAGGCTGCTCCCAACTCCCCTTCTCTTGGTGACTGTTCCTGCGTTGCTAGTCCTGCGCTGGCACTGAGAGCAGGGGTGGTGAGGACACCAGAAATGCTTGGAGAGATGAGGCTGGCTGATGTGGCACAATACTGAAAGCATTTGCTGCTAGCGTTGGGAGATTTAGGAGGATCGCAGCCGTGCTGGGTCCTCTATTAGAAATGTAAAGAAAAATGCCACGTAAGTTGCCAACCTTTACTCTGGAGTGATTTTCTCTGCTCAGTGTGATGACAGAGATCCAAGTTGGAGCCCACGTGTCCTTTTAGTGCCTCACCATGGGAGATGCTTCAGCAGGAGGCAGTTTGCCTGTAGCAGTGGGAGAAGCGAGGGAGATATTCCCAGAGCAGGGGCTTGGACCTGAGGGAAGTAAGTCCCTACACTAGTGGAGTGAGCACACGGGGTTGAGGTGAGGCATGGGAAGCTGCCAGCTCCCTCAAAGGAGGGCTGGTGTGAAGGAGTGCCTGATGAGCTGCTGAGGGGAGGGATGCCCAGCTACCATCTCACACCTGACTCCAGTTGGCACTTCACGTCTTCATTCCTACCTTGGTTGCAGAGAAGGCTCAGAAGATTTGAGTTCTCTGCCACTCAAAGGTAGAGCAGGACAGGAGTGGAGCAGCAGAAAATTGTAGACATACGTGTACTGAATTGATCTTTAGACACTGGAACCTGTGCTCTGTTCCCTTTTCCCCAGTGGCGTCTGGATGAGCAATGCTTTAGTAGTACCTAGAGCCTGAGCTCCGGTTGGAATCGGGTTGCGTTAAACGATAGGAAAACCTTCAGTGAGAGGCAGTCTCTGTCCTCAGAAACCGAGGATCTGGCTCTGTGCATGTGTTTGGATGCCCTTGAGGAGGCAAAACCTTAGCTGGAGGGGGCTGTTTTCAACCACTTCGAGGGTGCAAGCGTGTAGCTTGGAATGTGTGAAAGTACGGAGCTGGATACGGCTTCCATGCAGGCCTGCGCCAGGTGGGGCCCGAAACACAGCCAACCCCTGAGACCGGAGCTCCCCATCTTTGGGAGATGGTCGACCCTCAGGGCCAGAGGGGTCCTGCCCCCACCTCTCGTCGCCGGACCCTGTTCTCTTGGACTCGGTGTCAGCGGCGTTGGGGCAGGAAGGGAGACTGGCCGGGGCGGGGAAGGAAGCTGAGAAATGAAATGAGGCACGAAGGCTGCACCGAGAGTCTTTTATCAGGTACATCTTCGTTTTTCGAGTGCCTATCATATCACGCAAACCGCTCTTGAAGAGCCCTCCATTTACCCTCTCCCCTAATTAAATGTGCACTTCATTAATGTAAATTGGGGGTTTAATGCTCTTGTTGAAATTCTGAAGAAAGTGCTATGGCCTTGCGAAATGCTTAAGCATCATTGCAAATTAGATTAGGGACCAAGAAAGGCAGTAAAATTAGAATGATAATGGTTGATGTGGCTTCCTGACAGGCGTGACTATTCAGGGATCAATGGGATGGAGAACAGTTTCCCCCAGCCTAAAGCGAAAGGCAGGGACAGACGTCAGCCTACAGATGTGGCTTTTGGAAGCTCTTTCAATTAGTTTAATTTGGTAAATGGTGGGGATTTAGAGGCTCTTAGCCAGTCACACAAGACAAGAATACATTGAAATGTTTTTCCCTTTTTAACATAAAATAGGATTGGCCGCATTTGCATTTCTTAACGCCGGGGTGGGGAGGCGGAGGGGGAGGAGGGGGCTGGGGGGGTGTGTGTGTGTGTATGTGTGTGTTTAACCAACTTGGGGCTTTAAAATGGAAATGCCGGCGCTGGAGCTCGCTGGGAGCCGTGTCGCCGCCGCCCCGCGCGGGGGCTCGCCCGGAGCCGGGCCCCGCCGCCTCCCCCGGCAGCCCCGAGCCCCCAGCGGGGGGACGCCGCGGACCACCGGGAAGGTCCCCGTCCCCCCCCCGCGAAGCACAGCTTGGGTAGCGCTGGAGGGGTGGAGGTGGGGAGCAAAACAGGTCCTTAAACACGGGGGGTGACGGGGGCCTGCTCCGGGGCCCCCCGAATGCAGCTGAGGACCCCCATCTCTCTCCCGAGGGGGTCTGAATCCAGACTGAATCCAGATCGAATGCAAGGACTTGGCTTCGACTCCCCTGCCTTTCCCTCCTGCGGTCTCCTCCCCGTACCGCTTTAACTGCGCGCTTTTGCTCTGCAAAGTCGGTAGCGAAAAGGCAGCTGGACTATGGAAATAGCGCTCCTCTTTGTGCCTCTGCCGGAGCCAGGCGTTGGAGCTTGTGTTTTAAATCCCCTTCCTGGGTAGGTAATTGTAGTTAATGATGTGGAAAACAAGTTCAACAGATACCAAGTGGCGCTGAGACTTGGCTGAGTTCGTGCGAGAAAGACGTAAGAGGAGGGTCCTCCGGACTGAGGATTTCTTCGCTATTAAATGCGCAAATAAAGAAACGGGAACATAAGCTTTTATGGAAGGCTAATGCCTCAGAAACAAATGAAATCGCGCAAAGATGTGCAGCGGTGCATAGGGTGACTCTGAGCGCGCTGACAGCCCAGTACTGGCTGCGTGCAGCAGACCTCTTGAAGTAGGGAGGACCTAAGCTGCAAAGCTGCCTGGCAGTTAACTGGTTTCAAATAACATTCCCTAATCCTCTCTTGACATAAATTAATTCCCATGCTATGAGGGCGTTTGCCAGAGGGAGAGACTCCGCTCGCCAGGAGAGAGCTGTTTGGGATCAGTAGGGTTTGGCTTGGAGGTGCTGCCTGCTGAGATTGGGCAGTTTTTGGGTAGGGTTGGGCAGAGCCACCGGAGGAGCTGGAGCAGCACCGTAAATGGGGTGGCTTCCCTCGTGGGCTTGAGGTACTTGCTCAGCCTCAGGAAGGCATCCCGGTGGAAGCTCAGCAGTTCATAAGTTAGTTCTTGGATGTCGACCGAAGCCTTGCTGGTGGACTCATCTCCACCCCTTTGCAGAAATGCGAGACCAGAAATGCAGTACCAGCTCCAGCTGTCAAACGCCGGAGCGCCAGGCTCTTTTCAGTGGTGCCCGGGGACAGGACAAGAGGCAATGGGCACAAACTTGAACATAGGAAGTTCCACCTAAACATGAGGAGGAACTTCTTTACCCTGAGGGTGACAGAGCACTGGAACAGGCTGCCCAGAGAGGTGGTGGAGTCTCCAACTCTGGAGACATTCAAAACCCGCCTGGACGTGTTCCTGTGTAACCTGCTCTAGGTGACCCTGCTCTGGCAGGGGGGTTGGACTAGATGATCTCCAGAGGTCCCTTCCAACCCTATGATTCTATGATTCTATGACAGATCTGGTAACTCCTCCTCTACTGTGACTCCAAATAGTGTAACGTGTAACTTTGCTCAGTGCTGGGCGGTTTACCTTAAGTAGCCTGTTAAATGACCAGGTTTCTCTTGCTGTGCGTTCCAAAAGCAATCCTAGCTGACTGTCCAAAGGGGTGAGGCCTGGGACGCGAGCAATGACTTTTATACAGCTCAGGATCTAGATGCCCTGTCAGCAGCAGAGGGGAAGCTCCTGCAGAGCCTGGCAGGCCAGTGCCGTGCACGAGCTATTGCTACTGGTCTTTCAATTTCATTAGCACTAAATTCACCTTTACAAAAATTGAATTTTTAAAAACTGCTCGACTTGGCAAGGGCACCAGCTGAAAGATCAAGTTACTGTTTGTAAATGCCAGACATGAATTAATTTAGCAGTGCACTCATCCTGACTTTATGAAAACATATCCCAAATATTGACTTTTTCTTTCTTCAGTCGAACCTTTTTTTCCTTTGACGGCTGAGGCCTCTGTCTGGTACAGTGAGCTGGTATTGAGTCACTGAAGTTTTTTCTTCAGCGTGCTGCTCATTTGGAAGTGTGGACGTGAAGTTGCTAGGTCTCTGCTGCCGCCTGGAGAGTTACGTAAGAGAATTTAATAGCTGCTTTTGGGGAGCTGGGTACTTCCAGTACACTTAGGGCAAGCCTGCAAAAGTCAGAGCTGCGTTACCTTTTAAGTAGAGAGAGGGTAGCATCGTCAACTTTGAAAGAAAACTGTGAATCAAGTCTGGCTGCCAGTTAGCCCAAAACTCCTTGCTGTGGAAGAGGGGACTGGACAGTTGTGCCTTGTTAACCTTAAATGGAAAAAAGGTGGTTAAAAAGAGATGTGTCATTTAAAAAAAAATAAAAATATATATATATATAAGGAAGGCAGATGAACTCCTTGCAAGTCAGAGGCGGGAAGTATCTGAGGGTGCTTTTTCTGTATACCAGTTCACGTCCTGAAAGCTGCAGCTACAGATCCAGAAAGAAGCCTGACAAGCACAAAGTAGGTGAAGGTAAGAGAGCAACCAGCAGGCAGAGCAAGATGGAAGAATAACAGGAAAGGGCCGAGTTAACCGCTTCTTTAGGCAGTCGGTAAGTAATTTGCTCTTGCAGGTCTCACTGCGCCCCCGTGGACAGCCAGCTCTGGGAAGCAGAGGTCTTCCCTGCTGTAAGGGCACGATTAGGTGTGGCCTTGTGGATCACTCTCACTTATTCAGCTGTTAAAGCAGCTTAAACCCTTATAAGAACATTAACATTTGGGTGCCAATACCAGCTTGACCTTTATTCATAAAGTGCAAAGAGTTGGAAGTAGAACAGATTGGTTGCCAGCGATTGCCTTTTATGTGCAGTTTAGAGGCTTTGATTTCTCTCCCCTTTCTTCCTCTAATCTGACATCACTGGCTTGAATATGTTTGTGCTCTAAGTAAACAGGGCCAGTGCAGGCCCCCCTTTTTGAAGAACTCTGTGTGTGTGAGAGAGTGAGGTGGGGGGTGAGGTGACCTTAAAAAAAAAAAAAAAAAAAAAAAAAAGTTTGCCTTTGGAATTAGAGGGTTTAAGAATAGATGGAGGACACCAGGGCTGAATGGAGCTGTGCACAGATCTCCAAGTTGAGCTCCACATCAGTCCTGAGGAGCCCCAGCTATTGATTCCAAATAGCCGGGTACATGGGGAATGAGAATGTCAGGATTTATATTAACTCTCCTGGACTTTTCACTTCATGACATACACAAGAGAGAAACTTGGAGTGAAGCACAACAAGGGTGAAGTGTCTCAAATAGTCACACTGCCTTGTCTGTCAGCCATCTGGGAGCCCCTTGTGTCCTTGTGTTAACCCCAAGGTAGAAGAGGTGCCCGAGACCGGGTATGGTGTTCTTCCTTCTGGTGGTATATTTGCTTTTGAGATCTGCATTTTTCTGTTCTTTACCCATTCTGCATGGCAATGGAGCCAAACCATGGCCAACCCTTTTCCAGAAACATGGCAGGGAACCTGAGAGGAGGAAAGTAGTTGCAGTGTAGAGGGAAATTATGTCTAATGTCTCAGCACAACCAACCAACAGCATTATTGGCTGACACTGTCAAAGCCATTGTACAATGGGGACACCGTGACGCTAATCTCTCAGAGGTATCAGCTTCCTTATAGCTTCGGTAAACCTAGACCTCAGTGCCTACGGGTTCCAGCATTGTCTGGATGTGTGGCTCTTTCTTTGACACTCCCTTTTAAGTCTTTAATACTGATTACAATAGCTTTTCGGTGGTTTTGTTGTAAGACATTTGTCTTTCATAGATCTTGCAGCCTTTTGTTAAAATACGCTTCATCAGGACAGCCATTTTCCAATCACTCTGTTTATGTGTAATATATGGTACAGCCTCCAGAATACATAAAAAAAATAAAAACAACAAAAAAACCACAACAAACAAACAACCAACCCCCACACACACACACGGGACGGCCATTAAAGGTCATCCAGCTATGTCTGCAGTGAGCCTGATAACTTGGCTTTCGTGGGAACATCTTCTAAATCCAGGTTGTCCTTCCATCTTGATGTGAAAGCATCAAGAGATGGAGACTGCCTTGGCTTATTGCTGAGACTGACATTGCGGCAAAGCAATCTTTTTTCTGTGCCGCTTCCCCCAGCATGGGGTTAGTCTTGATTTCTCCAGATATTTGTGTGTCTCGGATACTGTGTAACTGTCATCAGGCGCTATTCCTAATTTAAACCCGGAGTCCTGCCCAGTCCCCTTGTCCTGCACGTCAGCTTACCTCAGGCTTTCTTGCCTTCTGCAGGATTTCAACCGAACCACCGCCCAAAGCATTAATTTCATTAAAAGTGCTTTTTTTGTGCTGACAAAATGTATCTGTATCGGAGGGGGAGGGCTTGAATTTGAACATTTCGAGTCTTACCTGTCACAAGCTATTAGCTGAATTACTTGAAGAAATCCCCTGACAAGTGTAATTGCTGGTTTTGTGTTACAGAGCCTCATGATATTGCCCACAAGAAGGAATTCTTTTACAAAAGCCCCTTCTGTTTAATAGAGTAATTTGTTCCAGTAACAGTGATAATAAAATTGCTGAAATGAAACAGGATTGTTCAATGAGGACCTGAATCCAATTTGCTGTACTAGTACGATTACACTTTTATCTCGGTGTTTACTCATTTGTAGAATTGCCACCAGACTTTTTATACGCAATTAATAGGATTAACGGTTCCCAGGACAGGCAAGACAGCACCCAGGAGCATAGCACCTTATTTTGTGTGTCAGTGACGCATCAGCCTTACGTGGGGCGTCGCCTTAGGGTGCAACGCAGAGGAACAGGCTGGTTGCCTCTCTGTTCTCTGCGACAGGTGGGGGGATCTCATGATATTGGGGTTGTTGGCCCAAAGCACGGTTAACTACTACATCTGTACTGCTGTAAGGTCAGAAGAGTCGCTTCTGGCTTGCTGCTAAGAACAGAAGTTTACTTATGTTTCCTGCGGTGCACGGGGTGGAGGGGGACCCCGGTCCTTTGAATTGAAAACAACTGTGAAACCATTGTTTATTAATGCTTTTTTTTCCTCTTTGCATGACTTATGCAAGGCTTGTGAGCCACAGAAAGGCATAATCTCTGCTTCGTGGTGACTGAGGGAACGTCTGTACAGACACATGTGGATTTCTAACAGAGAAAACTTTGGAGAGGAAAGACGAAGGAGAAGTTCCATAGCATATCGGTGCCTCTGAACCCAGTGTTGCATGATCTCTCTAACTTCAGCTAAGAAAGATCAAATCACCCCGATTTGAAGCTTGCAGGCTCATTAGCTTCACAGCTCACAAATGCAAATAGATGAACAGAAGTTGGCACGTGTTGTTTTCTGGCACGCTCTGGCCAATTCCAAAGCTACAGGGCTGATATTTGGGCTTCTAAAACTGGCGATGTTGGGTGCGTGAGTAGAGAAAGTGACCAGTGATAAAGTGAGCAGAGAAATGATAGTTTACTAACTCCTTAAAGCTTGCCACGAGATGACGTTAGGTGCGAGGCTCAAATGCTCCATCTGTCACTTGAATTCAAGCACAAACATATTTAGCTCCTAATGAGGGAATGCAGGCACACTCTGTGTAGTTATTAATATTCGCTTGCGTCCTGGTGGCACCAGTGCCGCGCTCGCTGCTGCCCACACACATAGCCCGAACAAGCACCGCTCCAAAGAGCTGACAGTGTAAGCAAAAGCATATATAGCCTAAGGATTTGCAATCCTGGAGACAAACCGAAAGCCCCTCTGATATATTATTAACTCAGGGATATAAGCGTATTTCACTAAAAGCTTGACAGATTAACTTGCTAGACGTGATTAAATGCCTAGACTGGGGGAAGGACTCACAAGCTTCCTTTTGGGCACCCCAGTCAGGGCAGGATTTTTTTCAAGGGCCAGCAGGCAGCTCCCAGCTCTGGGGCTGTGAGGGGCTGGCTTGTGCTGAGCGTTCACAGACGATGGGAGCCAAGCGAGTCTGCGGCACGCGTTGGGCTATTTGGAAGAGCCTGCTTTTTCAGAAGGTGGGCGCACCCTGCTCTGGTTAGATGCTTCTGCATGTGGTAAGGGAGTCGGACCTCAGAATCAAACGCTGGCATGCAAAAAGGGTGGTTATAATCAGGCAACTTCTAAACCACTCGTATCTTAACGCAGAAAAAAACAAATGTAGAAATGGTCTGATGGTGCAGTAGTGGAAAACACCAAGGAAGCAGGGAAATCATTTACAGGGTGCCTATTTTGTTGCAAATTTGATCAGGTGAACTTTTAGAGTCTTCACTTGCTGACTTTTTCACTTGGCGGAGATTTGAGGCCCTTTAAAACCAGTAGGAGCCTATAGCTACAGGGGCTGCCTGGAATGCTTGTTGGTGCCCGGGCCATATTACAAGGGTGTGCTACAGGAGAAAGATGTTTATATTTAGTCCAAGGGTGAATAAAGAGATCAGAAGTAATATTAACCAAACGAGGTTGGGGAAAAAAGTCAGGAAGTTATTAGAGGACAGACAGAGGCTAAAAGAAAGGAGGGAAAGAAACAGAAGATCATTCTTTCCACTTCAGCTCAGAAGTATTGTGTTCTCAAAGACGTTCCCTTCTTCCCTTCCAGCTGCAGGTTGGCCACTCTGGCTCTACTGATATAAACAGACTTTTATCACTTGGCCAACCAGTAAAGTATAAATGTTTTACTTGCATGAAAGCTAAAAAAAGAAAAAGACACCGAGGTGGTTGATGTAATGTTCTGAAACAGCCAGAAAGTAACATGTGCTGGTAAACAAAATACGTTACTCTACCACTAAGAAAAATCATTTCCTCTGTACACTTTCCTTTTAAATGTAAGAGGACAAGATGCATAGGCTTGTGAATTTAAGTGTATGTCTGTAGGTCTAAGATACTTATGTCCTGTTCAGTAATTCTTTTTCACGTAGAGGAAGAGTGGGACTATATTTAATGCACAGAACGACAACTCAGAATTACCCGTATTAAGTTTTCACATCTCTTGTGTTCCTGTGTGGCACTGGGCAATAGTCTCTGGACCTTATTTCTCTGCGTAAAAATGGAAATACTTCAATGCCAGCTGGGTTTATCTATACTTTTCATCTGCCAAGACCCTCACTCAGCCTCCTGGGGGTTCTGTGCGTGTTACCAGTGCCAGGCTCTGAGTTCAGCGGTTAAGCCCTAGGGAATGGGGAGGATTATCCTGCCAGTACGGTAACCCAGTTTCCAATCTGTTAATCGTGGCTCGGGGTTGGGAGCTGTTCAAGTTAGCTTTGAGTTAGAGCGTCACCGGTATTTATTGGGGTAAATGAGGAACCTCGGCCTGAAACTTTGGGTGGTGGGTAGAAGAACTGGGGATGTTGTTGTTGCTGGCAGAGGCTTTGACCTGTGAGTAGGGTATCTGGAGTGGAAATGCTGAGTTTTCTTGTCGCTTCTGTTGAGTCGTATCTCTGGTGGAGGTCAGAGCTGGCTTGTGGCAGGTGGTGGGGGAACACTGTCCTCTGCAGGGGACAGCTGCGCCTGCCAGGTGAGGGAGCCTGAGGGGGGGAGTCTGTAGGTGGCTTGAGTAACATCTGCTCCAGTCCCACAGAGTTTTCCCCAGTGCAGTTATTAAATGTGCTGCGTTACGCCAGGGACAGTCCTTGGACACTGAAGAGTGGACTGCCTGGAGATGTCTGTCAGTTGCCAGATTTCTTGATTCACTGCGCTAAGCGTTTGGCAGCAGTTATCAAATACACACACTGTCAAGAATCCTTTCAGCATCTTATGAACTTTGTCGTGTGGACACAAACATCTACTTTCTCTTCCCAAAACCTCAAGCTGCCTTTTCCTCTTGGGGTCAAGCTGAGGAGGGTGAGCAGTGACAGGGATGGTCTGTGGCTCTTAACCTCCTCCTGTACCCCAAGGATGGTCCTCTGATGTGTGGAACAGTTCTCCAGCGCAGAGGGATAGGTACCTCTTCTGAACCACCAGGGATTTCCAGTTTCCACAGCATTATGCCATTCTGCTCTTTACGTGAGAGCTCTCTATCTCCCCAGAAGTCCTTACCGTCTTGCAAAGAGCTTTGGGAACTGATTAAGCAAGCTGATAATAGAATAAATAATAAATGCTAGCCTAGTTCTCAGCTGCCAGCCTTCTTGACCGTCTCTGTTGGACTGCAGTCAGCGTATAAACCCTAGAGCAATAGATTATTCACCATAAAACGTAAAGTCTTCTGCACCTTGGCACTTCGTAAGAACTCTTGCACAGCCTGTCTCAGTCGCTTTCAGTGTCCTGATCAAAGATGATTTCTAGCTTATTAGAGCTAACTACCAATATTTTTTCCTCTAGTACTGTAGCAGTGTCAACTTTGAGTGTTGATACAATGCTGGTCTGTTTGCCAATGTGCTCATATATCATGCGGCTTCACCATTGAAATAAGGTGAATTTAGTCTTTACGGGACTGTTGAGTTTTACATATGGCCTAATCCAGAACCCCGCAGTGTTTTAAAAGAGAGAGGGTCAGGGGGAGGAGAGGTTTTGTGGATTTCTATGCCCTGTGAATTCAGACATCTAAAAGGTCGGGACTGTTAGTGATACTGCTGATAGGCATTTTGCAGTTCCCAGACCTCTGTGCCCTATGCTGACAGCTCAAAACACACGCACACACACCCAAAATTGAGACGTTTCTGGCAGTGGAGCAAGACCCAGCAGAAAGCAAGCTGGCAGAAGGCAGCCACCACCTCTGGGAGGACCACACAAGGCTTGAGGTTTAGACCAGTCTTTATTAATCTTGGTTTCCATAGGTATCACCCTCAGCAGGAACTTGAGTCCTTTTGTAGGTGACATGGGGTATGTAAGAGGTCCTGGCTGTCTCTTCAGCCATGGTGTGGCTACCTTTATACTTCAGGTAGCTTCCTAACCATATTTGCTGTACTTACAGAACGAACTACATGCTAAGTCTCCCTGAAGAGAGGGAGGTGGGTTTGGTCCTGATATTGTGTGAGGGTGCCAGGGTTGGGAAAGGGGTGCGCACTGAAAAGCTTCTGTAAAGGAACATCAGGCCCACTCTTGGGAGAAGAGCGTGGTTAGGACAGAGGGCACTAGGCTGGGCACTTGCTAACTGGTTTATTCTCTCCACGATCACAATAAAATAAGGTTATGCTGTACCTATTGCTGTTTGCGTTGAGTGTGCAGAGGCTCTAACAGATACCAGGGCTCTGCTGTGCTCGGAGCTCTGTTAAAACGTGGTAATATAGGTTTGGAGTTTTTTGAGGATATTTATGCCCTTTTTAAATAAGATCAGATAACTGGTGAGATGAGAAACGGAGCTGAGGAGGGGATACATCCACTGTCAGGCAACAGCTCGATGGCAGAAAAGCGCGTAGCTATGAACTCTCTTGATCCCAGCCCCAGTTTTATACACACTGCACCACACATCCTTCACGGTGAATGGGATTAACAGGCATAACACCCCTCTACAGTGATATTTCTTCTTCACTGGTGTATTGACGCTGTCAAAATGACTTTGAGGTTAAAAAGAGGTGGAAGCTAGAAGTCACTGGACCTTTGCACATCAAATCAGGAGGGCTTTGCCTCTGTTGTTAAGCAAGCAAGCAAGTTCTGGTTGTATACTGAGCTTCAGCAAGCACGTGCGTTCGTACTCAAGGCCAAAATACCAGTGTCAGGGCTCGTTCCTGCTGCACCCAGACTGGGCTTTCTCTTGGCTGCCTTATGTGAAATCCTCTGTCGCCCTCGGGCACCTTGAAGAGCAAGACATGGTGGTATGCTAGAGACGTGAATCAGGCTATAGCGCTGAGCTACATTAGGGAGCTGGAGCCTGTTGCCAAGAATGAAGAGCATTTATTTTGAATATTTTTTTGCCTCACTTGCTCCCCCCCCATACCCAAGCTGTTGGTGACCCTGCTCGGCCCCTTTAAGACCCCCCTCACCATGGAGCTCCTGGTCCCTTTGGCCAGACGTGGCAGGAATGGATGGGCCGTGCGCGGCGGGATCAATTGTAAAAAGTGGAATTAGTCATTCTAAATCATGCAGCTGTGGTCGAAGGGAGCTCTTCTAAAAATCATTAAACAATCATGTATTCCTATTGATTTATTCAAAATACCTTGAGGGAAAGCAGATTAAACACAAGGTAAAAGTAAACTAATGCAGATTAAATGGATGAAGGATGGGCCGATAGTTCCCTAGGTAGTTTTTGTACTAATGAGAGGAAAATTATATGTACACTATTACCAGGATAAAAGGGTCTATTAGAGGTCTTTTGCTTGACATATTTATGTATTTCAAATACTAAGTAGCACAGTGAATTAGGTTTACTCTGGACATTTGTTATTTTTATTGCATCTCCAAGTGATAAACAGGGCTTTCTGTTGAGGGCAGCATGCTGCTTTGCTCAGAAGGCACAACCCTATCTGCATAGCAAAATGCTGAGATGACAATTGCATTTTGGATGCCTTTTATTAGCGATCCAAGTGCAGTTTTACACCCGCTTCTGAGAATTGCAGCCAGCGTTCAAAACGAGGGGTACAGGTATATGTGAGTATTTGTAGCCGCCATCACCCCACCATCTTCCCGTGCTACTCATCTCAAGTGCCGTTCATCCAAAAGCCATGCGACGGCCGTGTGATACACTCGCTATGCCATTTATCCCCTGTCCGTCATGCATGTGCAGCAGCACCCTGAGCACAGCGTGCTGCAGGGAAGATGACATCGTTAAAATACAGTGGAGTTGTCATCTCAGATGCGCTTGCCCTAACTGCGGCTTGTGTTCAAGACGGGCGGGTTCAGACCTTGGAGATGGCCGTATCAAACACAATTGGAAACAGGCCAGCCGTATTTGATGCAATCAAATTCCAGCTTTAATTTAGGCAAGTATCCTCGCTTCTGGTTTATAAAAGTGTCTGAATGTGGTAGAATCAACCACAAGGATATTAAATGCCAGGAGGCATTTTATAATTTTGCAGAAACTCTGAGTCGGAAGCCGTAAAGCTGCAGATAAGGATGTGGCTGCTGACTACAGCCTCATTGCGTTACAGAACCTGTTTCTGCAAAGGCTCCACTAAGTATGTTGTTAGGAAAAAAAAAAAAAAAAAGAAAATACATTACCTTTATTAAAGTGTATAGTAGATCAAGTATTTGCCTATATATATGCAGAATGGTATATGAAGCAATCATAATTTTACGTGGATCAGTTGTCTACCTCATCTACTCTTCTAATTATTGCTTTTCTTGAATCACGTATCTAAAGTAACGCACAAAGCTAAACCTTGTTGTGATAGCCGGATGAAAAGTTCAAAAACCACACTGATGGGTAATTTTGTTATATGTTACGCTTGATTAAAATATAGCTAATAAGCTGCAGATGCTATTTACAGAACTTAAGGGTTTAATATGTAATTTGTTACGTGTACATATACCACAAGTTATAGACCCTGTTATGGCCTTGTCAGTATAGAAAGAGTACGATACAAGAAGGCCTGAATCTAGGACACACAAAGGTCAACTCACTTAAGGAGTGGAAACATTTTAGGCAACAAAGATTTCATTAAGTATAAATTACTCACCAAGTTACTCACCAGCGCTTCTCTAATAACGTGGTGGTACAGATGGTGGCATTTGCGTGCTTGGGAAGGGTCTCTGCCTTGGATGAACTGGTTAGCCTGGCTATGGTGCGCAGCAAAATCCTGGGCTATGGAAGTCCATGGGGATCCCGTGAGTATTTCTCTGCCCTTTGGCAAGTGTCGCCCTGTGTAGTTGGACATCTGGTCTTGTGAGAAAAGAGTCTGTGATTTTTGGTGAGACACCTCGTGGAAAGCTTTCACAATTGGAGATACGTTTGCACACGTTGTTTGTAGGATTTGATTTTGTGTCGAAATGTGATTATATTTTGCAAGCTTGTCTTCAAAGCAAATATTTTTGGCTTTGAACAAAGAGTGTCTGCTTCATAGTAAATATTGTTTTCCTAAGTCAAATATAGATATTGGAGTCAAACATTGCTAAGGATGTATAGTAAGTTGGTGGGTTCCTAGGAGTGCGTGGCAATGGAGAAACAACATGACACTGATACTCAACCCAGCAGCAAGAGAGGAGTTGTCTCCACTTACCCATCCTGTGAGTTCTGCTTCTGTTGAGGGGTACCTGTGCACACAAGGCAGTGTGGTGACATCAGGGTACAGCAGCCCTTGCTGGTCTCCATGCTATTCATGGCTTGCATTCTTCCCGCATCTGGTATTTTGAGTATCGCTGCTATGTCCCCATACCAGCGCCCATGAGTGCCGGGAGGTCTAGCCTCTGCTCAGCCATGTCAGATAAGGCGAAACACAGGTGTGTCAGCGGAAAAGATGTCCTTGCCAGTCCTAGCTGGTCGCACCTGCTGAGTTTGGCTCCGCAGCTAAGCTGCGACTTCCGCATGCGTTTGTGGACAAAGAGAGCCTCTGCGTGCAGCTGAATTTCTTCCTGGCTGCACAGAGGAATGGGAGAAGAAAAAAGGTTTCCCTTTCACCATCCTGCACCGTCTCTGAGCTCGGTGTGGGGAAGAAGTGCTGGCCATTTTATGTTGGTCTCTTGGGGCAAGCAGGGAGGAGGTGCTAGGGGCATTATTGGGTGCTGGCATAGAAGATCCCCAGCTTTGACTTAGATTGCTTCACAGTATGGTCTCAGGCATAACCTGCCACATCTTCTGGTTGCAGAGCAGAAGGGCAGGCAAGGAGAACATGTCATTTGGAGCTCTCACATGCCTGTGATCCTGGATTAAACTCAAGTGGTTCAAATGCTTCTACCCACAAGGGGAGGGAGAGGTTGCCACCACATGGCAGGGGTCTGAGCTGCTGGGGAAGTGGCTTCTGAGCTGCTGCAACTCATAGGCCATTGTGTTATGCCAAAGCCATGCTGACCACTCAAAACTTGAAGATAAAACCGGACACTTAGGCGCCATTTCAGGAGTATTTGATAACTTTTGTTGTGTAGGGTGATGCTTTGTCAGACAGTCTGACACCCAGTTTAGTCAACTAATTTTAATCTGTGCATGTCATTTATTAGGTCCTCCCTCGCTTCCTGGTGCAGCATAGCCAAGTCCTCCTCCTTAGTCAGGGCAGACTGAAGGGTGAATTTAGGTCTCTTGTTTATTATTTTTTCACTCTGAAAATACTTTTCAAAATCACGTTGTTCATAAGGAGATCTGTACCTTGGTTAACAACATGGAGGTTTCATTTCTGTTAGTTTCCAAGTGTAAGGCTTATCTAGCAGCAGTACCTAGAAGCACATACAGAAAAACGGTTTTTGTTTATGCATGCAAATGTTTGGTGTTTCTGGACATTTAATGGACTGCAGAACATAATGAGTCTCTCTTTCCTTGTACCCGTGAGTGCCTGCGGCAGAACTCGGTATGGGAGGGGGAGCGGTGGCGGCAGTGGGATGTAATGCCAAAATACCTCAGGGTTTAAAATGAGCTCTCAGATGACTACGGGTATTGCCAGATGACAGAAACAGAAGGGTAACAGCAATACTCTGCAACTGCAAGCAGTGAGCTGGCCAGTAGGCTCTAGGGTCCGCCCTGTTTTGAAGGAAAAAAACCCTAGTCGAGTGCCTGCGTGGAGGTCCGGGTTTTCAGCCGGGTGCAGCCCTCCCTTTCAGCCCGCAGAGAATCAGCCCCATTCACCACTGTTCCTTTTCAGAGCTCTACTGTTCACCTTCCCATGGAAGATCTCGGAGTTGAAGAATGAGCTCTTTCAAATTTCTTTTCTTAGAGTTGATCCAACATTACCTTGGAGAGAGGGGGAAAAAAAAAATATTAACTTTCTAGGCCCCTGTGTTCAGAACAGCAGAACTTAGTTCAAAATGTTTTCAGGTTTTGCTAGGTCGCTTTCCATCAAGTCCTTTCAGTAGGATCTTGACCTCTTAAGCTCCATACATATCACTTGGTGTATTCTTTTTTTTAATTAAGAGCTATGTATGGGGGAATTGAGACAGTGGACTGCAGGAACTCGCTCAGCTACAAGAAGATGTGATTCCCTGAAGAAGGCAGGACAAGCATTGGTGAGAATGGGCATCGCAGTCGTCCACAGTAGAGCCCCTGAACCTGGTTCAAGCTGTGCTCAGCCCAGCAAGGAGGGAAAGGAGTGGCCTTTCGAAGGCGTCAATAGCACCTAAAGTATAGTGGCAGGCAGAAAGAGAAAGGGAGAGTTCGGTGAACAGCCTCATCAAAAGTGTGAAAAACCTGGCTTTCCCAGTAGAGAGGGAAGGGGTTCCTGACATTGTAACTCGCGGCCAGACAAAAAGCAGTTGCAACTGGCATGGGAAAGTCTGCGTGTGAGCCAAAGTAAATAGCAGAATACTTCAGATGATTGACTTAATTACTTCTTGAAAAATATGAATATAGCCTGATATTTATTTTTTTTTTACAATAATTTATTGATGTGTCAATAACTGGATATTTGTTTCCCTTGGCTGTTTCAGGGACCTGTCCTGACTGCCAGTGCCAGTTCAGCCTGGGTCTCTGTTCTGCAGGAAGATAAAACTGTAGGAATTGTCAGACTTGATCAGAGCAGGCAGTGCATCTGATCAACTATCCTGTCACCAGTTTACTTATAATATAAAGGAAGGGGTTGTTTGCTTTTGTTTTTTTTTTTCTTCTTGCTGCTCTTTAGCAACTTCAAAACCTCCCTGCTCTACATCTCTGACCTTGCTGTTCAGGCTGCCTCTAGCCAGAGCAGAGGGAGAGAAGTGTCTCCAAAAAACCCGGTTCATCCCACCTTTGTTAAACATCTGTTCCTGGATGGGAATTCAGTCCCAAAGTCTGGCTTCAGAAGCATGACTTCAAACGATAGTTGCATTAGAGGAATCCAGGAGTAAATGTAATGAGAGCTTGCCAAATAACACCAAACAGAAAAGAAATACCAATTTGAGGGACAAGAGGGGAAAAAAGTTTCTACAGTCAGAGCTTTGTATCTTGTACAGTGGTCTGTCTTGGATGATTTCTGTGTAGGTATTGTATGGATATGAGGAAATATAACCTGTCGCCCTGCCTGACCCAGAATCTGTCTTTCTATTCACCCATCCATTGCAGGGGAAAAAGACCTGCATTTTTTTCCCCCTCTCCCTATGTATATGGGGTGCTATTTTTGTTGGCATGGCGGTAATGCAGCCTCTAAACAAAGCCATCTATCAGCCTGTGAAGAGACGGAAAATCCCCTCTGTAAGTGAAGCTGTTGCAAGGCAGTTCCCAACAGGTATGTACTGAAAGTAGAGAGGAGCTTGAGGAATTGCAAGCAGTACAAACGCTTCCCTACTTAGCTTCGCGACCGAGGAAGACACAGAGGAGTAGGATGGCTTTTTTTAATGAGTTGATAGTAAACCATGGGGATTATGTGATGTGCACGCTTTCACAAGGCATCGTGAGAAGCATCGAGAAAAAAGTGAACCCATCAAACACCTGCTGCTGCCTGGAGAGCAACTGCTGCTAATCCTGTGCTTGCTACAAGTCCCAGAGGACCTTCATGAACTTCAGAAGGCCTCAGAGCCCTGCACTTTTTTATGCATAAGATGGTGTCTTTTGCATTGTAACAAGCTGTGATGCTCTGCTGCGTCGTACTGAAGTTCTCAACTCTTGGCGCAGTGGTAGGAAAATAATAGGCAGAGTTAGGTGGAGACTGACTGTCCAAGTGCCCCTTTGGACCATTCTTTGTTTGGTTGCAGGGCCTGTTATGAATCAAGATCTTAACAGCTGTTGGGTATCCACATAAAAAAAAAACAAAAGAAACATTTAATATGATCAGTATCAGATGTGATTTTATGCCAAGCAGTTCCAAGTGCTACTGATGGCTTCTCTGGCTTAGCATACAGTCATTGGAAAAAACATCGTTATATGGTGAATGATTAGGGTACCTGGAACGTGAGACTTGATTTGTGAGGGCTTATGTTATTCAACATTAAGCAAGCAATAATTCTGTATGCCCATAAGCTGTCAGCCCAGGTCCTTCCCCGGAAAAGTGTCAAGCAAAGCTCAGATTCATGTTTTGATGACATGAAATGTTTTGTGCCTTTTTGCCTGAGGCCCGATATTTGTCACAGCCTAGACAGCAGTGACAAAAAACATGAGGCATGGGATCTTTATAAAGAATGGTGGTATTTGTCAGTCTCTTGGATCCAGAATATTTTTACTGGGTTTAACCCTGCCCAGTTGATGTCCTAGGGCAGGTTAGTTTGATGCTTTTAAACAATTAAGCATCGATGAATAATGGCAAATATTTTCTTGCAAAATCTGATAGGTTTATCTAACTCAGTTTTTCAAGTCAGGCATCTTGGTATTAAGCAGAGAGATGTAGGTCATTATTTTCCCTATCGGAATTATTGCCTCTTTAAATTTTGTTACGGCCAAGCAATGACTTTTTGTTTTTTATAAGGAACAAGCAGACTTGTGTACAATAACCATTGTCAATGGGCTGTATCATCTGGCAACACTGAACGTACTCAGTGGATTAAAAACTAAAAGGCTGTCACGATCTGTATGACTGTGGTGATATCTCACTTCCTTCTCTTGGCTCCTCTCGATGTGCAAGAAATCCCAGTACTATGCTAGATCGTTCTTCCAGCTGGAAAACTGTCCTGCAACATCAGTGCCGAAGAGCTGTGTTTGGCAGACACTGTTCAGCGCTCCACCTTCCTTTGGGGGCAAAAAAAGATGAAACAAAACGCAAGATCTGTTAGCCACAGAATTTGTAAAATAAGACTCATTAACACAAATCATGGCCCAGAACCCTTGAATGTGCAAGTATGTTCTCAACTGATTTCAGTGGGTTTTGGATAAGGCCATCATGAGATGTATGATTGTACCTGTGCTGCCAGTTATCATGTATATATTTGTGTTTACGTAGGATTTTTTTCCCTTCCATGCAGTCCTATCTTTCTATCCTGCTCTGAGGTTCCCGTTCATTTTATAGTTTAAGAATAACGCCACGTGTATACAGTTAAGGGTCTCACTTGAATTGTAAGCCACAAAACAAAATCTGACCTGCGTGAAAAACAAAGCTTGTATTCAGACACAAAACCCTTCAACAATGACAAAGGAAATACTGAAAAATTACTGGTGAAGCAAATTGTTTCTTGGATGAAGTGCCCTTATTGAGAATTTGTCCTGGCACGAAAACCCTTTTCCAAATTCATCTCATGCCTCATGTCTGAAGCAAGGACAAGCATGGAAAAGGTGTTCCTATTTGACAGAGACAGAATTCTTGATGCTCTCCTTCAGTTCTCATATCTTTAATTTTCTGCCTTTCACATTAATTCAGCTTTCAAAATTCTTCGTGCAGATCCAATATGAACCACTGCAGCAGAGACTGAGCAAAAGCTCCGGTCAGAACCAAGTTACATTCCTAGTACCGAGTAGAAAAACTGTACAGAAAAACCCTGTAAAGCCACTCTCGTGCTGCCAGGTGAGCTATCACAGATCTGATTTCATCAGCTGAAGCTGTCAGTGCCCTTTCACCAGGAGCATCTGTGCCAGTTCAGTTACTAGAAGCAGGCTTGAGCCCCGACCCATGCTCTGGGGGACAGGATTCAGGGAGGTCAAGGTGGGTCATGCTAGAATGCCTGACTGTGGAGCTGGGCTTGTGTTGGGCTCTAGCTGAGCTTCATGTGGAGCTGCAACCCCTTCCAGGAGGTAGCAACAAATGGTTGCAAGGGCAGCCAGAAGCTGCAGCTGTTTGCTCTGTGGACAGGCAGAGCAAGGGAAAGGGCGGAGTGATATTCTTCAAGGTTGGATGTTGGTGTGGTTGTGGTGGTGGTACATCTGTTGGTGGTACCAGCAGATGATACCAGTTAACTACTGGTAGCTGATAAGACAAGGGAGGTAGGGGGTTCTGTGCAACTATGAGGTCTACAGCCTCAGCATGTAGTCTGAATGTCACATAGGCCCTGGCCCACCTCTCGTTAATCTGGGCATGGGAACTTCAGGTACTGGCCCTGATTTAGCAGACAGCCTGGATGGTCTGCATATTGATAAAATCATAGAATATCTCAAGTTGGAAGGGACTGATAAGGATCATCAAGTCCAATGTTCTACTCCTTGCACAACTACCTAAAATTAAACCATATGACTAACAGAGTCATTCAGATGCTCCTTGAACTCTGACAGGCTTGGTGCTGTGACCACATCCCTGGAGAGCCTGTTCCAGTGACCAGCCACCCTTTCAGTGAAGAACCTTTTCCTCATGTCCAATCTGAACTTCCCCTGATGCAGCTTCGTTCCGTTTCCTCGTGTCCTATCACTGGTCATCAGAGAGAGGATATCAGCCACCTGCCCTTCTGCTGCCTGCCATGAGGAAGTTGTAGACTGTGATGAGGTCACATCTCAGCCTTCTCTTCTCCAAGCTGAACGAACTAAGTGACCCCAGCTGCTCCTCATAAGTCTTGCCCTTAAGACATTTCAGTATCTTGGTTGCCCTCCTCTGGACACGCTCTGAGAGTCTGATGTCCTCCTTATATTGAGGTGCCCAAAACTGCACGCAGTACTCAAAGTGGGGCTACACCAGTAGCGTAGAGTGGGACAATCACCTCCCTTCACCTGTGCTGTTCTTGTTGCGCCCCAGGACATGGTTGGGCCTTTTGGCCGTCAAGGTACACTGTTGACTCATGTTCAACTTGCCATTAGCCCAAACCCCTGGATCTCTATCAGCAGGGCTGCTCTCCAGCCTCTCATCCCCCAGTTTGTGTAAACTGGATTACCCTGTCCCAGGTGGAGAATCTGTATCTTGCTCAGTAAAATACTCATCGCTGCAGCTGTTGCTTCTGAAGGTCCAAATGGTGGCTTTGCCTGATGCTTTGAAGGGCAATAGCCATACAGAGGTGTTTAGAGAATCTCAGTGGTTTATCTCTTCTTACAGTGGAAAAGAGTACAAATTTGGCTCATTTATTTCTCCTGCTACTACTTATTAGTACCGATTTCCCGGTTGATGCAGTGGGACTGGTGGAGATAAAGCTCTGTTCATTCTGCCTTTTCTCTGTCCACATGCAGGCTGTTCCCCTGAGCACAGAGCCAAGGGATATTTGAAGAGAGGAGCACCTCACATCTCTTTATTCTCCTTTGTGTTACTTTGCTGGCCAACTCCTCTCCTTAAAAGTCAAGACAAGTAATCGCTATAAGCTGTCACAGGCTGTTTCCTCACCTATGTCGTATTCAAACAAGGGAACAACTTTCATCGTCTTTCAAGTACAGGAAATATATTATGGATGTTTCCGAGTAATTAAAAGTCGGAAGAGGGAATGCTGAGGACTGTAGCGAGCTCAAGAAAATTCAGCTCTGTTAAAGAAAGGCTATATATTTTTATGTTCATGAAGTTTTAACATCTCCCAGTCTCACCTCAGCAGATTTCATTTTCTTGGAATAAATTGTTAGCATTTGTATAACATTGACGTGATTATTTTGGAGGCTCTTTGAGAGGAGGTTTTGCTTCAGAGCTCAAACAAGAGTGTTTGAGTGAATGTTTGGCTCCAACATGATTATTTTTTTTTTTTTTCAATGTACCTGTGAAGACCTCTGGCTTCCTGTACAAAACTAAAATGATGAGACAGACTAGCTTTCCAAATCTGCAGTATCCTCACCGTCCCCCAACTGACACTCCTGAGAAGGGGTGTCTGATCACTGCATATTCCCATGCACGAAAACAACCTGAAGAAGAAAACTGGACAAAGCTCAGGTAGTTCTTCACTAAAAAAGTGTTGTCATCTTATTTCTCTGTCTCCTGCCCTTACCAACCTTTCTTTGTTAGTTGATCTGGATGTTAGCTTGAGTGCTTCATCTGAATGCTCTTCTAGTGATAGCGGTGGAAAGTGCTTGGCTTTGGAAAAGCCCACACACTACATCCGTTAGAGCTTTTCCAAGCAAAATCCATGATCATTTGTCCATGGAAATGATGTAGGAGACACGATTATTTTTTGCTGTGAGAGAAGGAGAAGCCATGTTCTTTGCTACACGTGAATTTAGTTCCTTGAGCCATGGAGAAGGTGGCTCTTTGGATCTGTACGGTGATTCATCAAAACATATGCCTCTGTGGGATGTTATAGGAAATGAAACGACACTTTCCATTTGCTATTGGAATGGAACCGACACCAACAGCGTTTCTCCTGGGTGATCACCCTAGAGAGGTCAAAGATGGGAAGAAAGCACCACAACTCACTCCAGATTGATACCTACATGTTGTCCACACACAAAAAAAAAAAAAAAGAACAGAGGAGAGATAAGATGGTATGAATAAACTGTCATGTCTGCTAGGCCTGCAGATAAACGGTGACAAACTGAAAACACAACGGAAATGAGTTGGATCTGACTGTAAATGCAGCAGTACCGCTGATGCTGAGCAAGTACCTCTAGAATGAAAGTGCGTCCTGAAATGGCTTGTTGAACGGTGTTGCTTGAAGCCAGGGTGATAGGCGATGCTTTAGATACTCCATGCTGTCAGGGGCTTTGGGGCTTTGTTGTTTGCTGCTTACACTGATTACCCACTCGTGCTTTTCCTTGTTCTGGTGATGGCGTGTCATTACTTGCCTCCTGCACCGAGAAACACTTTCAGATGCCTTTCTTCCAGCCGGTGCGCAAGCCTTTGTCCTGCCTTCTCTCCCGGGCTCAGCTCCCTGCAGGTCTGGGACAAGCTGCTTGCAGACCAAGGTAATACAGCGTTCCTGGTATCAGGAAACCTCAAAGCTACGCGTTTGGCTCTCTTCCTTGCCTTTCATTTCTCCCTCTGTTTTATATGTATATAAAAAGTCTTTTAGCTCTTTGTGACAAGGATTAGGTATAACAATACCTGCAAAGTGTTTAACAGTACGCTAGAAGAACGGGACACAGTGTCGGGGTCCTTCAACTACACAAAGAGAATGCTGATTAGTAGTAGTGACTTAATTGCCTTAATTTGGGTTTGCGTTTCTTGACACTGATATATGAAAAATCATTTAAGGGCACTGTGGTGGTTTTATTAGTAGTATTATTTTTATTATATGGCATATATAATATTTTATTATAGACTGTTCCCTAGGATTTTTAGGTACCTAGCCAAAATCTAGCTGTGTTCTCAATGGAACCAAGAGTTCTCCCGCCCTTATAACCAAGTCAGTTTTGGATGTGGTGCTCCCAGTAGGGACGTTAACCATTTAAAAAGTCAGTGGCAGGTCGAAGTTGGACTTCTCTTCATGAACCGGGATCCTTAACCGTGTGTGTGTGTGTTTAATAGCCTAAGCCGTATGCAATGAGCAGCTCACTTTGCCTAACTGGCTGAAATGGCAGCAACTCCAACTTGAGGAGGAGCAAAAATAGCACGAAGTTAGCAGAGTGCGCTTTAGGATGTCGTCTGATGGCTTCTCTGAGCAGCAGCTCTGTTGCCCTTGTGTGTGTGTCTACCTGGAACTGTATTGCTACCAGATGGATGCGAGGTGAGGTGAAACGAGTCTGGGTGTGCACTCTGACTGTGTGCATATAAGAAAAGCAGAAGAACCATGTGACAAAAAGCTGAAGTTACTAATACAGTCATAATTTCTCAACGGAAAACATATTCTTTAAAACTGTTTTCACAGACAAAAATTGAAAATATTGTGCGACTGTCCACAGTAGCTAGAAATGTGAATGCTTATTGGAATAAAAGGAGCTTGACAAGCTACAAAATTCCTGCTCATGCATTCAGTACAGTTACGGTCCTAGCACACACACTTACACACGCATCTGCAAGCAGAAAAGATGCGATACGTCAGAGAAGCTCTCGCTGTTTGCCAGAGGTCTTAAGGGGATCTTCTATTTCATTCGGTAGTAATGCCCTTTTTGTTGACAAAAGTAAATTGATGACAGGCAAGAGGGAAGCATTTGGTGGAAAAATTCTGTTGACCCTTCTCAGATTGAATTTGACCACAGAACAGGATACCAGCAGTTGCAGAAATGATAGATTATTGTAATGACCGGCAGAGTGGCCTTTTGGCATGTTTAAATGGCAATAAATTTCACTAGGAAGAGGGCAATTTAACTACTTTAGGGCAGTGAGGATACTCTTTGTTTGAGGTGTAAATAAATTGCGGTTCATTAACAGTGCACATATTACGCTAACGGTGCAACTCTAAAGCAGGGGATGTTAATATTTAATTTAATTTAAGCAGGTATGCTTTGCCTGTTTGAGGTTTGGGTTTGGGTTTTTTTTTTTTGGGGGGGGGGTGGGGTGTTTTTTTGTTTGTTTTAACTCCAGACTTTGGTAAATTTGGGTGACAATTTTTGAGAAGCCCTTTAACTTCCTAAGGCCCATGCGTGCACAGCTCCAGTAATCCCAAATAAACCAGGCTGCACAACAGAGGATATCTGCTTGGGTTGACTTTTCCAGCCAGTATAAATAACTGTGCCAGTTGGTACCACTTTACACCAGCAAAACCTCCAGCTTTTGGTATGTGGTGTTAAATATTAATTGAGTAGTCGTAGAAACGCGTGGAGCCAAAGCCTTATCGGTTACATGGGTGCAAAACCAAGGAAAGGCACTGAATTTAGCAGGTGGCAGCAGAACCACAGAGACGTTACTGCTGGCAGAATGTATTTCTCATCTTTTACCTTGACTCTGAAATTCCCTCTCTCCCTCGCTCATTATTTTGGCACAGTTCCTTGCTGAACTCTGCTGTTCGGGGAAGAGAAGCAGGGGTAGGGAGGAGACGTACCCGATGCAGTTTGACATTTCCTCAGAAAGATTGTATTAAAATCCACTTACATTTAGAGCGCACTCTCATTTTGGAATGCTAATAAGGCATCGTTTCATCAAGGTAAAGGGAGCAAAATCTAATCAAACCAAAGACCAGCTCGCCTTGCTGTTGACTGTGTTCCTGAAACATCATTTTAAAAGGTTGCTTTTAAGCGTAGCTAAAAATGACAGACTTAACAAAAGTTTATAAATAACCGAGTCACTTGGCTACTTACCTCTGTCTGTAATAAGTGAGCCTTATTTCTTTTTTAAAGATTTTTGGGGCTGGCTATGAGCTCATATCCATGCTGCTGTTTACACCAGCAGGCAACCATTCCCCCAGGATCATGTTCAAGTGACGGGAAGGCAAGGTTTCTCCAATGCTTGGCCACTATCTCAAATAACGGGAGCTTGGCCATGACTTCTCTTCTGGCTTTGAAAAACCAAACCTCAATGGAGGAGTCATTTAAAAATCTAGTTGCTGTAAAGCCAGACAAATCAAGGAGAAGTGGTCCCTAATAAACGTCATTCCAGAGCCAGGTTTATAAAGAAATGACTAAGGAGTTGTTTAGGGGGGGGCGGGGGGGGAAGTCTTGAGATAGTTTGGACAATCCTTTCAACAACGCATGTAAAATAAAAAAGGTACTTCCAAAATTGAATGATAAAAGTAAAGTATTCAACCCCAGGCAGCTCAGGGATTGCTGTGGAAGAAATCGGGGGTGTAACGGTAGGTGTGTGTGACAGGCAGACCAGCACGCTGGTATCTTGAGATGGCAACTTGGTGAGGAAATAGGGCAGGGCTATGCACAGGACGTGGAAAGTGAAGACAAGGGATGCAAGAAGGGAAGTGCCAAAAAAAGATGTGTAGGACTCATAGCTGGTTGAAGCTAGTGTGACTGGAATTCCTACTATTCTGCAGAGAGTATTTTTTTTTAACACAGCTCCCAGGTGCCTTCTAGCACTGCATGAAACGGTGTGACTGATGGGCTGCTGGCTGCTCTACCTGCCCCTGGTGTGGGAAAGACTGCTAGCAAAGAGGGAAAGGGGCACCGTAGCAGAATCTGCTACTGGCCCTCCTAAACAGGGCAGTTCTCATCTGAATTTAGTCATGGTCCTGATTAGTAGGCTTTGAGTAGCTACTTTAGACAAGGCATCTCCCTGAGAAAGTCTCCATCTGCGCCGCAGCCTCCCAACAACCATCTACTGTTCACAAACACGTTCGGGTTGGTAGGGGGACCAGAAGATTGACCAAGATAACAAATGGGTTCAAAGGCCCAGGGATAATGGGGTAATTAAGGTATGGCCTTTGGGTGTGACGCAGCGGGTTCCTTAGATAAGATAAATCCAGAAGACTGAGGGATCCCGTGATCAGGGAGCGAATGTGAATTCCTTGATGGGAGTATTCCACGTTTTGCTACTGTACGGGTACCTGCGCGGTCTTAGGGCAATCGTTCAAGCTCTCCAGCACTTCCCCGAGTGTCTTGCGGATGGCTTGTCAAGATGCCCAGTTAATACTGAGCACCGGTTTAAGGAGTGAACGCCTCTAGAAAGTTTCCCAAGCGCGATGCTGGTTTCTGTGCACGCTAAGGGTGAGAGAGTTTTCTGGGGGAGGGTGTTAGATCGGTCCCCTCAGGTTACAGCGGTGAAGCTGGCTTTTTGCCACTGTGATCCAGCAAGGCGCAACTGCTGCTGGGCGCAACGTTTCTGCTGGGTTTTTCTGTCTTCATCGATGCGGAATAGTTTCTTATTAAAGCTTGTAACAGAGAGAGAAAAGACGGGCATTGGGAGTTTGCTGTTCCTGCTGTACTGCTGGAAAGGAGATTTGGAGAGTTGAGTGACTTTTCCCTCTCTCGTGTAAGCCACATACCAAACCCAGGGGGTGCATCTGCACCTCTTATGTCCCCATCCAGCTCAGGCTGTTAGCCACAGGAACGTTTTTATATCTTGTTTTCTTTCTTTGTTTTCACTTAGGAAGATTTCTCAACCAATGAAACTATTTTAGCTTCCCCCCCCCCGCAGTGATTAAAGTCGGAGGCTGAAGATTGCATTTAAGCAAACCATGATTACAGATGGTTCACGCAAGCTCCTTCCTTTCAGTTCCAGGGAAGAAAATACCATTATTGGCAATACATTCTTCTGATTCATTCCTTTTGTGCCCATGGCCCATTTAAGGTTTGTACCCTCTAGAAGGTCAAGGTTGCTCTTTTTTATTACAGTAGCATATTGTTGTAATGCTACCAATGCATGTCGAAAGAGAAAGAAGCACACCATACAGCATTGTTCTGGTTTTGGTAGCAGAGAATAACAATATCGGCTCTGAAAGCTTTTTGAGGAATGAGGAGTAGCAAAAAAAAAACCCCATTTCGTAGTTGATGCCTGTCCTGATTCTATCACATCACCCTCCTGAGCTTAGATTTTATTACTTATTATTTGTATTAATGATTATTTATATTCACTGTCATTTATACTTATTGTTTATTTATGGTTATAACACACTCATCATACAATATTAACCAACCTATAACACTGTCATTGATGGCTGTTTTTTCATTATCCTTCATGAATATTTTAGTGTAGTCTGCCCAATTCTTCTATTTTAGAAAAATGTTCGGATGCGCTATGTTGTGAAGTCGTGTGAATACTGAGCTATATGTCCAAATGCTGTTCATTACCTCTCCTCAGCCTTATTTAGATTTGGGTTATGACAAACGTGTACTGATAGGAAGAATCAGCCGTACATGTATAATGATGGTGTTATTGAGTAGCCTATGCTATAATTACCTCTTACTTGTGAAATTAAAATAAGAGTTGAAGTTCGCCCCCTTTTTTTTTTTTTAAATTTTAGGAAAAAGACAGAAGCTTTGATTTTAGAATTGAATTTCCTAGACGGTTCCATATCTTAAATTATCTGGTGTTCATTATTGCACTTCCTTCACCCTCAGGGACAGAAGAAGGGCTTTGCTGGATCAAACTTACTGAGTGTAGTATCTTGACAATGCAAGAAGACAGGAAAAAACTATGCACTGCAGTGCAATGCTGCTTTATCAAGCTATCGGTTATCAAAATAGCTCGTTAACCAAAAGGCTGTTGGTTTAGCCAGTAGTTGGAGGAGGAGGAAGAAACCTTTTTTAAAAGGTTTCTTCTCCCTCCCTGAAACCACTCCTGCGCCTACTGCGACATAAAGAACCCCCTAAATTATCCAAACTTCTCCCAGCTAGAAATCCTTTTCCTTGCTGCTCTCACATAGAGCTCTTGCCCCACAAGGTGTGAATTTTTGAGCAGGGACCATGGTCAAGACAGGCTCAGTCCCCTTGAGGGTTTTCCAGCCCTAAACCTGGGGTATCCTTTTCTGATGCTACTTACCCTGCGTGGGGAATTTTCCCTTCTTCTCTGAGGATACCTACTGAGAGCTGTTGCAGCCCTCGTAAGGATTAAGCCTCTCTCTCCAGTAAAATACTGTGCTTCCATTATCACGGCACCATAAGCTAACCACCGGGGATGGGATCCTGTGGGGAGCCGGGCTCTGTCCTCCTGCTGTTCACATCGATGCTCGGATGGACTTTGCTGGGAGGAGGCTTTCGGCTGCTGTGGAAACGAAGGGGAGGAGCGCAGCACCATTCTCAAGGCCCTTTTGAAAACACGCCATGGTTGAAGCGTGCCAGGCGGATCGGCACGATAGACCAGATGTGTGTTTTGCAAATTAATGAAATGCCTTTTGAAATGCTTTTAAGTAAATGAGAGTTAAATTCACCCTAATTGCATTAGCCTCTATGGAGAACAGTGTCTATTCAGGGTCACGTCAGTCTGGTTTTCAGACGCGTTCGGCACCTTGCAAACCAGGCTCCTCTGTACAGGGAGGGGAAGGAGGATGGACGCAAGGGTGCCCAAGCAGCGCCCTGATCCTGCAAGGTGCAGAGGGACAGTGCTGGGCACCCAGTGGAATAAATGAGAGGTCATGATTTGCCTGCCGGGAGCTTTGAGTCATGTGGGAGTCGAGCGGGGGCCAGGGTCAGCCCCACGGGATGCTCAGTGTGCTCTTGGGGGCCCAGCGGGGCTCCCCAGCCATGGGTGCAGGCGCCACCCGGGTGGTGCTGAGCATCCTCCAGGATCCGCCGCCTGCAGACCTCCTGGGGACAGGAGAGGTGGACAGGGAGCGTGACGGCAAAGTGCTAGACGGCTTCTCCATCACCAGGGCCACCGCCTTCATCTTCGTCGTGGTCCGCTCTCTTTTTTTCAGATGGCACTTTGACAGAAGATTAATTCAAGTCAGCTGCTGAAAATAATTATTGCATTATGGGAGCAGTAATCATTATTTAGAACATGATTAAATATGTCTGCGTCTATTGACTCTGCCTATGATTTATGTATTTGTTTAGTCAATAGTCTAATGTAAATGATGTAATTAATTATAGATGGTGGTGTCAGGTCATTGGTAAAAACAATCTGATGAGAACAAGGGCTCTGTTTTTTCCTGACAGATGCAGAGGGAGGGCGGGAGGGACGGGCAGAGTTGAGGGAATTCCAGGGGAACTTTTTCATGTGTGAATGGCGGCTGGGATCTCAATTTGCATGTTGTCTTTCTCTTGTTCAGCATTCGTTTAGAAATTGAAATAACTTGTTAAGCAAAGGGGAAGGGAACACATGATTGCAAAGAGGACACCTGGGAGTAGTGACGGCGAACAGCTAAAGAGCCAGCTGCTCCCTAACACGAGAGAGCGTGCCACTATCATTTACCGCTTCATAAAATTAAATGTTTTCCAAATTAAATCAGTAGGCAGCATGCAGGAAGACCTACTATCTCTAATAACAATTTTTCAATCAATATCGGGGGCCCGGCTGATCTGGAATCGGAGCGGAGGAGTCTGGGATTGGCTGGGGGGCGGCGGGGAGACAGGGAGAGGAGGAGGTGGGGGATGCTTGAGTACCACAGCTTTCAATCAAAGCAAAAGTTAAAAAAAATATATATGCATGGTGGATTCTCCATCACTGTGAGTCTATTCCCCATAGATTTTTCTCTTAACTGATAATTCGGTCAGTCACATTCCTCAGAGGGAGGTCACGGGTCACCCCAGCCCCTGTCAGGCCTCAGAGAAACCATTTCCATTTTAATGCCACAGCTATAATCTATCAAAGATGTGATGTACAAGATACAATGAATTTAAGTGGTCTTCATATATCACTGAGCTTTCATGCCTTCACCTGGGTAATAGTCTGAATTACTCTCCCTACCTCACAATCTGTCACCCCCAGTAAAATAACTGCCACGCGGGTGTTAATGGCAGGTTTGTCCAAATTGAGGCCGTGGTAGCCCAAGGCATTACACATCATAAACTTTCGCATTCAGTGCTTAGCTTGGCGGTGTCAGCAATTGAAAATTATTCTGTAAATACTTCCGCGGCGCTGTTCTGCTCGTGTTTTTATTTATGGCAGCTCAAATAAGCCTAGCGGGACGGCACGGAGCCCGGCTGCTGGTGCAACGGCACACCTCCCCGCGCAGCTCGCCCTGCCTGCGTGCGCGCACACAGCCCGCCCCAAAGCTGTGGCTTCCCAACACTAGTGAAATTTTGTGGCTGCACCCGCTGAGCACTGATGGACCTAGGTGTAGGTGGGCTGATAGTTGCTGTAGCAGTTAGACCAGTAGTGCTTCTACTGACGGCAAAGTTGGCTTATTTACCGGTGCCCAGCGGCAGAGTTGTCTGTTTCTGTATCAGCTGATGCCTAATCAGGTTAATTGGGACGTATCTGATTGCCCTTTCATAGGGAAATACTTTGAGTGCAACCCTGGAACTCCTGGGTTGCCCATTCTCCTCCATAACTGCGCACAAAATCACAAGCCCAAATCTGTTCTTGTGTTTCCCGGGTCTCAGGGAGGTCTCCTGAGCCACAACTGCTGTAAGGATTGTAATTGCTGGTGTAATTACGCCTGTAGGAATATGGATTTCTTGCTTTGCTTTAAATGAGCTCCTGTGCTAAAGCATGGTTCCAGCTTAGCAAGCTTATTTCACCACCCCAGATTGCACACAGACTGTTTGGTCGAACGTCAGGTGACACCTACTCACAGACAATAAAAAAAAATAAATAAATTCCATCCTATTACATCATATGAGGCCAAACTAGGCCTATGAATCAGAGCAGTCGTGAGGGAAGGAGTGGGGGAGGAGGTCTGTGCAGTGTCCTAGAGAGGTCTCCCAAAGTTGCTCTGCTGCTAAAGCCGTCCTGCGGTGAAAGCTTTGATGGTACTTCATTTAGGGAGGGAACAGTTAGAAGAAGAGGCCCACCTGGGGCTGGGCAGGAGGTGGTGCAGGTCCCCGACAGCTGGGGAAATGGCTCTGCCACGTCTCTGGGCAAACACCTTGCTTGGTTCACCTCTCTAGCAAAGCCAGGGTCAGGCACAAGTCCCATCACATGAGAGCATCCACTTTGCAGGAGGCAGGTATGGCTAATTTTTTTTTTTAATCTTGCTTTGTAGCTTTCTGTTGTATAAAGCTCAGAAACTAGCGTAGGGAAGCAATTTGCGTGTTAGATGAGTGAATTACTGCAGTGGTGCACTCATCTGGTCTGTACCGTGGATACGGGCTGTTCTCTGACGTGCTGCAGGGGAAGATGCAGTCACGTGTGATCCTTCCTTGCCAATCGAAGCCTGGTGCAGATATTTCCTCTCCTATCCTATTCAGCTCCATGGCTGTCAAGCAGTCTTTAACAGAGGGTATATTATTTGGAGGAGATCCTGCTGTGATAGGGAGGCAGTAGCCAATGGCTGTGTATGAGAATCACAGAATCATTTGGGTTGGAAAAGACCTTTAAGATCATCAAGCCTGACCGTTATTGATCCAACTGACTTGAAAAATCAGTGGGTGTGAATCACGCCCTTTGCTGCTGCCACAGAGACAGTGAAAAAAAATTTGTAGAGTTTTAAAATATTTTTTTTGTATGCTGTGGGAAGCTGCTGTCGGTCAGTCATTTCCGTGCTTTTTTATCTCTTTATCACCTTCATCCGCTGACCACGTCCTCCTGGAAAACACAACCCTGCAGCTCAGAGTCTTGCCCGATAAGAGAAGGCTACCCGCAACTTGTTTTGTTTCTTGAAATCCAATGTCAAATTATGTTTTCCGTCCTGGGCTTCGGTACTACGTAGAGCTAGAAGAATTATTTCCTACTTCAGTTATCTTCTTATTGTAAATTAAAATAATTTCGCTGCTTGCTGATAGACTGTTATGAATTCCTGGTCCTGATGCAGTTATATCAAATACTATTTATTTCTATGGGAGATGTAGCTGGTTTGGTAAATGCAGTTAGCAATAGGCTCCCTTTAAATTATAGCTGCTGTCCATAGGCTTATCATTGTATTTGTTTACAAAGAGCAGGTTAAAAGTTACTGTGTGCTCTTGGTAGCTGTTGTCTTTAGTTGGAGACCTTCACCAAAGTCTTCCACGCCTTCAGTCCCCTAGCAAATATGAAAAATAGCTGAAGTGATACAACACACAGTTTGTGAAGAATGCGCTCTTCATTTTCCGCAGTAAATACCCAGGTTGACAAAGACGACGTGCGCAGTGATGAAGTGTGAACCTTCCTGGCAGAATTTTTCCTGTGGGAAAAACCCCTTACCTTGTAAAAACTAACACAATGACCACGGTTCTTCTGTGACCCCGGTGTTTGCTCAGTTCAGAAGGCACAAAGCTCTCCTCAACCTTTCAGGGTCAACTCGGGCAATAAAAACCCGGCTACATGCTGGGGTTTCAGCCCCGCTCCTCGTGCGTGTTGCAGCCCTACAACCCATCTCCTGCTATCCTGGTGTTAATGTAGCCCAGAAAATATTTGCAAAGTTGCATTTTGTCCTAGATATTTCCAGAATATCTTACAAGGAGGGTAAAATGCTATGCTGTCTCCGTTAATGTAACATGCATAGCGCTAAGTGCAACACCAAAGAAGTGTCTAAATAAAAGATATTTTTTGTAATCTCTTTAATGGAAGAAAACAATTTTATCCTTTAGCTTCAGAAGGACTTAAGTACATGCTTGATTTTTAAGCACACCTTGGAGTGCTTTCCTAAATCAGGATCTTGATTTCTAGCATTGTGCTTTTTTCTAAACTTGGATAGCATTTACAATAAATCGAACTCTTTTCTCTTTTGACATATTATGCTGATCTATGGCTTGGCTTTCATTTTGTCCTGTTAACTAGAAACCTACTTCATCATGAAATATGCCCCTCATACTTTCTCCTACATAGTGAGAAAAACATTGATAAACATCAAGTGCCAGCCATTTCTCAAAAGCTTCGTACAGATCTCAGAGAAGGAGAAGGAAAATAAACACTTAGCAAGCGCTACTTGTTAAATTTTAAGCTGAGTGTAGGAAGGAGTAGATGGGAGTGGACATTAGAGGGGACAGACTGCGGCAAGCCATGCCTCTGCCTGTCTTACATCCAGCACGTAGGAGGCCGTGGAAAAAAAATCGTTTGACTTCAGTTTAGGTGGAGATGGAATAAAGCGCTGATGTCTGTCACATCTAACCATATTACATTGTTTAAAGTGTAGGGCCTTCAGATGAAATGCTACAAGTGGTAATGAACTTTCCCCAGCGCTCCTCCTGAGGGGGAAGCAATGGGCTCGTTAGAGTAAGTAGTCTCATGTTGCGCTAACATCAAACTTAAAATTTCCCCCAGAATTTCAGGTGAAATGTCTTTCCTCGGAGGCTTTCAGGAAGTACAGCTAGGCTAGCTTTAGTCAAGTGATGAGGCAGCATCTGGTAATGTGGGCTAACAGTCATAACAGTACAGCAAACCAGGTCTGGTTCTGTAACCTCCCAGACTGCTGCAGTTGGCCTCTGCCTAATCCTTATGCGTCCCAAACACTGGGTTCAGAAACACTGAAATTTGCTGCCCGTTGTGCAATGGAGAAGCTGTTTGAGCTGAAGAACAATATTGGCAGAGGAACAAATGGCTTTGAACTGACCGTGAATAAATTTAAGCAATTACATTATTTCTAACCAGCAGAGGAGCGAGATTCTGGAAGAGCCTTCTAATAGGAAAAGAAGGAACTGAGCCCTGGCCAGCTTTAAGATGAAGCTTAATGGGTTTATGAAGATAATTATATGACAGAGTCCTCCATAGCCCCCTTGATAACTGCAGGCTGGGTTCATGGGCCCGGCTGTCTCTTCCAGCCCAAAGCGTGCCCACAGGGAAAGTTTGTTTTGGTGGAGTCTGTAGGTGAGGTATGAAATTCCTGTTGGTGCTCCAGGGGCTCTCACAGGAGGGCTGCAGGAAAGCTTCGCAGGTGTTCCCCGTTTCTCTCAGCCCTGCTTTCCTTTTCCCATTTCTTGCTCAGGAGATGAACCTCTTGGATTCCTTGGAGACATTCTGCACGTAGCCACAGGCATCAGTGGACAAACACATGGGCAGCTGTGGCTTCTGAGCATGGTCCTGGTAATCCAGGACCCTCGTCTCTGCCATCGTCGGCAGATGGGGAGACGCCTACTGCTCTGGCCACGCAACATGACCCTGACGCTGTGATTTCTGACAAAGTGGGGAAAAGACTCTGGGGTCCCTTCTCACAGCAATTGAAAAATCTTGCCGGAGGAGGAGGCAGGTGGGCAGGGATGCCGGAGGTCCTTCCCCAGGCTCCTGCCCCAGGTAGGGCCAGTCGGGGGCCCGGCCAGATGGGTTTGTACTGCTGTGAGAGGCAGGGTTCGCTCTTCTGGGACTCAAACTTTGAGTCAAGGTGGCGTTATTCCCCTCTGCTTTAATTCATCCCAGCCTTCATTTGTTGGGCGAGCGGGGTCACTTGTGTGTTCTGAAAGAGCGACAGCCATGCTGGAAGCAGGAGTGTGTAGTTTGGGGTTGCACTCGCAATCATGTGCCTGGAGGCTGAGGGGCCCCTGCTGCCATCCCTGGCAGCAATGGCGAGGGGTCAGTCCATGCCTTCATTTTTATCCCTAACGATCGAATGTTTGGTAACTTGGGAGAGATCCGTGAGACAGCATCACTACAGGGAGTGAATAGGTGATGGCAGCACTACGACTTTCCCCCAGGTATTGAGCACCCCAAATTCTGGGTTCGTGCATTAAATCTGTGCTAGGAAGGATTTGCCTTGGGGGTGCTACGGTTCCCACTCCTCATCACAACACGTGTTTTACAGCGTGTGCACACAACCGTGGGGCTCCAAAGGCCCGTGCTTTACAAAAGCAAATGCACGCTGCGAGCGGCAGAAGTCACGGTTGCCTTTCTCCCAGCCTGGCTCTGCCGAGATGCGTGTCAGCAGCACGGAGGAAGCCTGGGAGCGATGAGAAATGATGAGGCAGCAAAAATATAAGTATGGAAAAATTAGACCGAGCTACTGATAAAGAAACAAATTTAGTTTTCCCCAAGTCCAAGACATTTTTATTAGGAGTTTAGTACTTGGGTATGGTGCAGATATACAGCGTATATGCTCTTTCCCAGAATTTCACCCTCAGTTCAGATGAGAATTTGCCCATAAAGCTCCAGTAATGTTTTTCTTTTAGTAGTGACACTTAACAAAATAATTAGGCAATTAATTGCCTAACTCCACAAGGAGCAGCAATTATTTCTTTTACTTAAAACATGTAAAAAGCTGTGTCATTTATTGATAGAGAGTCGCATAATATTCCATGGCAGAACAGCCCTCTGGAGACATTACTCTATATGCTGTGAATGCATTTTGAGAATAATAAACAAAACTCAGCTAAATCTTAAATGGGCTCATTCCTGTATTTAAAAAATACTGCCATTCATTACAATTATTTATTGTTTATCAGTGCACAGACGACTGCAGCCCGGCAAGAACGACCCAGCCTGTACCCCCAGGAATTTACAGCCGCAAACTCGGTTCTCATACCAATACCTGAGCAGCTGCCCTCACATGAGCTCTGATTCAGTAAAGGGCGTGAGCACGTGCCTGGCTTTTGGGAGGGCAGCGTGCTCCCAGAAGCCTAAGCTTAGAGCAGGCACGCGTTTCAAGAAGCTCGCTGAGTCTGAGCCTTGAATTCCTCTTCTCCAGGTACAGATGAGGGAATAGGTAGACAGCAGTCCTCCTGGCCAGTAACGGCGGTCACAGGTGCCTAACTTGTGATAAAGAGCTTCAATTACACTATTAGTGCTCATTTTCAGATCAAGAGTTTGGCAAAGATGGAAGTGAAGGTGGTGCCAGCATCCATTAGTTTGCTTATCTTCACGTGATGTATCTGACTGCTAGGGAGAGGCAGGTGTGAAGTCTTCGTTTACACAGCAGATGCTGTCCTGGTTTTCTTGTTGCAAGGAGATGGGCATAAATTCCTTGCAAACCTCCTGTACCAATGTAAAGCCCCTGCAAGACCAAATGTAATATTTCAATGGTACGTTCTCTGTTTTTTGCTGCTTAATTTAGTCTGTAGGGTCTTCACCCTTGCAGTAGCTGAGCATCAAACCTTTTGGGTTAAGCTAGTGCCGTTATCAATATATTCGAGACACTGTATGGATGGGCAAACTCATCCAAGATCAAATGAAAGCAATACGATCTGAAAAAGACTTGGACTTACCACTTCCCAGAAGGGGAGAAATGCCATCGCTGTGGGTCTGCTTGTGTTCCTGAGGTACCAGATGCACATGTAAGAGAGAGAGAAAATCCCAAACTCCCAGCTGGTGTCAAATCTGAAAACTGGAGCTGGTGGAAGCAGCACTGCAGTGGAAGTGTTGCTGCTGAGCTGTGCAGCTCGCAGGCTTGGAAGCAATTTAATTATGGGCTGATTTCTACTTTGCAAGAAAACCACCAGAAAGCCCAGCGTTGTCATAACGTGCCGCTGCGATGATCTTCACGTGCTGCGTTTTCATTTTTCATTTTTGAAATTAAACTCTTGGGGTTTCTTATTTTATCTTAACATGCTTTATAATATGATACCGAGCTTTTAAAATGCGAGTTGGAACGTTACTCAGCATGCTGATCGAAACGTCAGTTTGTCAGAAATGAAACATTTTGATTAGATCATCCTTAAAATAATTATTCTGTAGCTTTATTTTGCAAAGAATTTGGCAGCACTTCCTCCTACGTGAAGCAAAACCGAATATTGAAACCCCAGAGCCTTTGCAAACTGTACATCTGTCTCCATACAACTCCAACAGATACACAGCTATTCTTTTTCCTTTCTCACCAGATAAAGAGGAATTTTACTTTAAGTGCGGGGTTTTTTAATGCCTGAGAAAATAGGGCAGTCACAGAGCCATGGCTTTAAACAAACTTTATTTGGGCGCTTGACTGACTGGCAATTGTGGGCAATCATTTTAGCTGTCACAAGGCCCAGAGAAATGTGGGAGAGCTCTTCCATGAAATGTTTATATTTCATAAACAAAATGATGTGCTTAACAGTCAGAGTGATGGGAGGGTTCCGGCTAATGCATTTTCCAATGTGTGAGGCAGATTATTAATGCGCTCCAGTAGCTGTTAATTTCAGTTTGCCGGAATGATTTATGGGGAGGTAAAGGAGAGAGACATAATCTAATTGAGATCAGAATCGCTGTTCTAGTAGAGGAGCACCTGCATGGACCCCGGCCGCAGCAGAATGATTAATATCTAATAAGCAAATAATCCGTTAAATTATTATAAACATTACTTTCGACAACTCTTTTGTTGCTGGGGGAGAAAGCAAAACAAGCAAACGAGGTTAACAAAACCCTAGGTAACTTTTTGTGGTATTTTTCTTCCGTTACACAAAGATAAAGGTTGGATGCCGAGGAGAAAGAAAACACCGGGTTAGGAGGGAGCATACGCCCTGATCAATTGTAAGCCAGCGGAGGAAGCATTGATGCTGTAATATGAACAACAATTGAACGATCAGAAGGAAATCAATCTTGAAAAGGAAGAGAGAGACAGGGGAAACTCCCGCGTTGTCGACGTGATCCACGGCTCTGTTTGCAGCCGGCGGCTCCCTGGTCATTACTGCCCTCGTTAGTATGTCCTGCCTGCGCCCCTGCCTGTGCTGCCCTTTGTCTTAGCGACAGGGGGGGATGCGAGCACTCGGCGTCTCTTTATGGCATGTTCCCAAAAGGGGTGGATGGCCGTGCTAATCTTGCTTTTCCCCAGCACCCTGCCGTGATTTTTGCATTTTTCAGGTGGTTTGCATTTAGTTTTCTTTACCCAGCAAGTGACTTGGATTTAACCCTTTACCAGCCACGCGTAGGAAGCCGGCGTAAATTATTTTGGCCATGCAAAAGGTGTTGGTGGTGCGTATGTGGGTATGTGCGGGTACGCCTGCAGGCAGCTCAAGTTCGCGTTAAAAAATAATTCAAGGAAACCCAATGAATCTGACATCGCACAACACAAAGCTTTGGGAAAAATACTTCTCTCTTAGGTTTCTCTTCCAGAAGGGCTGTTTGCAGGATTAAATATTGTAGGTAAACTAGGCACCTAGCCTTCCTTCAATTTCACTGCACTGTAGAGTATTAAAAGCGTATTTTTGGATTAGTCAAAACCAAAGGTACTCTATTTTTCAGCAGATGAGAAAAGAGCCATCAAAAGTCTTGTGGGATTGAACAGAATGTTTTTCTTGACCAAAAATTAAATATTTCATTCATTATCAGACTTTTTGTAATCAAATGAAATATATTTTAAAGAAATAACGATTTCCAATTAAAAAAAAAAAAATGTGATTGTGTTGAAAAATATTAACAAATGTTAACCAAAATTTTTCTGCGAGCTTGACATGGATTCAGGAGAGGTTTGGCTGGAATGAGGGAACAGTTCAGCCAAAGGGATCTTTGGGAGTCATCCAGGCGAGCCCTGTGCTCAGAGTGGGGCTACTGTCAAAGTCAGGCTGAGCTGCTCGGGGCCCCATCCTGCCCAGGAGCCTCTCCACAGGTGGAGATCCCACAGCTTCTCTGGGCCTATCTTCCCGCTTTTGACCCCAGCCATCATGAAGCATTTTCTCCTTATCCCTAATAGGCATTGCCCTTGCTGCTGCTCGTGTCTGTCCCTTCTCATCCGTTCCTGGGGGCTGCACAAAATCTGCTTTGGTCTAGTGAAGGAAATTCCTCTCGGATGTCTGTCTGACTCTGGCTCAGGAGCTGCTCTCTCTGTGCGAGCCCTCGCTGGGTCTCCTCCGCTTCTCCATCTGCCTGGGGAAGACCAAGGTCCTAGACTCGGGCCTAGGACTTGGGTTGTAGACCAAGTTCCCCACCAATGTGGTGAGTCAACATAGCTTGGCTGTACTCCTCAACACTGCAGCACCTTGCACTAGGGCAGGGTCCAGCTCTCTGTTTTCACACTTAGAGAATTCTTCTGATTCCTCTAATTCAGGACGGACATCGATTTCAATGGGATTTGGCTTTATTTGGATATCTTTTCCTTTTCTGCTTCATCTTGCCCTGCTTTCCCGTGGCCTTGGAAAAGAGAGCATAGATCTGGAGAGCACGTGAACAGAGTTGGCAAACCTGCATCCAGGGTTGTGGGCTCTGCTCTCCAACACAGGAGGTGAGCCCTGGGAGGAGCGGAGGAGGATGCAGCATGCGGGCAGTTGAAATCTGTGAAGTGTTTCCCCCTCCACCACATCACAGGGCAGTTTTTTAAAAAAATCAGATACACCATCCTGTTGAGTGTTTTCTGTGGAGTCCTTTAAAGTCCTTCTGTGACTCTGCTGGCCGCATCCAGATGAAATCACACAGGGCTTTCCATGAGGGCTAACAAGCCCAATATAGAAGCAAATACTGTTTGTGTCTAATACGGTCGGGAAAACTATTTAAGAACGGTTTGCCTGTTGAAAGTATGGCCCTTGCAGTTCTGCCAAGATCAGGGAGTGCTAGGAGGTGATCGGGCAACTGTCTGAGCGATGGCCACCGAAATTAAAATTTCTTTTCAGGCTGGTAAAATTTGTCCATTGGAATAACCACTAGTGGAGCAGAGGTGTACCTCTCCTCAGTATAGGTAAGGGAGTGACTGGAGCAATTTTACCTTATACCCTAATGTTGTGGACCTGGGAGACTTTCAGAGGTGAGCCTTGTGCTACTGGGAATTGTCGTTGCTCCTCTACAGAAATACAGCAGTTTAACCATTGCAGGACTTGTCCAATAGAGCCGTGCATCCTACCCTAGTATGGACTTCTGAGAGGAAGCGGTCTTACATGACTTGTTTGTTTGTTTATATCATGCAAAAGCCCCAAAATAGGATCTGGAGTAAGATCAGTAAAGAACCTAAAACAATCCGTGAAAGAGCAAGTAACATGATTTCAGTGCCAGAAAAAAAGACCTAATCCCCAAATAAAGCATAACAACATAAGCACCAAAACTTTGGCTTTTGGCTCATACTTTTCTAAACAAAAGTCTGCTTTACATTAACTGGATGAATACATCCAAAGAATGAGCCACAGGCTTTGAACTGGAGTGCAGGAATTCTTGGTTTGAGTTGATGTTATTAATCTCATTTGCAAGGAACTTCCTTTCCTTTGTTAATCCCCCCATTCTCGCTGTTAATGATTATAAAATAATAATTATTATAATGATTATTAACGATTATAAACTAACCATTACGATTATAAAACCCATGCAAAGTCTTTCAGCTGGCTTGGAGAGACAAAAACACAGCATCTCATTTTCTTGCTCGAAAGGAAGCCTCTCTGAGATGAACCCGCAAACAGAAACTGGTGTGGCATCCATCAGACGCACCAAGAAATCTCCTGTTGACACAACACCTCCGCTGTCTCTTCCCTGTGCCCCAAATCAAGCACCTCTGAAGAGGAGGACAGGAGGATTGAAAAGGGTCTTTCTAGACGTGCTTGGTTTTCTGTCCAGCTTCCTCTTCTTGGCAAAAGCCTTTCATTACAACGAAATATAATTTCTTCTCATGTTCTTACTATCTGGCAAGCAGAACTACGGCTGAACTTTTTAGGGCTGTAGGTCAAAGCGCCAGTGTAGGGACCCAGCTGCACCCATCCTCCTTCTCCAGCCAGACCCTGCAGCGTCGCAGGTAATCCTCTAACGGTGCTCTTTCCTGGAGGCTGACACTGTAAGCGTGGGGTAGTGAGGAAGCAGCACCTTTGTCATCAAACGGGGCTGATACAGAGTCCACCAGAGTCAATGGAGAGACTGGCTCTCCCCGTTGCCTCAAGGTTTAAACTCTTTAATGAGCAACACTGTTAAACACGCAAAAATAACACTATAGATGGCAAGAACATACGGTCTTTTCCCGCGAATAGCAGGGGCAGTCAGGCATTGAAAAAGTCACTTAAGATCCTACCCCATTCTTTCTGGGTTAATTCAGCCTGTGACCCAGTATGCTGCTCATCCTAATATTAACTCTGAGAAACTTCTCTTTTAATCATGTGGAATCTCTGTTTGTTATTCTGACTGTTGCACTTGGCTCCGTCGGCCGCCTCGCGGGATCCTGGCGGTTAGCAGCAGAGCGCACCCATGTAAACACCCAGTCACCCCTCCCCACAGCCAGAAGGGGTTTGCAGGGTTTGTTCTGCTTCAGCTTTTAAACTCCTGTCTGAGCTGTGCTGCAGGCTAAAGGCAATGGAGGGATTTCTCAGTCAGCTGCGGAAATGGTTAAGCGTGTGGAAGTCATTCTCACAAAGCGTTTTCCTCTGCTGTGGGTCAGTGAGACGCGGTTCAGGCTGCTGTCAAAACTTAGTGTGGTGCCCCATGGCAAAGGAGTTGGGTGCTGCGTGAAGAGTGACACGCGTTCGTAAAAACAAAACCAGAACAACAGGCAAGTACAAAACAAGCGGCACTGTCACTGGTTTTGTATTTTCTAGCGCATAAATTGTGAGGTCGGGTTACCCTCCCAGCCCTGTGATAGTCACCACAAAGCTCAGCAGCGTTGTGCGTTCACAGCCCCAGCTGGCTTGTGGGTGAGCCTTACTGAAGGCAAGGGAACTGTAGACGTCCGCAATTTCAATCTGGCCCTAAAGGTTTGGGTGCCCTGAATCTTGGCACCGCCTGCCATAAACCCCGTACAAGTGATGTTAAGCTGGAATTTTCCCTAATGAGGTCATAATTCTCCTGTGCAAGCCAGTGACGTTAGCAAACGCTCTGATCGCGCCTCTGTGCATCTGGCCAGAACTGTCCAAACTGATGGAAAACGCCGCAGGAGGTTGGGTTCAGACCTAAGCTGGGGTGAGCCACAAAGTGCAGGCACTGATCCCAACCTCCTGCAAGATTTCCAGTGCTTTTGAGCCTACCACATAAGGCTAAAAATCCTCAGGTGCTCCTCAGCCCTCCTTGGCAGGACTTCATCTTCTTCCCAACCCATCTCCAGAAATAGCCGCGCGAAGAAGTTGTTTAAACAACCAGCTGCTTCAGGGAACACCAAAGCCTGGCCTCGATCCACTGCTGCGCGTGACAGGTCTTTCGGGAGGACACAGGCATCTTATCTTCCGCGTTAAAAATCCTGGAACGAAAAGCTGTGTAGAAACAGGTTGGTGTGTTAGGTAACTTGGGATTGTCGGGTTTTCGTTGCCAGCCCCTGAAACTCTCCCAGGTTTCGTTTCCTAGGTGGAGAGTATTGGCCTTCGGTCCTGCGAAAGGTGCATTCTTCTCTTATCTTCTTTTCAATATTCCCCGCGGTGTATGTGACACCAGGAAAAAGAATGTGTGAAGTAATGGCACCCTTTAGGTTATCAGACCTGGGAACAGAGGCCAGTTTATTTGCAGTGCAGGGCATTTAACTTTCTAACGCTGAGGCTGAGGAAAGCACGTCCGAAACATGCACGAAGTATTAACGCGTGACCCTCCAGCATGAATTCCTGATACGACGACACATGCAAATAATGTTTTAGCTTCAAGGGCATCAGGGAATTAAATGCTGTTTAATATTTGACCCAATATATTGAGGAAGGCTCTGTCAACAAATTAATCTGTCGGTTGTGAAGCTAAGCTGTGTTGCATGGATTTATTTCGGCACATACACACAAACAATATTTAAACAGAAGCAATACAAAGTATATATTGTTTTAGCTTAGTATCCCAGAAATTAACCACTAAACACAGCTTGGTTTAATAGTTGGGAAATGAGTATTTGTTTACGTTGTGTAGACAGCAGAGGAATACCCAGTATTTCCAGCAAGGCCTCTGACTTGCCTCCACCTGTGAGCGGGGCTTGAAGAGCAGGTTTGAAGCGTGTACCTTCATGTGCACACCTTTGAAGGCATTGTGTTTAATCTCATTTCATCCACCTGCATCTATCTAAACCACACTGTAATACCAGTTACCTATTGCAGTACGTGTGTTTACAGTTAATAGCTGATATTTGCAAAGTGCCTTGGAATCTGAGTCTGACCTTGTATCTCAGTTTGGGATCAGCACGGTGACGTTGCACGTGGCGCTTTTATGTGTTCGACCAGCTATTTCTACTGCACTTGATCATAATTTCATGAAATGTTCTCCCTTTGTTTCTTGTGCGTATATGTGTGTCGGTATGCATATATGAATGTAGATCTCTTTGTTAGCATACAAATGCACGTATGCATAAGCACACACATACAGCTTCTGCTGTACATAAGATACGTTTCATTATTTCTTTGCATTTATGGGAAAACACATGTCAGAATAATGAAATGCGGTAATTAGTGCATATGTTTTTTCACAAGAGTGCAGTACCTATATCACATCTGGGTGGAATTTCAGTTATATCCAGGATAGATTAACTGGCAGGTCACCGAAAAATCGCTACGCTGTTTTTGCGGGGGCCACCTGAGCGGTGCTGGGCGACGAAGCCTCTGCACTGGGGTCCAACCGGACTGTCTGCGAGCGCCTTTCTGGCCCATGTGTCCAGTTCCTTCCTCTGGAAATGGCAGTGCAGGGAGCGATGCCGCATGCTGGACCCTCACACCCTGGCCTGGAGTCCGGAGCTGGGCAGAGGGCTTTCAGCTACGCTGAAGAATTGGGGAGGCTGTAGTTTACATCAAGACCTGGGTGTTCTTAAAAATATTTCCCTTAGCTCCTGTCAAAGTAAAAGTTAAAAGAAGCTTTGCTTGTTTGCAGTCGCTCGCTGTCTCTGAACTGAAGGGTGCTTACTCAAGCCTCTGCAAGTTTGTTCTCACAGAAAGTGGCGCGTTTGAAACTTAGGTTGGCTAGAGATCGACACTCTTTCCTGTTACCATTCCTCTGGTATGCCCCGAATGCTCGCCTTGCAGCGAAGCAGCAGAAGCAGCTAAGCAGATGCTGAACTCCAGTAGGATTTAGATGTAGGCGTTAGTGTTTTTCTGAAAGGAAACTTCGTTGGATTGGTGCCGTGGGAATTCAGACCGATTTTAGGAGCAAAAGTGAAGACAGGCGCACAGATTTAACAATACGTTTCTGATTTGGCCCAGGGAAAATACCTGTTCCTACGCTAAGGATCTTGTGTCCCGTAAGTCATTCTTGCAGTAAGAGGTGGAACTCACGGCTGTACGCATCAGCACACAGAATCATTTTCGGACCATTAGGGTCTCTAAGAACCTTAGTGGAAGCTGGATTTGACCTTTAAAACACAGAAATGCAGTTCCTACAAGTATAATTCTTCTTGTTCTTAAACTGTTCCCGTTGTAAATTATGGGGCTAACAGCTGGCTTCCAATGAAGTCAACTATTAATTGTGTGTTCACTACCCTGCCTTGTGTAAATCAATACGAGAAATGAGCAATCTCCTACTATACAGCACAGACGCAGACAGTCCACACGGGGAAGTAATTTAAGGGTGGATGTCAGCTTGCTTGGTAAGTCTTCTTTGCTGCAAACAAGGCGATGAAAAACCCTTACTCTAGGGAAAGCTCCCCTTAGTCCCTGTCGGTGCTGACAGGAAAGTCCTGCGACTCTGGCAGTGAAACACGACTGGTGCCGTCATTCTTGCACAAATGTCAGTATCAAGATAAATTATTGTCTAAACAAGCTGACTTTGTTGCCAGAGGTGACACTACAGGTGATGTGCTGTGAGCAGATTATACCCTTGAATCAAGGCTTTATGTTTGCAAGGATTTTACATTTTGGGTTTTTTTTCCTCGTTTGGACTCCCGTTACACTAGCGAAGTCAGTGGGTTGACTTCAGTTTTCACCCCACGTGGCTCAAGTCAGGATGGAACGCACTCTGTGCTTGAATATGTCCTAGAAAGTGGAATATGTCCTAGAAATCATTGGCCCTGCTGCCAGCTGTCTTACCGCAGAGCTGAGCATCCAGTCCTGGGTTGCTAGCGTGCTGTAGCTATTTCTCATCTGCATTAGCCATGAAAAGAACTATCCATTAATGGAATGGCAAAAACGATATTTCGGGCTTTTTTTCCTGAATGAGCAAAAACCAGGAGTCACGATTCTGGTTGTGTTTGGTTGGTTCTTCAGCGGGAACGTTACCTGGAGCGAGGGGACCCTGGCTGTCAGCCCCCTGAACTGTTCCTGTGCCACCCCAGGGCACAGCAGTGGGACTTGTTGCTCTGCCCTGCCCTCGGGGATGGGTGGCGATCTCACAAGCCGACCCCCTGTTTTCCCTAAATTTAATCCACAGCCCCCACGTAAAACCTCGGAAAGCTAATGCGCAGGAGCCAACAGTTATTTCCATCAGCTGGGACCTGCCCAATCCACTTTGTCAGTTCAAGTAGAAAGAAAATATGAGAAAACTATCAAGTTTTAAGTGAAGCATTGTGAAGTAACGGAGCATAACTGCACAAACCTTGTTTTCAGCAGTAGATTGGATTATCTGTATATTGTGCTATAAATGGGTTAGGAGTACAAGTAGGAGATGCCCTGATCTTCTTTTTTTTATCTTTCTTTCTCTGCCTTTTCTTTTTTTTTTTTTTTTTTTTGGTGGAATTCATGTGTCAGGAAATCTTTGACAAACATTATTTCCATACTTAAATTGAGCAATGAATTGAAACTGGCAAAGGAAAAGGGGAAGAGAATATATTCTATAGCTGTGTCTTTTAAATTGCTTTATCTATTGATAGTTTTGTCCCATGCTAAATGCAATTTCAACAATATAGAAAGCACAGACTGGAAAACTGAGCTCTAATTAAATCAGTAACGTTTCATTATTTCATGTGAACAATGCGAGTCTAAAGTGATCTTTCCACAGAAAAATTAAATCAAGCTCCATGTGAAAGTCGGCCATTTCAAATGTGTTTCACATCCAGTGTTCGTAACAGGTTTGGGTTGCACAGAAGAGGACCATTAGCTGTGAGAAGTCCCCCCGAAATAGCCTTCCCACCTCCCCTTCTCACCGGCATCCACCGTGGAGCTCAGGAGCTCCTCAGGCTTTCCAAACGCAGTACCAGCATAACATCTCATGGATACAAGAGTGATTTCCCTGTAAGAGATGTAATTACAGTCTCTGCTAAGTTAACGAATAGGTCTCTTTGGATGTGTAGTTAGAGTGGAATGTATTTAAAAGCTGCTCGCTTATTGTGAAATTCAGCTGCAGGCGCGTGTGCCCAGGGAGTGGGTTTCCGTACTACAGTGTGCTTGAATGACGGTACTGCTGGAGACACTCGGCATGAGGCAGGGGCTGGTGTGTCTTGCAAACACGTTGCCCACTCTGACCCGCAGTGTTTGGCTTACAGCATCCAAACCTACCCTCAGGCTGCAGAGAGACCCACACCTCAAGCTCTGTTGCAGTTTGCAAAGACAAACTGTCCCAGGAGCTGTGACCTGCGGATGTCGCCCCGTAAGTGTCAGACACCTTGCTGGCGGATCAGAGAAGACCTTTCAGGATCATGTCCCAGCTTCGAGCGCTGGCAGCACCAGCTGGTGCCAGGCTCTCGGGATGGGCCAGTCACAGATGTGCAGTGCCGAGGGCAGAGGGGTGTGCAACAACCGGTGGCCTGCGTGGTTCCCAAGCTCTCGTTCCAGTCAGGATCTCCTCTGTCATTAACATCACGTTGCATACAGGTTGACATAATCGCCCTCATCTGACGCAACCTCTCTGTGTGCTCTTACAATGTGTTCTTTTTCACTGCTGTTTTATGCAATCCTAGAGTGAAGCGGAATAACGTCTCCCATTGCTTCGGGTAGCTTTCGTTTCAGATCACATCCCTCGCATGGCATCCTACCACCCGTATAGCGACCGGTGGCCAGTATGGACATCTACGCCTGCCGAGGCTGCATGGTGGCGGTGCCAAGTGAGCTCCAAGGAGCCCAGCAATGGCCCTCTAAAGGCTGCCTCCTTTTCCACAGCAGCTGCCGACTTTGCAACTGGCCTGTACCCAACCAGCAACCCAAGGCCCGTACTCAACCTTGAAGGCCGGGGGGGGACGGATTGCTCCCATTAAGCTGACACCGTTTTTGACAGCAGCTTCGGAGATTTGTAGTAGCTGGCAGGGGAAGGGAGGAAGACCTTGCTGTGGGTGGGTTCTGCTAATCCCGCTACGCTCTTACACAGGGCACATTTGCGTTTATGCTGGGTCGCAACAATTTCTGTTCTTTAGTACCTTCCATCCGAAAATTGGAACCGCCTGTGCCCGTTGCGTTTAATCCTTTTTGTTATGGGCAAGGAAACGGAGCCGCAGTGGTGAGGCTGGTTGGCCGGGATGGCAGAGCCCTGCGGCTGCCCTGCTTCTCACTCCACCATTAATGGAGCGCGCACATACAAATGCCAGGCGAGGGGAAAAACTACGGTGAAAAATAAGAGAGGTACGTTAACAAACTTCGGTGGTCAGGTCCCAAAGTCACCCAAGCACACTTGCTTTGCTAATCCACAATTTGTGATTCTGAAGAAAAAGACGACGACGACACCGGTGAAGAAGGGGGAGTTCACAATTCACAAACCAATTTGTGTTGTTTCTGCAACACTGCAAAAGTGCGACTCATGAATATGCTAATGAAATTGCAATGAGAGTTTTGGCACCATTTCATCACCTCAACTAGATTAGGGAGCAATCACACTATGGGTTTACATGTCTTTGGGAACTGCTGGGGAGGGAGGGAAAAATAGATCTGCAATATTTATAATTCCACAAAAATTGCACTGCCTGTACTATAAAATAACAATAATGACTGCGAATTGATAAGAAATGGCTTCTGGGTTAGCCAAAGGGCTCGCTGTTGGAACCGCTTTCCATGCCACTACCTTGGCCCAAAGGTCTCCTCCCACAGAGGAGAAGTCTGTGCCCAGAGGTGCGTGGTGTTGTGCCCCCGTGTTCAGTCCCATCCCAGAGCAAGCGAGCGAGAAGCGCGCGCGCAAGAGTGCCGAGAGAGCAGAACCATGGGATGGTCCGGCTCTCCTCATCTTTCTCTTGGATAAGGGCAACCGAGGGAAGGTTTGTATCCCCTTCAGCTGGGGCAGGGGAGAAGCAGCCAGGCAGGGGTGGGGAGTAAGATCCAGTGGAGTGGTTTGGACATTGGCCCCTCAAGAAGTTTTTAGGTTAGATTTTCACTGCCCCTGATTTGCGCAGGGCAGTACAAGATCTCTGGATTGGGAGAGATCTGGTAAATTGGACGCTGGGCTTCTTTCAGGAAACAAAAGACAGTGACAAACAAAAATGACTTATCTCACAGGCCAGTTTTATACATGGCGTGTCCCAAGAGAGGAGTACACGTGCATCTTTTAAGTCCTTTCAGGAGGTGAAAGCCATGAGCTTCAGGAAAATAGTCATCTCTTGATAAATGGTCTACATGGGAGAGTACAACTTCTGCCCTGTTATTACTCGGCCTCTTTCGGATCCTGTATGATGCACTCATGTAAAAAAACAAACAAACAAACAAAAAAACTACCTAGGCAAAGATTAGGCTTCGTTATTTGTATTTAAGATCCATAATTAAATACAGAAATAAACATTGCAGATACTGTAATATAGCTCAGGCACATCACACCCACACGTAATGTCTGTTTAGCAACTGAAGCAGTAATAATCCTATGGTTGACCTCGGTAGGAGCAAAAGGAGTCTCAGAAGGAAGAGTATAGAAATAAGCCTGCAGATCGGATCTTCCTCATTTGCTCCCGTGAGTAGTCCCCCTGGGCTGAAATCTTTCCTTGTGCCATTTCGGGTGAAATGGGAAACACAGAAGTTGCATTTCCCACAGCAGCCTTCTGGAGTTTTATGCTAGCTTCTACTTAGCCCCTCCTCTTGCTTTTTTATGGGCAGTCATAAACTTTCAGTGGAGCTGATCCCGTAATTAGCTTAACTCTTTTATTTCTGTGGCATGCGTGAGCCAGGTAAGGAAGACTTGGACTTTGGCCCACCTTTTTAAAACTTAGTGCCTGCAGCTGTCACTGTGATTAGAGAACGTGCAGAATGGAATGAGGATTTTGTCCCAGCAGCTTCTCCAGAGGCACTTTCAGAAGTGGTGGCTAGTTGAAATAAAAGTTCAGAAATGGGGAGGCACAGAACCCTTGGCCACTCGTGGAAATTTGCATCTAGTTTTTAAGGTTATCTGTGCGCCGATTTGTTCAGGGTTTTACACGTGCAGCCTGGCGCTATAAAAACAAATGGCATTGCATCGAACACGCTGATGTCATATGGGAAGAGGGGAAAGAAATTCCTCAAAACTGGTATAGAAGAAGATATCAATGGGTGCAATGGGGTGCGAGGTAGCGTAATTCATCCCGAGAGTCGTTTACCTGTTTGATACCTGGTAGGTATCTGGGACATCTAGTAGTATCACCCTTGCTGGTTTATTTACTAACCATCATAGTTATTCTTTTCATTACCTCCACAGTGTAATGGTTATTTTATGAAGGCTCATTAAATTTAATGAGACACCACCAGATTTTATTGCCTTCTAATAAAATGGGTAGGGGGAGCTGTTTTCTTTCTGATTCATGCAGCTCCAGAGTACCTTAAATAGTCAGGTATTCGGCTGGGTTATGAGCAGGGCCCCTGACATTCTTTCTGGTGGCCTCCTTGGGGAATGTCAGCGATTAACAGCTATTCAAATAAAGATGTGCACAGGGATATGCCTAGATAGGTAAAGGTTTATTTTACATACGTGTTTATTTTTTATATATATCTATCAGACCTCGGCATTTTTCTTCGAATGGAAGAGCCAGTTCTGCCAGAATTAGAAAGATATTGTGAGAGTATCTGGTTAGGAGCTCGACAGTCTGAGGGAGGACACTTGCCAAAGTCCTCAGCAGGTGACCTGACAGAGCAAGAGAATCTCCTAGCAGAGAATCAGGTTCACGGCTGCTCAGCTTATTCATTTATTTATAGCACAATTGTCCATTACAAGTATTAATTTTATCAATTTTTTTTTTTTTGAAGTATGGGAGTTAGTGAGATTTTGGAAAACCTTGTGCTGTGAAGAAACTGCTTAAAACCAAGAGAGAAACCAAGCAAGAGCAAGTGCCTCCTCAGGGTGTGAGAAAGAAGATGGGCCATGGAGCTCCTCTTCCAGAGGGCCATTGCCTAGGAACATCATGTGAACTTCTTGATAAGCTAAGGCCACTGAGGAGGGAACATCCAGCGAAGGTGCCATTTGTGGCTTGTGTCTGAATCACCTGCACTATGAGGGAAGTAGGAAGTGAGGCAAGTGGGGCTTGTTCAAATTAGTCCTGATGGAAGTACTGGGGAAGAAGGCGGCTGGGTCAGCACAGGGTCTGCACACAGACAGTTGCAGGCTGTGCGGGCAGTCTCGGGGTGAGATCCAACGGGTGGTTGTGGGAGGAGAGCGCAAGGAAACAGCGATGCTGCGTGCAGTGGTAGCAGGAGGCCAGCAGCCTCTGTCAAGAATAAGACTGTTTTAATAAAGCAATACATTTTAAAATACGGGGCAAACCCCCAGAATGCTACAAGAGCCATTTTCTCTCCTGTTGATGTTTTGTGCTGTGGTCTGGAAGCGGTGAGTGGCTGAAATCACTGTATCCACGCACACACACACACAAAAAAAAAAAAGATATAAACATCTTCGAACTTGGTGATTGCATTGTAACTTCAGTAGCACAACAACCAAATTTAGGAAGTGAAGGCTCTCTTAAAAATGTGTGGTGATGCAGCCTCACTGACTCCCAAGTGAACAGCCCGAGCAAGGGAAACTCTTCCATATAAAACTGGTTGAATTATTCATTATAAATAAATTATCCAATAAATACAGCCCTTTCGCTGATCATAAATAGCCAACAATCCAATCCTGGTTTCAGTAGATGTCTCTGGTACCCAGAAGTACGTGAGGAAGGGGCCGTTTTCAGGCTGTTGCTTTTGCGGGTACCTCACTAGGTATTGTTGTGCCCTTCACGGTCCCTGCTGTTAAGTGGAAAATAACGTTAGTGACAGGGTGCTGCGAACCGGGAATTCACATTTTCCATTGTTCTGACTGGCACATAAGCTCTCCAGCTCCCTCTTCTTCACTCCTTTCCCTTCGGTGACTTGCCTGGCGTGCTGACACCTTGCTGTATCTCTGTATCTCTCAGCCTTGGGATGGCTCCCCTGTCCTGGTGACTGCAGACACGCTCCCCTGGCAAGTCAGAGTGGGGGATTTAGAGCACGTCCATCCCTGGAGGTCTTTGGCAATTGTTCTGGGGGACGGGTAGTGTTGGGAATGTAAGTCAGAGCATTATCCCTGCCTGTCAGTGATGCATCCGATACCCGTAGTCTAATAGTCAATACGAACCCTTATTTCTAGCCTGATGTTGTGGCATGATTTTAAATATGGACGTTGAACCGATTAGGCATTTTCCTTAAAAAGACAGATTTTTGCTGGGAAAATATCTGTCTGTCAAACCACATTTTTCCCCTAGAAACCATAATTTGTATTAAGTTCTCCCCTATAAAGTTTCTCTAAAGGAGATCGGAATTATGCATCCAATTCGGGAAGAGATGAGAGGCAAGAGTCGTGTTTAGCTAGAGGCCCGGCAGGGAGGGTATTTACCTAAAAAGAAGGGAGGTCTGGCCTCTCTGCTCAGCTCTGATGTAGTCACTGACTCAAAGCTGAACAGCTCCATCCAGAGAGAAGTCCACACCAGAGCAACCTGCAGCCCAGCGGCAGGGCGTTTGCTTGGGAGGAAGGAGACACAGGTCTTTACTTTTCCTCAGGAGGGATAATCAGGCTTCAACCAGGGTCTCTCGTTCCCATGATCTCTTCTCTCCAGATTTTTTTTTTGTAAATGAACTCTTCAAAAAAAATTTGGATTTGCCCTGGTGCAGAGTGTGTTATGAAAGCTCAGTAACACTTGCTAGATCAGAAACTACTTTCCCATTTGGTTCTGCACTCCTAAGCACAATACTGTGATATTTTGCAAGTGAGGCTTGTTGTCTCTGCGAGTCAGCATCTGAATATCATTCCTGGGCAAGTGCCTCAGCGTCCACGAGTTCTGGTGGCTCTGATGATCATGCCTCCACTGTGGACGTTTGGACGTCGAGGCCGGTGTTCCTCACGGTGGAGCAGAGCAACACCGGGCTCTACGGGGGTGGGACAGGGAAAAGAGTAACGGGAGACCCGGATGCCCAGCCTCACAAACGAAAAAAGACCAAGCACTACATTTATGCTTCACCAGTGTAAAGCCACAGGAGCTCCTGTAACTCGATTTGTGGAACTGAAAGCAAGATTTCTTCCCTGATATATACCCTATATCCTTATCATAAAGGGAGCAGTTAAGAGGTATATAAAAAAACCCTGTCCATCCTCATTAGAGTAAAGTTGAGTATAGTCTATTCTTCCTTTAATGCAGTGATCTAATTAACCTTTAGCCAGAATTAAAATGACCTTGAATTGGCCTTGTGACCTCCAATGCTTAATGTTGTTAACTTTAAACAAGCTTTTTGGGGTGGTCAGGAGCAGCATCTGTTAAAATGGGCAAAAGGTCGAATCCATTTACTTAAAGACACCTACTGCATACATTGCTAGTTGGATGTGCTGCCCACGTTTTTAAAGGGGATAGAAGATGTGGCTTTGAAGGTAAAGGGCAGCCTATCCGTGAGAAACCGTGTGAGGAGGATGAAAAACTGCTCTGAAGATGTGTTTTCACCATCTTGTTATACTTCCTCAACAGTAAGCCTCTTCGGGTTTTCATTTTAAGTTCTGCTCTGTGCAAAATATCAAAGCTCGGTAGGCTCTGTAGCCGGTGTTACCGTTTTCAGAGGAAGGCGTGAGGTCCGATGGTGCCCCTTGTAGCAGCCGTGTCACGTTTTGGGCAGAGCTTTACGTTCCACCGGGGGCCGGGAAACACGTGCTCGTGTGTAAAACGAAGTAGATGCCCAGCTGAATTCCTGGATCACAAGGTCACTGGCGGAGATTACTTAAAAAAATACACTGTCAGGGCAAAGAATTTCAAAGGCAATATATAAGAATTTAGACGAAAACAATCTGTTCGGACGTCTCCTCTGATTGCCGTTAAGGCGCTGGGGCGTTCTGTACAGAAGTCGTTTTTTGCTCTTCACGTCTGCACGGCCGGCCGCTGCCCTGCGGGGATGCGCAGCCCGCAGCAGCCTTGCTGCCGCTCTCCCGGTCCCCCGGCACGGCGGAGGCTCGGTTCTCCGTCCTGCCCGCCGCCGAGCTGCCCTCCCTTCGCAAACCCTCCCACCGCCGCCGTTCGGGCTGGGCGAGCCCACCCGTGGGTGCCCCGCCGCGCCCGTGGGTGCCCCGGCCGCCTCCCGACACCGGGCGTGCGGCCGTGGCGGGGGCCGTTGTTATCATCATCATCATCATCATCATCATCATCATCGTCACGAGCGACGTTATTGCCATTAATGTTGTCTGTATTGCTGTTGTCGTCCCCCTTCCCGAAGCGTTTTTCGAGGCTGCTCCTTCCTTCCCCTGCGCAAAGTCGGACCTTAAAAGCCGGCTCTTTGTAGTACATTAACATAGTACATTAACATTTGTAATGTGGCGATTATTTTACATAATCGATACCATCAAGTTCCTTTTCTTGGGGACCCTCGTGTTTATTTACATTTATTCCGCACACGTCAGTTTCCATCAGGAGCAAAACCGATTTTCTTGTCCTACATCTGCTCTCGGGATAACCTTAATTCACCGTAAATCTATTTGCGCTCCCGCCGCAGTGAGCCCCGTCTGATGATGCCGCCGTGGGGAGGGGGACGGGGGGGGAGAAACCGGCCTTGAGCGCAGCGGGGAGGGAGAGGACAGGGCGGCCGTGGTATTAATTGTTGTTATTATTATTTATTATTATTTATTTTGCGGCAGTTTCTGTTTATGGCGTGATGCATTTGAGCCCAAACACATTAGGTGCATTATTCATTGGGTACATTTGTCAGAACATGCATGTGTATAAAGAACTAATGATCCATATTAAATTAATGACGCTATAAAAAAGAAAAATACCCCATACATGCAGTTTATGACGGCAACTCCCGACTTTGATAAACCATAGAAAAGACCTAATCAGATGAAGCATTGGACTGTTCCGTCTCCAAAATTACATTTCTCGAAATCTGCTTGTACACAATGTTGGTTTTATTAAAACAAATTAATTCAGTCATTAAGGAATCATACGGCAAGTGTCTCATAAGTCAGGACCTCCAGTGTAACAAATTGATTAAATGACTGTGTAATAGTCTCTTTAAACAAATCTAGTGTAACAAGTTAATAGATCTGCTCAATTACCATGCTGGGGTGATGAGGATGTGGGCAACTCTCTCATTAAATCCGGGAGAGCGTTGCCGGGGCGGGGGGGGGTGTTGCGGCGCGGAGGTGCGTGTCGGTGGGGCAGGGCTGCGCTCCCGCAGCCCCCGCGGGGCCGGGGCCGGGGCCGGGCGGGGATGGCTGCGGGCTCCGGGTAGGGCCGCCCCGCCATCGCTCCGGCGGGCTCCTCCTGACACCCCAGCGCCGGGGCCGCGGGAGGAAAATCTATTACCCCGCTGCCATTTTGTTAAGTGTTTGCTCCCCGTTGTGACCCTGCCACTTTATCTGTTGATTTTTATTTTCTGAGTGCATGTTGCCCATATGTTACTCTAATAGTTGCTATAATTCTTGAGCAATAGGGCTCGTATTTTACTGAGCTGAATTAAAAAGAATGCACTTTAATAAAAAACCCGAGCAATACACTAATGGCTTGACATTGATGTATTTGCATAAAGATGAATTATATAGGCTCGCTTGACACGACTTTTAATAAATGATCGAGGACGTTATTACAGGGATGCACTTGGGTGTGCGGCAGCGGGTTATTGCGGCGGGGCCGGTGCCGGGCGCTCCCCGCAGCCCGGCTGCCCCGGAGGGCAAGGCGGACACCGGCCGGTCCCGCCGCGCCGCCTGCGCCGAGCCGGGCAGGGGTGAACGCCCCCGGGGGATGCGGAGCGGCTCGGTGCTGCTTGCCCGTCTCCTTGTGCTAGAAGTAACTTTGTTCTCATAAATCGTGTTTGCCGGAGCGCGGAGCCGCTGCCGGGCTTCCAGCGGGTGCGGTGCGGGTGCGGTGCCGGCGCGGTGCCGGGTACCCGCCGCTCCCCGCCGCCCGCTCCCCGGCAGATGTTTGCGTCCCTCCCGGAGACTTGTAACCGCTGTTCGAGACAGCTGGTAAAGGCTGCCAGAAACATGTATCTGGAAAATACCTATCGGTGCAGAAGGTAAACGCGGAGCTGCAATTAAGAGGGAGCAGTTAATCTTACTTTTTAATTTGCGTGCAGCGACGCGGGCTCTGAACGCGGGATCGCTCTTGCAGGCGCCTGTCTCTCGCTCCCAGCGGCCTCGATGCGGGCAGGGAGCTCGGGGTGGTGGGGGGGTGTCGGGCCGGGTGTGAAAGCCCACCACCCGCGTTTTAACCCCCCTGCTCTCTGGGGTGCAGGAGGAGTCTTGTCCCGAGGGAGGGGGTGCCGACAGCAAAGCCCCGGGGCGGCTGGCACGAATACAACGAAAAGTCTCGCACCAAACGACGTCGCGGCGACAAACGGCGGGAGAGCGGGGGCGAAAACGGCGTGTGCTTGATATGGGAAGTGTTACAAATTAATATCGCTGAGAAATGACGAACGATAACGGGATTTCAGGAGCTCATAAAAGGCGAACACGCGTGAGGGGAAAGGTGGGAGAGGTCAGCAGTCGCTGAAATCGTCGGGCTGTCCCGACGTGGCTGTCGGTCTGGGCACCCCTCTGGCAGGGCTACAGGCGTTGCCTCGGCCGCTGCCTACGCGGGGGGCTCCGGGTGGGAGATGCTGCCGGCATGAAAGAGCCCGAGGGCCTCGGGGTTGTGACAACGCTGGTGTAGAGCCTGTCGAGGGACGGGTGGCGTACGGACCGTCCCGCCACCACGCACATGCCCCGAGGAGAGCGCCCGCTTCGTTACCCTGCGGGGTGAGAGCGCTCCCTTCCCTTCCCTGCCCGGCCGCGGCCTTCCCCTTGTAACCCGCGTCCCCCGGGGCCAAGCCCGGGCTGCCGGCCTCTGGGCCCTGTGGCACGGCGGTGCGGATCCTCCCCCGCGTCCATATGTCCCGCATCCATATGCATGTCTTCCGTGGGCAGCAGCTGCCGGCCGGGAGCGGGGTGCTGGCGGTGGGGCTGGCCCCTGGCCCCCTTTTCTCTTCTCGCCCCTCTCTCCCTCCCTCCATTCCCCCCCCCGCCCCCGCAATGCCTGCCGGCTGTTGCAGGGCGCGGAGCGGGGACCGTGTTTCTGCGGGCAAAAAAAGTTTCCTCCGCCCGTGGTGATGCTCGTTGGGGCTGGAGAGGGACGGCAGCGGGTTCCCGTTACGAAGTAGGTCGGCAAAGCAGCGGCGTTGGAAAAGGGGGAGGATGCTTTCGGCACCCTGGGATTGCGCAGCCAGGAGTTTCCCCCGCGGTATCTCCCGCGCCCCAGAGAAGGCACATGGCAGGGGACCGAGGCGGGTTAAACCACGCAACAGCCGCCTTGGCTTCCCCTCAGCCGGGAAACCCCGCAACACGCGGGCGGAAGGGAGCGGGGTTTAAACCCAAGGTCTCTTAAAAAAAAAAAAAAAAAAAAAAAAGAGGAAAAATTAAAAGGAAAAACTGAAAAAAAGCTGTTTGCGAAGGGAGTTGTCGGGATCGGCCCGCGGCGTTCTCTCACCGCTCAGCCGCGGACCGCCCGCCTCGCTACGCCGCCGCGCAGCCGGCATCCGCCGCTCCCCACGCGTGTGCGCGGCCGCGTAACCCCCCCCTCCCACCCCCGCGGAAGTTTTCGTCCCGGGACCGAGTGCAGGGCCGCTGTCGGGGAGCGGTTCTGCCGGCCCGCCTGTACGTATCCATACGGTCGTGCGGTACTTTTTTAATGTCGTTATCCCCGAGTTTGTACCGTCACGCAACAAAAACTCCTGCGTGTTTGAAGGATCGAATTGAAACTGCGGCTCATCTCGGCCGGGCCCCACGCACGGGGGGTGAGTCCCGCCCCGTGAAGCCTCACTGACATTTTGTCTCCTAATTGTTCGCCGCGACATCCATGGCAGCGATTCCGGCGTTAGTTATTGGATCTCCTCCCTAAAAAGTCCTCTCCTGGAGGAGAGAAAGACGCATTTGGTTTCCAAAACCTGCCCCGAAAAGGCGTGGGGGGAGAGGGGGGGGGACACGACAGTGAGCTCATGTGAATAACCTGCTCTTTTCTCCAGCGCCCCAGACAAAACCAGCCTAACCAAGCGATCAGAGCTGGGCTTTTTTTTTTTTTTTCGCTTTTTCTTTCTTTTTTTTTTTTTTTTTTTTTTTTTTCCCCCCCCTTGCCATTCCACTTTGACGGTGCCAACTTCAACTGGTGGCCAGCTGGGTCTCTGTGCAGAAGTAAATTAACTGGAAAGCTTCAGTCGGTGCTGCAGTCATCTGGAAAAGGGGACGGGGCGGGCGGCACTCACGGCAGCTCCCCCGCCGACCGGGGGGTGTCAGCGCCCTCCCGGCTCCGCCGATCCCGGCGGAGCCGGGAGGGCGCTGACACCCCCCGGTCGGCGGGGGAGCGGGTGCTCTACCGAGCCGGGCACCCACGTCCCCGCAAAACCCGCGGGGGAATCTTTAACGGCGAAAGACTTCACTCTGGAAACCGCCCGGCATTTCCCTTCCTGCCCCGGGAAAGATTTTGGGGGCGGGAAGGGTGGCTCGGTGGGCGATGGGTAGCCCCCGGCATCCCGGCCCGGGAGAGCCCAGGCAGCCGCGCCGAAGCAGCAGCACAGAGATCGGGGCTCGCTCCCTCCTCCCGGTATTGTCTAAGCTGAAAGCGGAATAAAACACTGCTCCACCTTTTTTTTTTTTCCTTCCCCCCGCCCCCTCCCCCCGGGTAGAAAATAATTCACAAATTTACGGAAGACTACAAATTTTTTTTTTTTTCCTCCAGAATAGCTGTCCCTTTTCTCCCTCATGTCAGCGCTGCTGTTTGCTCTGCTGCAGCCGTGAGGGAAAAAAAAAAGAAAAAAAAAAGAAAAAGAAAGAAAGAAAGAAAGAAAGAAAAAGCGATTGTTTCTGGTCTGTTTAGATATGGAAATGATCGCGTCCAGCTAATGAGTTTCAATTTAAACCAGTTGTTTCGGTATTGGGTCTAACTATTTACTCTAGACGCTTAGCCGGGCTCTTATTTTATTCGCGGTTTTCTTCTCGAAAAGCAGTTTCTTTCCCGTAATAATGGTAACACTCTGCCCTCGATAACAGTTTGTGTGGCCCGCCGCTTAAAAAGTTAATACAGCCTAATTTAGGCTGGGACGAACCGCTCCGGGGGCCGGGTGGAAGCTCTGGCTGCCCGCTCACGGAGGGACCGGCGCGGGCAGGAGCCGCCAGCCCTGGCCCCGAACAAGCCGCATCTTATTTTATTTGTACACTTCTTCAACCCCCACAACAAAGTGAAAAACTTCCATCGTTAACAAGGAGAAAAAAAAAAAAAACAACAACAACAACAAAAAAACCCGCAACCCCAAAAACCACCCCCAACCCCCAAAACACACTACTGAGATTGAACAAAAGATCCTGAAAATTATCTCTTCTTTTTTTCTCTTCCTGTACCGTCGTTTCATTATTTAATCTCTGATGAGATCAGATTATCTCTACCCTTTAGTGAAGGCAGCAGACATCTTTAAACTGGTTTAATTGATTTATCGTTTTTTTTAAACAGAAAGTGCATTACATTTAACTGGTCTTGCAAAGGGCTTTTCTTCTCTTTACAAACCGAATTATTTTTAATATAAATTAATAAATGTTAAGATGCTATATCACGATATATCATCGTTATTAGCTTAAAAAAAAAAAAGGAAAACAATTTACATTCTATAGTATTCCGTATGATACAAAAGAAAACACACTTTAAATTCAATTACAGCAACTAAATGAATTTTATATTTTGACTGAAAGTGGTTGTGACAATTCCCACCAGCTACTTTTTCAACGCGCCGTTGATTGGAAACGGTGTAAGTGAAAGCAAACTCTGTCCCTTCGCCCTCTCCCGCCCACCCCCTCCCTCTGCACGACGACCGCAACAGAAACTGCTTCAAAAAATACTAATAAATAGCACGCGGGGCCGCTGCAGTTTCGGCCCGAGGGAGGGGCCGGCGGCAGCCACGGCAGCTTTTTCCTCGGCGGCCCCGCTGCCGCCGGTCTCGGGGTCCCGGGGCTCCGGGGGGTGTCCCCCGGTGCCGGGGAGCGGCTCGGGCCGGGCGGGGGGAAGGTGAGGGGCGGCGCCCCCGGGCCCCCGCTGTACAAAAAAAAGAAAAAAGAAAAAAAAAAAAAAAAGAAGGTATTTTACATTTTAAATATTCACAGTAAGGAACGCCTACGGTCGCGGTGACTCACGGTTTATTTACAAAGAGCCCGGCACCGGGCGGCCGCCGCACGGCCGGCAGCGGGGCTCCGGCCGCCCCCGCCGCTCCCCGCCGCCCGCGACCCTACAATAACACGCGGCGCCGGGGGACGGGCGCGCCCGCGGGGGGGGCCCGCTCCGACGCAGTCCTCTCTGCTCCCCCTCCGGCTTCTCCTCCTCCTCCTCCTCCTCCTCCTGGGCACGTAGAGTCTAGAAAAATAGATCTGTACATCTCCGAAAGCGGCGGCGGGCGGAGCGGGCTAGGCGGAGGCCTCCCCCTCGGGGGGGTGCAGCAGCAGCCCGCCGCCCCCCGGCTTGTGTTTCTTCAGCAGCTGCGTGATCTTCTCGTCGTCCGAGTTCGGGTCCAGCGGCTTGTTGTAGTCGTCGTCCTCCTCCTCGTTCTCCGAGGCGCCTTTCAGCCGCTCCGTCTCCGAGTCCTGCTTCTTCTTCGCCGTCGCCATCTCCGCCGCGTGCTTCTTCCGCCACTTGGTCCGTCGGTTCTGGAACCAGACCTGTCCCCACCGGCACCGTCACCATCACCGCCGCCGCTCGCCCCCCGCCGGGCCGCCCCCGCCCCGCTGCCTCCCCGTCCCTCGCCTGCGGCAGCGACTCCCGCTTCGCCGGCCATCGCGCAATTTCCCCGTTAACGAAAAGCAGCCGAGCCCCGCGGCACCGCGCTCCCCGCAGCCACCCGTCCCGCCACGCGTCCCGGCCCGGCGAGAGCCAACAGCCCATCCCAACGCCCCCGAGGTCCGCGGCGGGCCCGGGGCTCGCCCTACCCGCGGGGGGAAAACACACGTTTCGGGCTGAATCCTTCCCCAGCCGCCCCTGCCCCGCTAGACGTATTTATTCTCTGGCAGGGCGCTGCCAGAGGAGGGGGTTATTTTCATTGTGGAGGCTGCAATAATTTATTCGCAGCCGTTGGGACATATTTTCAGTGACAAAGGAGGGTCTCTAGATCAGTCTGAAAGCCTCAGCACCGCCGAGAGGCCTCTCTGGCCCAGCCCGCCTCGTCTCCCGGCGCCCGCCGAGCAAACGCCTCCCCGCACGTCCCCGGAGAGTTCAGCCCGGTCCCCCAACCCCTCTCACACCGGAGAGTTGGGGACGGGACGGTGCGAGCGGGATGCGCGGTCCCTGACCGGAGCCCGGGGCCGCGGTGCGCGGCCGGCGCTGACGGGGGCGGGAGGTTTTGTGCGGGGTGCGGGACAGAGATACTGCCCCCGACCACCCTCCCACACCCCCCCGCGCTTTCCCAGCACGGCGGCCGCCCCCGTGGCGTTTGGGCTGAACGCACCAGGCTTCTCAGTCTCGCTTGAGTTTGTTTAGTTTGGGATTTTTATTTTTTTTTTTTTTTTAAATAAAATACGCTTTAAAATATCCTTCTCGGCCCCGCCAGTTCGGTAATGAAGGGCGAACTGCCCGGGGAGCCCTCGCCGTGTTCCCGCGGGCTCGGCCGCCCCGGCCCGCAGCAGCATCTCTGACCGCCCGACACGGACCCGGTTTCCGCGGCGGGGCCCTTTTGTCCCCCGGTCCCCGGCGGGGTCTTTGCGCTCCCCCAACCCCGCACCGCTGCGGGCGGGAGCCGCTCCTCTCACCTTGACTTGGCTCTCCGTCATCCCCAGCGAATAGGCCAGCCGGGCTCGCTCCGGGCCCGCCAGGTATTTCGTCTGCTCGAAAGTCTTTTCCAGGGCGAAAATCTGCTGGCCAGAAAAAGTGGGTCTGGTATGTTTTCTCTTTCCGTCCTTATCCAGCAAAATTGAGCCTTGATCTGGCGGGGGGGGAGAGAAAGGGAAGGCACGGACAGACACGTTAATCTACGGATTTGGGAAAGCGCTTTCGCTCTCAAGAGGCCTTGGGGGACGGGGCGGGGGTTTCTCTCCGCGGGCGGGGGGGGGCACGGGGGGGGGAGTCTGTAACAAAACTGCTGTCGGGACAGCCCGGCGGCGCCAGCCTCCCGGCTCCCCCTGATTATTTTTCCTTTAAGGATCGAAAATCTGAGCGGGCAAACGATATTGTTTTCTAGAAAAGCTGCAGCCAGCGCAGGCGGGCGATAAGGGACAGTCCTGCTCGGGGAAAGTTTGTGCGCGGCCCTTGAACCAGCCCCGGCCCCGAGAGTCCCCAGCGGGGACGGTGAAAGCAGGCGGCAGCGCGGCCGCCTTCCCCCGAGAGGGCTCCGCTTTTCGCCGGCAATAACCGACATTTTTACAGGGTTTCGCGCCGACCGAGGGGGAGGGAGAAAGCAAAGCAAACTTAAGGAAAAAAAAAAAAAAGAAAAAAGAAAGCGAGGCAAAGCCAGCCCCCTCAGCCACGGCCAGGCCCGGGGATTAGGGGGAGGCTGGGAGGGTCTCGCCGCGATGCCGGGGCGTGGGGGCTTTCTAGCACCGGGAGTGGAGTCCCGGCGGGGCTCCCCGGGCCCGCTCCCCCCCGCTGCCCTGCGCCGCTGGGTACTCACGGGGGGCGCAGGCGAGGCGGGCATCCCTCCAGGGCGGGCTCTGCATCACCCCCGGCCAGAAGATGGGCGTCCGGCCGGGCAGCTCGGCCAGCGGCTTGGGGTAGCGCCCGGCGGCTACGGCGGCGGCAGCGGCGGCGGCACCGGGGCTGAAGTAGAGGGCGGGCGGCGGCGGCGGCGGGGGGCTGAGGCTGCCGAAGCGGGGCAGCCCGGCCAGCAGCCCGGCGGGCGCCGCCGCCGAGGAGGCGGAGGGCGAGGCGGAGGCGAGCGCGGCGCCTGGCAGGGGCATGGAGGGCCGGCTGAGGATGTCGTTGATGCCGTGCGGGGTGGCGGCCGAGAGCTGCGGCGGGGCCGAGCCCAGCGCCGACAACCCGCCCGCGGCGGCGGAGGCGGCGGCGGGCGCTTTCAGGCCGGGGGAGCCGAGCGGCGGCGAGGGCGAGGCGGAGGCGGGCGAGGCGGAGGCGGAGGAGGAGGAGGCGGGCCCGGCGGGCAGGGGGTACGCAGGGTACAGCGGCGCCTTCATCTCGGCCATGCTGTGCAGGGCGGCCAGCGGCGGGCTGCCCAGCAGGAAGGCGCCCTGCCGGGGCGCGCCGTCCATCTGCCCCAGCGCCAGCATCCCCGCGCCGCCGCCGCCGGGCCGGGGCGGGGGGCCCGGCCGGCCCCTAGCGCCGCGGGGCCCCGGCGGCCGGCCCGGGGGTGCCTCCCGCACCGGCGCCGCGCATCCAGCCCGCGGGGGCCGCCGCCGCCTCTAGCGGGGACCTGCGCGCCCGAGCGGCGGCCCCGCCGCCCCGCCGGGCATCAGGGCTGCGCCTGGGCGGCCGCTCCCGGGGAAAAAAAAGCGGTGGTGCTGTCGGCGGGTGTATATATACGCGTATATGCGCAGGGTCCGTGCGTATACACGTATATACCTCCTCTCCCCGTGCCTGCGAGGAGCCGGGGGCTCACAGCGGCGCGGGGGCCGCGCTGGCCGGCCCTGCCGCCTCCTCCTCCCCGGCGCCCCGCATCCCTCCCGGCGCTGGTCCCGCTGGCTGGCTGGCTGGCTGCCGGCGCTGCTGTCGGGGCTACGGGCGCGGGCGCGGCTCGGGGCGCAACTGCCGCGCCGCCCCGCTCCCCGCCGCCTTTAGCGGGGGCACGGCAGGCGGCGGGCGCGGCGGCGGCGGCGGCGGCGGACGGGGGCGGGGCGGCGGACGGCCCTGCCCACCCGCGCCGCGCCCGCCGTGCCGCCAACTTCGTGCTCGCCTGGCTCTTCTCTCCTCTCCTGTGATCTTCTTGTGTTTCCCCCTCTTCTCTCTTCTCCTTTCCCCTTTTCCTTTCCCCCTTTCCTTTCCTTTCCTTTCCTTTCCTTTCCTTTCCTTTCCTTTCCTTTCCTTTCCTTTCCTTTCCTTTCCTTTCCTTTCCTTTCCTTTCCTTTCCTTTCCCTGACACTTCCTCTCCTTTTTTCCTCTCCTCTTTCCGCTCCTTTTTCCTCTCCTCTTTCCGCTCCTTTTTCCCTCTCCTCTTTCCGCTCCTTTTTCCTCTCCTTTTTTCCTCTCCTCTTTCCTCTCCTTTTTTCCTCTCCTCTTTCCTCTCCTTTTTCTTCTCCTCTTTCCTCTCCTTTTTCCATTGCTTTTCGTTTCCCCTTTCTTTCCAGGCTTTTTTCTTCTTTTCTTTTTTCTCTTTTCTTTTTTTCTTATTTCTTTTTTCTTTCTCTTTTCCCTTTTCCTTTCTCTCTCCATTTCTTTTTCCTTTCCCCTCTCATTTTTTGCTCTCTTTACCTCTCTTTTTCTCCTCTCTTTTTCTCTCTTTGTATCTATTCACATCCCCCACTCCCTCTCTTTTCTTTCTTTCTTTTCTTTCTTTTCTTTCTTTCTTTCTTTCTTTCTTTCTTTCTTTCTTTCTTTCTTTCTTTCTTTCTTTCTTTCTTTCTTTCTTTCTTTCTTTCTTTCTTTCTTTCTTTCTTTCTTTCTCTGTCTGCCTTTTTTTCTTTCTTTTTGTCTTTCTGTCTTTCTATCTTTCCTTCTGTCTTTCTCCCTTTCTGTCTTTCCTTCTGTCTTTTTGTCTTTCCTTTTGTCTTTCTCCCTTTTTCCTTTCTCTCTCTCCTTCCCTCTGTCCCTGTGCCCCGGGAACGACTCCGGAAAGCGGAGCTGCTCGGCTCCCGGCCGGGCCTGCCCCGGCGCCTCCCCCCGTGCGGCCGCAGCGAGCCGGCGGCGCGGCGCGGCCCGACCGTCCCCGCACGCTTCTGGACCCGCGTGGGTGCTCTCTGTACCCGCTGCACGTCGGAACCGCGTGTTCGTCCCGCCGGGCCCTCCTGCCCGGCCACTGGCCGATGCCGTACACTCGAGGCCCGCGGTATCGAGCCCCCCTCGACACTTGTCCCCAGCGCCCTCGGCTGCTGGCGGCTCGGCCCGTCGCCTGGGGCTGGAGAGGAAAAAATCCCGTGTGGCCCCTAAAGAGTGTCCCACGGAGAGAAAAGCGGTGCAAAATCACCCTAAACCATTTTTACCCTGTGCTGCTTGGGGACGAGTCTGTGTGCCTGTGGGGAACCCTAGTTCCTTGAGCGTGGAAAAAGGGGCTGGCGTGGAATTTCGACTTTTATTTTATTTTTTTTGTAATCACGGGTCTTAGATAAAGCGGAAGCATGTTGATCCTCGACCTGCGGCAGTGTTTCCTCCTATTTCTAAATATCCCCTGGTGCTCGGAATCGTTCTAGTTTAATTCACAAAGCCGCGAAAAAATACATTTGGAGAAAGGGCGCGTAGAGCAGGATCTTGCCTCGCCGTAACTTTTGCACAGCCACACAAACTGCGCCTCCGAGAAGCTCGCGTTTAAGTCTCCGGGTTTGAATTTTGGACTTTTTTGTTTTATATTTATTTTTTTTTTTACCTTGGGTCACTTCTCAAATATTCTAAAAGTAAAGCCAAAAAAGTCCTTCGCCGCCGGTTTCAGTGGAGCCAGCGAGCGCTCGTCCGCAGCAGCCCCGCACCGCCGACCCCGCAGCCCCGGGTGCTCCGGGGCTCGGCTCGGGCAGCGGCCGTGGGGAGGGGGAGCCTACCTCTGAGAGTGACCGATTTGCATTTTAATTGGGGGGCGAGGAAAAATAATTAACCCGTGTTTGGAAGCGTAGAGGCAAGAGCGTGTGGCCAGCACTCAGGGGAGCTGCTTCTCCTCCCGCCTGCAGAGGAGACGGTGCGGAGGCCGGGGACTGCACCCGTGTGGCTCGGGCAGGGGAGAATACGGGCTCCCCCCGCCACCCCGCACCCGCCGCCTACCCTCCTCGGAGCGCCCCGAGTGAGCTTGGCCGGGGGCGGCCACCGGCAGCGGCGGCTTCAGCCGCGGGTCCGCGATGGAGGCGGGCGTGGGGGGGGAACGGGGGCCTGAGCCCGCAGGGACGAGTCCGACCGCCCTGCGCCCGCTCCTGCAGGGCGGTCCCGGGCTGCGGTACCGCTCCGGGTACCAGGGCGGGCAGCCGGCGGTAGCAGCGCTGTGCTCAGCCCCCCTCCGCCCGAACTGCACCGGCTGTCCCACCGGCTCCGCGCTTCCTTCCCGGGCAAAGCGGGAGTTCAAGCGCCCGGCGCCTCTGGGTTCGTTTTCTGGGGAAAGCAAAACAAGAACAGTCCCTCCCGCATAAACCGCTTCTCCTTCCCTCCTTCCTTCCGTAAGCAACGGGTGGCGTCTTGAAAAAGAGAGTTTATTTGGGGGCCGCCTCGTGCAACTTCTTTCCTAAAAACAGCATCACAGGTGAGATGGCGCCAATAGGGCTGCCCCGTGCTAGAGAAATAGTTCGTATTCAAAAGCAGCCGTCAACTTTGCCTCCTTTCCGTGTCTTTAATAACTGTCACCCAGAAACATTTGAAAATATTTGCATTTAGTTGCTTTTCCGTAGTCGGTTTTTGGTTTTCCTAAGCACAGCCGTTAAGTTACTCAGAGGGCAGCCGGGGGCTGTGCTGTGCCCCTCAGCAGCCGAGCAGGGACCGGGGCGGGGGGGGGGGGGGGAAGCACCGTGAGCACCCTAGGCAGCGGTGGGATTAAAAAACACCCCGACAACAAACTTCACTAACGGGGTGAACACACCGCAGCTTGAAAACGCCGCAGCCAAACTACCCCTTGAGCACCGAGCGGGTCCGCTGCGGCCGGGGGCGGCAGGGGCAGGGGGCGCGGAGGGACCAAGGGCTGGAGGAGGCGGCGGCAGAGAGGGGCTGAAGTTAGGATGGAGATCCCGGTCGCACAGAGGGGAGGCGAAGAAGAGGTATGGATTGAGAGGTATACGGAAGGAGCGTTGGCAGAAAAAGCTGTAGTTATTTGTTTGCTCGTTCGAGGTGTAGGAAGTACGAGCGCTGGAGCAGCTGCGCCTCTGAAATTCACGTTGGCTGGAATGGTCCCGGCATATCTGAGAGGGGAAAAAAAAATACTACGTGAGAACACCTAAAATAAAAAGGCCCAAAGTGCTTTGGCATAGCAGGGTCAGATATTCTTCAAGCCGATGAGGTGGGGACCCGAACTGCAGCTTGCTGCTCCTTGCCACCTGAGGTGTCCGGCGGTGGCCGGGGTGGTGCCTCCAAGGGAGGGTTGTCTCTGCCCTGCCCAGAGCCCTGTCAAGCCCTCCAGCAGCGGGGACAGATGCCAGGGACTACACCTTGCCCAGCTTTTGCCCCGGGAAATCATTGTGACGGGGAGAGGGGTCTGTCTGAACTATATCAAGTAATCGCTTTATTTAGCAAATAAAATATTTTGCCGTTACCGTATGTTTTTCATGGCAAGGAAGCAGTCAGTTACTTTCTTAAAGTGATGGATAGGTATTTAGACACCTTTTTGTTGTAGCAGCACTACAGCACTGTAAAGCCACTGAATCATCTGTTGCCTGCCCTACATGGTGGAAAGGAACTGAGCCAGGAAAGCCTAATGTTCTTCTGGGTGCTAATTCCAACTCTTAATCAAGATCTGATTACCAAAAAGGAAGACAGAGCATAAAAATGCTATAAAGATTTAAAATTTTTCTATCTTGCCCATAATTCACGCTGCAAATGTGTCCATTATGGCATTCACTCCAGCAGGAAAATTGTGATGTTGTTGCAAGATTCCCTACTGCAGAGCTCCTGCCAATGATGATGAATAATCTCGGTCCATATGCTAGCTCTATACAGCTCTATAGTACCAGTGTTCTCTCATTCTCTTTCTGCTTCCTCAAAAACACCGAATATCTGAAGAACAGTAAAAGCTAATTAAAAATAGTTAATAGCTTAATCAGACTCAGTCTTATATTTATCTAATGCAGAGCACTGATTCTTTAGTGATGTAGCTTTGAGGCATTACCACGAGCCAAGAAAATGAATCAGACATTTAATGGAGATGTGGAAACGGAAATTTCTTGTAAGACTACAAAATTGCAAGCCAATAATACACTAAAATATAATAAAGTTATCATTAAAATTCCACGCATGAGATGCCATCCTCTGTGTCCTCTCTCGCTAGGCGATAAACCGAGGCAAAGCTGGCCACAAAATTTTTCAGAAGCCCGGCCTTTGGATACATCTCACCTGCTTTTTATCATTCTTGTCCCGGAGTGTCTGCGTGCAGACCTCTGGTGACAGCCGACGGCAGAGGCATCACTTCATGGACGACCCCACTGCAGACCCCCTGGTTTGCTCTTCAGAGCGCCAAGGGCCATGAAATGCTGCCAGCTCCAGCTGGGGGGTGTACTGGAGACGTCAACCTAGGACTGATATCGCTTTGCGTTTGTTATTCGGTCTGACCGCGCAGGAATGGTTTCTGTGGGTAACAGCTTTCCCTTTCCAGCCGGTGGCGGATGCTGTGAGCTCTGCTCTCCCGGAGGGCTTCCAGTCACTTCTGAGGACACGCTCATGTCACTTTGGTGCTCTAACGCTGTGTTCCTCACATCCTGGCCGAATTTCTGTTTCCATTTATGCTGAAGTGTATCCAGACTATCTGGGAACGGAGGCTGAAACTGTAATGAGACTGAGTGGAAACAGGACCTGGTCATTGCCTTTTTAAACAGCTGCAAGGACAAGGAGGGTGTTGTGAGCTGCAGTCACCTCTGCTGCCGTTTCAATGTTTCTGTTGCTTTTCTTAAATGAGATGTTCAAGTATTTTCCGTATCCTCAGTAAGGCAAAATATTTTTCCTGCTTTCCTTTCTGGAGCACTGAAAATATTTGATGCTGGAGCAGAGTAGTTACTTTTACTTTTGATTTGTGATCGTTGGTCCAGCCTGACCCCTGCTGGGGGAAAGCCAGGAGGAGAGGATTACAAGTGCAGCGTGTCCATCTCTCCGGGATCCACGGGTTCACCAGGGACCATTCCTGCTCCCAGCCCCTCTCCCACCCGCAGGCCCGTGCCCTGCTCAGGCTCTGCCTTCGCTGCAGGCTCCCCTCCCCGCAAGACAAGCCTTACCTGAAGTTTGTCCAGCTTACGTTGCCAACGACTGGCCACCACCTCCGTTAGGCCGTGGTGTGGAAGCGACGTATATCTATTTCATGTGGCCACAGGGGCCTGCTGCAGGTGCACCCAAGCACTCTGCTGGCATCTGAAGCCCTGCTAGCTGTGTGGCATTACTGATTACCAGGTCTTCATTTATCCTAACTAATTAGTACACCACAGATCTCTCAACATTGCCGTGTTTGTCTGTTCCTGTGTAGTGCTACAGAGAGCTGCAGCCAGCACAGCTGTGCCCGTGTTGCGACGTGGCGTTCAGACGAGGTATTTCCCTCTAGCCACGTGCTTGTAGAGGACTGCAGTCCTTGCAGAAGGGATGGCCCTGCTTTCCACTGGAAAAGGGAGCAGCAGCGCCGGGGACTGCTGCTGCCTCTGCCCACCTCAGCCTGCAGTGTGATTGCTTTTGAGTGGCCTGCTCCTTTTCCAGGTGAGCTTGGGGAACCCTGTGAAGACTGGACATGTGTGTCTGCTCAGACACAGTCAAGGAAACTATTTTAGAAACCTGCTATTAACAGTCATGCTGAAATGTATGTATGGTAGGCCAGATGTGTAACAGCAGGGACAAGGAGCATTAGCGCTCCATCGCCCTCATTTACCTTTGCCTAAGGGCTGTGAAGGTACCACCCTTCTGAAGTTGCCTGCCTTTTTCTTTCCATTGTGCATTGCTGCACAGAAATTTCCCGCTGTGCAGTGTGTGTGCACTTGATGTGTGGAGAAAGATACCGATTTAGACCAAACAGAAGTTCACCCATCATCCCCCAGCACCCATCAGCCCAGTTGAGCCACCCAAGCACGTGCAGGGCAGTGAGTGTCCCCACGGCTGCCGTCACTGGGTGTGGGTCCAGGTACTACCCTGACATTCACATGAGCACTGTCATGATGTGGACAACCAGGTACGCTATTAAGGCTAAACCTAATGTCTGGCTTTACTTCAGTTTCACATTAATAGCAAAAATGTATGGAAATTTAACTGGCATAGGTGGAGCTTTTATACAGTTTCTTTCACTCTGTGAGACAAATATATGTACAGTAGGCCGTCACTGGCTATCGATCTTTAAGCAGCCCCCCATGGAAATCAGCAGAGTGAGCTTTGCTTAGAAATTGCTGGCACAGGGTGGTCCAGAGTCAGGGAACTGGAAATCGTTAAATTGATGATCTAAATGGGGATGGGAGGGAGAAAGCGACGGCAGCAGTTATCATTATGTGCATATTTTTATGACTTTTAGAAAACCATATTTCAGCATTTTCCATCACATCAAAGGCTGACAGGGCTGCATTGATTCGCAGATTCAGACTAAACGATACAGAAAATTACTGAGAGCAATACACTTGGTACCACGGCTTGGTTTAAGAAAAGATCGCGCTTGCTTCGTTCCAGTCTCAGTGTAACACCACGTCGCGGTGTGCCGGGGCAGGGAGCGCTCCGGGAGCCGGGCTGGGACACGGCGCTTCCCGGGAAGCCCCGGGCCGTTCCCCGCCGGAGCCGGCGGGGTCCCGAAGCTGCAGCCGGTCGCCAGCGCCGTGCTCGCTCCGGCAGCTCCACCTAGCGAGGAGCGCTCTCCCCGGCCGGCCCTTCTGGCTCTCCGCCGGCTCTCCGGCGCTGGAAACCACAGCGCTGTGTCCCTAGGGCAAGACCGGTCCTCCCTGTCTTCCCCATCTTCCCCAGTCCTGGTCCCACAAACACAGACCAGGGGTCCGGCGGAGGCAAGCTGTCCTCCAGCCCCGCAGCGGCAAGGATCACTTCAAGCACCCGGCTGTCCTGGCCGAGCCCCCCAAGGAGCAAGGCTGGAAGAGAGAAGCCCTTCTCAGGGAAGGGCAGGAGGAATGAGGTGGAAGCTCGATGCTTTCAGCCTGCTGAAAAAAAACCACTTCAACTGGGCCACAGGGGTTTTATCTCAATAATGAACTTTATCTGAACTGCCACCCCTAAGCTCTTTGCTCACGAATCACCGTAACACGCTCAGGTCACACCGAGCTTCCCTTGCTCCAACCCCCTTGCCTCACGTCTTCTCTGAACCCAGGCAGGCTCAGCAAGACCCTGCTGTCTTGGCCATGCTGGTCCTGCCCTGACATAAGCAAGTGACAAGAGGACAAGTGTCCGGTTAGTCTCAGTGCATGGGCAAATATCAAGGGGAGTCACCATGCGCTGCCTGGACCAGTTCCCCTGCCTCACAGAGCAGCAGAGCAGACCCTGTGCTCTCCTTCCCACCACCATAAAACCTTACCATCTCATGTCCTGCGTAGGGGATGGCTGCTTGCTTTGTAACTTTGTTAGAACATAATAAGAGAAGATACAAACTAATTTGTATAGTCATGAAGGACGTGATGCTTCTGCCTGCCCCGTGCCAGCAGAGGCTGCTGTGCCGTAATGGAAGGGGCAAGAGCATCTCTTCCTGGATGGGGGTGAGGGCTGTAGGCTGCACGGCTGCTGAGGTGTTGCACCATTGCTTTCCTTGGGATTTGCAGGAGCAGAGCAGCCTGTCAGTACGTTGAGCCACAGGAAGGAATTACTTCCTTCCCTCCTGTTGACGTGCGGCACCATCCAGCCCTGCAAACTCCAGGTCACCTTACTGGCCCCAAGAGCGGTGTGGGGTTTTGTCAGAGGGGCTGTGAGTGCTATGCTCTTGAGAGCTGAGTGGCACCTTCAGAGGCCTCAGGGGACGTGGCGGCTTCTGCCAGGCTCAACCCCGTTCTCCAGGGGAGAGGACAAAGTACCTCGTGCCACAGAGGCAGCAGGCTCTCAGCTGCTCGGGGCGGCCAACCTGGCCCTGCGGTGGGAGGGATGCACAGAACGGCAGGACCCGCTCTCCACAGGGTGATGAGGAAGTCAGGGAAAATGCTGTGGAGCCTGGGAGCTGCTGAGGGAAGCAGGAAGACTAGTGGTCATATTTTCCGGTAATAAGCCAAATCCTTAGGAGAGGAGGATTGTTCAGGCTTTTTGTTTTTTCCCTTGTGCTTTCCTCTCTCTGCAGAAGGATGGGCAATGCAGACCTCTAAAAAGCCTGCAGCCAGAAGGGCATTTTCCTACTGTGAGAGTTTGAATTCAACTTCCCACCACTCCTGGGATAAAGCATGCTGCCATTTCTTGCCCCACAGAGGAAACTCCCATTTTTCTACAGGTTTCTCAGTCATTTCTACCAGCTCCTGCTCCTGTTCACATTCATGCTTTCCTTCCTATCTGTCATAACCAGTGGTGTCAATAGGAGTCATGTTCTGCAGCTTATGTGAACTTCTAGTGGTACAGGGCAGCAGGGAATGTTTGGCTGCAGGAAGAGATGCAGAGTTTTTGTCTCTTCTGCCTCCAGGCGTGTTCTTGACACTTTGCTATTTTTAAATACTTTCTTCCAGTACTCACTCTGGTTAGCTGTCACAGTGGCATGAAAGATGCTGTTCAGAAAGCACCTTCTGAGTGTGTTGGTACAGCAGCTGGCTGAAAGTGAGTCTTCTTCTATTGGCAAACAGGGAATTTCTTTAGTCTGCAATTGCATGAAAAAAAAAAAAAAGGATCCAAAAGTGAGAAAGCCTGAAGATATGGTTCTGGACCTCTTTCTCTTGTTTTGGCTTTGCATTGCAGGCTTCAGGTAAGCAGGTAGCCATCCGGCACAACAGTAGAAGCAGTAGAAAGCCACTTGCTGTGGTTGCTCTCCATTCCCATTTCAGCTCTTGCTCTTCTGGCAGTACCTGACTGAGGATGGGCCAGTTTTGTAAGAGCCCCAGAGGGAGATAAAACTTCTAAGAAGCAGAACTGGTGCCTCTTTTGGGCAACCAGTACCTGATCCTTCTGGTGTTGCAGATCCCTCCTTCACCATGATCTCAGCATGAGGCAGGCAGGCAGCTGAGGGGTTTGGAGGACAGGTAATATGTTGGTTGACCCCAACTTCCTTGACCCTCGGCTTCTAGAGACTCAGAGCATGTCTCTAGAAGAAGCTGTTTGTTCAGGACCAAGTGCTTTTCCAGTAAATCTGGCACCTCCAGGTAAGAAGAAGAGGCATAAGAAGAACTCGCTGACAGCTGCCCCACATGTGCTAGTGACTTAGGGAGGAGAGAAGTGAGATCAGGAACAGGAGTCCTGTGGCATACATCCAGAAGTCACTATTCAAGATTTGCTGAGGCCTTTTAAACCACAGTCCTGAAAACTTAAAAAAGAGAAGAGGCCATGAGTCTCTGTCTTTTGTAGCTTGTGTTTTCTTGGCTCTTTTTAGGCCAGGGGAAGACACTTCTCTCAACCTGTATCCCCCTTAGTAAAGAGCTCAGGGTCTCGTGTAACACAGTTACAGTCCACAAGGTTTGGAGAAAGATGCCAAAGATGCCAAAGGTATAACCAGTTAGTAATTTCTGGTGTATTTTTATGACTATACCACTGGAAGATAACTCTCGGAGAATTCACCTAAGTGGATACATAGGAGCATCTTTGTAAAGGACAAGATGTACTTCAATCTGAAGTACACAACAAAATGGCAGCAAACCAGGACTTTACAGGGCAACCTTTCCAGATCGTGACTGTAATACTTGGCTTAATTGCATCCTGCCGACTGCTCGCCACTTATAAAATATAGCCCGAGTGTGCCATAATGCTGCGCCTGTCCCTTAAGATAAGATGGTAAGATGGTATTGCTGGAAAAACAGAGTGATATTTCATAAACTGCTAAAAATCAATAGTGATATGCCTGCTTATACCTTTGATGAACTTTTCTTATGAACTGGAGAGTAATAGGGTGGGTAATACTAGAGTCTGATAAAATACAATGACATAAAACTTCTTGAAAGCAGTGTAAAAAGGAGGGGAGCAAGTCCAGTGACAGGAAGCAGAGACAAGTGCAGGCTGTGCTCCATGCACCACAAATCAAGTAAACAGTAAATACTTTGCGTGGAAGTGTTACTCTGACCTGTGAATGGGAGAAGATGTTGCTGAAACTGCAGAACAGCTTTTGCCTCAGCGTAAGAAGGTGGCAAAATACCTGCTGATGGGACTGGGGCTCAGCCTCGTGTCTGGCATGCGGGGGAGCACGTGTCTGTTGCAACGGGATGAAATGGGGATGGGCCACAACGCGGCAAGAAAGCCCCTTCCCTGAGAGCCCAGTTGTCAGAGAACTTTGTGGTCTGCTCAGTTACATAGGAAGTACCAGAATGACCTGGGACTGAAGAGGGAAAACAACGTTTGGGCACAAGCGCAGTCCCATTGAGATCATGCAAGAAGGGATTATCTCTTGCAGATGAAGACAGCTGGCCATGAGATGCAGGTCTTGAGGTGTTAAGGCTGGTACCAACCATACATGTGTTGACATAAACAGTCTCCACCTCCAGTGAAACCTCTGGGAAGTGCACTGCGCACAATGAGTTTGCTTGGCCAGGTTTCTCCTGTCAAGGAGGTTTTGCCAAACAGAGCGGTGGGGGCTGTGTAGGAGGCAATATTTCTCCTCTTCCTCCCTCCTGACCTGCCTGCTGCAGGCCGTGGGTTAGGGTTCCCAACCTTGTCCTGTGAGGGACCAGGTGTCCCAATCTGGAGTCTCCCCCTGAGTCTCCGCCGGGCTGGTACCACTCTGTAGGTACTGGGGAGCTGCCCCACAGCAGCCCCAGCTGTGGGGTCACCCAAGGGAACTATTGTATATCTAGTGAGGCCTTTTTAAAAGCACCTTATGAAACTTTATGCAGAATGGTTTGCTCTTCAGTCCTGCCTAACACACCCAGAGAGTAAAGTAATTTATACAAAGACTTTCGACTGAATTTGGTGGGGAACAGCTGATTCTGTCGATGCTGTGTTTTGTGGGACTTGTCTAGAACAGAGTTATATCCTCTTTTCTCTCTGGCAGTCACTTGCATTTTGACACAGCAGCGCTGCCATTCCCTTTAAACGATCCAGTGATTACCCCTTCAGCCTTACCTAGCTGGAGTTGCAAAGGTGTAGTCTCTGCCCCTGGCATCAACCGGTCTGTTTCCTCATCAGGCTTGTCCCCGCCTTCTCCATGCCCACACACTCCTTGCAAAAGGTACCCCTGCCAGCAGTGAAGAGTCGCAGGCCGATAAATTATGGTATTCCATAATTTGTATTCAAAGAAATGATCTGCATGGATAATATAACATACAGTGCACGTGAAATTGCACGGGAAGGGTGTGTTGCAGATTCACGGCATGTTCAGACAGCCACAACAAGTAAGTTCAAGAATTAATTTCACATTTTACATGAAAACAGCAGCAGCTTGCCAAACACCCACCGCGTATGAACCATTTTGGGGGAAAAAGCAAGAGCATCCCAGGGATTATGGTGGGAAGGAAGGATCGAGAATAACTCAGTAGCTGTGCAATAGTCAGCCACTTGGACCAAACGGAAGGTGACAGCTGCCTGGGGCAAAAGTTTCTGCAGCCAGACCTTTTGCAGTGGTCACTAGATTATGTTCCTCAGACTTTGGTGCTTAATTTGGAAATAATGAGGTCAGTTTGTTTTGTTGTTTTGTTTTTTTCTGGCATACAAGTGGCCTACTTTATGAAGTTCAAATGTGCAAGTAATAAGCAAATAATTCTCGGCCACAAATACCATGGACTATGATGTTTTTATGCCAGACTAGCAAATGTAAACAGATTACATGGCATGTTAACTAAACAGAAAAGAACAATTCAGTACTGTCAGTCGATTTAAATTACTAAAATATAGATACGTATGCTCTATTCAGGATGCCTTGGCAAAGCGTCATTGGCTTTTGACCCATGTTAAACCCAGCAAGACAGTATTAGAGCTCACGCTATATTCATTTAGAGGGGGGAAAAGCAGCCTCTTGATTGACTCACACACTCCTATATTCCAGCATGGCTTTCCTATTTTTTCAGCATCTGAGTCTAGTGCTTAGAGCTGGAGGAGGATTCATCTCAGAGTGCACAAGTTGTGTAATAACAAGCTTCTGACCTGGAATTTCAGCTTCGAGCGTATCCTGAGCGCCTGGGCTCCAGCGTCCTGCTCCCACGCGCCGTCTCAAGGCAGCGCCAGGCAGCATTTTGCAGCTCTTGGTTTTGTCAGGGGAGCAGAGGGTATTAATAGCTCGCCTTGTGCTTTGGAGAAAAAACACTCAGCATGATCTGAGGCTGCTGTATCGCTGCTCTCTCTCCTTCTTTCTGGCTTGGGGTTATCCTCTTCATAATGATCTAGGGATGCAAAAAGGGTATAAGTCGATTAAATGCAGCACATCATTAAAATATCATTTGTAATTAATATTATCTGAAGGGATACTGAGCTGTTGTTGACATCGCTCGACGTTGCTGTCTATGCTGACCAGTAGGCATGGACATTTTCCACTTGCCTCATTTGTTCCGCGCATTAGTTGGAATCCATTTAAAAACCCCAAAAGCTGCAAACAGCTTCTGTTTCCGAGGCTGTCAGCAATAGGGCTCCTCGCTGTTACATCTGCAGATGTGCCCTTCTTTCCAGCATGCGTTTTGAGCCGGGTACCTTCCGTTCTTCAGCCTCTGAGCGGACAGGGGACCCGTTCCTTCCATTTACTTCCGCTGCAGCCGCAAGGAAGCAGCCGCGCTCTGCTTCTCTCCTGCACAAGGGGCTTTCAGCCGCTCAGCGAAGACGGCAGCAGCCCCTAGCCGGCTGCCTTTCTGTCGGGAGCCTGTATGCAGCTTATGTAAGTACTTTAATGCACGGCTTATATAACTGTTTTAATGTCAGGGCTTTAGTTTAGCGTCTGCCTGCAGAGAACTCCCCCTTCTGTAGGTAGGTCGAGGCACCCAGCAGAGAGGCAGCTCCCAGCTAAGCAGGCAGGGCAGATCCGCCTGCTGGGGATAACTGGAGTGCGGGGCAGGGGGGAGTGTGGCCACGGCAGGGGGGAGTGTGGCCACGGCAGGTGATGCCTCTTAATTTTGGGCACCTGGGGGAAGTGTGGGGATGTGTTTGTTAGGGGCTTTCCCACGCTGCGGAAAACGTTGGGCCGGGTCACTGGGGTTTGGATTGTTTGCTGGCAGCTTTGAGCCACTAAATTCACGTGGGAATACAGGGGGAAGGCAAAGGCAAGACAGAGCAACAAAAACCTCTGAGGCCTCACACATCAAGATACTGAACTCCCATGCGAGAGAGGTGATAATATTTGCATATCAGAAAAAGTCGGTGGCTGACACGCTAATACTTTTGTGTGCAGAGAACGCAGAGGTTTCTGCCACGCATTGTGAAACCACGTGGGGTCACAACATTTGGAGACTTGATGTTACATTCCAGCCGGTGTAGTTACTTGCCCCAAAGGAACCTGAGTAACAGGGTGTCGACTTGGAAAATTCCCATCCGACCAGTCTAACCAGCTGCGACTCAAGAGACACACTGGGCTCCCATGGCTGCAAGGGGTTGCAACTGAGAAGCAGGACAACGACTGTCCCACGCTGTGCTTGCTCTCTAAGCCCCCTGCCCCGCAGCTCTTCTGGGAGCCCCTTGCATTTTTTCTCTGGGCTGGAGAGGCTTGAAACACTTCGTTTCGATACAGCTGTTTTGCTGACCCTTCTTGCGTTTCTGGGCACTCCGTGGGTGAAAAGGTGTGCGGCAGCAGCAGCAGGAGCACCCGGCTGGCAGAGAGGAGGAGTGAAGCTGGCGCTGGGTTCCCACCTGATCCTGACAGAGTTTAGTCCTTGTTTTTAATTCTCTCTCTCCTGGTGGCCCTGCCCAGAAGATTGCTCATTCCCTCACCCCACTGTCACCAGTTGTTCATTGCTCTTATTCCCAAAATGCAGTGACTCATCTTCTTGCACTCACCTTGCCTCTGCTCATTAATATGTTTCAAGTACTTCACCTTTTCTTCCTTTGCCATTATTGTTACTTTCTTCCATCACACCATTTGCTAAACAAATATTTTTTTCTTCCAAGCTTTTCTAGGTAAATTCTTTTCCCCTTCACCGTTTAGCTTAAGGATGGAGCGAAGATATAGAACAAATGGAGGCTCTTCTCTCCTGGATGGGACGTAAAGGTCTGCTTAATGATCTTTATGCAGGTACTGAAGCATTGTCTCTGTCTTGTGGACCATAGAAGGGCCTTTTCTGTGGCAAAAGCATAGCATCTAGTCATTCCTGAATTTGTTAGGCCAGGTTTACCAGGAAGGTCTATAACCAAGCACATACTACTTCAGCTAGACCCAGCTGCTCCCTGGTGGCTGTAGGGCAGTCGGTGTCCGCCCCACCCTGGGCTACTGACCCACGTGTGGGATCTGCGCGCTGGGGGAAACAGCCTGGATGTCTGCTCCACGGGCTGCAGCCACCATGGGTGGTAAAGCTGCAGAGACCAGACAAAGCACTCCTTATTTTCTCTGTGCAGAAAAAAAATAAATGTTTATGCTTTCTTCTAGATGGTTAGTCTCATTGCAGGGCCAACAGAGTAAACGCACATCTTGTGCTTGAAGTAAGGGAAACCATGGTTTCTCCTGAAAACTTTACTGGAGAAAGCTTGCAAGGAAAAACTCAATAGTAGAAACATACTGCAAGAGGAGACAATGGAAAGGACGCTTTGTTACCCACTGGGATCCACTCTGCACCCAGCTTTCTTCCCTGCTGGGGAACTGTTTTCCACCTTCGCACGTTCTGAGGAAGGAAAGCTGGGTTTTGACTTCATTGCCCCCCATAATATTTCACTTACAGAGAAATACATTTAAAATTATACTTAGTAAGAGTAAAGTGCTGGAGGATCCAGGCCATATGGCCATATTGCTGATCTGCAGTGGACTGCTGCTGTCACCTTTGTCCGTAAAGGACCCAATGGCAGAAATTGTGCTTCTGTGGTCTCTCTGGTCTGGCGTTGGGTCTCTGGTTTGCCTTCTGCTGGTGCAGTCCTTCTCTTAGCACACCAGATATTTGCACGTACTTGAGGACACTGCAGGCATTCTACCTCCTGACACTGTCAGCAGTGCACGGGTAAAACATTTCTGAGAAACGGCTGTTCTTCCTGAACACCACAGGGTCCACTCTGCAGGGTCAGAGTCAGTTTATCAACGCCATAATCCATGTCCACTCACAGCAGCTCACTCTAACTTCCTGAACCACGGCGTTGTCATTAAAAACATACCAAGCATACCTTCAGAGGGACATAATAATAACATTGTTTGCATAATAAAACTAATCATGAAATAAAACCAATCAAGCTCGGTGAAACCAGTCACCATAGGGATAACATAAATGACAGCAGACGCTGCTAGGCGATGCCTTGCAAGAGGTGCTGGCCCTGTGTTTGCAGACACAGTAAGCCAGCATGTGGACACCGATGCTGTAACAGGGCGGGTGGAGGAATTCAGCGGGCTTTGGGTAGTGTTTGCTCTCCTGATCACCCGACAGCAGTGTGCTAGGGCTGAGAGGCACTCCAACACAGCCATCTGAACTGGACCAGAGGGCCGGGATGACACCGGCTAGTAGCAAGTCTCAACAGATAGGGGTGACAGCTCGTCAGGTCACAGTGCTCAGCAGCGTCTGCTCATCCCTGCACAGGGACGTGTCCTGCTTTGCTGTGCCCCCAATGTCTCCCACACAGGTGCAGCTTGGGTGAAGAGGGCCTGTGCACTCTGTGCCTTTCACACGCACCCTCTGCGCAGCTCCTGCCTGGTAAACAGTGCGTATTTTGAGAGGAAGGTAGAGCGGACAGTGTGATATCTGTTACAGCGCATGCGTAACTGCCCTTGCGGAGCGTTTTTCTTGACTGTGAGCTCTTGGGCAGGTGCGTTACGCTTCTATACAGGCTGGTGGCACGATGCTTGGCAGGGCATGTGGCACAGTGGGGCAGGAACGGGGCAAGCACCGAACCTGCCGTTTTAAATGGACACACAGCAGGTGGGCACCCGCACCCCGGAGCAAAGCAAAGCTCTCCGCAGGCAGCCAGCGAGCGATGCCCGCACGGGCTGCAGCACTTCGCCTGTGGACGCAGGGTGACACAGGCGCCGGGGCTGTCAGGAGGTGCCTGACCCCGTCTCCCGGGGCATTCCACCGACGGGCTGCGGGTACGCCGCGGGAGAACGGCGGGGAGCGGACCGGGAGTAGGGTGGGCCGGGAGAAAGGCGGTTGGGGCCGGGAGAACGAACGGCGCCCCGGGAGAACGGGACCCCGCGCCGGGCCCGGCGTCGCTCGCGGCCGTCGGGGCCCCGCCCCCTGCGCCGTGCGGGGGCGTGGCCGGTGCGGAGGGGGGCGGAGCGCCGGGCGCACCTGGGCGACCCCGCCCCGCCCTCTTCGCCTCAGCCGTCGCCGCGGGGACGCCGGCGCTTCTCCCCTGCCGGGGCGGTGGGGTCCGGCCGCGCCCCGCCCCGAGCCGTAGCGGCGGTGTCCGCAGCCAGAGCGCCCCCCTCCCCGGGGAGGGGGGGGTGTAGCGCCGGGCTCCTCAGAGGAGGCCGGGTTCCGCGGCGCGGCCTCCTGCGCCCTCCCCGTCCCGATCGGCCCGGCCCCGCTCGCCGCCGGCTGGGCGTTGGGCTCCCGCGGCGCGATGTCGGCGCGGCGGCGGCGGCGGACGGCCGCCGAGGAGGAGGAGGAAGAAGAAGAAGAAGAAGAGGAGGAAGAGAAGGCGGCGGCGGGTAGCGACAAGGTGAGGGCGTGCGGCCGGGGGAGCCGTTGGGGCAGGTGCGCGGGGGGGCCGGGAAGCAGCGCTGCCTCCCCCACGCAGCGATGGCCAGGCCCCGGCCTCGGAGAGGAGCCTTCCCCATGCCGCGACGCCGCCGCTCTCTCTGCCCGGCGGGAGCAGGGGAAAGGCGACCTGCCAAGCCGCCTCGGTGGCCCACGCGTGTCCTGCCCCGCTGCCATCTCCCCCTCCCCCGCGGCGAGGCCGAAACGGGAGCGTTCGGGTTTCCTGCGGGCCCGCGGGAAAAGCTCGGCGCCGTCGACCCGGCTGTGGTGGTTCACCCGTCGCCCGAGGAGGTGGGGCAGGCAGAGGGCACGCCGCAGGGCGGCTGGGCCAGTGCGAGCTGGGAGGCAAACAGGGGATGGTGGCCGGCTCCCGGTAAAGGCTGTGTCAGCACTTCCCCGGCAACTGTTTCTGTTTTATGGCCTTTCAAGTGATAGGCATTCACCTCTGGCCCGGAAAGGACTTACAGTATGACATTTCTGCTAGGGCAAGAGGTTTTCGAAATACTGAGCCTATGCATCGCGTTCATTATAGTGGCAAAACAGCCACGGTGCTGTTCTTTTGTTTGCCGTGGAATTAAGGCTTATCTCTACAAAAGCTAAGCACATCGCAGTTGCTAATCATCTGAATAAAGTGAAAGAGGTGCTCTCATTTTGGTAACTACAATTAAGCTTTCTGGTTGCTAAATGGAGTTTGCGATGCATGATGGAGGGCTCCCGAATCGGTGACTATTTAAACCTGCACGGATGTTGAAGCTGCAGAGTGTGCAGTCTGCCTTACGCGTTGTGGCTAGGAATTGGAAAGTCAAATTCAATAGTCAGGTTTTTTTCTGTGCTTTGGTTGTGGTAACTCAGAGCCAGTGAACTTGAAAATTTGCAGTACTGTGCTGCATTGAGCTTTGTGATCGAATACGGTAACGTTTAGACTATAGCTGGGCAGAGAGTATTATTCTGTAGAGAAGAATTAACTTTTAAACATGATTTCTTGTAGCAGCGTGCTCAAAAAGCTGTTTTTCTGTGGAGCTGTTCAGGTTTACTTTATTTTGTAGGCTAAGTTCACTTCTGAGGTGCACAGCCTTCAAAGAACTGTTCTAGTTCAAAGCCTCCTCTCCAGACCTCAGCAGGGTGCACCTAAAACTTGCCTAATGTTATTCTTGTTTTATCAACATGATTTCCAGAGAGGGAAGTGCGGTTCTTGCCTATAGGCCTACTGCACTTGTACTTTAGCTGCTCAGCAGTCTAGCGTTTCATCCAGCTTCAGATGATGTTGAATCAAAAGGACTCTGCTGCTGTGTATGCAGCTAGGATGTTGCTTACAGAAGATGAATTTCAATATGCATACAGTTGTGATGGTTGCTTGATAGAGCCTCTTCCACTGCACAGAAGGCTTTTTGATGGGTTATGTGGGGGACCCTCCTTGTTCCTGTTAGAGTCGTTCAACCTGTCTGTGATGCACACAGCACCGGTGACCCTTGTCATGGCTCACAAGTGACATTGAGGATTGCTTTTACATATTGAGCTGTCTTTAGGGCTGTTGGTAACTGTAAAGATAAACTAGCATTTTGTACTGAGTTTTCTATCAGCGTGTCAGTTTTGAATGCGAGTACACGGGTATAGGTGATTTGATGGGAAGCATCTGGTCATCTGGATTCACAGATGCCACATTATACACCTCCTTCGATGGTTATCTTCCTGCTCTACCTCTCACCTGACCTTTACAAGTGGGTAACTTATTGTCCTTTGCCTATTTTGAGATGGCCTATTTGGCATGGTAATTGCATATTTGGACCCAAAACGTGTTCTTTTGTTCAGAACTACTCAGGATGGCCATGATGCAGTGGGTTTCCACTGCTTCCCTGTATGGCGCTTGGAAACATCACCCTCTTCCTCACTTGTAATGACGGAGAAAACTTGATTGTCTCCTTTCATATGGTAACTGCTTTGTGCTGCTTCTGCTCTTGTTGACCCAATTAATTCAGACTTCCAGATACATAAAGGTGACATGCTTTAAAGCACCTTGTTTGCCAAAGTAGAGAAGCGCTCTGTCTTTGCTGAAGAACTCCACGACACTAAACATGTCTGGAGGGTTTTATCTTCTGTACTTTCAGTCCTGTTTTCGGCATGTGATCCGATACTTCTCATGTTACATTTACTATATCCATAGATGCTGCTTTCTTACTGAATTTAAGCAAAGCTGTTTTTTTTTCTCATTGGTATGTTTTTTTACCACTAACTGGAAACAACTGGTAGCCATTTCTACATCCGTATCATTTCAAATAAAAGTTAACTTCCTTGGGTTTGTATGAAGGAATACGGTATGCCCTTTGTGAAGCTTCTTCCTGAAGTTCCCAAGCTCTGCAAGTCTCGGCATCTTCAGTTGCTCGCTAGCTTGTTGAACCGACGACTTTTTGCAAAATTCCTTTGAACAGGTTTTGCCCTGCAGGGCTTTGTAATTTCATGAGTTTGTTTTTTCTTTGCATTGTCCTGTGGCAGGGGTGATTTTTCATCTGTCCCTTTCTTATTTGCTGCTGCTTGCCCTGGACGCTCGTTTCCTAAGAATGTCTTGTCAAAGTGCCTTCACAAATACTCTGTGGTGCTTGCGAGCAAGAGGAACGATTTGGCATTCAAATACTTAATATGTGTAAGTCAGTTAAAGTTTTACAGATTGATCTGCGTGTGTTCATGCTCCTTTTAAAATTCCAGTTGTTTGCATCCTTTACTAAAAAGCAAGTGACACTACTTTCAAATGCTTCCAAAAAATTAGTATATCCTGGAAGTAATCACAGTTATTCCTCTTTGTGCTGTGCATAGTTGTCAGGGTAGCACAAGGAGGGTGTAGTGGAATCGAGTTGCATTGCTGGCCATGGGAACAAGTGCCTGTTTGCCTAGGGTCATTGTTAATTATTTGTAACTAAAACAAGCCCAGAATCACTGACCACTGTTTCTCCTACGGTATTGAAAAATCTGTTTCTGTTCCCTGAGACAGCCCTTCCAGGGAATCAATTGCTAGACAAGTTTCTCAGACCTGTGAATCTGGATTTGGGACTTGGGTCTTTGATACCCAAAACTTCCCAAACCCGCTTGGAGATAAATTAAATTCTTGATGGCAGTATGAGTTATGGTGGAACAATAGAGTCTGTTGTGTGTCACTTAGTTACTTAATTTGTCTTACTTCTTTTAGAATATGCAGAAAATGGATCTGTTTAATTTTCACAGAGAAGTCTGTCTGCCACAAGTGTGGTAATAATAATAAGGCCTGACTATTTCCAAACCTCTGTTTTCTTTGAAGTGGTGGTGAAATAGTACCGATGCAGATAGTAAAGGATCTGTAGGTTTCAGTCTTTGATTCAGTGAGTGCAGTTCTCTCACTTGTGTTTCTGCGTATGTCAGGCTTTAACAGTTCGGAAAAAAAGGTTTCATTATTCAGGATCTTCCGACACTTTGATATCTTGACTTCAGAGGAAGGTATCAAGGTACATCTAATTAGATATGCTAGAACGTGGTCTAAGTGAACTATTGACTTCGTTGTGAAACATGTGACAGAGACTGCAGAAAGGTCAAAGCTGGAGAAGAAAACTTACTTTAAGTAACGCTTATGCAGGTAAAATGACAACAATGAAATTCTTTTGCTTGCTTTTTTCACATAAGCTGTTGGAAAATGCCTTCATTTTCTCAGTTGCTCTTCACGTAGATGCTGCATTCTCCAAGAAAAACATATTTGCTGTCTACTTGGGAGTTCCTTTTTGAGTCCTGGAAAAAATGCAATACCCGCAAAACATTGCACGTGCCTTTGTAACTCAAATAATTCTTGTGCGTGGTTCACTTGGCACGTGTTAATTGTAGTGGAAGGCATGTGGTACAAACCAGCAATTCAGATGCGTATGTTCTTTTAGATGATGAAAGGTTGGCATGTCTACTTTTTTCCTGCATGACACACGGCTGTATTCTGGTAGCTGTTGCAAAGTAGCCAGCAAGCAGAAATCCACATGGAAGCTTAACATGTGGCAAGATGTCACATTTTGAACTCCTGTTAGGGAGGCTCAGGCTCTTGACTGTTTGAGTTCCTCCTTTGTATGGCCAGGTATTTGAGGTCTTGTACAGAAGATTTAGCTTAAGGGTGAAAGTTTTGTCTTTAAGAACACCAAAATTAAAACAAAACAAAACCCTACAACTAAATAAACCTTTGTCTTGGGATACTTTGGAAATGATGAAAACCAGTGAGCACTTTAGTGTGTCAGATAGGCATGTTTGTTATGCACTGAGCTCCTTGTAGTGTGTGAATAATTGTCATGTTTGTGTGCTTTCCTGTACTTGTTAGGCCTGCATCATCTCAGCCTTGTTGTATTTGTATTCTATGAGCTGATCAGAGAGGTTCTCTTGAGGGAACGTGTGCCTTCAAAGGAAGAGAAGCAAGGAAGGACCTCATTGCAACACCTGTCCATTACAGTCACTTAGGATGTGTATCGAGATGGGAGTGGCACATGTTCTGTATGTAAAAGGCTCTGTTACCTGCAGTTTGAAAACTCTATAAAAATGAAAATACCTCAGATCAAACATTTAATTTTGAATTGGGGTTGAAAGGTGTCTTATTCACTTAGGACAGTACAACTTCTGCTGTTTTCAATTAACCTCTGAAAACCTTGTAAACACCTACCTACTGTATGAAACCCATGGCTTTTCAAGTAATACCCCTCACAGGTCCTTGTTGTTACTGTGAGCTCAGCTTGGCCAGATCCCAAACCTGAAGAGCAGGAGAAGAAGGGTCTGCTTGGTTTTATACTGAATTCCAAAACTGCTTCTACAAGGTCGATCTGAAGTAGCAAGGGTCTTGATTTTTTTTTTTTTTAAGGGCTTTGATAGTGGTTAAATTAGTGTTTCCTTCTATAGTGATTGTTGATGTTTGTGGCTGTAAACTGGAGCATTTACAATAAATCATGTAAAATAATTAAGAAAACAATTAGCAAGAAAGACTTGTGATGGGCTTCTCTAAGCACTTCATGATGCAGAAGACGATTAACTAGCTTTTAGTGAACAGCTTCCTCTTTGGCTTCTGACTTAGCAAATTAAATGCCTTATTCAGGAAATGGCTGTGGCCATTATACCAATTAACTGGAAAATAAAGTATTCAAGGTCATTTTTGAGGTATGTTACAAAGGGAAGTTGAAGATAGTTGGGGTTTGCCTCCCTGGGTATTGTAGCAATATAAAGCTAAAAAAAGACCAAATGCCCCAAGTTCTATCCAACCTGCAGGTTGCACCAACCAAGCTCCCAGTAGCATCAATATGAAGCATGAGCTACTGAAAAATACATTGGATAAACGCAGACTCCTTCTTCAAGGTGTTCAGATACTCGGAAAAATGCCATGCACCTGTGAATTCAGATGCTGGAAATGGCAAATCTAAAACATTGCTTCTAATGAGGTGCATAAGCGACAGTTGTGTGTTAAATAACAGAGAGATAAAACGAAGTATGAATTTTTATTATTATTTTTTTTAATGTTTAAGCACCAGTTTAGTATGGAAACATTTTCTGCAATCCCAAAAGCACAAAAATAGAACAAAAAAGTTTGGGGGTATTCTTAGTTCTGAGTGCTTAAAAGAGAGAACATCTCTGCCATGTGCAAGGAGGGATTAATATTAAAGACGCTAAATCGTGGTCTTAGGCCCAGGATTACTGCCCGTTATCTGCATAGTGAGTAGTGTCTTCTAGAACTGTACAGATAGCTTGCTGCACTCCACTGCAGGTCACGGTAGTTGGAACACGGCTTTGGGAGAGACCTGTGATCCCTTCCCCCTCAGTCACGTGTATAGTTGATTTCCTAAGCTATGGTACAACACTGTGAGGAACATCTCTGAATAACAAGGTTGCAAGCACAGCAATTTTTTTTATTTATTTATGTGCTTTTCAGGTGTTCTACATACTTTCTGAAGTCTGGACCACAGTTAGAGTATTTTCTCTTTTTACTTATTAATTCTAGACAATGTCTGTCTCATAATTATTTGATTGTGGGGTTTCAAGGAATAGGAAAGCACTGATCATGTTTTTCAAAGGAGTAAATGATGTAAAATCCATTCAAGAATTTCATCTTGGGCATGTGTGTGTTACGATAAAGTGAACAAGAAAAAAACAGGCCTAACACTAATGAAGAGAATTACTCTTCCCGTCATTACCTATTTCCCTTGTGCATGGCTATAGTGCGAGCTCACGGTCTCGGGTTCTAAAAAGCTAAAAACAATTTAAAAATGAAAAGGATGGTGTTTTCCCTCGAACTACTGTCCTCGGGGAGAGCGCGGTGGACGGTGACTGGGCCTGGGGAGGCTGCGGGGAGAGCCGGCCTGCAGCACCCTGGTCAGCTCCCGGGGCGCGGGGCCGGGCCCCCGGCCCTCCCCAGTCCGGCTGTAGGCTTCCTCCTTGGCTTTGGGCGGCCGGGTTTGAAAAGCCTTATCTTTTCCACCTGTCTTGTTTACAGAGGTCAGTCACTGAGGCAATGGTTACACTGAAGTGTAACTTCCTGGAAAAGGCCAACGGATTGAGAGAAAAAGGCCTATAAACGGAGTAACCATGCCATGGCCAGGATTGTAGGCCACCTTAGTTCTGGGGTGCCTTATGGAGGGGGCGAGAGGGTGGATATACATCTGCCGTCTTCCAAAATGCCAAAAATACTTGGAACCAGGGAAGAAAATAATATTATTAAGGAAAAGTAGGATAGAAAAGCAGTGTTCATGGAAGTAGATTAAGGTGAAAGAACAGAGATCTGCGATGAGGAAGTTGGAAAGAGACAAATAGCAGTATAGTGGTGGTGAAAAAAGTTGTCAAGCGCAGTTACTTCACAGTCCCCAGAGCTGTTAAGAACTGATGAACCTGAGGCGGCAGGGAAGGCCGGAAGCTGTTTGGGATTGTAAGGAGGTGAGGCAAGTCAGGGAGGTCAGGAGGAAGCTCAGGTCTCAAGAGAGCCAGACGCTGAGCTAGAGACAGCTCTCTGCCTTACTGCTGTGCCAGGGCTGACTGCAGCCTTCTGACTCCCCAGAGTTGTGGCGTCTGTATCATTAGAAGGAGTAAAGTAAATCATCAGCACCCTTAGTGTTGGCTTTTAACTGAGGGGTAGAATAGTCTTGGCACTCTACTCTGACCATTGGTGACAATTTGTACATTGTCACCGAATTTATGTACTGCCTATTTTGCATTTGGATTAGACACACAGTCTGTCTAGATGATGTCTTCCTGAGTTGTCATTAGTGAGTACTGAAGAAAAAACAGCAGAGTTGGAGTCGTACAAGAAACTATTCTGAGTAATACTGTGTCCATAAGACACTTGGTCACTTCACAGTTTGTTTTTGTATCGTTCTTTTCAAGCTGGAGGGTGAAAGTCCTAGCATCTGTATGTATGAGACTGTGCCAGCAACCTCTTTTCATTGTACAAAGGGACTGTTTTTTTCATGCATTCCACTTCCTTTTTTTTTTTTTTTTAACATGACATTAAACCACCAGAAGACCCTCCTCCTTATTCCATAAAAGGTTAGTTTGAGACGTAGGTGAGGGAATGTGTTAGAGGGTTGGAGATTTCTGTTGAACTCATGTGTTCTATGTCAGCTGTAGTATTTCTGGAAATATATATCCTCATACTTATGTACATGGGTTGAAAAAGTGCCTAGACTGTGAAGTTTCTTGAATGCAGCAGGTAATGTCACAGCATCTGAGTACTGGCCTTCTTACAAATATTTATTGGGATGCGTTTGTCCCTACAACATCTACAGTTTCGCTAGTACACCACTGTTGTCTTTTTAGAAGGCAATGTAGATACTATCAGTTCCTAAAGTAACATTTATGATCTGATACTGTTTTCTGACATTGTAGTTAATAGCCTTGTGTGTTGTGTTTGTTTTCTTAGGAAGTGGATTTGGAAGAAAGACTTGGTGAGTTGGATCTTAGAAGCGATTCTGACATTCCTGATGTTCCTCCACCAACAGACAGCACTCCAGAAATCCTCAAAAGGGCTTTGTCAGGCTTGTCTGCCAGGTAGAGTAAACCAAACAGTTCTCAAATTTAATACCTGCTGGCTAAAATTCTTACAGATTATGTTGCAGTTTTAATTCTTACAGATTGTACTGCAGTTTTAAATTTTGTATGATACGAATGAAAAATCACGGATAAACTTTAACTGGATATCATTGGTTTATTTATGCTTTGGTAGTCCATTCAGTGTAATACTTTTTTGCATATACCTGAAGATTGACCATTGCATGCATTTCTAAGTTAGCTGCTGCAATGTTTAGCTACAGTTTATGTAAACATTTGCCATTGCTCAGTCTAAGCATTGCAATAAAATGGGCTAAAGAATAGCAATTGGGTTTGATATCCGGAAGATATTGGTATTCTGGGGGTTATAATAAACTGATTTCCTACATCCAAGGTTAAGGGGGGTCAGCATTTGTGTATAAACGAAAAGGGAAGAAGTGTAAATTCTCTGTGTGAGCTTTTTGTGACAGCGTTTCCACTTCTAAATAATTTTTCTTTACAGTTAAATACAACATAGCTTTTATTTTCCTACCTTTTAAAGCAATGTTTAATTTTTTCCTGCCATGTCTTTTCAAACCTAGATTTCTGCCTCCCGCCTCTGTTCACAGGAGTTTAAGGACTAGCATGTTTGCGGGGGGGAGTGTGTGTATGTGTATAGACAGATAATCGTGGGGACTTGCATATTCATGGGGGCTAACGAATAAAGTTCCTAGTATAATTTTTTATACAATCCCTTTACAACACTTGATCCATCAATCCATTTGGAGGTGGCAATTCACATTACATTTTTTTCATTAATGCAATGAAAAGGCGTTAGGCGTGTGATAGATCACACACCAAAAAAACTACCTAGTAAAATGAATGTATGTATCAAATATACATTATGTTCAATATGACAAACCAAGCAATGTACAATGTAGATTTTAGACACAACTTAGGTCTTGCGAGAGTCAGAAGGAGGACCTCCAATCCAGACTACGATTAAAAACTTCCGAGTCCTTGTAAAAAAAAAAAAAAGATCTCCAATAGTTATCTTCAATAGCAGTGTGAAACTACAGGTTTTTTTGACTTGCTCCTTTTCTAATCTGTTGTCTGGTTTTGCTGTGATGTTTGGGAGCTATAAACACACATATTGTTCCTGGCTTTCAAAAAGCATGTTTCTAAACTGCGCCAGCTGCGAGCAGAATGTGATGTTCTCTACTGCCATCACACCGCAAGGAGTATCTAGTTCCTGTCACTTTCAGAGTTCTCTTACCAGACTCCCGCAACATTTAATATTAGGTCTCCAAATCAGACTTGTTCCAAAGGGTGCTTGCATGGTGATACCTCAAAGCCTGCAACTAAGAAGTGCGGGTGAAACCTTTCCTGTCTCACATGCTTGAAATTCTTTATCGGAGCATTTGCACAAAGGTGCTTTGAGTGCAAAATTAAATTCTTGGTGCTTTGTGAATGCAAGATGCAAAATTACCCATTTGTTTAGTAACTGGCAGTCCTAACAGAGGTGTTGTCATAATGTGCAACATGAGTGAGTTGGACTATAACTCTCAGAGATATCATTTCTCTCTGTATCTGGCTTTTAGAAGAAATAGTATCCGTAACTTTCCCATGGAGATACAATAAACTTGTCAGGTGGCTTCCTAGGTTCTGGAGGTTGTTGTCTTTCTTACTGAAGCTGTCTTTCCAGTGCTGCACTTGTCAAGACCCTCAAGATACTATGTGGTGTTTTAACATTATTCTGAAGGGAAGTTTAATTCTTCTCAAGGAGTCTTGCTCACTATAGATATGCCACTAGGAGCAAGCTGCTACTCTATAGCCCACATCATAGAGGAACATAAAGCATCTGTTGTGATAAAGCCCGTTGTGCCTTTGTTGTGATACTTAAGGCAAATCCAGTTAGTGGCTTTAGCTGCCACTAACCTGCTGATTAATAATATCGTTGAAAATCAAATTAATGTAGTTGAAGTTTATCTTAAAACTGGAATATTACGCAAAGCTAACAGGATCCCCTGAATCAGATGTGTCTCCTGATGCAGCAGTGAAACACAAGACTGATACAAACCAAAACATTAGAAAGCATGTCTTTAAGCTATAGTAGGGGGCTTTGTGTTTAGCAGTAATTCATGATTAGTTTGTTCAGTGTACTTTTAGAGGCAAAATTCTTGAAGGGAAAAACAGAGGCAACAGAGGAGAAAAACTTAAAAGTGATGTGAACAATAAAATGCAGACTGCTGATAGCTAGAAACACTTTCATGGCAGAGTGAAGCATGTGATGATGATTTTTAAATTATTTTTTTTAAATGAATGGGGCTTTTGATTTTATTTCTGATACTGACCTTTGGGGGCAGGGGTTGAGGGTGTGGAAAATAACATTTTGGTTAGTCTAGAAACTGCAAAAAAAGAAACAACCTAGCAAAAATTCCCAGTCATTTGGGTTTTTTTAATAAGAATTCATGTCAAGGTATTGCACAGCTTGAATACTGCCCCGGTGCCAGTGCTCACAAGAGCACACAACTGCTTTCAATAGATAACCCTCTACCTGTCAAAATAGCTACTTTGTCGCTACAGAAAGTTGGTGATCATCTTTTTTTTTTTTTTTTTTTTTTTTTTTGTCTGTTACTCCTCAAAGAATCGTACACTTTTTACCTGGCAGCCTTTCTTTCATATGTAAGGCTTTATATGGCTTCAATATGGGGTCGATCCATTTAATTGCAAATGATGTTTGGGGGGGAGCACGGGGGAAGATGAAAGGTGCCTAACTTTAATTTCTTTTACTGTGTATCCTGTTTAGTCGTATAGTTGGTTGATTCTGTGTTTTACTAAGCCCAAAATTTTCCGGAACTCCCACTGTTTCTAATCCACTTTAATCTCTAGTTAGTAAAGGAAGTAGTATTTATTTTCATTTATAACTGCTTGCTTTTTATTCCCTTTTTTTTTTAATAGATGGAAAAATTGGTGGATTCGTGGAATTCTCACTCTAGCTATGATTTCTGTGTTTTTTCTGATCATATACCTGGGATCATTTATGCTGATGCTTCTGGTAAGTTTGTTTAAATACATTTTGCCCCACAAGAGTTACTTGATATCTTTGTTCATCGTGCCTAAGGCAGCTGGAAACAAACTGCACAGACAGTTCAGAGCAATTTGTCTCTTATTTGTGTAAATGTAAATACTTTTGAAAAACACTGGGCAGTTTCACATCTGGGCATTGGGATTAAGGACTTCTCATATACTGTAATTAGCTTTTTTTTTTAAAGTAGGAATTAAACTAACTCTAAGAAGTTGAATGGTTGTTTCCTCAACGTTTACTAAACTACTGTCATCCATTTCCTTGTCCAGTTCCCATCACCTACTGTTAACACTCTTTGAGGTTTAAAAAAAACCAAAAATCAAAAAAGCCACAAACAGAAAAAAACCCCAAACCAACAACAAAACCCCCCAAAAAAATGAAGACACAAGAGTTTCATTTTTGAGGCTGAGGAAAGCAGGCAGCTCTGGTCTGCTGTTTGTGATCGGCACTGGAAGGCTTTCCTCAGGCATGTTCCATTAATTCCCTACTTCTGTATGGGTCTGCCCTGTGGCCTTGGATTTATCTGTAGAGTGGACGTAGACCCCTTTCCTAGGTACAGAGATAAAGTGCATTTTTAGGTCACGAAGTGAAGAAAAAAAAATTAAGAAATTCATACACCCTGCATACCTGGTCAGCCTTTACTGCTTCTTTCCATCTTTTTTTGTGGCTGGTATTTTTATTGAATAATGGTTTAACTATCTTTCCCAGTAACAGGCAGGGGTGTGGCTTCTAAAACACTGAAATTGGTACTTCTGGGTAACTGCTTTGATTTTTCACTCTAAGTTTGTTTAACTGTCAAAATGTGCTTCTACTTTTTTCGTGGCCTCCTGTGAAACACCTATTGGCGTTCATAGAATCATTTAGGTTGGAAAGGATCTCTAAGATCGAGTCCAACTGTTAATCTAACACTGCCAAGTCCAACACTAAACCACGTCCCCAAGTGCCACATCTACACGTCTTTTAAATACTACCAGTATATCAACCACTGCCCTGGGCAGCCCGTTCCAATGCTTGATAACCCTTTCTGTGAAGAACGTTTCTCTTAATATCCAATCTAACCCTCCCCTGGTGCAACTTGAGGTCGTTTCCTCTTGTTCTGTTTCCTGTTACTTGGGAAAATAGACTGACCCCCACCTCGCTACAACCTCCTTTCAGGTGGTTGTAGAGAGTGATAAGGTCTCCCCTCAGCTTCCTTTTCTCCAGGCTGAACAATTCAGTTCCCTCAGCCACTCCTTGTTGTGCTCTAGACTCCTCGCCAGCTTCGTTGCCCTTCTCTGGACCCGCTCCAGCACCTCAATGTCTTTCTTGTAGTGAGGAGCCCAAAACTGGACACAGTATTCGAGGTGCAGCCTCACCAGTGCCGAGTACAGGGGGACGATCACTCCCCTAGTCCTGCTGGCCACACTGTTCCTGATACAGGCCAGGATGCTGTTGGCCTTCTTGGCCACCTGGGCACACTGCTGGCCCATATTCAGCCGGCAGTCGACCAGCACCCCCAGGTCCTTTTCCCCCAGGCAGCTCTCCAGGCACTCTTCCCCAAGCCTGTAGCGCTGCACGGGGTTGTTGTGACTGAAATGCAGGACCCAGCACTTGGCCTTGTTGCACCTCATACCATTGGCCTCCTCCCATTGATCCAGCCTGTCCAGATCCCTCTGTAGAGCCGTCCTACCCTCAAGGAGATCAACACTCCCACCAACTTGGTGTCAGCAAGCTGACTGAGGGTGCACTCGATCCCCTCCTTCATTGATAAAGATATTCAACAGAACTGGCCCCAATACTGAGCCCTGGGGAACATCACTGGTGACCGGCCACCAACTGGATTTCACTCCATTCACCGCAAGCCTTTGGGCCCAGCCATCCAGTCATGTTTTTACCTACCCATCCAGGCCACGAGCAGCCAGTTTCTCCAGGAGAATTCTGTGGGAAGCGGTGTCAAAGGCTTTACTAAAGTCCAGGTAAACAACATCCACAGCCTTTCCCTCATCCACTAAGCTGGTCACGTTATCATAGAAGGAGATCAGGTTAGTCAAGCAGGACCTGCCTTTCATGAACCCATGCTGAGAAGGCCTCATCACCTGGTTGTCCTGTACGTGCTGTGTGATGGCAGTCAAGACTATCTGCTCCATAACTTTCCCCAGCATCGAGGTCAGACTGACAGGCCTGTAGTTCCCTGGATCCTCTTTCTGGCCTTTCTTGTATGTAAGCGTCACATTTGCTAAGCCCCAGTCACTGGGATCTCCCCAGTTAGCCAGGACTGCTTGATATATGATGGAGAGTGGCATGGCGAGCATTTCTGCCAGCTCCCTCAGTACCCTGGGGTCAGTCCCGTGTGTGTCTAAGTGGTGTAGCAGGTTGCTAACTGTTTCCCCTTGGATTACTGGGGCTTCGTTTTGGTCTGTCTTCCAGCTCAGGGGGCTGGGTACCCTAAGAACAATTGGTCTTACTATTAAAGACTAAGGTAAAGAAGGCATTAGGTACCTCAGCCTTTTCCTCATGCCCTGTCACTATCTTCCCCCCCTGCATCCAATAAAAGATGAAGCTTCTCCTTAGCCCTTTTTTGTTGCTAATGCATTTATAGAAACATTTTTTTTATTGTCTTTTACAGCAGAAGCCAGATTAATTTCTAGTTGGGGTTTGGCCCTTCTAATTTTCTCATAGCATGACCTCATGACTTCTTGTAGTCCTCCTGAGTTGCCTACCCCTTCTTCCAAAAGTCATAAATTCCCCTTTTTTCCCCCCTGTATTGTCTTGAGAGACTGGAATGCTGTTTCACCAGTATTATGGTCTGCATTATAGTCTCTACATCTGAATTAGTCTGGTTTATATTTCCTGTTTTCAGATAAATGACATAACAAACTAGTAATTCATTGTTTCATTGGTGTAGGATTTTCTTTTTTGTATGTGAAGAAACAACAAAAAAAATCCCCTTTAAATTGTTGGTCACTGTAGAGAGAGGGTTTTTTTTTTTCCAATCCTTCCTTAGTAGTCTGTTATGCTTGAGAATGATGATAACGGACAAAAAGGAACAAATCAATTTACAGCGTGATTCAGTGTATTTATGGTATACTCTGAGATTGCAATCATGGACAAAGCTATCAAGAGATGAACCAAAAAGTATTTAAAGTTCATGTAGGATTGGAATAGAGTTCTTTCTCTGTTGTACCACGCAGCAAAAAATCTGTCTTCTAATATAATAAACTATTGAACAAAGTTGACATTTGAGACTAGGTAAAAAGAAGAATGTAAGGAAAAAAAGCTTCCATGACTTTGGACCCCAGTGTCCTTTTCCACTGTAAGATGCAATCCTTTAATGTTGCTCTTGCATATGGCATTTAAGTTTTATAATGTAGGCCAAGCAGAAGAAAGAGCCTGAGACAGGGGAGCTTCAAAACTAACTCACTTAGGTGGTGTATGACTGTTTCAAACTGTGTTCACACATTGAGCAAGATGAAATTTATTCATGAATGCAGGTGGTAAGAGAACACTGCAAAGCCAACACGCTGACGTGTGCAATCGGTGTGGGTAGGTTCTTACTCCTGCCTCTGGATGGGATTACTGATGACCTGTGTTTGTCAATGCTTGATATCTGGGCAGGGCAGTCTGCTTGGTGACTGTGGATTAGACAAAACTGGCAGAGTGTCCTTTGGAGCCCAAGGACTGCAAGGACGTACTACCAGACTTGCGCAGGCAAGCGCTGAAGTAGTGAGATCAGCAAAGCCAAATGCAGGCCGTGGAGGGTGTGACATTCAGACCGGGGTTAGACAAGCTTTGCTTCTAATCATCAATGCTAATTGCCCTTAATGAGACACTTGCAAGTGGAAGACCTGGGTGTCCAAGTTGTGTTGCACAGCTAGTTTTTTCCCATGAGCCTAGAACATATTTCTTAAACTAAATTTAAAAGTAAAATAGCCAAAAGTAATAGAAGAGCCTTCTTTGCAGGAAATACTTTTGGCCTGCTGCTGCCAAACTGTTTTAATGAAGAAGAATCAGGAGCTTTCCCTTGTTTCACGAGTGCATTCTTCCAGCTAGCCCAATGTCATTTTTCCTAGTGGTTTTGGGTTTGGTTTTTGTTTTGTTTTGTTTTTTTTCTAAATGGAGCTTTGGTTTCCCTTGGACTTGCTTTGAAGCTGTCTGTTTTCTGTGTGGAATTTGAATTCAGAATAATTTCTCCCCTTAATGCAGGTTGCAGTACTACTTACTGCCTTTAAGAAACGACTGCATCATATTTACATAGTTTTTTTTATTTCTCTTCTTTTAGGTCTTAAGCATCCAAGTGAAGTGTTACCATGAAATCATTACTATAGGTTACAGAGTGTACCACTCATACGATTTACCGTGGTTTAGATCCCTCAGCTGGTGAGTAGCAAGCAAGAACATCAATTAGTAGGGATGTGAAACTTAAATCTTCATGTTCTTCATATCCTGTCATGGTGGGATGATAGCTTTGTAGGTCATGTGTGGACATAAAACTTGACATCTGCCTCTAATACAGGATTCTGTAGTTGTCTTTCACCTGTGAACTTGGACAAGTCAGTTGGCCTTTTACTACTTCAATTTCTTCCGTGTAATAAATATGTATATATGTACACATATATATATGCATGCGTATATGCTTTAAGTCAGAATTGAGCATGTGTAAGCTATCTAAAAATGTGCATAGCCGAATAATCACCTGATATGTATTACCTGAACTGCTTTGATTTTTTTGGGTGGGGAGGAGGAAGGGGGGTGTTAACTTGCACAAGAAATAAATAGGACAGGTACCTTAAAGGGTCTTCTTCATACACGTAGAGAAATAAAATAATAACTTACAAGTTTTAAAACCTTTCCAATCGTGCACTCAATCACAGGACTGCATAAATATAGTGCTGAGGGATCTTCTGAAAGATGAGATTAATTTTTCTGGCAAATCCTGGATACTTGTGACAGTGTCCAGCTCATATAGGGCTGGATAAAACTGGGGAAATCAACTCTTCTGAGTTCTGGGAAGAACTTTTGGTTACAGTCAGCGTTGTGGGAAGGTGTTTGGCACACATAGCATCTAAGGTGCTTAAGGACAATTCTTCAGATGTGACCTATGTTGTGTTGGTTTGGTTTTGTGTTGGGTTTATTTTTCTAAGGAATTGTTATATCTAGGTTATTCCCTGTCTCTTGTCGCATAGCTTCCTTCTAGAGGCAACTTTACTGTGTAACGTGGTGTATTCCTGCTGTCGGCTCTTCTGTAAATGCTCATCAGTTCCCCTCTGGTCACCCCTGGATTATCCAGGGGACTGATCTGTTGTCTGCTTTAGTCTGTGGCTTCTGGATGTACAGCTAGAGCAGACTCACACATGAATGATTCTGTGGTCTTGCCAAAATTTTTAGAGGAGGAGACGTGTACTCGACCGCTTCGCTGTCTTTTGCAGTTGACCGCCGTTGCTTTCCTATGTGGAGCTCAAAATTAACCCCTCTGCATTGCCACACTAGTTAACATCAGAGTTCTTTGCAGTCCGACGTCTTGCCACTGAGGCTAAATATTTAGACATTTCAGTGAGATGAGAGAATCCTGTTAGTAGTCTGAACATCAATTATTTGGCTTACGTAGAGATGTGGAGCCTTGCAAAATAAGCATTAACATCTATCGGGGGGGAAAAACAATGAGTACTGATGACTCTGAGACTCTCCGGAGATCTAGTCTTGAATCAGCCATCTTCTGTGGCTGATTTTGGTAATAAACCAAAAAGCATGTTGCCTAGAGAGATGCTTCTCTTAGTGGTTTTGGATTTGCTATTTCTTGTTTTTTATTGAGTGCTGCCTCGGCATTTGAGATCCCATTGTGACTTAGAAGCTGAGTAACTGAATTTGTATGAAAACCTGTGACAGAATTACTTGCGTACTGACTGTTTTGATTGAAAGGAATTTCTTTGAGGGGCCTTCAAAAAGAGATGGCTGAAGGTGACATTTTATCTCAGTTGAATGTTGAGCATGGACATGCTCCCACAAAATTGTTTTGAAATAGTTGTAGTAATAGCTGCATTACTGGTTAGCTGATGAATTTAACCCTGTAAGATTACTGTTGTGTAAAGAAAGCTAAAAGGCAAAGCGCGTGGTGGAGTGGAGCAGAAGATGGAGCAGACGAGAATCTTCAGGCCAGGTGGCAAAAGTGTAGATCCAGATCCCCAATCCCCATGCCAGGTTCACTGTCCTATAACCTCAGGGGATTTGTTATGCAAGTACCTTTTTTTTCTGTTTGTAAAGCAGAAATTGCAAGCTACCCTTGTTAGGATAGAGGGAAAGAATACGCAGAATTGCTTGTGTCAATATCAATGATAGCAATGGTACTTGTTCCGTGCTTTTAGAATATCTGAAAACAACTTGCCTAGGTTTGGAGTATTCAATAGTGTAGTTAAGTTCCAATTGTATCCTGCAAAATGTGTTTGTTTTTCTATTGTGGTTGCTCTAGAAGAAGTAAATTACAAAAATTGGCTTGTCAAAGGAGACGCCGACCCACAAGTATAAGACTTGATTTATACTTGGATTTTATTTTTCTCACGTCTCTTCTGCCCTTCTGGTTTTCCTTGTGTGGTATTTTTTTGTTTGTGGTTGTTTTTTTTGTTTTGTTTTTAAGAATGATGCTTAAATACATATTATCTTGTTAAAATAACTGCTAGCTGTTGTATGTTGTAGGTACTTTTTGCTCTGTGTGAACTACTTCTTTTATGGAGAGACTGTGGCTGATTACTTCGCTACGTTTGTTCAGAGAAGAGAACAGCTTCAATTCCTAATTCGTTACCACAGGTTTATATCTTTTGCGCTCTATTTAACAGGTAAGCGTAGGAAATCACAAAAATGAAAGAACTTTGTGCTGCATTTGTTTCTGTGCTTATTTCTTTAAAAAAAAAAAAATTGCTCCCGAGCTTTATGCACTTTCAGTTTCTTTTTCCTCTTGATGTTCGAGGAAATTAGGTGTTCGCAGTTCCATTTTTCCTGTGAAAAGATGAATCTAAATTTTGCATTCACTGAGAAGAAGAAAGCAGCCTAAATAAGTCAATGATCTTGAGAAAGTTGAGCTGATAGCACTCAAGAGAAGTTGGCATGAATTAATTTTGATCGCTGAAGAACTCAGTAGCTGAATACCTGAATGCTGTTTTGGTAGTCTGTGGGAATGACTTGTATGTTTTGTATGTAATTGCTGTGCTGGGCTGATGCTTTTTTTGCAAGTGTTCTGCTAGGTCTACAGCAATAAGATTTACCAATATCTTTTAAACTGATTATTCAAAATGCCCGAGGCTTTATTTTGTCTGAAAGATATTCAGATGCTTGCCTCATGCGTAGATTTTCCTGCCTATCCAAAGAAAGGCTTTTTAAAAACCTCTTGTCTAGGAAGAAGAGACATGAGCTGGCTGGCATATTGCTTTGTGAACATGTAAATATAGTCCATGGTATTTTCAGCAATGCAGTTAGTATTACTTTAGCCTGAAATTAAATCAATTGAAGGCTCAGATTGGCCTAAGGGACAGGAGACTGCTATGGTACAAATACTTGTAAAATATATTAAGAAACCTGATTTTCATGATGAACTGTCAGTCTGTCTACTGTTAAATTTTTTTTTTTTTAAGCCAAATAAAAATTCTAATTGGCGCTTCGATTGCAAACTTGAAACCAGCTTTGCAAGAGCTGACCTTTTTCAGCTGGCTTTGCCTTGAGGAAACTGACTTAACTAATGCATCGTGGCTGCTGAAGGGCAGCGGGGGGAGAGGTGAGACAAGCCAGTCGTGAGCAAAAGCAGGAGGCAGAGCATAGCAGAGCCCCGTGGTGGCTGTCGCCCTGGGATCGGGGGGGTCGCTGAGGGGCTGTCCCCAGGGTTAAGGGGCTTCTGAGGGCTTCTGACCCTGCTGGTGTGGGAAGCGGCCCTAAGGGAGAAGAGGTGCTCTGTTAGCCCCCGGAATGTTTCTTTCAGTCAGTTGAATTCTCCAACACCTGCACTTCATGCTCGTGTTGCATGCAGCCGTATGCCTGTCTGGAGGAAAGGGGCAAGCTGGTCTTTTCCTTTCAATTCTTTCTGTTAATTACTCAAAACCAGCTTGTCGGCCTGGTTTTTGAGTGGTTTTTAAAGGTGACGGTCCCCTCCCCTAAAAATTGATGTCTACGATGGGACCTTGTAGGTAATGAAATGGATGCTCTTTACTGTTGTTAACTAAATCTTGTGCTTTAATGAGAATAATTCTATATGTACACTTAACTGAATGCAAGCAAACGCTCCTAGCAGCAGAGGGATTAAAAGCTGCTTCAAGGGAAGAGAATTACTGGTATATCACAGTTCAGTGTAATCAAATATAAGATGGTACAAACTACACCTGCTTTGTTTTACAGGCTTCTGCATGTTTGTTTTGAGTTTAGTGAAGAAACATTATCGTCTGCAGTTTTACATGGTGTGTATTACCCACTTTGCTGTGGTCACTCACGTTATGAATGTCACTGGAAACAGTCATGTCCCCATGTTCATGAGGTAGCTTGAAGAGGGGTGTGATGGTAAATGTGCTTAAACCCACAGTAGCATGAAATCAATTGGTGTTGGGCTGTTTGGTATCTGTTCACCTTGCAGCTTATTATTATTATTATAACGCGGGATACGGCCTTTCAGTCAATACAGGCTGTCACTGGTGAGGCTTCGTGCATATGCAACGTGATGTATTTCCCTTAGTGATAGCCTGATACTAAAGAGATTCCAGGAGAAAGGGGTGTGCATCTCCCTCCCAGGTGTGAAGCCAAATAGCTCAGCGTAGCGTGGGAAGTGGTTCTTGTGACTCAAGTGTTACTTTGTAGAGGCCCCACTGAAGTACTGTGAAGGGAACTTGATCTTAACCCCTATGTGGAAGATTTCTTCTGTGACATTTAACAGCAGTTCTGGTCTTCTGCCCTGCTGTGCCTCAATAGATCATTAATCTATTAAAAGAAAACGATGTTCTCATCTCTTGTTTGTCCATTTACTAAACAGCATAGTAACTAATCAAGAGCGTGAACCTTTTTCTTGTTTGTATCTTGTAGGTCAAACTAATCTGGTAACATCACAGGTTAAAAAAAAAAACCCAACAAAAACACCCAGAACGACCAAAAAACCCACAAAAAACTCCACCCAAACCAAAACAGACCCAAAAAGCTCCACTGAACCCTCCCACTTCTATATAGGAATGACTAGAAGCAACAATAAAACAGTGATGCAATACAGCTGCTGTCTTTAAAGAGCTTGAGCAGAGCATTGCACAACCTTAAAGATTTCCTAAAGTTCTGGGTGTGCAGTTAACCTATCTGTTTCTGCAGTGCTTTAGGTAGCACTTTACCATGAAGGATCCCTAATTCTAGACTAGGACTTAGCTGAGCCCTGTATGAGCATGTAAAAAAAAATCTTTTACTCCAAAAAAATTTACCCTGTTCGTGGGAGAACTTGCCTGACAGGGAGATGCAGCTTTTCTAGGAGAGGTGGTCTTTATGTTCTAATCTGCAAAAAAAGCTCTGATCTTCAGGTTGGCACAAGGTAAAAATATTAATTTTCCTTTTTTTTTTTTTTCCTTTTTCCCCTTCTGGAAAGAAGGCAGAAAAAAAAATGTAGTGTCAGTCGTACGACTTGGTACCTGCCCAGAAAACATTAAGGTGTGACTACCTAAGAATTGCAGTAAAACAGAGGGAAGTTGTGTATCCACTGTGTGGCAACACAGTGTTTGAACAGACAAGGAGAGTAGCCCTTTGGTTTTAGGTCATGTTCCAATATTGCTTGACAAATACTAAAAATTTTGCTGCAGCGATGCTTTGATTAACCAGCAGGTAATATTTTTAGAAATTTTTAATCAGTTCTTGCACCCCCGCCTTTCAGCCTTCTTGAGTTGTTTTAACTGGAAGTAGATGCTGGCTGCCATAGGAAAACACACGTGAGAAGAGAATAAAGTAGGACATTCCCAATGTTAAATTGCCCAGACACTTAGAGTGCTTAAATTTGGTGTTTCTTGGAAAAACTACCAGTTCTTGGAAAAAAAACTACCAGGTTTTGGAAAATAAAATCTAATGTAGAATCTTAACTGGTGAACTGTTTGGAAACCACTTCACTGTACACTGGCACCAAGTACTACACACAGTAATACTGAGGAAAATGACTGTTGAAATGACCATGTGCATAAAAATTAACACATTGTTTTTGCTAATCCCGAGAACGTTCATGTTTCATAAGAGGACTGGTATTCTGTTATGAGAGAGATCCACATCTGTGTAACATGACTCTTTCATAAGTGGTTCATTGCCATTTTATTGTTACAGTTCTAACATGTCTGTTATATGTATATACAGAATATCACATTGCTTACATTTCTCTGCTGCTTTCATGCGGAAGGTGTATGTCTCATTAAATCAGACTTTAAACTGCACTTTAAAAAATTCTGGGCGGAGGTAAGTGATGGGGAACCTGTTAAAGTTTCAGTACTTGCTTCAGAAAGCCAGCTAACTTGTGATATACTGTATGCACGCATCCCTTGCATTGTCACTAGAACTGGTCTTTCCTGGGAGCTCCTAAGTAGTTCCTCTAGCTGACACGCCAGTATTTATCAAGGTGTACAGATTGGTGTTTTCACTAACTGTTGTGTTGTTGCATTGTTAACAGTTCGCATGGACTCATGTCACTTTGCTGATCACTGTAACTCAATCTCATCTTGTCATCCAAAATCTCTTTGAAGGCATGATCTGGTAAGGGGACAGTCATAAATTGATTTGTAACTCTATTGCATTGAAAGGTTGGTTCTTTTACATAGATCTGGTTAGGGAATATTCGTGGGAACAGTTAAAGCAGCATAAATTAAAGGAGCATTAATGTCTAGTTGGAAGGGGAGTCGGAGGAGTTGTGAGTGATGAGGTAAAGGATACAGGAGAGGAAGCAGAAACCTCTTTAACTAGATTGGCGGCCACAAGTATGGTAGTTTTGAACAGCCGCTTCATTTACTTGCAAGGACTAGGATTGCTCGCATGCTTGGCAAAATAGTTTCCGTAGCATTTTGCTGAATGGATGAATATCCAGCATTTCTTTTTCAATTATTTGGGAGCTTCAGGTTGCTCAGAGCTATTGAAGTTGGACCATTTAATTTGAAATCCCCAGTCTGGCCACCTTCCCTGTTCAGATAAATTCAGATTACTTAAAATATTTTAAGAGTTAAAATCTTGCATATTTGGGGGTCATCTTAATGCCCCATTTCTAGCGATATATTAAATTCTGATGAATTTGATTGCTTAAAACCTCTCTTCAAAGAGCGGGTGTGTTTTTCCACCCCCCACTTCTGGGGTAAATTACAAATTGAGAAAGAAGGAAGACGCACACAGGAGATGATTTGTGTTCTTCCAGGGACATAATACTGTATGTTCTCCTTTTTCTTTTCCCGATGTATGTACAACTGGTGAGATTATTGCAGAGAAGCCATGCTTATAGTTAGAAAGAAAACCCAAAGCCTTTGACAAAGTTTGTATTAACAAATTCTTTTCATAGTGATCATGTTCATGAGCCAAAAACTGAACCTAGTCGCCTTGCTAGTCTACTGTTTCCACTGGCGCTAGGCAATTTGGCAGACGGTAACAAAATCTGAATATTGGCTTATTAATACATCCCTGCTTTGGAAAGGGTGGGGGGGGAAGATTAACAGGCTTGAGTAACAAATTCAGATGCTGTCTGCATGCAAAGAACACTTGGAAAGCTACACAGGCTGCTCCAAACTGACAGGAGGAAAAAAAACGAAAAAAATTTTCTTTTATTAAATTTAGGTATCATTAAACTTTACGAGGAATTTGCTTGCTTTGATGTTACCAGTAACATTAACATGTTTATATCTGTTGATTTCTTCTTAACTGTGGTACCAGTCTTCAAGTCTGACAGGACAAAGCCAGCCTGTTCACTTTTTAAGCTCATGCACCAAAATCGTATCTTAACTTGAACTAACATGGATCTGTAATGGTCTTGATTGGCTGAAGACTAAAACCAGTATAGCTAAATATGCTGCTCATGGGGGAAACTAGGTGAACACGTTATGGAACATAATTCTTTCTAAATACTACAGAAAAATTTCCCAGAAAGAAATGCTGCTGTTTCAATTTCTGCCCTGTGTTTAGTTTTGGGCAGCTTTTCTTTTTCTCTCTGAAACTTTTTATGTCTTTCTCTAGGTTTCTGGTTCCAATTTCAAGTGTTATCTGCAATGATATTACCGCTTACATTTTTGGGTTCTTCTTTGGCAGGACTCCATTAATTAAGGTATGTACTCCAGCACTTCCTCACTAATAAGCTTTTACAATTTATAGCGTTTTTGATACTTGATCAAAAACATGTTCATGGAAAAAAATACTTTCTGCTGTACTGCATGGTACATATCTTTGTTAAAAAAACTGAATTGATTGTCCTGTTTCTGAAGATGTGTAAGCGGAAACTGGGATTAATGTGAATGTAATATTGATATTACAGTATAATACATTTCAAGCCTATTGCATCATCATTTATAATCGCTTCCTTTTTGGAATTAATATATAGTTTTAACTGCATCCTTACTGTCAGAAACTGTAATTTGAAATAAGTATAAATATCTGTTCCTTATCTGGTCTTGTTGACGTAGCACTGAGAAGGGCTCAAGTAGTAATCTTCCCATTCGCAAAACCCCCCAGAAAGACATGAATTATTATTTTCATGATGTTGCCACATTAACTTTTGGGCATTTAGTTGGTTCTGATGTTAAACTGCTCCTAAATTGAAAATGTGATAGAACTTGTTGAAGAAAATAGCTGGTCTCTCTAGGCCTGCAGTTACTTGCTGTATTAGTTTGCCAGTGCGTATGTAGCAAGCTAGCATCTCTCGAGGAGCATCTCCAGCAGTAGTCGTCTAACACCCAGGCTTCTGTCTCTATCTAAATGTGCACTTGCTAGCAGAGATCTCCAAGAGAGCCATAGCAGGCTCGTGCAGGTTTCCAAGTCTTCTGCTTGAAGGAGCTCAGCTGCTTAATCGGGGTCAGCTGTGGCCAGAGGCAGGCAGCAGCCTCCAGACGGCAGCAGCAGATGGGAAGGGAGCTCTCTGTTCCCTCAAGCTGCCCAGTGGCACCAACCCGACTGTGGCACTTTCACTCCGTGCCTGGGACAGGTCCTAGCCATACTCCTCTATTGATCACATTCGTTGGCTGCAGCTGCTGACGTTCAGTATTTCACACATAGCTTTGAAAACCCAAATAGGAGCTTAATTTTCACAAACAAGGTCCAGAAATACAGTAGAAAAGGGTGCAGTGGTGCAACTGATGAGGCTAACACTATCTCTTTTGTGCCTAGCTGTCTCCCAAGAAGACCTGGGAGGGGTTCATTGGAGGCTTCTTTTCCACAGTTGTGTTTGGATTTATTGTAAGTAACCACAGGACTTGCCTTGTATACGTGCAGTCTTCCAACTTTCTGGTTTTACTTGAAGTAAAATTACTGACAAATTTGCTAATCTCAACCTGCTGAAAGCCTAAGAGTTAGGGGTTTGGGTTTTTTTGGCTAGAGAATTCTGCCAATTCTTAACTAGCTGGAAAGGTCAGGCAAGGCTTGCACCTCTCCTGAACAGATTATATTGACCATTTTTGCCGTTACTGTTACTATATCTGGAATATCTATCAGTTGCATCCCTACTTTGAAATTGAAGATTAGTCATCACATTATTTATGCTTTGTAAAGTAGTACTTTTTATTATGTACTTTATAATGACGTTTCTCATGAGAAGTAGTTTACACTGACAATTTGCATAGAAGATAACAGCATACAGTAACTGTTCTGATAAGTAACTTATCACCAAGGTCAGCAGAACTCATAAATGCCAAACTTGGTAGAAGTGATAGTTCAGGTTTTAATGGAGCAATGAACTGCAAAAAATAAGTGGCTAACATTTTGGGATTTTATAATGCAGAAATGTCCAGTAGATGTGAATCTGAAAGATATGAAGACAAGCTGGGAAATCATCACGAAGTGCCTCGAACATTTGTCTGCCTTGTTGAGGCGTTCTGCAACTTGAACAGGCCAATTTTACTCCATTCTGGGTCTCTTTGTTGTTAAAAAGATTTTCATTATCCTCAGCTTGCGATGACAAAGCCATCCATTACAATATGATTTTTGACCGTTAACAATGAAAACCTATTTCAGGAGCCTTTGTTTTGCTTTTCAGTTTTCCTATTTTTTGGCTCAACATCAGTACTTTGTCTGCCCCGTGGAATATAACAGTGAAACCAACAGATTTGTGACAGAGTGTGAACCTTCAGAGCTCTTTCAGATGAAGAAGTACTCTCTGCCACCATTGCTTCAGGCTGTATTGGGATGGGTAAGGGAAAAAAAACAGGCTTTGGTTAAAATTGAAATTATACTTCCCAGCTTGAATGGTTTTCTAAACCTTTTTAGAAAGGTATATGAATGCTGGTAAGGCTTGAAGGGTAAGACCTGAACCGATACCATGAGGAGCTCTGTTGCTCAGATCAGGGAGGTGGTCACCCAAGCAGATTAGAAATGTCTTGCTGGAGTCACTCGAGGAAATCTGCCTGCGTTCTTATAGACTGTATCCTCTTTGTGCTGGAAATGGATGTCACGTAAGCATTTTGCAGAAAAACCTGGTTTTGAAGAGCAACCATTTATTTATTTATTTTTTAACCTAAAAATTTTCCATTTTTATGGAAAATGGACAAAGCCTTGTTATGGCCTGAATTAGTAGCAAGCTCAAGTAATTTTGTAGAACTTCGTTCCATTTTCAGCTAGTGTGTAGCTGCTGTTAGGATTGGACTCGTACTTCACCACATAGCATCTTCTGCATTAGTGCCATTACTTCCATGCTGACTGAAAAAGGAGTAGCAGTAATAGTTCCATGTAATGTCACCGACCCTTTTCCTCACACCCAGCCTGGAAATTCTTGTAAGTGAGCTGTTGTATCTTCACCTGCCAGGACATAGGTCGTCGATCACCCTACTGCACAAAGCAGTGCTTCTGAAGTCACATGCTCCAGAGGCACTCGAACAGGAAGAGAACGCCAAATAGAAACAAAGCAGTCTGTCGTTATTTTTGCTTTAGGGCAAAGAGCAGGTGACTGGGATAAATGCAGAACAAGTGGGTTCTGCAGGGCTCCCCTGGGCCGTGCAGTGGCTCAGCACAGAGAGTGAGCGCACAGCACTAGGGAAGGCAGTGGGCTTTGCCTGTGGTTACACGCGTGTAACACCACAGGGGAAAAGCTGATGTGGTTACAAGGAGAAAGCGCAAACTGGAAACTGTACTAACTAAACTTAAGACTAAAAGTAAGTAATGTCTACAGTTGGTACTTGGAGAAGCAAGAGTACATCTAGAAGTACATTTAGTATTTCATACTAAATGAACGTACTGTTGCCTCAGGGACTGTGGGCTTGATTGCAAATTTAATAAGGATTTTTCTGAACAAAAACATAATGGGAACTGAGTGGAGAGAAATCTTACTGCGTCCAGCTATATCGTGTATTTTGGTAACGGGCAAGGAGACGGGAATGCCCAGCTCTGTGCCAATCTAATAGAGAGCCATCAGTTAAATCCGAAAAAGAGATGGTAGTTCCACGTGCCCTTCTGGAGTACTTTTGCCAGGCTCCAAAAAGCCTTTTAAGGAGAGAAGCTGGAGCTTTGTGGAAATTTGCTCTGTGACAGACCCATTTTAAAATATTTAAGCTTAAAATGCCTACAATCAAACATATCGAAATACAGTGCTAATTATTTTTCTTGCAGGAAACGGTGAATATGTACCCATTTCAGATGCACAGCATTGCACTGTCAACATTTGCCTCATTAATTGGGCCGTTTGGAGGATTTTTTGCCAGTGGATTTAAAAGAGCTTTCAAAATCAAGGTGAGTAATGACTTCTGTAAGCTGGTTTTGGTTTTGTTTTATCTTTGAAGTAGATAAATGGGTGGTCTGTGTTTGCTTTGTTTTGTTTTTAATCGTTCATTGTAGTACCTAGTGTTTCTAGTATGGTGCGATGATGTTTGAGCTGGTTTTTTCAGCATCAGCCGCAGTACGTAGTTTTACCAGATAGATGTATATGTTATTCGTAAAACTTTGCATAATCAACATGTGACTTTAGTGTTGGAAATCTAAGAATAATTTGGTGTCGTATTTTGTTTGATAATTACTCTTCCAAGTCATGCTGCAGAAGGGGTTTAGACAAGCAAGGCGCGAGATATTTGACTTGACGTGAAAGACAACCTGTAGATGCCTAAGAAGCACCACAGTGGTTTACCCTTCCGATTGTGGCTGGCTGTGTTTTACCAACAGTATTTGTGTCGTACACAGATGCTGACGTGTCAGGTTCACCAAAGCATGAGGTGGTTGGCTGCCTTTGCCAATACAGTGCCGCCTTGTAACAAGAGTGTGTATTGGCAAATGATGTGACGTGCTAACCTCTGTTTATTGCAAGGTGTGCGCTGTCGCTTGTGGCAGTGTTGTCCCTGGCTGGTATTAAGTGGCAGCAGGAGTATGGGAAGAGGGCAACCCCAAATTTTCTCCCGACCTCCTTTATGTCTTGGTAGGACTGCTGTAATTCTTATCCTGTTGCTTGTTGTTGTTATTGTTTCCTATGTCCACCAGTTTTGGCATGTGCTTTGCACAGAAGTATATAAACCTCTCTGTTTGTGCTGACCTCCCATCCATGTCCTTGTCCTTACCCCCATCTTTCTTATGCCGATCTGAGCAGCTTGCCCAGCACTTGCCCAGCTAGCTACAGCCTTGTGTGCTGTTGTACCTGTACATCCGGGTAGCAAAAGACTGTTTGTGTGAAGAAGGGCTTTTGGAGGAAAAAAAAAAAATGCTTCTGAAAAGCAGCACTTATTCTTAAACTAGAAGATTAAAAGGTACATTATTTTTGTTTTAATACTTCTGGGCCCCAAGGCAGTGCTGTCAGGAAGACAGGGATATCCCATGGCGATCTGAAGCACAAATACAGGCTGGGCAGAGAATGGATTGAGAGCAGCCCTGAGGAGAAGGACTTGGGGGTGTTGGTGGATGAGAAGCTCAACATGAGCCGGCAATGTGTGCTTGCAGCCCAGAAAGCCAACGGCATCCTGGGCCACATCAAAAGAAGCATGGCCAGCAGGTCGAGGGAGGTGATTCTGCCCCTCTGCTCCACTCTTGTGAGACCTGCAGTACTGCGTCCATCTCTGGAGCTCCCAACATAAGGACTTGGACCTCTTGGAGTGGGTCCAGAGGAGGGCCACAAAGGTGATCAGAGGGCTGGAGCACCTCTCCTCTATGAAAGAGTTGGGCTGTTCAGCCTGGAGAAGAGGATACTCCAGGGAGACCTTATAGCAGCTTTCCAGTACCTGAAGGGGGCTACAAGAAAGCTGGAGTGGGACTTTTTACAAGGGCGTGTAGTGATAGGATGAGGGGTAATGGCTTCAAACTGGAAGAGGGTAGATATAAATTAGATATTAGGAAGAAATTTTTTACTATGAAACAGCACTGGAACAGGCTGCTCAGAGAAGTTGTGGCTGCCCCATCCCTGGAAGTGTTCAAGGCCAGGCTGGATGGGGCTTTGAGCAACCTGGTCTTGTGGGAGGTGTCCCTGCCCAGGGCAGGATGGTTGGAACTAGAAGATCTTTAAGGTCCCTTCCAACCCAAACCATTCTATGATATTGTGGAGTTGTTACTGAAGGCAGCGTTAGGTTGGTTGGACAGCATAGGTTAGGTTGGACATTCCATGCCTGCCTGGAGTGGCTGGAGCGGCACGGACACAGGACTGGTTTAACTTGCTGGCAGTTGCCCCACATGGCTAAGGTCAGGGTTTTCACCCAGCAAGTATACAAATGACTGTGGATGACAAAAAAGATATATGCAGGTAGTTTGACTTATAAAGCTGCTCTACAGACAAGATCAGGTAACACAAAGGTAGCGTATCAAGTTTTGTTTGCATCAGAAATATACTTTTTTAAGTAGTGATAATTTTTTCACTACAGGGTTTTTTGATTCTGTTAAATATATTTATATTGTATGCACACATTATGGTTTTTAACTACGGTTACCAAGAACCCAGTGAAAAAACCAGCAGGTGAATGGGCAGTACAACTTGCAAAGCCAGTGTTAGACAGTGGAAAGAGTCCCCAGATCACTGCTTCTCTCGTAGCAAAAACGTACTCCCTGGTAACAAGTGCTTCAGCAGCAGCTACCAGTAGAGAATAAAGCAATAAAAGTATTAAAGAGGAGAATTAAATTCTACAGAGGCAAGAAACACAGCCATTAGCTCCAAAATGAAGTGTGTATAGGCACGCAAGCGTAGCAAACCTGCACCTGACCTACTGCTGTCCTCTTGTGTGATACTGTGGACAAGTTGCTTCATCTCTTCTTTTTCTTCTCGCCCCTTGACTCACCTTTGCAGTTGAAAACCTCCTTTAGCAAAGGAGGCTCTTGCTAACTTTTGGCTCAGTGCGGTGAAACCATAGCTTAATTGCGGCCTTAATGTGCTGCTGTCAAGTGATACATCGTTAGTGCGTTTCATAGGAATCACTGAATGCGTGTTTTTGTTTGTTTTTTTCCCCCCCCCCTCATCCTTCACACTCAAAAGGATTTCGCAGACACAATCCCTGGGCATGGTGGGATAATGGATCGCTTTGATTGTCAGTACTTGATGGCCACTTTTGTTCACGTCTATATCACCAGTTTCATAAGGTATGGGCTTTTTACAATATTAACTGCTTAAGCTTGCATAGGAGCTGTACCACAGTTACTTCATATGAGTTTTTATGTTCTGCACTGTTAGCATAGTGACGATTGCAGGTTTCTAAATCTGATTTATGCAATGATTTCAAATACAGAACTACTCAGAAAACACATGTCACTGCCGAGGATTTGTGTCAGGTTCAAGCTATGCCTTAATGTTCCCATGGCTGCTGTTAAAGGTAACCTGCGTACCCTAAGTACCATAAAGTTTTGTGGAGCAGCCTCATAGAAGTTTTACTAGAATTTACTGATTACGGAGAGGTGTGAGGGTGGGGTTTGGGGCAGGAGGGCTGCTGCAGCATCTGCTTTATCCCTGTGTGGTTTCTGAAGAGCCTGTAGGTTGCGAGACTGCAGTTCTTCCTGTGAGTTTCAGTATTTCTGTCGCTTGACTCGGGATCTTCTGTTTAAGACGAAAACACTATGGTTAAAGAGAGGAGACAACTTCTTAAAAATACTGCTTATCTTCCCTGAACCACACCAGCTTTCAGGAAGAAATCACGGGAATGACAATTCTCTTACAGTCAGTCATTTTATTTCCTGGGGCAGGGGGGAATCAAGGGGCTGTAGGTGTCCTGATACGTGTCCTTAGTTTTGTAAAAGCATATGGCTAAATAATTATTTGATACCTGATCAGATTATTTGCCTCTTATTCAGTCTGTCCTAGAAGTAGATTGTAAATAAATGACTAGCTAAAAATAAGGCTGTTATTTAGAAAAGCTTGGTTTAATTTGTGGTTTTCTTTACCAACTTGGCCAACTTTCCATTTAGTTCAATAGTATACATCTTATCTGGCAACAGATGCTAAACTAAAAAGGATCTGTTGATGAAAAATGTTGATTACAGCGATTAAGGATGAATAAGTGAATTTTATTTGTCATAAGCCTTCTTAATATGCCCATTTAACAGCAAATACAAGAAATGCTTTTTAGTTTCTGCTCAAATTGAGCTAAGGAGAACACTGCCAGTAACGCTTGCCCATCTACCCTGAGAACATAGACTGGGAGTAATCCATAACTTGGTGTCCCCAAAAAAGGGAAGGCATTGTTTGTGCAGCAAGAGGAAAATAGAAAGCTGTCAAAAAGTTTCTTTAGAGCAGCTGCTCACCAAAAAAAAAAAATTTTCTTTTTTTCATTGACAGGGGTCCAAATCCCAGCAAATTACTGAAACAGTTGTTGATACTTCAGCCTGAGCAACAACTAAGTGTGTATAAAACCCTGAAATCTCACCTTGTTGAAAAGGGGATCCTGCAGCCATCTCTGAGAGGGTAGTTTGTCAAAGTGGAGGACTAGAAGAAACCTCCGTTTACAAGAAGCCTGTGGAAAAGCATTGCAAACGTGCACGTTGATAATAGCTAAAGGAAGAGTAGTTTGTGGTCTGGAAGAGGTGAATATTTCTTTAAATGGATGTGAATGCTATGGCTCCCTATTTGGACACAGATCTCTTACTCCAAAAATACTTCACATACTCGCAAAGTAACAGGACACGTGCTGTATGTTGTAGTTCTTGAAGTGGATGGCAGCAGTGTTCCTTCAGCACCCAGCCTGACAGGCTTTGTATTTAATTAAAAAAAAAAAATAATAAATTCACTGTTAGTTTTTTAATGAGTTATTTAATATTGTATAATTTAGCAATACGGTTTTGGTCTCCAGCGGTTACTGAAGCATAAACAGATGAGGCAGGCGGTCACTTTTATGTAGCCCAGTGCTGAAATTACAATTGTCCGGAAAATACTCGTTACCCGGTCAAAGAGGTACTTACAGCCCGCTGGACCAGACTACCTGTATTTACTAAATTGCTATGAAGGCTAAACTTTGCTCTGTTTTTAATTAAACAGCTTTGTTATGAAACTATCTCATGCTTTCAAGGGAAAAGTACCTTTACTGAAGTATAGCTGGGCTGTTTGGGCTGTGGAGCTGCTATTTTTTTTGGTTAATGTTATGGATTATAAACAAGCATCGACATTCAAGAGTAGAGATTATCTGAGAAAATGGGATTCTCCGACCCAGTAAAGAGACCGGGGAGAATCTGGAGTTTAAGCCGTTGGTTTCCACAGCCTAGTCAGTGTCTGAAGACAGTAATTCAAGCCTTATTCCTTGTGCCTCTTAACTACCGCGTAGAATGGGGGTGTTTCCTTCTTTTTAACAGCACTTTGATGTCCCAAATAAAAAGAGAAGTTTAAGCGCTGTTTTATTAATGTGTTACTCAGTGAATGCAGAAACTTTTGTCTCATGAATGTGCACAGTGCAAGACAGGTGTGTGGTTCTTCTGCTGTGTGTTATTTATTAAGATCCTCAAGCAAGCGTGGGTAGCTGCAGGGGTGTTTGAATGGAGCATTTTTATAGAAAGCAGCTATTCTGTAGACTTAATGGAGCATATGAGGAAAGCTGATGCCCTGTAATTCTCAGTCCTAGCTGTTTTCTAACTTTTTTTCATTACGTGACATGTCTCGATGCAAATAAAAATATAAACTTTTTTTGAAATGACAAAAATGACTCCTGTAGAAAAAAGAAAGCACAAATGCCAATTTTGTTTTTGTGTACTGTAACTTGATACAACTGAATTTTTCCAACTTAATGTAAATAAGTTTCTCCTGCAGTGAACGTACCGATGCCACATATATGTGTGTGTATGTACATAGAGAGAAAATATTAAAAGGTGTATGTATATAAAAGGTGAAAATTTTAAATGGTTGGTGCTACCTGAGGATAAAACCATGGGGAAAATCACTAGGGTGGGTGACAAGCTGTCTCTGTAAAATCCAGACTGTGTTTTGTTGAACACCATCCGGCTGAGAGCACCGTGCGCTCTGTTTTGCACTTAAGCCGTGGTAGCATGTGTACAGTGTGTGTGTGAAAAAACACCCCTGTGCATGGCTATGAAACGAAATCCGGGTCTAAAGTAATTCCCGTTGAAGTCAGGTCTTTGACAGAATTAAACTGTGTCTGACCTGGAGATTGCAGTACTCTGTTGAAGGAACCCTCCAAGAGGTGGAAAATGTTGACAGCTGCTCATCCCTCAGTGGCCACGCGACTTGGCTTATTAATTGGAGGGGACAGAAATTCATCCCTTCCGCCGGAAAAGCAGCATAGCCTGAGGTCACAGTGGGACACATGGGAAGGTGCTTTAAAAAGAAGGGAAGGGAAAATGAGAGGGTGACCAAAGTAGCGTACCTGGAAGACTAACTTTTAGATGAGGCTTTGGTTACGTGTGGGACTTTGTTAAATGTTTATGAAAAAAACACAGCCGTACCAGAGCTGGTATATCTTTATCCTGGGTATTTAAAGAAGAAAATTAAAAATTTAAAAGTTTATATAGAGGGAATATATATATATATATATAGAAAGGTAATTGTTACTTCAGAAACTTGAACTTTTTAGTGTAATTTTATAGCATGTATAATAAGGAAGTTAAAATATATTTTAGCATTTAATACAACAGAGCATTTGAAACTAATTGCTAACTATTTGCACAATAGACGGCTCAACCCTGAGATTCTGCTGTTCAATGTTAAAATGAAGAAGGGATCACTTGTGAACTCACTCATCAATTTTTCTGGATAGAGTAATGGCTTAGGCTTGGTGTAAATAAAGCTCAGCAGGACCTGTCACTGTGAAGTGACAACTACGCTTGCTTTCTATGAAGTGCATTTCCCCCACTTGTGACTTCTGTTAGTTCAAGCGTTGCAACATGACCAACAGGAAAGTTTATCTTTTTACAGCAGTGATTCTTTTCACTTGCACTTTTGTTCCAAGTTGCTATAATTGCCCCTTGAGCAAAAGAAATGTATATTATGTAAATATTGTAAATGGTATAAGCATATAATGTTGTCCTGGTCTGTTTTGGTTTGACTGTTTCTATCTTTCATTGAAGCAGACATTGTGGAAAAAAAAAATAAATAAAAATAAAACTGGGACAGAAATCCTCCTGTATTTTATTTCCTATAGCATGCAGAGTGAGTGGAGATTCCTTAACAAGAAATATTTAATATATTCCTTAAAGTTGTGGTCTTAGTAGCAAAGCCTGCTATTAATTTCCTGCCTTTTGCCCCTCAACACTTCAGGCCATCCTTGACTTGCTGCAAGCAACTTGTACCATGTGCCTCATGTCCAAAGATGTGCAAACTTTCCGTCCTTTCCAAAAGGTGCTCACTTCAACGTTGTGTGCTCCCCGAGTGGACGGTGCACAGCGTGCAGTGCAGCATGGCTACTGCAGTGCCCTGGAGCAGACAGAATGGAAAAGTGACGCTTTCATTGCCCTCTGCAATGGCTTCCCTCCCCGTAGGAAATATCGCTGCCCTTACAGCACACCAGTGAGAGGCTGGAAGAGGCTGCCCCGTGTGCCGAGGCCTGATGCTGGCTCTCTTGGTTCTCCCACTGGTTCGCAACCAGTGAGAGAGGTCACTCAGGTGGGCTAGACCGAACAGCCAGAAGTGCTGCAGTGAGTGCTGCGCTTGCTCAATGGGCGACCCCCATTCCTGGGGACGCTTCTTGGGGTGGCCAGGCAGGACTTTCTCTGGTGTCTGGGCCCCCGCTGTGTCATAAGGGTGGCATTGCTGCTCCCGGCCACCAGTTGCTTCCACTCCAGGTACCTGCTTCCACTCTGGTCCCTCTTGCTTCCACTCCAGGTACCTGCAAAGAAATGGCAGAGAGGGGAGGGTGAAGCATGGCCAAGACTAAAGCTCCTGCTCGGGAAGGACTCAGTCACTCCTCTTCCCACCCTGCCACATTCTGCCTCTGGAAACACAAGTAATCTTTCGGTTTTCTTGGTGTCAGGGGTTGTGAAATTTTCTTGTTTTGGAACCCAACTTCCCGTTCAGTTACTCCTGGTGCTGCTGGCACGGGCCCGTCAGCATTCACCGTGTGTGGGGATGATGGGGCAGCTGCCTCTCTGCTGAATTCCCGCTCCTTCCCTGGTAAGTCTTGGATCCGAGGCCCTTCCTCTCCTGCAGCCTCAAACAAGCTGGGTAACAAATGCACCTTGTTTCTAAATTACAAAGACAACTGTAACATCTGTTAAACACTTGCCATCATGCCTGCGCTGTGCACCTCATCGGACTTTACAAAACTACTGGAGAAGCACAGAGGGAGCTTTCCCAGGGCCTGCATCTGCTTCCTGATGCCCTTCTGAAGAAAGGGAAGGGAAGAAGTTAGTGCTGAGTTTTCTCCTGCTAGACAGATAATGTTTTGGGCTGTTACTTGCACAGAAACAGGAAATTTTTACCTTCACCAGACAAAACCCTTTCAGGGCATGCTCGCTGGGGCACTTGGGAGGAACTGCTTTCAGGGATACCAGCAGCAGTGGACTGATCTGACAGCAAACGTAGTCCTTGTTTGTGCAGTTGCAGCAAGAAGGAATTAGGGACTTTTTTTTTTTTTTTTAATCGTTGTCTTCAGTTGTCCTACATAACATTTAAGCCACGCTGTGCAGAGTCCCTGTGTCCACCTTGCCCCAGAACCTGCCCATAGCTAAGGTACAATTGCTCTTTCTCCTGCAAATAGTTTCTCAATTATAAAGTGGATATTCGATGCCATGGTTCAGCAATTTCAAATTGCATAAACTTAGACTTAAGTCCTGTATCTGACAGAATTCTGGAAACAGGCGGTAATGTAAGTGTCACCTATAAACCCAGAATCATAGAAGATTTAGGTTGGAAAAGACCATTGAGATCATCAATCCATCCGTTAACCCAACACTGCCAAGTCCACCATTCACTACAGACAGTACGATTTGTTGATTGCATACATATTGCACCCTGACTTCCCGAAACTGCTACTTGTTACATGATGCAAATTACAGGGACACGTTTTGATCGCTAAAGGAACAGGTGAGAAAGACTGGTATTATTAGGATGTTGTTAGCACAGACATATCCTTCGCAAGTATGAAAAGGCAACACACTCTCATTGTGAAGTCAAGGTATAAAGCTTCAGCCCCATTTAAATGCCACCAGTTCACTTGCACTTGCCTACGTCGAGGTGCAATAGCAGCACTTTGCTTTCTGCTGCTCCCGTGCAAAGTGCCCGGGCCAGCTGCCCCCGGCTCAGCAAGGACTCCAGTTTTGAAATTCCACACGCGGTTTCCAGAGCAAGAGGATAGGTTTCTTCTATAACTTCTGCTGTTAGGACCCTGCTCTTTGATCACGGGAAGTTAAATACTTGTGCTATCTGGCAGGAATCGTGCACACCTCTAAAGAAAACACGGTGAGGGCTCCAATTGTCCAATAGTGGCTCATATTAACTACCTGACCGTGACTAATCGTTGAGGTTTGTATGTGCTTGAAGGGTGTGTGTAGCTCTGCATACTTTGACCTTGTTTCTGGCGTGACAAACTGTCATACCCACCAAATGTAGGCTATCCCAAGGCAAGCTCTGCCAGACTCCGTGCTGTGCCATGTCCAGCTGCACCAAAACAAGTTTCTGACTTCAAATTCAGATGGAAGCTCTGTAAAACTACAGGCTAGGTCCTTTCTTCCTGCAGCAACTAAGATGCCAGCAAGCCTCTGGACAGTTGACTCATATTTGTTTTGAAGAAGAAAATCAATGTGCAAACCAACATGTCTGCATTTAATCTAATTGTGCCTAATTGTGCACAACCTTTTCTTTGTACAGTGTCCTTCAGACTAACTTTCAACCCCTCCACAACTGGCACTAGCAATGCTTTGAGGTGTCTCAGCTACCACACTGCAATCCACCTGAACCATGCCCGAGCCCAGCAGACAGCGTCCTTCCTGCTGCCTGGTTTTCTCAGAACATTTAAGGCCCGGCAGGGGAGGCCTGATCCCTCTCACCCCCCTGTCTGTGTGCATCACCTGCAAACAGCCTTGCTTTGTGGACCCACCTGCACAGGTTTGCGGCCCGTGATCCTTCTGCAATACATGGACATCACTCCCCCGCAACTTGTTTGTTTCCCTCTTAAACAAAGCAGACCGCATAGTCCAAAGAGAGACTTTTTCCACAAGCATTTCACCAAGCATCTATGCAGAGCAGCAGGACCTAAAGCTGTGAGTTGGCTCAGCGCGCTCCTGCTGGCAGGGACAGGAGTGCCACCAGAGGTCCCGTGCTGTCTGCCGCATCCCGCCCTGGGACCCCCGTCCAGGCACCGCTGCTGGGCTGGCAGCATTTGGTCCCGCCTGGCAAGGCAGGAGGCTTTAGGGGAGAAAAGGCCTTGTGGCCGGGCACATTTGCCAGCAGTGGGCAGAGAATGGGTTCAGTCACAGTGGGGTGGTGGAGGAGAGCAGCATCACTGCATCTGCAAGTGCCGCAAGCATGGTGGGGGCTGCCAGCACCTGGGCAGGATGCAAAAGTTATTGGGGACAGTTCAGCAAGGTGAAAGAGCCACACTCACACTTAAGCACAGCATAGGTGGCATATAACTGCTTCTCCTGCCCTTTTTATGAGGGCTAGTGGGATCACGAGCTTGTTGTCGGTAGGCCACGTTGTGGTACTGGTTTGTGCTTTTTGGTTTGGTTTGGTTGCTGCAGTTGGAGCAGCTGGAGCAGCCTGCCTGGTTTCTAGGTGCAGGAAGGAACGTGCAGGATGCACAGAATAACCCTTCTGCTCTACTCGGCTCATTCGGAGTGGCCAGTCCACACTAAAGCACAGTGTTACAAGAAACACACTGACCAGACTGAGTGTTTTTTCAAGGGAACAGAATGATCAGAGGAAGGTTTAAACACGCAGCCTAGAAGGGATGCCTGGATCACCCCAACAGCGTCAGTCTGAGGAAGGGATGACTTAAAGGTGGGACACGAGAAATTACTGAAAGGCCATTTCAAAGAGGAAGATACTAGATGAGAAGGGATGTGACTGGATGAGGGAAAGGCTGTGGATGTTGTTTACCTGGACTTTAGCAAAGCCTTTGATACGTTTTCTCACAGCATCCTCCTGGAGAAACTGGCTGCCCGTGGCTTGGACGGGTGCACTCTTTGCTGGGTAGGTAAAAAGCTGGCTGGATGGCTGGGCTCAAAGAGTTGTGGTGAACGGAGTGAAATCCAGTTGGTGGCCGGTCACCAGTGATGTTCCCCAGGGCTCGGTACTGGGGCCAGTTCTGTTGAATATCTTCATCATCAATCTGGAGGAGGGGATCGAGTGCACCCTCAGTCAGCTTGCAGATGACACCAAGTTGGGCAGGAGCGTTGATCTCCTTGAGGGAAGGAAGGCGCTACAGAGGGATCTGGACAGGCTGGATCGATGGGAGGAGGCCAATGGTATGACGTTCAACAAGGCCAAGTGCCGGGTCCTGCATTTCAGTCACAATAACCCCATGCAGCGCTACAGGCTTGGGGAAGAGTGGCTGGAGAGCTGCCTGGGGGAAAAGGACCTGGGGGTGTTGGTCGACTGCCAGCTGAATATGGGCCAGCAGTGTGCCCAGGTGGCCAAGAAGGCCAACAGCATCCCGGCCTGTATCAGGAACAGTGTGGCCAGCAGGACTAGGGAAGTGATCGTCCCCCTGTACTCGGCACTGGTCAGGCCCCATCTCGAATACTGTGTCCAGTTTTGGGCCCCTCACTACAAAAAAGACATTGAGGTGCTGGAGCGGGTCCAGAGAAAGGCAACGAAGCTGGTGAGGGGTCTGGAGAACAAGTCTTACGAGGCGTGGCTGAGAGAACTCGGGTTGTTCAGCCTGGAGAAAAGGAGGCTGAGGGGAGACCTTATTGCTCTCTACAACTACCTGAAAGGAGGCTGTAGAGAGGTGGGTGTTGGTGTCTTTTCCCAAGGAACAAGTGATAGAAGAGGAAACAGCCTGAAGTTGCACCAAGCTAGGTTTAGATTGGATATTAAGAAAAATTTCTTCCCTGAAAGGGTTATCAAGTATTGGAACAGGCTGCCCAGGGCAGTGGTTGAGTCACCATCCCTGGAGGTATTTAAAAGACACGTAGATGTGGCACTTGGGGACATGGTTTAGCGTTGGACTTGGCAGTGTTAGGTTTATGGTTGGACTCGATCTTAGAGGTTCTTTCCAACCTAAATGATTATGTGAGGGGGAGACCTGCCAGGTACCATAAAACCAAAGCCTTTGCCATGCCTGTATCAGGGTTTCAGTGGTCAGCTTCTCAAATGACTGTTTGTGTTCACACAGAGGGATGTTTATGAAGTCTGTAATCCCAAATGCTAATGTAGATGTTAAGATTTTGGGAACCAATGCCCTTCTACTAATATGCTCCATGATTTTACAAGGCACAAATTAGTACCTCTGCAAGTAACTCCTGCAATGACTGACAAAAGCAATACTGTGCCCTGCCATGCTTCTGACCACTCATTTCTTTTCCTCCTTCTCCACGCCCTCCTTCAGCCTCCACCTCCAGCCTCCTTTCAAATGGACACACCTGGAAGGACCAGCTTGTCAGAGACACCTGCTGCAGAACACTGATCCCTTGCAGAGAGCACCTCCCAGCAAGGCTATCGGCTTCCTTATCAGGGTACATCAAAATTCACATTTCTGGGAGGTGAAGTGGTCACAGAAAAGACTATTTATTGCACTGAAGCCTCCTGGGGTTTCAGTAGCCAAAAAGCAAGCAGCTGCTGAACATCAGGGAGAATATGCCGGGTGTGAGTCAGCTCCACAGGGCACTGTGGCATCCAGGCAGACACAGGGCATTCCCGGCCAGGGGACGTGGAAATGCTAAGGGCTGGGACTGCACTTAAGAGAGATGCTGCAGCCTCCTGCTGCTCAATGCTGAAGAGAGCTACAGCCCTTTAGCTGAGGCGATCTTAGATTATGATCACCCTGATGAAAAAAAAAAACCCAAAACCCTCATATAACCAGCTTAAAAATAGAGAAGCTGTAACAGTCTGGAGAGTTATGGCATCTGTCATCCCAGCCGGTCTCCTATTAATACCAACAGGAGCAAGGACCACATGGTCAGCTAGCTGACTGTGCAGCCAAATTGCAGAGCATGGGAACGAGTACTCTAGCTGATCCTCGGTGCTGCCCATTCCAAAGCTTGCCCTGAGTAACTTGTAATTTTGTTTTACCCCACATTTTCTTACCCATTTATTACCTTGAGTTAAGAGTTAAGATCGAAGCAGTTTGCACCAGCACGTCCTGCTACTATTTATTTTTGCTATGTGTGGGCTTCAGGAAAAGCCCAAGACAACAGGGTACGCTGGTAAAACAGGCGGTGTTCTGAAAACCCTAATTCAGTAGCGCAGAGTAATCCACTAAAAGCTACTCAGCAGCTGCTGGCATTACGATCCATCTCCATGAGCTGAAAAGAGGTGACGCTGACAGTCTGTGTGTTAGCAGGTATCCTTAGACTGACATTTCTATCGCTACTGCCATCTCTCTTCCTCACGCTCTTCTCCTGCGCACCGTGTGCTGGAGCCACTGACTGCCAGCCCCAGGACCCTCAGCCAATTTTTGCTGTCAGTACTATGCATGTTGACCTTGAAAAACCTGCTCCTTGCGTAGCTGCCTTTTGAGCCTGAAACCTAGACAAAACAAGGTTTCACCCAGATTTTTTCTCATTACATTTTTTTTGTAGCTGCCCACGAGGTCTCTGCCTTGCTTAAGCAAACAAAGAGGTGCAAAAGGACTGGTGAAAGGGGATGCGCTGACAGGAATTGCCCACTGTCCTCCAGACATGCAAGCCTGTGGTGTAAACCCTGCCGTAAGTCCTGGAGAACATGCAGTGCACTGCACTTTTTCATGTGTGATATCCTTTCCCTGCTTCCCGTGTCATGTCGTCGTACAACTGTAGCCTGGGTGCGAGCTGCAGCGAGCGTAGGGTCACCTGCAAGACCGGATGGGAAGAACAAACTAGAAGACCAAACTGGAGAGGGGGAGGCAGGAGGTGGGAGTTAGTAAGGGCAGACAATGTCTAGTTTGGTTTTCCATAAGGAAAATACTTACAAGTTTTTAATAGTTTTAAGCCCTTCGGAGTGTCCGGTTTGTGCCTTGGTTAAATGTGGGAGGCGCTGCTCGTCATCAGCAGACCTGCTCTGAGTGCTGTGGGTGCTGTGTGCATGGGACGACTTGTTCATAAACCCTCTAGCAGCAAGTAGCTTTACTAAGCAGTTGCTTATAATGTTGTGAGGCAGTTTTCCAAATCAAATTGGAAGAAATAGTTGCTTTCTGGACAGAGGACACACATATGGAGTTGAATAAATATCCAGGGCTGAGCTCCTTCACAGAAGACAAAGCTCCTGGCATTTGACAGTCTCCACCTGAGGCATATTTGCTGTTTGTTAAGTGACCGGTCGGTTTTACTTCATTGATGTGAGCAGCAAAAAGCACCTGGGCTGTGCTCTAAAAGAGGAGCTTCCCTATCACCCATGGTTGACGAGGAGGGGAGGTGCTATCCCATCAGTTTTTTGGGGGTTAGAAGGACTTGCTTCAGGAACTCCGACCACTAGGTTTTTAAAACAGTGAGTATGGTGGCATTTGAAGCTAGCTGAAACTCCGGTTGAAGCTGAGTCTTTTCCTGTACTTCCAAGAGTGTTTTTAACCTTTTCTCATCAGAAGAAATGCTTTATAAAACTTGTGCCTGGCTCAATTACATTGCTTTTTTTTTTTCTCCCTAGACCTGATGTGGAACAGCTGTAAACATCAACAAAGTGAGTCACATGTCAATTTTTTTGTTAACACTTAAAGTCTTGAAGCCAGATGTTTGAGCAGCAGGAGAGGGAAAAATGAGTTCAGTTTCCTGGCAGGGATATAAGCCTTTGTGTCACGGGATCTTCTTCACTCCTTTGAGCCACGATTTGTATAGTTTTCCCGAGTGCTTTTCTCAAAACAAACAGGAGAGCTTAGAAACTAAAAAATGGCTATCACATGGAGGAAACCAGAGCAGATAAAAGGGGCTGACCAAGTATGCTGGCTTCAGCAGATATGCAGACCATCTGGTCTGGAGGGTCTACACCCAAGCAAATGAGCCCTGCAGAAGTTCAGCATCTCCACCCAGGTTGCTTCCCTGGTGCTTCCCCAGGAGACCAGCACTCCCTGGGAGAGAAGACTGCCCTACAGTGGGCTCTCCAGCACAGCGAGGGACAGGCAGCAGTGGCACAGGTCACAGGCAGAAAGGACAGCTTCTATGGACAAAGCTGTGTCTCAGCAGACTCCCAGTTTCACCAGGGGTATGCCGCTTTGGAGCTAGAAGGCTGGATGCCCAAATGTACCTGGGGAATTGAGGATAATCTTGGCATTGGGTAACTTGGAATGTTTGTAAGAATTAGGTGCTTCAGAACAGGGGACTGGCAAAGGCAGCTGCAGAAAACTTTCTTTACATCCTAGAGCCCTTATATTTCTGGTCAGAATACAGTGTCTTTTGCTACTGTGATTTATAGTGAAGTACCTGCTGATGGAGAGAACAAATTCTTCTCTCTTGAGAGCAAAGCCAGGACCATCACTCCCCCCACACCTAGAGAGAAGCAGGGGTGCAGCCATCACCCCTCCGTGTCTATTCCAGCATACAGCCAAGGAAGAGTAGTTGCCTAGCTCAGGTCTCCTTGCTGTCTTTGAGAGCACCTCTGCTATGTCAGGAATGAGACCTTCCTTATTTCCCATGGTGGCTGTTTGTAGCAGAAATCTTTGATGTGGAGACTGTCTGAGAAGGAAAAATGCATGTTTAGTTACCCTAAAGGGCAAGGCATTCATCTCCAAAGCTGCAGGTCTCAGTCCCAGCTCCCAGTACCACTCCTGTGCTGGGAAGTAAACACATCTTCCTGCTCCCCTCTGGAAAAAGTTGGCATTGGCAGATGCTGCGTGCCAAGCACCTCCGGAGGAGATGACATGGAAGGCTGTGTGTGCAGGCGTGGTGTGTTCAGGATGAGTATGGATCTGCAGGCTAGCCCTCAGGCTGAAAGAGACCCATATTTTGAGTAATCCCAGAGGCAGAAGTTGGTGAACCTGGGGAGCTTTAATTTGAAAGTGCGTAGACATTTACATTTTCAAAAACCTTCAGGGTTAGTTAGCAGCCAAGCAGGGATTCCGCAGAGCACAAATCCAGATTTGGGTACTTAAATCCCCCACAACCTTTGCATTTACTTGAGCAAAAGTCACTTCAAAAGTATTTTGAGAATACGGCTTCCCAAACTTGCAGCAAAGGCTGCTAACTCTAGCTTTCACATTAACTGGAACAGGCTTAATCAAAACACATCATGTTGAACTGAAAGCCTTCCGTTTACCTCAGTGGATTTTCCCCTAAGGGCTTTTGTACCCAGACATTTGAGCAAAGTGACCAAGTTGCCTCCATGCAATCAGTAGTACTTCAAGGCTAAACACCCTCAGTAAGTAGAAAGGAAAAAAATTAGGTTTTCGACTTGGGTTCAAAGTGATCTGACACCTTGTTATTTAACAGCTTTTCCCACGCCTGAACGACCCACCTCTCTGCAGCAAAACCCACATTTTCAAACCAGCCCCAAGCTAGCTAATTGCAGCCTCAAACGAAAACTAAGGAGGCCACTTGGCAAAGTGAATGGAGGTGAGGGGAAGCTCTTCCTTCAGCTTGCAGCATCCTCCCCTCTACTAATGCCAGATGTACTTTCAAAAGCAGAATGTACATTTGACCTTAGCCTGCTTTCTTGTAAACTGACAAATTATAGTCATTACACAACCACAGTAATTTCACATTGCAAAAATCCATGTTTACAAACACTTGCTAGCTAAAGAGAAACAGAAGGCATAGCTATAAAAGAAGCCCAGAGACTGACATTCATAGCAGCTCTTAAGGCCAAGAATGTCATTGAGTGGGGACACCAGCCTTCACTGAACTCACCCTTAAAAAAAAAAGATCTTAGCTACTCTAATGAATCACTGTAAGAGTTGGTAGATAACCCTGCTTCCGCTAGGATGGCATCAAAAAGAGTGCTAGTCTGTAGCCATTGGCGTGTTTGATCTCGCTTCAAACCAAGGATGATGTCCTCCGAAGCTCTGGCTAGAAAACAACACGGTGTTTGTCTTCTATGCTCTTCTAAATAATTTGTCAGCATTGAGGTTATCATATTTATCTCACCTGGTATGCAGCAAATGCAATACCACCCCTTTTGAACAGAGGCTGGAAGAGAAAAAGAAATGCCTTGTAGACTTCTGCTGCTTGTGAGCTTTTTTCTGCAAAGACCCACATACAGCAGGACAACAGAACGGCCTGTCTGCTGCAGGTGGCATCTTCTCTAGCCACCAGATCACAAACTGTAAATCTCTAGGAGAAAGCTTTAAATGCTTATGTATTTCCTTCTTTACAGTCTGTAGAAACTCACATACCGCAAACGTTCAGAAGAGACCATTGGTCAGAATTGGAGAAGGTTCCTTTGTGTACTTCATGGTTGCTTTTTAATTTGTGCAGAGATTTGGCATGTCTTTAACACACAGATGATTTATTCACAGTGGCTCAATAACACTAACTTCAGACAAATTCTTTTGGTTCATGGTTGTTTGGTTTGGTTTTGTGGCTAGAGCATCTGTATACTCCTAGTATGCGGAAAAGGTCTCAATTGCCTGATAATTTGAATGCTCCTAGGCTTGAAAACTTCCTTCTAAAACAGATTTAATTGAGAGCAATTTTGTCCAGTGTCTTCCACTCCTGCCCTTCCCTTTTTGAAGGGCCCATTTAAAAACAAACAAACAAAAAGGAACATTGCCCAAGAAGCGCAGGGTTTTTTCTTGATTGCTTCACTTGGAAGTGATCCATCTTTAACTGTGCTTTAGCCAGAAATTACTTCCAATTTACACACTTACTCCGATACTTGGAAACTTCCACAGGCGAGCATTTATGCTCAATCGCAGTTGTGATGTCCAAGTATGGGTGCTCACTGGAGACCCAGTCTGCACTTCTGTCCATCAAGACAATGAGGAAAACCAACTGACCCCCTTTGCTCCTGCCTTTAAGCTCGCTGGCTGTTACGCTAGTAAGCAGTGACTGCAAATCACCAACATTGTGGTGAACACAGTTAACGTATTCTCTAGATTTAAAAGCTTGAGGACTTGCAGTGGTTTGTAAGTTCCATGCAATGAGCCATGTGCAGAAGCATAAAGGAAGGCTGCAGTGATTTTTGTTTTCATGCCATTACCAGACAGTGGAAGGTATTTGGAAGGTGAAGACTTTGAAAACCTCCCTGGAAGATTTTTAAGAGATAGGAAACCAAGCAATGTAACTAAGCCATGATTTTTTTAACGATGTAGTCCTTTGGTGCTAAAATCTAAGGCAGGCAAACTCTACCACAAGGGTGCAATGGTAAGGCAGGCTTCACTGTAAGTGGCAGAAGGCTTTAATTCGCTGCTCTTGTTCTAAGGGGTCAGGTGATGATCTTTACATCAGTACGCCAAAGGAAATAATTTAAACATAATTAACTTGAGCTAACACTGAAACTCTTGGGAACATGATGGTGTTCAATGCAAGTGGGTTCAAACTTGCTTTTTATCAGGGATGTGATATTACTGTTTGAATTAAAACAAGTCTTAATTAAACTTGACCTAAGTGAGAATACAGTTGGATTAATACTACACTTGCTCAGACTGTAATTCTAGTACGCTTTAGAGTGGAGAAGGAATAAACTATTGTTTTACTGAGGATTCATATAGCAACTTATTTTTATAAATGCTGTGCAACTTCTCCTTCGCTTGTGCCTGGGTCTCACATTCTTATTTCAGTAATTGGTTTTTGAGAAAATGCATTATAAATCAACCTTATCGGCATTAAGGTTTATTGTTACGGGTTATTTTATACTCGTATGCCTTTTCAGATAGGCTGTAAAGATAGCTGTCTGTTGGGGTTTTTTTAACTACTTTTATTTAAAAACAAACACACAAAACACTAAAGCAAAAAATCCCTACAGCAAGGTTTCTGAAAGACAAGTTAAGGAGAACTTAGAAATGAAGTGCGTTCAGATAGATACTGAGAGACTGACAGCTGAATGCAATATTTTGAAAAACAGTACTTTCGCCTGGGACTAACAAATAAGAATATATTTTGGTAGTTCAAATGAAACCTATCTCCTTTTTCTGACTGAAAGAACCAAGATAGATCCTATACTTCCCCCCAATGTCTTTAGAGTATGGCCATTCATTCCGCAAAACCCAGGCTTGTTATTTTTGAACACTGCCTGATTTTCCAAGGGAGGAGAGAAGGGAGTTTGGTTGTGTAGCTGCCTCCAGAGCAGATACTGATTCCCTCCTTCTACATGCAGTCAGCTCCCGCCTTGCAAACTGTCTGCAACCTGCAGCCCTGGTGCAGGATCCACCTGGTTGGTTGTGAAACACACACAGTGTCAGGCATCTCCTCTGCCAGGCTTTGTTAAAAAAAAAAAATAAATGCCTGAAGGCAGAGCCAGTAGCTCAAAAATGGCTTTATTCACACACCGAAGGGAAGGGATACTATCCAGAGTGATCTGGACAGGCTTGAGAGGTGGGCCTATGCAAACCTCATGAAGTTCAACCAGACCAAGTGCAAGGTCCTGTACCTGGGTCAGGGCAACACCATGTACAAATACAGACTGGGCGGAGAATGGATTGAGAGCAGCCTTGAGGAGAAGGACTTGGGGGTGTTGGTGGATGAGAAGCTCAACATGAGCTGGCAATGTGTGCTTGCAGCCCAGAAAGCCAACCGTATCCTGGGCTGCATCAAAAGAAGCGTGGCCAGCAGGTCGAGGGAGGTGATTCTGCCCCTCTGCTCCACTCTTGTGAGACCCTACCTGCAGTACCATGTCCAGCTTTGGAGTCCTCAGCACAAGATGGACATGGACCTGTTGGATCGGGTCCAGAGGAGGACCACAAAGACAATCAGAGGGCTGGAGCACCTATACTATGAAGACAGGCTGAGAGAGTTGTTCAGCTTGGAGAAGAGGAGACTCCAGGGAGACCTTATAGCAGCCTCCCAGTACCTGAAGGAAGCCTATAGGAGAGATGGGCAGAGACTCTCTATCAGGGATATAGGATGAGGGGTGATGGTTTTAAACTGAGAGAGGGTAGATTTAGATTAGATATTAGGAAAAAATTCTTTACTGTGAGGGTGGTGAGGCACTGGAACAGGTTGCCCAGAGAAGTTGTGGCTGCCCCATCCCTGGAAGTGTTCAAGGCCAGGCTGGATGGGGCTTTGAGCAACCTGGTCTAGTGGGAGGTGTCCCTGCCCATGGCAATGGGGTTGGAACTAGATGATCTTGAAGGTCCCTTCCAACCCGAACCATTCTGTGATTCTGTGATCTTTTTTGGTTTTTTAGGGTGTTAGGTGCTGGAGGTGCCACTCTCAGGTTTCAGCTGCCCTGAAAGCAAGCCTGCAGCCCACGGCACGGAGGGTGGCCTTGCAGAGTGCACCCACCTGGTGGTCCTACAGAGCCACAAGCATCTGATCCAACACCCACCCAGCTGAGAGACTGAAGTGTAATGCCTAAATTAGCCGTATTCACAGACCAAAAACCCAAACCTGAGAGAAAGATGATACTTTTCCAGAATTAGCTATTTAAAACACCAAGTAAATTTCTAATTTATGACTCCTCTAGGTGCAACAACTTCAAAATAAAGTAATCTATCCAGGTGCCACATCTTTTTCACATTAGCATGCAAATGTCTCCTACAATTTGTGGCAGACAGTCTTTCTGAATTGCCTACTTCTGGTTCTCATGTGCCTTTTGCGTATTAAGGGAGGGGGTGAGGGAAGAATTAGATGAAGGCTTTTCTACATGGATTGAGATGACCCAAAATGAAAGCAGTTGTACAAAACAGCCAATTCAGAGTTCCGTTTCCCTGATTTATGCTGCTCACATGCACCAGTGTGGTGTGTCTGGCCCTGGGAAGGAGGTCACAGCACTTCCTGACTGAAGCTGGCTAGCCCAGTTGGACTTATTCAGGCAGACAAATGATACTCTTCAGACCATCTCCACTTTTTTCTCAATTTATAAAACATTCCCTTCCCCAAAAAGCTCTGTGTCCTTTCCCCTACCTAGCTCTTTCAAGCAGCTTTCTCCCCTTGCAACCTACCTCCAAAAAATCCCCTTTTCTGCCTGTTAGACATAACTTCTCTTGCTCCAAATCACTGCCTCTGTGCAGAAAAAAACATAAGCTGGAGCGTACGTACAGCAGCAGGGCATTCCCTACCCTATAGCACTTGCAGGAGGGCAATTAGGGAAAGTCTCGCCAGGTGTGGTGTGTATGGTTGCCTGCTGCTGATGAGGGGCAAGGCAGACTGAGCTCTGAAAATCCTGGTAGGGTACCAGGAAAGGCTGAACTTGCCAAATGGACTGGCGAAAAGCAGGGTGTGACTGCAAATCAGAAACCAAGCAGCTTTGTGCAATTAAATTAAAGACGAGTCTGGCCTGAGTTTAGCCTTCTGGCTGGTGGTGAGAAGGTGCTGAGATTCTGCCTTGGCCTCACACGGTGTTTTGGTGTGCTGGGTGCACAATGTGGCCATGCTGGCATTGCCCTGGAAACAGTGAGAAAACCCTGCTCTGGAGGCTGCTAGTGGTGATGGGACATCTGGAAACCATGTGAAAGCTGCAGATGGTGGAAATGTGGTATGTGGGAAGCATGTGAATTGCTCAGTAAGCCTCCATGAACAGTGATGGAAACTCCTACATGGTAGAGACCTTCCTTGAGTGTCTCAGGAAGGAGTTTATCATCACAGTGCAAGCTAGAGCTTACACTCATGCAAAAAATATCAATGTTATTTCTGGATGGGGAGATTGAGTCACCTTTCAATTTTTGGTAAATCCGATGAGCAGTTTGTGCGACAGAGAAACAGGAGTGGAATGGCACTCATAGGTCACGTAATACAATCCCCTACAGCAGGTACAACTGTGCCATCAAGTCCTGTTGACAAAGTAATGTCACCTTGAATTTAGAAGCTATTTTACTACTGGAAAATTGTCACAGAAATGTAATTCCTTTCTCAGAGTACTAGGAGGTACGTGAGCCAGCATAATTTGAGTTTTTTGGTTTGTCTTATCTTCCCCCGGTCTTTAGGCAGTCGTGGAGAAAAAGACAAATCTGTAACTTAAAATTATATTGATTTTTTCCAATTAATATTTCCTGTTTAAGGTTATATCATTTATAAAGGTTAAAGTCCTCTAAATTAATCCAATACTCCCAGTCTATCGCAAATTCAGTTCTTAGTATGAATTGTACCGTGATCTCAGGACATTCTATGCTTTAGTCCTGGTATTTGATTAAATTTGCTTCGTTTTTCCTTTGCACTAGTTATTCTAGTAGAACTTGGACTGAAGACCACTTCATGGGAGTCTTATCCTCAAACCTGTGATAGGTATGTTTGAGAAGCAGCTTTGATTCCCAGGGGAGGGAATGAGAAGACAAGCATCTGTAACTGGCAAGTCTGTACCACAGAGGCTGAAGTCCAGCACGTTTTCTCCTGCAGTCCTTACCTCTGACAGAAGGTGAGTTATTTTGGTAATAATTCCATATTGTGTCACAAACCATAGAAAAGGCTAGATTAGAGACCTCCTTGTGAGTGATAACTGAGGCTTTGGGTAGTCAAAAGATTGGCACATCTTGAAGATGCTGGAGAATGGAACTACTGCAGCAACTGTTTCTGCAAGCATTACCTCTTAACCTCTGGCTTTGACAAGAAGAGGTAAGCAGGGCAGTCCTCCCAAAAAGGTGGTTTGCGCCTTTCCTTCAAACGGGGAAGAAAAATCTCCTTGCATGATCTCTCATTAGGTGACATGGAGAAGGAACAGCTGAAGTGTGGTCTGTACAGATCGATCTCTATAACATTTTGAAGTAATTGAATATGACATTCATTATTTTCCTTATAGATACCAGTCCTCTACCTTGATTTATCTCCTCCAGCATCTGCTGGAAAATGTAATGTTTTAGACACAGGTACCGAATATTCCTATTAACCAGCTAAGAGAGATTTTTCAAGCTCTGTTGGCCACTTCCCAGCTCCCAGAGCAGAGATTTTGCAGGAACTGCCCTCTCTTTGCCATGGTGATAGTCAGCATTTTCTCCTGCTGATGACAAGAGTATATCCCCACGCCTTTCTGCTTGGTGCCTGACTGCAGAAATAAAATCAGTTGCAGGGTTTGGGGTTTATCTCTCCAGAGGGGACAAGAGGAAATGCTGGGGAGAGAAAGCTAATCTGTTGAGAGGAAAGATTTGCACTCCAACTGAGGGAACAAGCAGGAGGAGTTTGTGGGAAGGGATTGTTTGCCAGAAGCCTTCATTGGATGTTTTGAGAGAGGAGGGTGGCTCATGCAGTGACAGTGACTGTGTAATAGCACTCAGTACTGTCTTCTGTCAGAGGCCCATCAAATTCCAGGGAGTCCTGCAGTTTGTTACTGCTGACAATGTACAAAACTATCTGGTGTTTTGAGGAAGAAAGGATCACATGATGGAGGAGAAGGAGGCAGGGGAATAGATGGGAGGATTAAAATGAGTACGCAAGCTAGTTTGTGTGCTTTTTGATCACATGATTTAAGGGGGAAAAAAAAAAGAAGTAAGCTTAAAATCATGCAGGGAAAGTACTGCCTTTCATACACAAGTCATCTTTTCAGACATGTTATCCATTAGCAATAAAATAAATCCACATGTTTTCTACAAACAACGTTGGGGTGAGTGCACATCTGGCGAGCTAGTGTTCAAACCTCGTCCTGTCTGACCGACCTGTGTGGCTGGCTTGAACTTCAGAAGTGGATCACATCAGCCACAATCAGTTCTTCTGCCTCAGGAAGAACAGGCTGGGGCTCCGGTTCATCTTCGGATGTCTACACTTTACATCTGATAGTGGCAATTGAGTGTTGAGGGAAGAACCCATTCTTTTAGGCAGTATTTATGTATGAAAAATTTAAATAAAGAGCATAAGGAAGCTGACACCCAAGTTCTGAGCTGGTAGTAGTTTTGCCATGCAATGTTCATACATAGGTTCTTCTAGAACTTTTGGTTAAGCATTCATTTTGCCTACCAAAAAAACTTTTTTGCAAAAGCTCGTTGGCCAAAATGATGAAACCATACAAAGCCAAGAGTCACTTCTTTCCTCTTGTGACTCATGGGAAAGTGGCACTTTTACATGTTTAAAGTAGTGTATGCTAACGTACAGATGGACAGTGCTGCTGGCAGATAATTATCGGTACTGGTGTGCATAAATCGATGAAAAGCTAAGACACATTAAATCTATTTCTTAACCCTGCAATAGAGGTTTTGCAATGCACGAGTATGCTGAGTGACGATTGTAGGCTGATAGCTAGAATATTCTGGGAAACTAGTCGAGGTTGTAAGGAAATTGCATGGTATTGTGGTAATATGGGCCCGGAGACTAACACATCTGGCCATTTGAAAAGCACCAGGCAACTTCTGATTATAGATCGTGTGAACCACGTGTTGTTATCCTCGAGACCACACAAATATACTAAGGCTGTAGCTCATCTCTACTACAGTTTCACCTCTCTGGACACTGGATGTCATGCTTAATTTAACCTGGTGTTTTTCCACTTTTCTCAATAGGCAGACTCCTAAAGAATGATCCAGTGGAGATGTGGACCCTGTATACTGGGTTCAAGCCTACTGCCAAAGGCATGGGCTCTTTCCAGTCCTGTTTCACATGACTTGCTCAGCCCTTAGCCCACCCAGTAATCTACTACAGAAAATTCTCATCATCTACTTTTAGAATAGTCGAAAGTTTGGCTAATAAGAAATCTCTTTGGATCACCTAGCTGATGTGATACAATTATTCTACTTGGAGATGGAAGACGCATGGAAAATGCTTTTATGTTTGAAATTAAATGCCCTTCCCAGACTGTAACTTGAAGGGAGGCTGATGATGTAAGTTGCTGTTAACAAGGCTGCCACAGGCACTGACAGGATATTTTGTTGTTTCTTAAAACTAGTTTTATATGACACAGCTAATAACATTAGAAGGGCTTCAAGTTGCCTGATTCGTTCATGGGCAAGACACTGTCAAAGAAATTACTGCTTCTCTACAGTAAGCTACTTACACATCTAAAGGCTCCAGACTCCCTCCGTGTACCCACAAGCAATTCTAACGCTGTTGAAGAGGAAGGGACTCCAAGATCTTCTAGTGCAACATTGGTCATAGGAGGATCTATCTCCATTTTGAATGAAAATACAGGTTTTTAGGAACAAATGTGTATAAAGTGCCTGTAAATACATTAAGGCTAGGAATTAAATGGAAGAAGTATCTTGCCATGGAAACTGTAAGGTTTTGGAATAGCCTTTCTGAAGTGACATCAAGCCTCATATAGTTCACCTAGTAACTCTTCCTTTTTTCCACAGAACATCAGTAATTTAGCCAAAGGGTTAACCTGGTTTGTTGTTTTCAAAGGGCATGGTAAATAATAATAAACAGTAAGTAATAATAACTATTTTAAACTAACGTGTTCCTTGTTAATTACCTGACCGCTCTTTGAAAGCTGGAATAAAAGCAGTCCCCTAGTGATTTAGGCAATGAGGGCATTCTAAATTTATTTGGTCTCACAATTTTCTGTACTTACTGAAGTCCGTGTTGTCTGCAGCTATGCATAACAGAAACCTGCCGTGGCAAAAGTTCTGTTCGCTTGTATCAGTCGCTCACTGGAAGAGAGAAAGTTAGCACTGAATTTGCAACTTGGTAAATCAGATACTTAATTCAAAGTGTGACAGTACGTTAAGGCAGTTACGAGAAAACCCTTTTAGTTATAGCTTTACAAATCCCTTTTCTTTGCTTGTAAACATGTTCCTTTTCTTTGATGCTCTGCAGAGTTGTACAAGAAACGCTTTGGAAGACTCTCTGGTCCTTAGATTATCCTGTGAACCTGAAGCTGTTCTTGTATTAGAGTATCTTCCTGGGAAATTGATGGTGGTGTGGGAGTTCATTTATCTGCAAGGGACCGCATGCCTGAGGTTTTGTGACTGCTTTCTTCCAAAAATTATGTTTTTATAAATAAATGAGGTACATAACCCGCTTCACTCAGTTTTCTTCAGGTGGGAAGCTGACCTGTGGGCCTCGGATTTTTCCAGTGCCTGGGTCAAGGGACAAACAAATACAAGTTCACAGAAAGAGTTATCTTTGTTCCTGCTACACCTAAAATAGAGCAATGTATGGGTTTTTACTTGATCAGTCATTTCAATCTCTCCAAGCTACCATTATGGCTTTCTGTGAAAGCCTGTAAAAATAAAAATATCTTCGATGAAAATAACGCTCCCTCATTCTAACACTGTGGAGTGTCTCAGTACATATTTGGCACATCCTCTGAGGTTGTATCAACAACAATCCGAAATAGGCTGCTGTAAAAGGCGAATCATAAAAATAAGCGGTGTTTAGTGGCTTGTCCTGTATCCTCTGAGGCTTCTGACATGTACTGACTGAAGTATAATCTACAATGCTCAAAGGATAAAATAGTGGGCATTAGAGATTGTGCAGTGACTGTCAAGGTCAAAGTCAGTTCTGCAAAAGAAGCGCATTAAATCCTTGTTCTGTTAAACTTTTTCACAAAACCTGATAGCAAAGAGCAGCTTCTTTGTTCTTTTTCAGATGTACTGTACAGATTTCAAGTTTCTTTGATACACAGTAGTAAAAATACACAGTACACGCAGGTTTTGTGATGGAAGACTGTTTTGCAATCTCTTGGTGCGAATATGCATAACTTCATCAAAATAAACAAGGTGTTGTTCTCAGACCTAAGTGACTTTGTTTAAAATCATATTTCCTAAAGTAACCTGCCTTAAACACTACATTAATGCTTAAAGCTACTTCTCTTCTGGGCAGCCCACCGTAAAATGCACTTTTTCAGCCTGTTTGTTTTGAGATTCAACATATGCCTTCGCAAGGTAGTCTTTCAAATGTCAAGCAGAACGGTAACACCCTTGAACAACAAAAAGACAAATGGAGGTCTGTAGGATCCAACCAGCAGCATTGACAGCACTGCAGGTGAAGCATACCACCAAGGTAACCCTCTTTATTATTATTATTTTTAAAATTTCTCCAGAGGCACCAGATGGCAGCATTTTCCTTCACTCCGAGTGTGATCTCATCCTCTCGGATTCACGCCTGGGATCATCAGGCTTTGAGGCTGCATAAGCCACAACGACCTCAACTGAACCGGACCTCCTCTGTCATCACCTGCTCTTTTTTCCCACTTTCCTTGGATGTGTGGGGTCACATTCAGGTGGCCCGAACACAATCCAGGCCCTTGAAATTGTGATTTGCCTTTTCCCTGTGCAGGTCTGAGTCCATAAGAATACAGGCACATAAAAATTCAGACCCAGTTAATATGGCTCTGAGCTCTAAATTTTCTATATCCTCTAAATATTAAGTAGCATGCAGTTTATTTGATTATCTTTTTAACTCGCTCTTTCTCATGGACATGTGTGCCCGATTTAATTCTTGTTCACAAGCAAGTTTTGCGTGTGTTCTTTTCTATCAATGCTTTATTCTTTGAATCTTATATTAATAATTCATTGTACACCAGTTATGTATGACTAGTTATGTGCGACGAGGCTTGTAACCTTTATAGCAAGAACTCTGTTCTGCACAGATAATCCAAGCCAGGGCAGGGAATTACCCTGTTTGAGAACTTAACTTCGTAAGCTATGGTTTCTTTTACAGTTACAGGTGTGGCCTAAAGCTTTGTGGGCTGGGAATTCTGTCATCACACTGTCCTCTGTCCTCCTCCTTCCTCTCATCCTCATGTTCTTGATTATAAAGCCAACGCTGCTTTATCAGTGGTTTTGTCTTAGAAGAGAAAAAACCAAAACACATTATGTTCTACTGTAACAACCTATTCATAAATCATCTCCCTTTGAACTCCGAACCTGCAGCACTGGGATGCAAATGTTTATTTACTTGAACTATGTGACTAACATCAACAGGCAGCAGAAGAAAGGCTATTTATCCAAAACCGGGCTGGATTGCTGGGCGCCAGAGGGTGAAGGGGGAGTAGCCCTGGCTGCTGCTTTCTTTGATTGTTACTCCATCACGTTGCTGGTGTTTCTGCTGTGGTGACTCTGTTAATGCTTTACAAATGCTATGAGCTCAACCGTAGACTATTTGTAGATTGTTTATTAACTTCTGACAAGCAACCCATTCTTTTTCTGAAGAACATATGTCACGAGATCTATATTTTTTTTTCAGTTTTTCAAATTTCAGCCAAATTTAACAAGAGTGTCACAGGACAGGGACACTAAACCCTCTGCAACTCCACCCTTCCTCTTATTTAATACCGAAAGTTACCTATAAACAAGCAGGAGGGAAGGAGGGAGGGAAGAGCACAGGAAGTCACAAGAATCGTGCATGATGAAAATGTTAGGCTGTGTAAATTTGGAAAACAGTGCTATTTTCTTCAGTTAAAAATATTCAAATGAAAAAAAAAAAAAAGGCTAAAACTCCCTCAATTTTCTTTCACCTTCTTGTAGAAATTTCTTTCCAGTTCTGGATTTGCCTGTACTTTGGTATTAGGTAACGTATGCAAACAGGACAGATGTAGCTTTACTGCCCAAGATGTATGGAATAAATGCAATGGAAGTATGCTAGCATCTCGCCCGAAAGCTGAGCGGTACCGCACCGCTCAAAGACAATTTTGTTGGTTTCCCCTTACCTTCTAATAAAGGAGGCAAAGAATTTTAAATATATCTCCATGGTCTTTAATGATTGATGCAATCCCTTGTGCACAGTTGCTTTGCAAAGTGGAAGAAAAATTAACTGTAAATACTTTCTTTTGTCTAATTATAGCACTGTAATTACTAACTAGTACCTTCTCTGCGAAAGATAAGCAGGCACCCGTGATAAGCTTTGCAAGAGGAGAGGAGATGAGGAGAAGGTAAAAAGACTGTCTGGTATCACTCGGTATGGATCGTTACAGCTTGCCATTATTTATTTTGGAACTGTGACAACTGACCGAAACATGGGGACTATAAATAGGAATGCAAGGAGCATTAACTGCGCAAGAAGAAAAAAGCAATATAACTTGGCACACAGCAAAACTTGTATCTGGTGTACAGCTGTCTGTGCAACTCCCACTGACATCCTGGAGGATTTTTGTGATTTCTCACTAAATTTACCTCTACCAATAAAGAATTAGGAACAGCACCATCGCTGTAAGCTTTGATTCTTACTCAGTAGAGCTGGCTAAGATAGATCTTGTTAATCTTTTACATATGAAAGATGCAAGTATCCTCCTACACAAAAATTAGAGAGAAGATTTGTTTGTTTTGTGAAGTGTAACTGCTATGTACCATTCACAGACTGCATCTTGCACAGTAAGTGAAATAACTGTAGGAACAAGCTGATTAAATCAGTGCTTCCCCTTGCTGTAGTCCAGGATGAAAACATACCAAACAGGGCCGAATTCTGCCTAGTAGCAGAATTTGCACCGCATTTTTTCTTCTAGAGTGGCATGGCTTACTAACTAAGGAGAACGCACCTGTAAAAATTCAGGCATGCAAAGAAACATCCGTGTTAGATTTGAATGGACTGAGATACAAACATTGGGTTTTTTTGTAGCACAAACACGCTCTCCACCAACTTCAAGCTTAGCTTTCACTGCATGGGCAAAATATTTCAGGCTGGCATGTGATAGATTGTAACTCAACACAAACACTTTTCTTTCCATGTATACATTACTCCATGATGTATACAAAACATGGTGACTGCCCTCAAAAGGCAACCCCAGAAAGCAAATCTGTAGTTTTATGTTTTGACCCTCCTCATTTTCCCTTCCTGTTGTTGTAACATCTCTTGTATGGCCTTGGCCGTAGACAACCCTATTTTTTTTTTCTATAGCAGACAGGGACGATTTTGTATGTTAGCGTATGATGTGGGAAGAGGAGGCTGCGAAGAGAGGCTGGGTAAAGAAAAAGTGGTTGGGGAAGACGTTGTTAAAATGTTCGGTGTCCCAAAAAGTTGGTAAAAGTAGGCATTTAGTTAGGAGGGACAAAACAAGATACATAGGACATAAAAATTAAGGTTTTTTCCAGGGACACAAGAATGCCAACTGCCTAAGAGCTTCTGCCACTGATCATCTTACAGTTGCTGTGATAGGAGTATGGCGGACGTACTGTGCATCATTTGTCTCTCGGTGCCTATTCTTCACTGATTATCCTGTGCAGAAAAAAATACGGGTATTGCAAAGGGCCAGATGGCCCCATTCCAACCCAAACTATAGCCCAGGCTGGTCTCCTGAGATGGGCTAAATCCTGCTCCTATTAATACAGTAAATTTAGGGATGCCTCTAGATGCCTTTAACTAGTAGAGGCAGTGTTGTATTGTGTACACAAGGAGGTTATAAATTTGTCCTTGCTTATTTTGCTTTTCTGTTGGGACAAATAGGGTTTGTTTGTTTGGAGTTACACTTTTTGTCTTCAATGAGTGCTCCTTAGCAGCTAAATTAAGAGTGAGCCTCACTCCAGATACCCATGAGTCTTAAGCAGAGGCCTCCTCCACCTGAATGGGAATGGGATGACTTCCACTGCCTGCTGAACAGCGGTACATCAGCCAGTAAAAACATTAAGTGGAGTTGCATGTTTGATGCTAATGGTCAGAGAACGAAGACCAGGTAAATGGCTTTTGCCCCATTCATCCTCAAGTACAACAGAGTACACAGCATCATTTAGCAAGGCCCCCTAGTAGAGGTAAGAGGCAACGGTCCTGGTTGCTGGCGCTTGTGAGAATTTGCCCGTGAAACACGGAGGTCTTGGATAGTTTGCGCATTGTTTATTGCAGCTGTTACCCCTCCAGCCAGACTCTCCAAACTGCTATTTAGTCTTTTCAGTGAAGATTTCAGGAAAGATTTTGTAAGCGAAGAAAAAATACCTCAAACAAAACTGCTAGGGCACGAATGGCTGTTAGCAGCTGATTTCCTGAAGAACGTCAGTTTCTAAGTGACTAGAAAAAGGGAGAAGGGTGGACACACCCCAGCAGTATCCCAGTGGCTGAAGCTTGCCCCAGGGTTGCAGCGTGGGCCCAATGCATGACTAAACTGACGCTTTGTCCTGCTGACAAAAAAAGAAGTCCTTTGGCTGTCGGGAATTTAACTGAACTTCTGGCTTAATTAGGGAAAGAGTAACTATTTCTGTGTTTAAACATTTGGACTGTAGGGATGAGACTGGCTGGCCAGCACAGAGGTACAGTCCTCTTTGTGGTCAATACGAGTGATATCCGGTGGACTTTCCCTAGATGTACACTTGATGAAAAGCTAAGGGAAGGTGCCTCAACCCCAACCCAACGGCGGCTTCTTTACTCCTGCATTGACCGGCATTTCCTCCCCCTCATCCCACGGGCAGGCTCCAGGCTCAGATGCCTTCTCCTCCTGGCAGGCAGGGTAGTGTGTTGGCTGCTGGGGCCTGCGGTGGCGGGGACAGAACACCGGCTTTTGGTGCTGGACGAGCGGGATTTCTGTCAGAAAACGGTGAGAAAACAAACACGCCACATGCCTGCCCGGGAAACCCGCTGCTCTAAAAATTAAAATAACTGTAAACAGCCCCAGAACTAAGAAGGGGGCCTGTGTCTCTTGTCGAGCCGTCCCGCTCCGAGCGAGGATGGGAGCCCCCCCCGGCGCGCGCCCTTCCCGCTGCGGGGAGGAGGTGGCGACCGGCTGCTGCCTGAGGGGCTGCTCCCGCGGACCGCCATTACGGACCGGTTCTCCTCAGGCGGCCTCGCCGGGCCGCGGGAGCGGCGGCGACCGCAGCCAGCCGGGAGGAGGAGGAGGAGCAGAGGGAGGAGGCAGCGCTGGCAGCCGGGCGGGGAGGGGGCACTCGGCGCCGCGGAGGAGGAGGAGGACTAAGATGGCCACCAGCCGCCGTGGGGAGCGGCCCCGCTCCCTCCGTCCCGCCTCGCGCGGCCCCCTCGGCCCGGCCCGGCCTTGATGGGGCCGGAACGACCCCAGCGCCCGGACGCTGCAGCGGCGGCGGCGCCTCCCGCCGGAGCCCGCCCGGGCCGCAGCGGGGGAGCCGCCCTCCCGGCCCGGCCCGCACCGCCCGGCCGCGGCCACCCCCTCGCCTAACCGCCCCCCCACCCCCCTCGCCGAGCTGTGCCGTGCCGTGGAAAGGAGCGGACAGAGGAGAGGAGACGAGAGGAGAGACCGCCCGCTGCCCCCTCCCCGGCCCGCCGGGCCGGGCCGGGCACAGCGGCACCGAGGGAGACCCCCGGCGCCTCCCGGTGAGTGCCTGGCGGCTGTGCCCGCCGCTCCTCGGGCCCCGGCGCTTTGTTGCACCGCCGCCGGGCTCGGCCGCGCCGCGGGGAGACCCGTCGCCACCCCGCGGGCCCGGCGCGGCGGGCTGCGGCCCCCGTCCCTGATGAGGTGCCGGTGTCGCTCGGCCCGGCCCGGCCCGGCCGCAGGCCGCGGCGGCCGCCCCGCTCCCTGGGGATGCCGTGCGGGCGGCCGCCTCTCTCCGCCGGGCGGGAGGGGGCGGCGGCGCAGGTGCCTCGGGTAGCAGATCATTGTCACAGGGCGGGCAACCTCCCCCCCCTCCTTTTTTTTAATGTTTTATTTCAGTGGCTGCTCTCTAGCCGCGGCCCCCGCGCCAGGGCTGCCTGCGGGGCGGCCGGCTCGGCCCCGCCGAGCTGAGGGGGGCAGGCAGGGTCTGTGCCGGGGCCCCGGCCTGGCGTAGGGAGGGTGCCCGGGGGAGCCCGGGAGGGGGCGGCGGAGCCCCGCGGGCGCTGCGGCGGCGCTGGGCCGCTCGGGCGGCCTTTGTTGTGGCCGGGGAGGGCGGTTTTCCCGCGGGAGCCCCGGCGGGGGTGCGGGAGGGGGCCCGCCGGTCCCAGTCCCTGGGTGCGCGGGAGGGTCGGCGGGGAGCCGGGACCCCGGGGGGGTCCGACTCACAGGCTCGAAGACAGGTCGCTGTTTTCCCTTAATATTTTTTTTTTTTTTTAGTTAGTTATTTATTTTGGTGGCAGCCCTCGAGCTATCGACCCCGTGGTGCGGCGGAGGCGTTCAAGTTAAAGTACCCCGTGGTGTGGCGGTGCGTCCCCGGGGACGCGGGGGTTAGGGCTCCTGGGGGGACCGGAGCAAGGTGTATGGGGGTTTTCGGAGGTGTTGAGGTACCTGCTGCCTGTTTTCAACGTGGTTTTTGCCCTGCAGTTCTGAGAGGTGATCTGCATAGATGAAGAGGTTTGTACAGAGGCCAGTCAGTAGTGCTGGGTGTTGAGACCCTGAGTGATGTTCACCTTGAAAGATTAGGACCGTAATTTCTGGCTGTGCTTACGTATGACTGCAGAGAGAGAGAGACTTACGGAAGAAATAGTGTGGAGGACCAAATATATGTATTTTGACCTGTAGTTTCACGTATAATCTAAGCAAAATTTCTTGTCTAACTGGAGTTAACTCCCAAGATGTCAGTGTAGACCTGAGAGTCCTGGCCTTATTTTAATGATTGAATTTTGGTTACTTGGCATTGTAGTTTTGTGACAAAGTCTATGCATTTGCATGTGTTGGACCATGAAATTTTACTATGGAAAACAAACAGTAGGTTTCCTTTTAGGAAAAGTAAATTTTGCATGTTGTAGCAAACAGAAATTATCAATGAAGTCATAAGCTGCGGCAGAGCTCTGTTGCTACCTGGTGGCTATGCATGCCTCCGTGCCGAGTTATGGCTGTACAGCTATATGATGTTCCTCAGCTCACAGACTTCCATGGATCCAGGCTGGTTCTGCAGAGAGCCAGCTTGATTACAGTCTTGGCACATTTTTGGTGACAAGTTAGTGCTATCTTGAAGTAGGCTATGTGAACAAAGTGTACAGTTTGTGTGAACTGGCGTTTCTGCAGTATTTTGCTCATCCTATGCAATGCTGCTAGACTCCAGGCATTTGCAAATATGAAACTTAATTACTGCTATGTGAATTGGTCACTTGCAGTAACCAAATCCTTAGTACTTTTAAGGTATAGGCAGGCATGTTTATGAAGCAGAATGCATTGCAGGGCGTTCTTAGCTTGGGTGCTAGAAATGTTCATCTGTGTTAATATGGCATTGTGCTCCATGATCCTGGTCAAGAAGTGGTGACAATCTAACTTTGACTGCATATTTGGACTACAAGTGGGTATCTCCATACTGTGTGATGTGGGTCTGTTGAGCTTAATTGGAGCCAGCTCTGGAATACTCAACACTGTTGATAGCAACGTGTTTTGGGCAGAAGAATGCCTCAAATATCAGTGGTCGTAGACTAGAGATCAGTGAACGGTATTCCTCTTCAGTTTGGTATGTATTTGCTAGGAACTGGAGGTGGTTGTTTGCTTTTCCAATTAGCCAGGTGCTTTTAGGCTGCTAGACTTGGAATAGAAATGTAGTATGTTTTGGGTTGTATGGTTACAATTATACTGCACCTCTTAGCTAAGTGATTATCTGTTTGATTCAAATTGAAGCAAGTTAAGCACAATGCTGCTGTGATTTTTAATATCTTTGGCACCTATTTAAAAATGTATTATAACATTTCCATATCAAGGTTTAAGTAAGGATTAGTATGTCCAGTTGATTGCTGCTTTATTTTCAGTTTAGTGCATCAAGATCAGTTACTTGATAGTATTGTGTGGTGTCAGTACTATGAGAAAGAAACTCTCCTTTCTTTTTTTCAAAACAGTAACAGAAAGATGCTAAGTAACAAAATTATTACAATTCTTAATATTTGCAACCTGGAAATAGCAAATTCAGTTCAGAAGGCTGTATTATCTTGTTGCATCTTGCTACATGAATTGGCTGAGAAGGTATGCTAACAGCCATCTGGGTAGGTATGAAAGTCTTGGTGTTTAGCTCTGGTTTACTGGAGCTAAACTGCCAGAAGTATACAAGGCGAGCAGGTCTTCAGGGTGTACTGATGTGCGTTGCTGTTAGAGGAATTCAGCAACGTGTTTCACATCTGGCAGTCTTACTTTAACTATTTCATACTTTTCTGCAAGTGTTCAGTTGGATTTTTTTAATATACTTAAAACTTCTGGGATGCTTCGTGTGTAGAGTTTATGGTGAGTGTGGGCAGATGTTCTGCTTACCCTGTGAGATGCTCAGCACTGTCACGAGATTGTTTGGAAACTCTGGTGTTGGAACATGATGTTTCACTTCCCAGATGTCAGTGTTAACTGTTTTCTACTGTTGGGTCATGGGGATTTACTTGGGTTTCCAAAGATTTGCTAAGCTGAAGAATGTGAAGAAAAGCCAGTAGTTCCCTCTCTGATGGTTAAATTGCTAAAGGACAAATCTGGTGATGTTGATCAGCAGTTTCGTTCATGTTTGTAAGTGATTTTAAGTTCCTGTTGCAAAATAGTGGAAATACTGTTTCAGCAGTGGCCTTTGACTTGCAGGATTTCCTGCTATAAGGAAGTCTTGTATCATTTGTCCAAAGTAAACAGATTTTGGAGAGGACGGATATGGTATGCTGTGAGAAACCATAAATCTTAGTCATAATTTACCCCCTAGAGCTTGCCTTTCTGATAATTAGGATTGTGGAAGTCTATTCTTATGATACGTTACTGGAAAGAAATTTGCATTTTGAAATGGGAAATGGAATCTTTTGTTGATCCATAGTACAATTTTTGGGTATTTGTGTAAGGGGAAAACAAATGATTTCTTCATGGCTTTAGTACTTAAGCTTTTAACTTCAATGGTTTCCTCCTTGATTCTGTGTTGCTGTTGTTGCTGATTGCAATAGTACAGTGTTTAAAATGCCCAAGTTGTGACAAATACTTATGCTATTGGTTTCTTTGAGTTGGCAAATGCTGATTGTTTTTAAAAATACTTGTTTTGTTACATATGTGTCCTGAGGGACCTACAACTTGAGTTGTAATTGTAAGCCTTCACGCAGCCTTCAGTGATGAAGGGACTGAGTTGCACTGACGTAAGATTGGCACATCTCCTGAACAGCTCGGTTCTTCAACTTTGTGATTCGGTTTACAGTTTTCATCTTGTAATAAACAATTTCACTCTTGTATAGCTCCTGTTACCTTCTATTGGAGATGTTACATCCTGCTGCTGGGCTGCTCACACCTTGTGCTGGGTAGGAGTAGACAGGACATAATTATGAGGCACCTATGCACATTTGTTTTAACCAGCTGTCCCCCAGACGGCATAGAAAATGTTGCCTTATCCTGTATTCCTGTTTGTGCTCTCATTGTCAAAGCTTCTGATGTTATGTACGAAATTCTGCTAGTGGCTTGTAACATTTCAACTGAAGTCACTGGTGCAGACCTGGGAGCAGCATCTTGGCTCAGGTGATAGCGCTGCAGACTTTGCAAGACTGAATATGCACTATCGGTGATCTGGCCTTTGAGAGCACCTCTTTGGCAAGCAACTTGTGTTTTGCGATGCAATATTGCAAGCTTTTGTTTGTTGCTTGCATCCCCTGTTCTTCTGTGGCATTACAGGTAAGTGGGCACAGCACCTTCCTTTTTTTTACCAGTGAAAGATAATACAGTACCTACAGAGTCTTTGTGTTTGGGTCATCCTTTGGTTGATGGGGATGATTATTTAAGCAAAAAGTGGTCTGTGTCACAGTTGTTGCATATCTCTATGCTAACTAATACTTTATCAGGTGAAGGAGAAGTGGGAAATACTGTATAAAACTGCTGGGTTAGTATTGTGCAGCATTTTCTGACTCAAGGTGGCTTGTTTAAACCCTCTATGTTGATTTGATACTCACCTGTAATGAAAAGGAATTTTTGTGTTAATGATGAAGGGGGGGATAATCTTTATCTAAATTTCACTGTAGTATACATGCCAATAAAGTGTTTAAATATGTAACTGTAAGGGTTGCAGGAATTTGGCTTTTCTACTTGGTCTTTAGGGTAGCTGAAGGGCTTGGGGGGGTTGTTGATTATTCCCCACGCCCCTTGCCTAGGTCAGAATGTACCAAAGGCTGCTAGTTACTCAACTGAAACAGGGTTTCGCACATTGAGCATCTTTTTCTCTCTCTCTCTCTCTCTCTGTCAGCTGCTACAAAAAGGGCCTTGATGACTGGTGAGGACTAGCAGCAGCCTGGTGAAGAGACCATGGCTTTGGTCTCAGGTGTGGGTGTCACTGTTGGGGGAATTGGCTTATCCCTGCTAGGACTTCTTAGCTGGTATTGAGGCTTTCAAAACAGGTGCGAAGTGCAGTTTTGTCCTGGAGCTCCAAAGAAGGAAGAATAGGTCTTGTTCCTTTTCTCATTGTTTTGCTCTAAATGTGCAGGAGGTAGTTTGGTTGGGTTTTTTTTCTTTCCTTTAAGTCTTTTGTGAGTGAAGATGACATACTTATTTTGTTTTGTGTTTTTTTTTTTTTTTTTTCCCCATGAACAACTCTAGGGCAGTTGATTTCTGTTCTGTGTGGAAATGTGCATTTGACATAATTTTTGAAAATTGTGCTGACATTTTTGGAATTCTGAATACAAGCAGGGAATCCTTTTGGGGTTTTTTATGGTGTGTTTTTTGTTTTTCTTTTTTTCTCTCCCTATCTGTTGAGCAAAGCTGTCAGTGTGGAAGTAGAACTGTCTGTGTTGAGATTTGGGGAAAAAATGTTTGATGTTTCTTTGGAATTGGATTATTCCAGTGAGAGCTACATGTCATCTTTTGGGATCTTCCCCTTTTGAGGGAAAACAGTTTTGATTGCTTTGCTGGTTTTGTTGTGTCCTGTGATGGATTTTTGCCTGTCTTAAGCATGTGACTTCTAATGCTTCTCATATTGCAGAATAGGAACAGATTTGCAGAACTTACTGTAACACGTGTAAAAAAGTATCTTCTAAAATTTCAAAAGTGATAGAACAATGTTATGCTGGGAGAGTGTGAATTGTGTGGAATAAATGAATGATAAGGGATGTTGAATGATATGAAGGCATATAGCTTCATATTTTTGGGCAAACATTAAGAAATGTAGGAGAAAGGTAAGATGGATAAGTCTGAATTATAGCAGTCAGATATGCATTAAAAGAATGTTCAGTTCTTGTACCTTCACAAATATTGTTATTTCCATGTCATGCATTTTGTTACGAAACCACAAGGAAAAGGCTTTGAGCAGGTTGGCAAACTTAGCGTACAGACAATAATACATTTGAATACACATGGAAGAAGTGGATTTTCCAGGTGGACTTTTTCTTCCCTTTCTCTCTTGCTCTAGAGAAATTGCATATTACAATGAAAGTATGTAAGAGTTGTACTTTTTCAGGTTGGGTAGTTATTAATCAGTTACATGTCTAAGTTAAGATTCCTGGGGGGGGGAGTTACCAAAATCAATGCTTAACTTAAAGCAGCAGTGTCAAATAAGCAAAGGGAAAAAGCAAAACCTTCAGAGCCGACAATTTAGTAGTGATGAGAGAGAGAGACACATGTGGCTAGAAAGGGAAGATATTCCCTCATGTTCCTTAGATGTTTTTTAGGGTCCTTTGTTTTTGGAATGGTGTGACTTCAGTGAAAATGTGGATCAGGAGCTCTCAAGACAAATGTGCATCTGGCTTCCCTTTTCACTGCTGGTTTTGTCAGAGGTATTACCATGCATTGGGTATTGGAGGGTAGCTCTACCTGGATCACCTTGCTGTTAACTTTTCTCAGTAGCATTCTGCTAGGTGGAGCGTGGGTGCGAGTGAACTGTATTCTTAGATTACCAGATGATTTATTATTTTCAGATGGTAAAAATGGTAAATATCTCAGTATAATTCAAAGCACGGTGGTTTGATTTGTGTAAACTAGTAGCTAACGGGAGGTTGCTTCAGAAAGTGGACTGTATTTGAATGCCAAGGTGATAAGTAGTGTTGCTTGCTGCTCCTAGCTCTTGCTGAGAAGCAAAATCTTAACTCACAGATGAGCTGTAATAAAAAGAGAGGATTTGTACACCAGGGGCTTCCTAAAATTCGTTTGTTTACTTGGCACTGTCAGTATGTCCTTTTTTGTATAATTTGTGATTAGGGGAATAGAAAGAGAAATTGCAGGGCTAGGAAGATGCTTAGGGTGTCCAGAAGGTTTGCTGTTAAGAAAATAAATAAAAATGCACACAGAGAATGCATGTGCTTTTTCATTAAAAATATGACAAAATATCAACTTGGCTCGGTAACAAAACTTTTAAAAGAGTTTTCAAGTGCTTAGATGATGGCCAATTCCAAAAGGGACAAAGACTGTTCAGACTGCCTTAGGGAGGGTAAAGATCATTAAGAAGGTTAATCAGATAGAAGTGCGCTTGGCATAATCAGCCTCAGCTTTTGTCTGAGGTTTATTAGACTGGCGTGGAGTATTGGCATTTGAGTTGTTCATAGTAGGTGGACTGTACTAGGGGAAGTTGTTTTTTTCTTTTTTTTCGGCTTGGGCTGGATGATATGGAGGCTTCGGTGGCAATACTAGTTTAAGCGGTTCCCGCAGCCAAACTATGGAGAGCAGGGAGCAAATGTTGTATGGAATAACTGCAGCAAGCTTGGAAGTGATCCTTAATTTTTGTGGGGCGGGGGGAAGAAACAAAGCAGTTGTCTGAAAACAGCCAAAGGACTAATGGGACCCAAGAGTTGGGAATTACCAGCTCCTTCAGGTTGAATGCTGTAAGCTCATGTATCTGTCAAAGTTGTCTTGTTGTAGAACCAGGACCTTACTGTTTTGGCAGTGGAAGAAACTTAAGAGGACTGTGGGTTTTCCCCTTGTGTGTTTGTTTTAATGCTGGAAGCTTTTGAATCCCTGCTGAATGGGAGAGAGTGGGCTTTAGTGCTCTGACATTGCAACAGGAGAGAAGAGTGCTTTCACTGCAGGCTGATGATAATAGGACCACTATCTACTGGTTTTGTGCTAAGATTCACCACATCCATAGCATTCAAAGTGCCATTGATGGTCTTAGGACTTGTCTCTGCAGTTGTATTCTTGCCGAGGCTTATTACTTCCAGTGGGGTTTTATGGACGGCCTTGGGTCTTCACATGAGAGCCAGGGACGAGATCAAGGCCTTGCTTTGTATTTGCGTGAGTGCAGAGTACAGAATGTATCACCTGGTAGAATGACAGACAAAGCAGATAACAAGAGTGTTTCTTAATGTAAAAGTTGAGCTCTTTGATGTTCTCAGGGCTGCTAACCTAAGAGTTGAAATGTCACGGTGCAGGCCCTCAGTTGTGAGATTAACTCAAGTTATGGCTTTTAAAGCATGAAAAGCACAAAATAAATGGATTTCTCTTTTGTTTTTTGAGCCTTGAGCATGCAGTTGTCAAATTTTTCCCACAACAGTGAGGGCTACAACATTTTTGGAATCTTCACATGGCGAAATGCTCAGACTTGGGATGCCACAAATATGATGAGATTGAGAAGGATGCTGAGCTGGCAACACTCTTGTCATCACTGGTTTCCTGTCTGATAAAGTGACTGAAAAAGAGTGAAATTAATTAATTTCACTAACTAATTAATTAATTTGGAAGTTTCTTTACACTTGTAGAAGAAAGTCTGTATCTCTGAACAGGCAGAAGTAAACATTTTTTGTAAGCAGTCACGTGGAATAGGCAGAGAAACAGTTTTGGTATTGCATCAGAAGTTAAATGCTACTATTTGAGTCAGTAGCAGTTGAGCAGTGAGCCACAATAGAAATGTAGAAACAAAGTCTCTGTGGATATGATCTAAGAGGATGCTAATTTGCTTGTTAATTAGGTTTGCAAAAGTTTCTTTTTCACAGTTCTGAGCGGTAAGGATAAGCTAGTAAAGAATATTTAATTTAGGTTTTGAGTGGGTCATGAAGTAACCAGGGAGTATTTCTTCAAGCTTTTCATTATTAGAGAGTGTAAAGGCACAGTAGCAACACTTCTTACTTTGACCGTAATCACTTTTGGAGATAGAAATACTTTGCTTTCAGTTTCCTACCAGGAACATAACTGTGTTTCTAGCAGTGTTGGATCAGGGGTTAAAAAATGGCTTCCTTGCTCTCTGTTTGAAATCCCTTGCAATTTCACTGGTGATCTCCCTGTATTTGTGAGGACAGGAGTCTGGATATGCTAAATTGGTAGCTGGCATTTTTTTGGTTGGTTTTTTTTTTCTTTTTCCCTAGTTACTGGTACAATTTCTTGGTGCGAATTGGAATAGCCTATTGATCAGTTAAGCCGCCTAAAGCTATAACCTATCTTTATTTCAGTAAAGCGCATATGTGTGTATATATATCTGCTTCAAATACACACGATGATCTGAATGTTTGTTTTTTTGTTTGTTTGTGGGTTTTTTGGTATTTTTTTTTAAATAAATGGAAGCAGAGGAAGTGAGTATATTGCAAATAATGTATTTGGGAATATGTTTTTCAACTAGTTATAAGTGTCTTTAAATTGTGATCTTTCTTTTTCAAAGGAGATCAGTATAGTTGGTGCTTCTCTGAAGTAGCTCAGATTGAGTAGAGAATATACCAAAGTAGGGGGTTAGCTTCCTCTGGCACAGGCAGAATAAATTTGAAAGATGAAAACTGTTTTCCTCTTTCCTGCACATCCTCTTTTCCATCATCCTTTGAGAAATGAGGCTGAACTTGCAGCCTGAGTAAGGACAAATATTTCAAATGAAAACGTAATAGCACAACACACAAGAATAAGCTTATCTAAATAATTTATATATATAAAAAAAGGGATACCATTGTTAGTAGGTGTTCATGTTGTTTGTAGTTCAGTTTAGGTCTGTCTTGTTGCATTAAGCTGCGAGTTCTGGTGGTGGAGTGGAGATCTGTAGAAGACCTGCTTGTTGTCTGCCCTCTGTAGCACTCCTCTTAAGGCTGCCTTTGAGTCGGAAAGTGGAGTAATTCCCACATCTCAAACACTGCATGGTCACAGTCAATTGAAATATATGTCTTGATTTTTGGTTAATTTCCTGGTAGCTCCACATGAAGTTACTAGAGAAGTTAACCATCCTGTGAATCTGTATGATGGAGGGCCAAATGTTCTGTGCCCAGAAGCCAATAGTCTTTTTTGCTCTCTGTCGTTTATGAAAGGATGGAGGTTGCTTCTAGCAGCTTTCTTGAAATGTGTTGTCTTTATAACTATTTCTGTGAATAGTTGCACTAAGTTGCACAGCTACGTTTTGAAGCTGTTCTGGTGGGTTTTGTCTGTGTGGAGAGCGAGGGAGGGACGTATGTATGTTGTATTTCTTTACTTTCACAGCCTATCTCTGCAAAGTTATCCTTAAAAGCTTGCTTAAAGAGGTATGGTGAACTTCTTGCCACTTCCAAAAATGCATTTAAAAATTACTTTATGTCTTGGGCCATGTCCAAAATGCCGAACAAACCCAGATGTTTTTAGCAGTCCTATTTTGTCATGTATTCTAAAATTCATTTCTCTGATGGTCTGTGAAAGGCTCTCCGGTATCTTTCGGTATCAGGACCATGTTGAAGGGTTTATTCTGATGTTAATGTATCAGGACCCTGTTGAAGGGTTTATTCTGATGTTAACGATGGGGCAAGACTTGGATTCAACAGACCCGCTGCTGCTAAATAGTCTTTGAATACTGATTTTTATTATGAGCTGGGAAGAAAGCCTTGTCTTAAAATTTAAGTTCACCCAGGACGATTTGAGCACAGAGAAATTTTGTTTGGAAGGGACATCTAGTCCTGCTTCCTTGAAGCAGGACATTTGGTAGGGTGTTTTAGTTGGCAGTGTGGGGTTTGGAGGCCTGACTTTGTACAGGAAGAGATAAGAGGTGGTGGGTTTGGGGTGAGCTTTTGATGTGCTTTAAGCAGCAAATGAAGACATGTGAATCTTTCAGGTGCACCATGAAGCACTATGGCAGTTAGGCAGAAGGTGAATTTTTTTCTTTTCTTTTTTTTTTTTGTGTGTGATACTGAAGATAATAAGGTCATTTGTTATCTGATGCGGTATGGAAGTACTGGATAATTTATTGTAACTGTTTTTCACCATTGGGCTTATAACTGGTCTGTTGCTTTGTTCTTGGAGTGATGGGCAGCAGTGACTAGTGTCAGTGGCCATGAGGTCAGCGGCTAATGTAAACCTCATTGGAAAGTTAGCACAGCATGTGGAAGGCTCTTACCTCTGCCGAGGAGAAAGCAGGGTGCTTTTTGTAAATTTAAACAAATTAATTATAAACAGTAAGTGTACTTTGACCCTTTTACTTTGCTCAGGGTGTATGTTCAAGGAAACAAGCCTGTAGTTAATTAGGGGGAGGGGGGCAGGAACTCTCTCTTAGGAACACCCTGACTTGACTGAAAGTTTAGTATTAACTTGGAACACAGAAAAAACATTGGTCGTAAGTCATACTTTCTTGTTAAAGCATTAAATAACGTTTGGAAAAAAAGGCTTCTGAATAACCCTTTTAGTTTAGAACAACTGCATTGCTTGGGATTAATGGACGGTCTTGATATTTAAAGGAAAAAAAAATTGTGGTGTATGCACAGCGTTGCATTTTCTTGTTAACATATGAATATTCTCCATGAGTAGTTTTCAGTATAAATGTTTTGGGAAGATAGCTTTGCCTGCATGAAAGGAAAATGGAGACCGGATAAAGACTTTTATTATTTGTCTGTTATTTTCTCATTAATACAAGTATTGCTACCATTTCTTTAGACTGGGCAAGAGGTATTTGTCTGCAGATATCTTGAAGAATTTTGTAGAATTGTTTTGCCAAGAATACTTGACCTTTTTCTTTTCACCTTCTTGTTAATGACTACTTATATGGCCATGGCCAGTTTGCCAGTTAACAAGTAAAATCTACCAACAAAAAGTAAAACTAGCAAAATAGATCCCCTTCCCTTCTCCCCCAGTTTCTTCAGTAACAACAGTTAAGTATTTTTGTAGGAAAAGAATAAAAAAGTAGTCCGGCAAACTAGTCATGAGGATTTTGTTTCTACCAATTCGCTGTGACACTGAGCATTGGGGTAAAAAACAAGTTTTCTGTTGCCCTCCAGCTCTCTCATAAGGTATTGTTAGAATAGCACTTAGGCTGAACTGTATTGAGACAGAAGAGTGGCACTTGTTCGCTTTAGTCCTTGGAAATACACGTTTCTAGGCTTTGCACATTAGTGCAATAATATAGGGTGGTATGTGGAGCACAGGCATTGCTGCTGTTCATGGCCTGTCTGGCAGCAGTGAGTCTGATGCTGGGCAGCCCCAGAAGATTCACAGGCTGGAGGGAGGACAGTTTTTTGTGGCTGATAGGTGAAATAATTTGTTCGTAGGGGAAGCTGCTGCTTAAGTGACTGGTCTCCTCAGCCCATTGGGGTTTATGGTTGTGTTTTTAAAACACTGTTCGTTGGAAATACAGCAGTGTTCATTGTGTCCAGTAGAGGAATAATGCTTTTCCTTAATTATAGCAGACTTTGTAGGAGTTGTAGTGAGTTTCATTACATGAGTTTCTTCTAATTTATCATTGCAGCTTTCTGTTTCCCATTTTCAGTGTCTTCCCCTCTTATTTATGAACTGACAATAAATGGCAGGACACATCCATATGTATTTATGCGTATTGTGTTAATGTCGTTCCTTGTTTCTATCTTACAGAAAGAAAGTGGTGTTCTAACCCTCCCTTTCTTTTTCATTGCTATGCTTAAGTATTTTGATGTTAGTAAGTAAGCTTCTCACTCTTCTTTATATCATTTGTAATGAGTGTTCCTGAGATGGGATTCCTAAGACCTAACAGAGTATTTTGAACAGGGCTGGGAAGAAGAAGATGGCAAAACTTCATTGTGAGCTGGAGGCTTGTACTAAAAATACAATACTCTCTCAAAATTTATACCCCTTAGTAGGTTGTTCTTATTTTCTGCTATTTGTTGTGCAAGGTCTTGTTGATTCATCTTGACGAATAGCTAACCTAGTCTAAATTAAATATTTTTTCAATAAAAAGGCAAGGAAAAGGAGGCAAAGAGAAAGGGACTGAGAACTTGGATGTTTCAGAGCAAGATCTGAAAAGTATGTGTACTGGAGGAGCGTAATTACAGTGCCTGACATCTTTTGTGGTGTCCTCTCTTCATTAAAAACAACTGTCTTTTGAAGAATCTGGTAGTTGTAATACCATTATCCGCTAGGTCAGAGATCCCTGTGCTAGGTAAATACGATCTGCATACAGAGAAGATGACCCAGTCTCTTTTTATCTTTCTCTTGACCTTCAGTAATAAATTTAGCTTTCAGTGGTAAATAAAATACATTTAAGTGATTGGTAGTCATTATTTGTATTCTAGTTGTCCTCTAGAGCTTAAGATCCTTTAAGAAGAATCACCTTTAGATGTCTCAGGGTAGTCTGTCTGCATTCTGGTATATAGAGTAGTATTTCTTGCCTGCGTTGAAACCCTCCCTTCCTTCCTCACCCGTCTCCCGTAACCCGGGGGTGCCTCCCACTGCATCCAAGGGTCGTGTAACTCATGTTGCCGTGGGCTTTTTGGTTATCCTTTTGCAATCTGTGCTTTATGTACTCGAGTCCCTTCTTCCTACTCTGGTTCCTAGTATGTAACTGTGCATTTGACTGTATTAAAACGGATAATGTTAGAAGGTGCCTTGTCTACAAAGAGATCCATATAATGGTGTCAGTCAGCAGTTAGCCCCTGTGTGTTCATTCAGATGCATGAATTATTGGCTTCTGTTAATATATTGGTTGTATTAGCTGGTGTATCTTTAATGTGATTAAAGCAAAGTTGCTGAGCCGAAGGTATCAGTTTAATGATGCTGAGCAGCATGTGCCAGCTTTGGTAGTGAATGAGTATATTCATGTGAGGAGACCATGTTTATCTCAAAATGATCTATTTAATAATGTGGGTGAGATAGCAAATATAAATGTCTTTGGGAAAGACGTCTGGAAAATCTGAACTAAAATAGCTTGTCTAAACAAAATGATCGTAGTCACTTACAATCCAGTCTCAAAAATGTAGAAATTTTATTACTCTACACAATAGGTGGGGGCTTGAAGGGGATTGGTTTTGGGGATTTTTTGTTTGTTTTGTGGTGATTTTTTTTTTTTTTTGTTTGGATGGGGTTTTTTGTGGTGGTGTGTTTGGTGGTGGTGGTGTGTGTGGTGTTGTGTGTGTTGTCCCCCCACCAGTAGTTTAAGCATGTCAGATGGTTTCAGAATATGAGGTCCTCCCAGGACTAAACCAGTTTGTTTCTTTTTGGTTTCCACTCTGCTGGTTGTCTTGTCAACAGGGCAGGGAGATGGACGTGGAGACAAAGCAGTGCCATTGGTACCACAGTAGTTCTTGGAAAGCTATTTTTCTTCTGAGCTTTCTAGAGAAACTCTCCTGGTGGATTTGCAAGCGTAAGAAAATTGTGTTGCGCTCATCATGCAATACTCTGCCCCCCCCCCCCATCCTCTTTCAGTTTAGGAAATAGCAGTAGTTAGTCCCACTTGGACGTAGACGTAGTTTTTGCCCTTGCTCTTTAATTGAAGAAAAAAGTTTGGGGATTTCGGGAGGGAATATTTTTTTTCCATCTCTGAAGCTGTTTGTTCTTAATGCACCCTGAGTTGTTATTCCTACTCTTCATTTCCTTCCTTCTTTCATCTCACTGGTTAGTGATGCCCTGCCCCCTTACTGCCAGTCCCTTTTGGGCACCTCCTGCTGGATGGTAATTGTTTTTCCTTTGGGTGTCACCACTGGTTGATAGAGGAGGAGGTGCTATCTGAATGTGTGCTCTACATTATCAACATCGTTATAAGTTTTTCAGCTGCTTCCAAGTGGTACGCTGACAAGTCTGGGCAGGCAGAGGGAAGGAATGTGTCAGCTTGCCACAAGTAAGAGAATGCAAGTTAGTGACCCATCTCTGTTTCACAGTGTTTCTCTTGCAGTGTCTGTTCCTGTAAGTCTGGCACGTGTGCTACTGTTGCTCCTGGGAGTGCTTTAAATGAAACAAATGCATTATTTTGCTTTCCTTTTTTGGCTTGTTTTGATATTCTGCTCTTGCAAAAAGCTCTGCTTATGAGAGCAAGCAAAGGCGACTGTGTGTGTGTGTGTGCGCGCGCGCTGGTTTGCCAGAGCATTCATTTATCCATTCTGCTGGTTTTGGGGGTATCTTTTTTGTGTGTGTCATAATCTCAATTGTATGTCCTTCCTGATCTGCCTTTGAAAGAAAAGTCTTCTTTCGAAACTGTGTTGTGGACCTTCTACAGGTACATTGCTGATACAGTCTGCCGGGCTTCAGTTTTAAAACAAATGCTTTGGATTTATGCCAAAATATTGCTTGGAAAAAGATTGCTACAGATAATTCCTCCAGTGTCCTCCTGGAAATGGTTCAAAGCAAGGGAGAAACCAGAGATAGCAGCATGAGCTGATACACTCAGACCCTTCTCAAAACTCTCCCCCATCCCTGCCTTTTTTTTTTTTTTAAATATGGAGATCTTTTTAATTATCAGTAAAAATCAAAGGGAGAATACACTGAAGACTAAATAGATTTTTTTTTTTCCCCTTAATTGCTGCTGATAATTTCAGTACATCTAAATTCAGGATAGCATTGACATTCTGAATATTACTGCTTTTTTTGGACTTAAATCTTTTGCTCTTTCTTTCAGTGTATACATGCACAGGTAATTTGCAATCAGCATATTTGTTTCTGATTTGTAGAATCTGGATTGACTCCCTTTTGTCCATAGGATTGGTGATCAGTGAGTTGAAGAACTTGAGTTTTGTACAAGATACATAAATTCTAATTTTGTTTCTTTGCATTAGTTTCTTAAATCATCTTGACTGGGATGATGTAAGGATGAAAGTTTTATGTTTGTTTCTTTTGCTGGGCAGGGGAGTAGTTGTTGAGACTTGACAAGTTTAGGAAATGGTATGTTAATGTTCGTGTTTGTGTTCTTTTTAGGTCAAAACATAGTAAGCTTTGGGATTTCCTAGAGTAGGCTACTGACAAAGCAGGCAAAAGCCTTTTAATGGTTTAAAGGGAAAATCAAATGACCATTATTTTCACTGTTTTATGTTATTGCTGCTTTAATTTTTTTTTGACCTCTTCCCCAAACTTAAGCTTTAGGGTTATAAAGCAGGAATAATGAGATTTGAACAAGTGTGTTTGAGCTTCTAGTGGTTTAAGTAAATTGGTTTTCAGGACTTGTGTGTCCACAAAACTGTGGTCTGTCTTCCACTCTGCACCTCCTTCATGTCTGCTGGAAGCGTCTGCTTTTTTTTCTCCTGCATCCAGAACTCGCCCGCTCAATTTTGTAATTTTAACATGTCACTACTAATTACTTTGCCTATCATTGCTCCTTTTTTTTTTTTCCTTTTCTCTTTCCTTCTAGTTTCTTCCTTTCTCTTTCCCCCCTTTGAAGAAATAAATATTTTTAATTTAATTGGGAAATTTTGTTGGGACCCAGAATGAGTCTCAATTATATTTGCAAAAGCTAAAGACAAATTTCCTGGATGTAAAAAGCCTAGTGGCTTAGGAGGGGTTTTGCCGTGAGTCTAAGTTAGTTGTCTCTCCATTCTTCGTTGGGGGGAAAAAAAAAAAGGTCATCACAGACTTGAAGTATTTGATACCCGATAGTGAGTGATTAAATTAAAAGAAACTGCTCATCAACTGAGACACGCGGAGGGTGGAGTTCACTTCTCCTAAGTGTGTTGGACCCAGCTGTCCAAAATCAAGACAGTTGTGTAGGTGCCCTTATAGCCCTGGGAGGAAATAATTGTCTTTTACAGGTGCTTGATTCCCATTACCTTAGATGCTGGTTTGAAGACATACTTCCAAAGAGCTGTTTAATTGGAAATTATCAACTGTAGAGCGATCCTAGACAACTAAAAAGTGAGTCGTTTAAGTTGATTATCTTTTAGATGTGTGAGTTTACTAATAAGACACATCTTTTTATGTAAACCATTTTCCTGTGCATTAGAAAGTGGGTAGCACAGTTAGTAGCATTGTGAGCTTAGCATGTGAGCTTTCTGGCTTGCTTAGTTCTCAGCATTTAGATAGCTATCTCATAAGTAAATTTATTAACAGTGCCAGATTTTGCATGTTGGAGTCCTAGAGCACTCTATGCTTGTGTTTTTTCTCCTCCTTTCTTAGCACCAAAGCAAAAAAGAATGGGGGCTAGGGTGGGGGTGGTGTTGTCAGATCTTCTTGTATTCTCCACAGGGTAGGAGAATCACACTCATCAAACACAGTAGCTGTTCCGGTTGAACTCAGATTAGTGTACAGTAGTGTTTTAAGAGTGGGCTGGAGTTGCTTTACTCTTTGAACAGGTAAAATGGGTCCCCTGAGTCCTGAATGTTCACATGTCCTGAAATTGTTCACAGCATTTGCCGGAGAGCCAGGAGGGGAGTGAGGGGACTGCTGATTAAATTGGTGTAAGGGGCACTTGGTGCAGAGCAGGTCATTAATCAAAATTCTGAGTTGTTGCAGAAGCATTAGGAAAGCTAAGTGGCATATTTAATTCAGAGCTGAGACGTTATAGATAAAGCTATGCTGCATTGTACCATATTCACAATAAGGGGCTTTAAGGATTGGATTATTGCCATCTGCAGCAATACCTAATATGGAGGGAAAAAAAACAACAAAAACAAAACAAAAACAAAAAAGTGGAGTTTGAAATGTGCTACTCTCCTGTTATGGTGGTTGATAGTGAAATGCTGCCCTGACCTGGCCATGGCTTCAGAAATTGTAACTGGTCAAGACAGTCTGCTTCAGGTGTAGTGATGGCAAGAGTCTGGTGTGGCAGAATAGCATCTGTATCACCTTCCTGAGGCAAGTCCAGGACTGGTGAGTTAAGCGGAGAAGGGGTCTTTCTGTTATTGCTGGTCCCTGAATATCTTGGATATACAGAATCAATCTGTGTCGTGGCCAGCATGTTCATTTGTGCATGCTTTCGGGTTGGAGCTTCTCTCTCTCATAGAATCCTAGAATGGTTTGGGTTGGAATTTGGAAGGGACCTTAAAGATCATCTAGCTCCAACCCCATTGCCATGGGCAGGGACACCTCCCACTAGACCAGGCTGCACAAAGCCCCATCCAGCCTGGCCTTGACTAGAGATGGTTCCGTTCTCATCCATCTGCTTACCCAGCATCTGACAGGCTGGAGTGGTGGCTTATGGGGAATATACGTTAGGTGTCTCTTCTTTGATTGATCTGTGCTTCCACTGCAATATGGATCCTCATATTTCCCCTTCTCTTTAAGGGGAGCTGTTGATTCCTGCAATTGGTGCTGGAAGTGGTTTGTGCTCAGCACAGGGTGTAACGCTTGGAGTTGTAGAGGTGAGCAGAAGAGTGAATGTTTGTTCTGTCTTTGCACAATCAGTGAATTTTGCAATATTCTGGACACTAGATAGAAAATAACAACAGAGCATAAAATGGCTAGGACGTCCATCTCAGCGTTGTTGTCATGGTTTTTTTTGCTTTTTTCTGAAGTGCCATGGGACCTCTGAGTTTCATCTGTATGGCTTTCAGGGTTTGTCAGCAATGACATGTACTTCCACATCTGAAGGAATTCAGGAATATTGCTGCATCATGTCTTTGCTGACTCTGCAATGCAGCAGCATTGGGCTGTGAGCCCAAATCACGGCAGGGAGAGGTAAGAGGTAAGGTTACCCAGAGGTAAGAAGAACCAAATGGACAAGACTTAGAGCAGAAAAGAGATAATCATAGAGAAATGCAAATTTTAGATGAGGAGATAGAACTTTTGTTCTTTTGGTCCAAGTCCTTAACAAGAGGGCTATAATTAGGCTAGAATTATCTTTATGGATTCAGTCCTGGCAAGCTAAAATTCAGCTGCCTCTTAATCAGCATGCAGTATCTTCGCGGTCTTTCATCCTTGAGTCAAACCGCACTTTCATTCTTTGTGCAATGCCACAGCGTACAGATCTGCACAATACGTAACCACTCAGGAAAAACTCTTCCTGCTCGTTCTTCAGTGATGTGTTGTTCCTCGTAGGTTGATTTGTCTCCATTTCTCTTCTGAATATTTTGCCAGTTCTCCTGTAAGTATCTGCAAAATATCCAGTTATAGAATTAGAATTGTGTTAGTGTTTCGGATTTTTCAGTAGTTTGGTTCCAGTTCAAGTGTCAAGGTAGCCACAGAATTCACAAAGTTCTGCAGCAACAGGAAAGGTCGCGTTTCATGCAATTTAGCCTTAAGAGACAGCTTTCTCCAATATGAACATGTCTTCTGAGAGCAGGGCTGGAAAAGCCAGGTGGTAGATTCTTGTGTCTTGGCACTGGTGTTAGGACATGTTGCTTTTAGGGAAATAAGATGGTTTTAGTAAGGGTTAACATAGAATTTAATGTTTTATGTTCCACTAAGCTAAAAAGTAATGTCTGAAACTACAGAGGGCCTTCTCTTTAGTAGTATTTAACATGTGGTAATTCATTTATTAGCTGCTGTGCGCTAAAAGGACTTTTTTGTTGCTTATTTGTTTTCCTAATGAGGAGAAGGATGGACATTGTATAACTTCTCAGGCAGCAGCGATTATGCAACTGATCCTGTTATTGTGGAGCCAAAGTCCTTCCTAGTCCCTGAGCACCAGCTGCTTATGTTCTGGTTGCTGCTTTTTTTTTTTTTTTCTTTTCTTGGCAACCCCCCCCCCCCCAGCTTCTTTTGTGAACAAGTTATTTTCTTTCCTGTGTTGCTGTTTCCTTCTCTCTCCAGTGCCAGTGAGGCAGTGGCTTGTTTGGGTTTGTTCTTCAATTCAGTATGCTGCAAAATCAAACCACCCTGGTAAATCACACAAAGTATGAAATATATAGAGAAATTAATTTTTTCACGAGAAGTAGAACTGCTTGATGCTTTATGGATATATAAGAAAAGGCATTTGCTTGGATCTAAATGAAATGGTATTGCAAATGGCCTCCCTTGAATCTAAGGTCAAAAGCTACTAGTTCATTTTCTCATGATATTGGAAGCATGTAAACAGCTGGCGTTTTTTTCTTCCTTCAAAAGGTGGGCCTGAGTGAAATTTTAATTGTCTTTCCACCCTTCACCCCTCCCAGGGATCACAAAATAAAATACAGTGCTGCTGTGTATAAGATGAGGTAGTTGTAAATCTCATGCTTTTACAGCCAAGTGATCTCACTGCAGTGTAATAAAGGCAATTGATATATTATAAAAATGCTGTACATCTTACCCTATTCACACTTCATTTTCAGTTCAGTTTTATGTCATGCTGTTTCTGTTTCAAGTTACATGGCTTCCTGTGAGCTTAAGTGACCGTAGACAGGCTGTTTTGATCCATGATTAACATTGAGAAACCTGCCTGGACGGCGGGACAAGAGATGATAGACTTTTAGACTGCAACACTGTTCTCTGCTTACAGATGAACAGAGTATACCACATACAGGTCCCAACAGAGGAGAAATAATAGTTGATCTGTGATACCTATTTGATATACTGCTTGTGTTTCTGTGTCAAATGTGATCTGTATCAGTCATAAATAGGCTCTAGCGCTTAGTGTCCTATGCCAAGAAATAAATTGAGGGTAAGGGTTTAAGGTACTTTAGTTTGTAAATCTTATGCTAAATAATTATAGGGAATGCAAAAGATGCATTTTCTTGCTCGTTGTGTCTGTACTGTGGAGAGATAGCAAGTTGTCTTGATTTTTTAAAGTGCTGTCGTTTGTAAGAAATTGTGGTCCTTTTGGTCTGAGCTATTTTCGTTGGAATTTCTTTTCTTTCAGTGACAGTATTCCTCAGTCCGCTTTAGAGAGACCAGGCATACAGAAGACATTCTCTTTTGCAACTGGAAGACTGGATGTGTAATGAACCAAGCTTCAATCCTGTCTACTCATACCTCTACCCCCTGAATTTCTCACGGCAGGAACATTGAGTTCTGGCTTCCATGTTGTGTTTCTCAGGCATAGCCTCGCCTAGCTATGCATATTCAATCCATTTTTGATAGCCATGTTTGTCACTGAGTTATTTGATTATTTCCATTGCTGTTGAAGACTCTGCTAAAGTTCATACCTCAGCCCCGCAAATGCAGTTGTACTTTATCAGAGCTCCTGATACTGGGGAATCCCAGAAAGTAATGGTGAGGAGGGAAGGATTGCAAAGATTTTTTTTTTGGAAAAATACCCCAAAACCAACGAAACAAAACAGCTGCATATCATGGCTAGCTCTTTGTCACCATGGCGGTGGGGATTCGCTGGTCTAATGCCAAGTTCCCAAAAGTAGTGCTTATGTAAGTCCTGTAACTTCATTGAGAATTTTGAAATCGCTCTTCAGACTTTCTCAGCTGAGATGTTCTGTGGTCCTTATCCCAGAGTTCTTCCTAGTGACCTCAGGACTTCTCCAAGCTGGATTTCTGTGGCTTTTAGGATCTGTCATATCTGGCCATGAAATGGATGTTTTGGCTTTGTTTTGGGTTTTTTTGGTGTTGTTTTTTTGTTTGTTTGTTTTTTGTTAAATAAAGTAATGGAGGAAATTTGGAAATCAATCTGTAACTTGCTAGCTCCTTAAGGTCAGAGAAGACCTGGCTCAAAACACTTTGTTTGGAAAAGAGCACGTTATGATCCTGCACAAAACATCTTTGTGTCAGATTTGTGTATACAGTATTTCCGAGTACCAAAACAAACATTTGAAGGACAGTGAAATGGAAGTCAATACACACATGATTTAACCTAGACTTGAGAAGTACGTCAGATGCTTTTTGAAATACAAACCTGTTAGTTCAGGAATTTGCCCAAGAACTTATTTTAATTCCAAAATAATAGTGATTCTTTAAAAACATACAGTGTAGTGATTTGTAAGGAGTCTATGTCTGTCCTGTCTGCTGCAGGAAAAGAGGCGATTATTTGAATCGGTGTGTTCCTGGAATGTTTATTGTTTGCCTCCACGTCTCTCCTTTCTAGATGTGGTTCTTGCAATTGATTCATCTAGTGTTAAGTGATATGATCTTCAAGAAGGATTTAACTGCTTTTTTAGCAGTTTCAATGAATACGTGCATAACTTGGTGTGTGACTCTCTGGTTGTAGTGGTGTGTTTGACAAGGTCTAGTATGAATTAGTAAATTAAAGGGCTTTTTTTTCATACTACTGTTTTCCAAAGCAGTCATCAGGTGAGCCAGAAATCTTAGAAATTGAAGAATTTAAGAGGAAGATGTTTCTTTGCTGCTTTGGAGAAAAGATTTTTATTTTCCTTTTTGAGTCTGGTCGTTTCTCTTCCAAGTTGCAGTTGCCTAAATCTTCCCTTTTCTTTTTGAGCTTCAGTGCACTGTTGAATTTGATTACTGGAGAGTTTATTTTCTGTTGAAGGCAATGGAAAATTGTAATTCTACATGTGCTTCTAACAAGTTGGAGGTTAAGTGTTGGAATCAATTTACAATTGTATTAGGAACACACTGGAAATGAACAGCAGCTCAAGTTCAGTGGTATTCTTGAAGAATTTCTTGATCAATCTCTAATGTCTCTCCTGTTCAGTGTTGTTTGGATTTTCTACATAACTAGCTACTAAGGACATATCCATGAAATGTTAGTCCTCTTAAAAGAGAGTTAAAACTAATCCGTTCCTTGCACTTTCACTCTTGTAAGAGTAAATCTCAATCGTGTTACCTGGTAAGGAGAGGCCTCAAAGAATTTTAATCAAGAGTGGTACTTGATCTTTCCATTTAAAGGGTATTTACACTTCAGATCTTCAAAAGGAAGAGAACCGAGGTGGTGACGTTTCATTGCAAAGAAGGCAAAATATTATTGGTGAAATTGATCTCTTAAAACAAACAAATTCCAGCTTGAGATCTCCTGACATACCTGGGTTGCAATATAATAATCTCTGGTGTTTGGAAGTTGAAAAGCATGCAGGTCTAGTATCTTGGTTAAGCTTTTTATTTAAAAAAAAAAAAAAAAGTGAAGTCCTTATAAGCTAGGAAGGTGGTGGCATCAATAAGCTTAATGACTTATCTTGTACGGCATTTCCTGATTCTGTGATACCTTTCTTGAGCTCTGTTTAAATAAATCTCAGTTTGTAAACATGATTATTCTGGTACCTTGCAATGTTCAGCAGTGCTCCTCGTTTCATCATAGAGAACTTAAAGACTTGTGATTGTGTTGTGAAAAGCCCAATTCCTTCAAAGTAACACCACACGAACTTTGGTTTATTACAGTTATTATAATGCTGTGGGCAGCAAGCCAAATGTGACAGTTCTTTACAGAATTGTTAGGAATCTGCAGCCATCAGATTATGGTTAGCTAGTGTCTTTAATGATATTTATCAAACTAACTGTAAGGACACTTTTTTAAAAAAAATAAATTGGAACAGAAATAAACAAGAGTTTAAATAGTGTTAACAGTCAACTTTTATACCTCACCAGTTTTTAGCTTCTTTTTACTTCATGTTCACTTATTTCTTATGTAGTAGAATGATGATAAAATTTTATGGCATTGGGGTGGTTTTCTTTTTTCATTAGGGGCATTATTTTTGGTATACTTTGGTTACGGCACAAATAATTTTAGCCAGGATCGTGTTTTTTCTGATGTATTCTGATATTTCTAGTGCAGAATTTTTGAGTAGTTTTAACTGCAATAGGGAAAAAAAAAGCGACCAACCTAGGTTGCAGTTAATAGAAGAGTAGTAGGATTCCTTTTCATTTGGAAAATACTCCAGACGGATAGTAGAGGACAAAATTGTAAAAAATGATGTTGGTGGTTCACAGGCAGAGGAAGAAGAGGTTATTCAAATTATATTCTGAGCAAGTTGAGTAAGAATCTGTTAAGGGGAGGGAAGGGTCAAGGTGTATCATCTGGTAGCTGCTATATTCCTCTTCCTAAATGTTGTCCCATCTCCCTCCATCAGCAAAAAACCAAAACCAAACCAACCACCCCCAACCAATGACAAAAGTCTAGGTGGAAACTTAAAATTCACACATACACAAACTCAATATTACAAATCCATTAGAAATACTGACTAATAAAGATATGATTCTGTGCCCATGATAACAGGGAGAACTGGATAACTGTGGAAAAAGAGTTAAAATTATGATCTGTTGATACTTTTCTCTTAAGATACTTCTTCATGGTTGACCATACAGACCACTCAAATAGTGAGGTTACTGGATGACTGAAGAGACATCACTATTTCATGTTGGCAAGTGACATTTCCTTGACTTAAGTCATTCAGTGTCTTTAATAATATTTTTTTTCCTTGGGCATGTGTTAAAACTTACCCATTTGAAATGGCCTGGATCTGAAACTTGCTTCCTACTGAGTCTTTTTACAGATCTTCCGCTTTGAAGGGAAGGCTTTAATTCACCCATGGTTTTTTTGTGTAAAGACTTCATGTCTGAAGTCTTGGCAGAACGAGTTCTCTTTGTGGAATGCATGCTTGGACAGAAAGAAAACATTGAAAACTAAATCTGTTATCTGCATTCTTCTGCTTTCAACTTCTTAGGATTGCTGGGCAATTCATCTAGTTACACTGTTAATTGGAGCATAAAAATGGGTATTATCTAGTCTAAATCTGATTGAAGTTAATAATGATCAGGAGCGATATCTTTGTTGGTCAGGGATCTCTCTGTTGGATCTAACATCTAAGAAGAAAGGAAAACGCGATGAATGAACTGAGGAATGAAGAGATTGTCTGGGGAGACACTGAGGAAAGTTGATTTGAGTTTTGAATGTGAATTTAACAGGATGAGATGCACCGTGTGGAAATACTTTAAATATGCACACAATGAAAATTTAGCTGTGATGCCTGAACAAATTAAAGCCTGTGAACTGAGCGTTCTGTTGAGCTCTCCCAGTTGTAAAGTAAAGCCATTTTGAGAAACTCAGACTAGCATGTTTCAAGTGCTCAGTGCTACTTTCTGAAAAAGGAGAAAGAAGTACGTGGTCATAATTTTTGTAGACTGACTTCATTTTTACGCTTCTTTTATTTCTTTTTAGGACTTGATCTCCAGTACCTTAGTTTCCCTTTGGTTCAAGAAAAAGGAAAAATCAATTAGGTTAGTATATTAAGTGCTAGTGATAAGCCGCACGGGGAGATCAGACTCCCCCAAATGGCTGCGGGAGCTAGTCTTCTGTTCAACTTGGGGGTCACTAAATGAAAAGATGACCTTTTACTTTGGACCCTCTTTGATTTCACGTTGCAGGCTGAAACAGTTATTTGGCTATTCAGTATTCTTTTAGTCTGTTGGTGCTTGTTGGGATTTTTAAAAAATTTATTTCTAACACTTACATTAAGCTGGTCAAGATGGGAAAAGCTTGATTCAAAATGAGATCCCTGGCAGCTGCCAAGAAGGCAGAACCCAAAGCTGTGAGGACTTTGCAGGCAGTCTGCAGAACGAGCTCTCCCAGGAACATGATGAATAATCTTGGACAATATTCAGAACGTCTCTCTCCTATCAGGATGATGGTAGTAGTTCAGTAAATTTCCTTGTTTCCAGGTAGCTACTGGAATAAGGCATCATCTCGTTTACCATCAGAAAGTGGTAGACTGAGCAGTAAAATCGACATTGATGGAAACTGTTGTCTTAATGTTAGTTTTCTGATATGCCTTGTTACTGCAGTTAAGTTAAACATGACTTGGACTTGAAGAGGGCTGTCCGAGTATATCCTAGCCTTGCAAACTCACAGAGTATGAACCATAGAATCATAGGGTTGGAAGGGACCTCTGGAGATCATCTAGTCCCACCCCCCTTCCAGAGCAGGATCACCTTAGAGGAGGTTGCACAGGAACGAGTCCAGGTGGGTTTTGAATGTCTCCAGAGACAGAGACTCCACCACCTCTCTGGGCAGCCTGTTCCAGTGCTCTGTGGATTACCGATGGGAGTTCAAGGAACTGAGTAAATAGACTCTTCTGCAAGATGAGAATCAGAATTCTGCAGCACTCTTCTGATGAAGGCTGGCAAATTGGGATGAGACGGCTAGCACCACAACAGCTACAGAAACATTTTATAGCTGTACTTGTGCTTTGGAAACAGACTGTAGGAACTGAAGATTCCTGGTGTAGTGTGTGATAGGATAAATAAGAAAGCTTTTATTGTTAGGAGTCATGGATATCATCACCTTCAACTTGTTCAATTGCAACATTGAACAGAATCCTTAGGATATATGTAAACATTTAAATATATACTGATCTATACTTTTGGTCGTCAGACTGCTTATTGCCTTAACTGTGTCTGAGTTGGCAAAATTCTCTAGCAAAAAGAGATGTGATGCAGAAACCTTCTGAGAACAGTAACATTAATTTTAGCAGAGAGGAAATAATTTCTTGGGATACATGCACTTCAAGGCTTCAAGTCCAAGGTCGTTGGCCAGAAAGGAGTTCTTGTAGAACAGAAATAGCTGGCTGGCAACCCAGAAATGAAACCTCCTCTGCAAATCTGTTTCTTCTCATCCTTGGGAATACCTGGACACCAGCTGTGCAGCACGCAGCCTAAAAACAGTATGCTTAGCCCAGAGCAGGAGGAATGGTGGGAAACGTGCAGCCTGGCTGGCCAGTTACCTGGAGAGCTGCTACCTCTTTGCCTGCTGCCCTAGTTTTGCTTTCACTCAGCACACACTGAGCAAGTGGCTTGGTGCTGCGCATGTTGTGAAGCCTTGTTCTAGGTTTTTGGGTGAGGGCACTGTTGAGGAGATGTATGTAGACTAGAGCTGCTGGCCAGGAAGCACAGCTACTTCTCCATGATCTGTGGCAGAATTTCTCCGTTATCTGTGGCACGTAGATTCACAGAGGTAAGGGCTAACTTAATGCAATGTCAGCTCTTGCACTTATGAAGATGTTACCTGAAATACAGCACCACACAAATAGCTGTTTTGTTGTCAAAGGCAGCTCACCAGGGCAGCTGCTTTTGGACAGTACTCTGGACTTGACTTAACTCCAGGTAGGGCCACTGAAATGTTGCCATGCCATGATTTTTTGTCATCCTTGTTAAGGAGAGATTGTTAGCACAGGTCAAAATGTTGCCCCCACAGTGGGGATGCTGGAGAACAACTTGTCAAAGGACTTGGTTACTGCAGGACATGGCAGCTGGAACAGCTCTTGAGGAACCTGCTTGGATCTTCTAGTCGGGATGCGAGTCAAATACAAAAGTCTCTGCTAGTCAGGAGGTCTGTATGCTTGGGAGAGCCTGTTCTCTGCCCTACGTGTCCTACAGTATGTCTGCTTTCTGTTCTCTGCCTTCTGTTTTTCATTTACTGCAGACTTCTTGACTGTTACTCTGGCCCCCAAGGAGATGCCCAGAAAGGAAACTATGTCCACGGGTGGAAAGGGTACTTCCGTGTTGTAAAGTAGAAGAATGGGCAGGAAGCTGAAGACTGTAGATCAGAGTTAAAAGAATCTGTCCGGTTGAGAGATTTGGGAAAGTAGAGCAGTAAATCAACTGACTTTGAACATTAAATGTTAGAATGGGATGCTGGGATTGACTGACTGTATACATGACAGTGGGGAAGAGAACCTCTCGTGGTCTCTCAGGTTGGAAGCAACCTCGGCAGGCCTGTAGTCCAACTTCCTGCTCACAGACGGACCAGCTGTGAGATGGGACCAAGTTTCACTGAGCTTGATCCTGAAATCTTGAAAACCCCCAAGTCTGGAGACAGCACAGCTTTTCTGGGCCCCCCTTCCAGTGCCTCTCTGTCCTTGGGGGGGAAAAATGCTTCTCTTTATATGAAGTCTGAAACTCTCTTGTATCAATTTATGCCTGTTGTCTCTCGTCCTCCCACCATGCAGTGCTCTGAAAAGCCTGGCTTCATCTTTGGTTTGCCAGTAGCCTGTGGCACCTCTTAATATAGGTCAGCCTTCAGTCCTTGTTAGGAAATTGTAACTTTGTCATTAATTAAAGTAAATAAAAATGAATATGAGCTTGGAATTAATGACTGGGATAGCATAGTGATATATTGATTACATTATGCAATATAACATCAGTGAGCGTAGCTATATTGAGCAAGCTAGCATGTAGACACTAATTAAGAGGGGAAAAATCTTTATTTACTTTTGATTTTATTATTTGGAACAACTTGCACACTTCTTTTAGTAAAAAAAAAAAAAAAAAAAAAAGGCAAAAAAAACCCCAACCATGCCTCCACCACTGAGGCAATTGGACATAGTACTTAAAATTGTGTTGTAAGCCTCCAAATATTATCAAGGTAGTTTATCTGTTCTTAGGGTTGCCAGAACATCTGTCCTCTGGGGAGGTATCTGACCTTTGGATTTCAGAATTTTAGATACCAGTGATTTAGATAATCAGGGTTTGTCTCTGTATCCAGAGGGTTTTATTCATTCCCATGGAGAGCTAAAGGATTAGCAAGGCATTAGCTTCCTGAAATAAACAGAGAACCCCTCTCTATTTTTCTAGTTTTTGTTTCCGATTTGATGTAGCAAAATGTTATGTGTGTTCATGAAGGTTTATTTTATTTTTTCATAAATAAAATAATAGCTTGCATAAACAATACAGACTCACTACTTGAATGTGTATTTGACTGATCTGATTAAGGGCCCTGTCTTTTGGTATTTGATCAATTTATAAAGTATGTACATGATCACTAATCTTTATTTTAGAAGAGGTGGCCACTGTAGAAAGTTTGACTATCCTTATCCTGTTAGACATGCACAGGGATAAGATGAGAGGCACTGCACACAAGTAGCAACATGGTAAATTACAACTAGGATAAAAATTTACACCATGAAGGCAGAGGTAGTCAAACACTGGAGTTCGTTTCTCAAAGAGGTAATGGGATTTCCATGCTTCCACCTAGACCTCTGAGCAGCCTGATCTAAGCTGACCCTGTGCTGAGCAAAGGTTAGGCCACCTGACCTTCATAGATACCTTCCAGCCTATATAATTCTGTACTTAGGTGTAAAGAACATCCAGTATTTCTATGGTAGGAGTCATAGGGCTGCAACATTAAGACCCAATTACTTAATTTGAAAACCTCTATGTAAAAAGATAATGCTTCTTATCAAGCAATTTAATTAATGAAATGTTGTGTCGCAGGTGACCTGCAAGTCAGTTCAGCATATCTATGTAGGGACCATCTTGAGTTTAACGCTGACAGATTGCAATCTGTTTCTACAAGAAGTGCATCATTCTGCTATTAAGAGCAGAAGACTGTTTATGGGTGATTGTGGATTAATGCATCCTTGGCAAAGACTTTTGTAAATTGAAGCTTAAGTAGATGAGAATGTTCTGAAGACAACTTGAAATAAATTTTACTAATCTATTTAAATGTACATGGTTTTGATGGTTCATTTGGTGGGGGAATTAGCATTTATTTCCATTTGGAGCATCAACTTATAATAGTAGATATTATCAAAGAATGCAAATTTAATTAGGAAGTAATTAAAGAGCAAGGTAACATCAAGCGTGTACGACAATTTTCTTGTTCCATTTTCAGTTTAATTTTGGCCTTGACTTAACATAAACGCACAATATATGGAACACTTATTTTTTCCAGTGGCATAGAAATCAGGGGTTGTATTAGGTTTCCTCGCTCGTCCAAATGACTGCGGTAACACTGAAGCAAGACTTGGGCTCTTCAGCAGAGCTTGCCTGCAGTAAATGAGACTGGATTTATTTCCTTGACTTTCATTGTCTTACTTTAAAAAAGCTGGAGGAGTTGGTGCTAAACTTCTCCTTGCTTCTAAATTCTACCCAGTGCCAAATTGTTGAAATTCTTTTTTGGCATTTTGCCTCTCTGTATAGGATGCTTCTGGAGGAGATGTGAATGCAGCTGCAGCTCGAGAAGTTTCTGTAGAGTGATGTCTCTTTTTATTGTACCTGGTTGGCACTTTGCATATGTATCTTCTCAGTGCTTTGCTATGTTGAGAAGAATCTGGCTGAAATGCAATCCATTAAAGACTAGAATTTTTCAGGTAAGAAGGGACTGTTGTCTGAAAAGCGTAGGAATGCATGGTGTCTGAGATATCATCTGTCAAGGGTTCTGTAGTTTGATTGCTTTTAGTTCTTGGATGACTTAAGTGGAAAGGAGCAACATTTAAGAGTTGTGTCTAGTAAAGTAGCTGTAATGATCTGTCATGCTGACCCCTTTCGCAAGGGTCCTCCCCTTTGCTCTGGTGTGTGGAGGCGTCTTACGTTTTGAAGGTTGGTATGGGACCTGGCATGTTATCTCACGGTGTGATTATCTTCCATATCTTCCTTGGTTTTTTTCTTTTTTTTTTCCTCCTTTTTTTTCCCTTCCTCTCTAAAGATAGATAGTTGTTGGGCATATAAGTTAACGCATTCACGTTGTTTTAGCCCAGTTATAATTGGGATTGCCTGCTCAAACAGCGTGTCTGTCATTATGTGTGAGAAGTAGAGGTTTCATCTGGTTACAGTGCTTATCTGTTCTTAAGTGCATTTTTGGAGCTTAGAGACAGGACGTCATCTGTGCAGAAATTTGTGCCCTGGATCGTACTTTTTAAAATAGTCATAAAGCAGAGATATGTGTAGTTTAGATCACTGCATATAAGATCTCCCCCCACCACCTCCAGAAAGTTCTGTTTAAGGTGGTGTTTCCTCCCCACCCCCAGTTGGTATCATCTTTCTAGTGTTGCTTGCTTTCTGAGCTATGTCCCACTTGTTGGGGACAGCAAGAACACCAAGTTATGGGTGGTCATATTCATTTTTAAGTTGAAGATGGATGGATTAAAAGGTGGTGAAAACTTTTCAAGCAATCTGTGCTGACGAGTGTCGGCAGACTTCTGTGGGCCGTTTTTGCTGTTTTAGGCTGTGGACCTCTGTGGTTGATCTGTGAGAAGGTGAAGCCTGGGCTTTAATGCATTTCTTCATCTTTATTGAGCATGAGGAGGTTAATGGAGTCTTCTCTTGGAAGGATGCACTCGTTTGGAAGTATAACAAGCATGCCAATAGTTGGATTTAAAAAGCAAAAAGCAAAAGAATTCAGTAGTACTTGTGAGGAGAAGGAGGAGGTGATTGCTGGAGTTGTGAGCTTTATTGAAGAAAACAGATGTGGTAGCTTTACTTGTCCCTACATTCAGGTTTACAGTGCTAGAGCTTGGTTTAGCAGAAGTGGCTAATAAGAAACAGTAAAGAAGAGAGTGAGCTAGCAACTTGAAATGCTCTACCTGCCCTTCTATGGGCATTTAAGGCCTTTTCTTTGAAAGAGGGGAAACATCTCTTTCAACCGGATCCTACTGTTAAAATAGCTGGAGGTACTTAGACAACGTATGGCCCGTTGTCAAATTCTATATACTGCAGAAATATATTGATACTTAACTTATTTCTCATCATTGTAGACAGTGTGAATGCAGATATCAGCTCGTGCTGGCAGTATATGGTCCTGACCTCTCCCCTCATCAGGCTAAAGATGTGCTTTGTCTTCATGTCCCTTGTAGTGCATCTGAAAGTGCACCAGTGATCTAGAGAATGCATGCTAAGTACACATCTCTGCTAGAAGAGGCAGAAAATAGACTTGGGTCACGTAATGTGTATGATCCCTTTGATTTCTTTCAGTTAGAAGCAGGATTTTATCTCTATCGGGTGTGGAGTAAGTACTAGCACTCAATTACTGTAATTCCAAGCAACAACTGTTTTGGGCTTCAACATCAATACCTTGTTGAGCTCCCACTGATGTGCGTTTTGTTTGTATGTAATGTATTCCTCAACTTCTCTGACATAACATGTAAGTGAGTTTTGTAACTTTGCAAAACATGGAAGCAGGTGGGAAAATGGCTGGTTAGGCCTGAATAGGTTTCTGTTGAATACCTGTGGTGCGCAGCACAGAAGAAACCCTACGGTTTCATTTTTTTTATCTTCTGATGGCACCAGTAAGGTATTTGTGAACTTGATAAACATAGTTTGTCCACGGAGGAATGCTTGCAAAATACCTTAAATGAGGGGAATACAGCTAAGTTGGAAATCTGCATAGCATTTGTATTTCTTTTTCAGAATGAGACATACAAAAGAGCAGATTTTATGATGTTACTTTATCAATTTGCTTCTTTGCAGAAATGTAGTGGTTTGTGTTTGCTGAGATTTGTTATTTGGCACTTTTTCTGAGATGTCTGGTGAGAGCAGCAATCAAATTCTATTTGATTTGTTAAACTCCAGAAACAGTGCCTAGAAGTAGTAGGCTAGAAGTCGAAATAAAAATAGAGACATAACTAAAACTCCTGGTGGAATACCTACTGGGATGCAGGAGTGCAAATGTTTTATGTTACAGCGAGCAAATTATTTAAATGACAAGGACAAAGAAGTAATGGCAGCTAAGAGAAATTATTCAAATCATACATATATATTGTTAGAAAATTATTTAAACTTACCAGCATCAATTCCGAAGAAGTATGTTAGGATAAGCAGTAGTCAAAGTTCGGCTGACTATATCCTTTATCTTAACAAAAAGGTGTTTATAATAAAGTGCTGACCCAATGTATTATGCAGTTAAAAAAAAAAAAGAAAAAGCTTTTATTCCTCTGATGGAAAAATATTTTTCATAATGTTACTTAATTATACAAACTATATGAAATAAACTCCTCAAGAAATGCACGTAGATTGGGACTTGTCTGAAAGAGAAAATATGTGTTAAACTTGATGGTAACTGCTGTGAAGTGTCGCTTATGTTTTTATTGTTCATGCTGAAGCTAGCCACCCTAATATTATGTTTTGAAAAAACAGTTGCAAACGACATGTTCTTTTAGCCAAAGGAAGGCCTTCAGTGCAGCAGGGAGCTTTACGTAAGCCACGGGTGGGGCTGTTTTTGGTGACTGAAACTTGTTTTCTGAATGACACTTGTTTTCTGGAAGATAATAGATGTGGCTGCTGCCAGAATTCAGTGTTGGGTCATGAAAATTAAGTGACTCAGAGCTGGGAGCCGGCAGCATGGCTTCTCAGTTGCGCTGGTGTCTGCTGGATCACATGCCACATGTGTGTCACTCAGTGCAGATGTGTTCTGGTGGATGAGAAATCATGAAGGCATTTGTTTCGCACAGCTAGTGGAAACATGGCAATGCTTTGTTATATTTGTTATTTGTCATTTACTTTTTCATGAGGTAGTTGCCACGTGATATGCTTTTGAAATGGTCGTGAGAAGACACCTAACATGAAACGAAAGGTTCTTCACTATGCTGCTTTCCTATTATGGGTTTCAGCAAGCCTTTGGATAGAGTGGGATCTGCAAATTGGAAACCCGTTACCTAGAGAGCAAGGTGCCGCATGTCTTCTCACTGCATGTCTGGAAAGGTGCAGTCTGATTCAGGGTGAACTTCTATTCGGTGAACTTATATTCCTTTTTGCACCCTTTCAGTGGACAGAGATGGGTAAGGAAGCCTGTAGGCAGTGCAGCTATGGAGTCCATTACATGCCTGCGTGCCACCAGGAGGTCCATTGTCCATGCGGAGGGTCAGGAACCTAGTTTCGATGGAAAGAGGGTGAATGCCCTAAGAAATCTTCTAGGAGAGGTAAATTTGAGTCTTGGTAGTTTGGAAAACATAGATTCTTTCCTCAAGCACCAAGAGGAAGGAGGTTGTTTTCAGCATTTATCACGCTAGTGGAGTTCCCAGAGGCATTTCTCCTTTACAGTGGAGACTTGATTGAGCAGGAGGTAACCAAGCTATGCTGCCCCCTTGGCACTGACCGGAAAGGGTTCTCCTTTCTCAGAACTTGAGCAGGGTTTTTATCTGAGTGTAGTGTAGTTGGAGGACATATATTAGATGCAGTTCCTGCTTGAGATGCTTCTGAGCCTTCACTAGGCTGGGGAATGCAAGAAGACTGGTAAAGCCTTACTTTGCTCAAGTAAGATTGTGGGTTTTGAGTACTAGTAGTGTGATTGGTCATTTGAGTTTTGCAAATGTAGTAAGTGTTAATTAAGTTTGACTTAATTGCTGTCTGATCTGATTTGGAGCCCATACCCGAGACTTCCATTGTCTGTATTTAAAATAAAAATCTATCATTTTGAACCTGAGAGGTTGTTGGTGATATAGTAAAGTTCTTAATAAAGTGAAATGCAGTTGAAGGTAGCAGAAACTACAATTCCCTATTTGGGTTGAGGCTTACTGCCAAGCTAGTTCCAGTAACTGGTCCTATGACAAAAGGACCATTTGTTTATCCTCCTAGTTTAAATATTTACTTCTGTCTGTAGCAGTAAAAATAAAAGTGCTCACCCTACTTCTTGCATTCCTGAGTTTTTCAGTCCAGTTTCTACTGTTTCATACGCTGTGCACACACAGGTAGTGGCTGCTGACTCCTTATTTTTCCCCACAAACAGTTGCAGGATGATGAGGTGAAAGTGAGAGGAGACGACACAGGGAGAAGCAGCGGATGAAGGCCTTCCACAGGCATATTGTGTTGAATAAGCCAAGGATGCTGTAGGGTGGTTCTCTGGGCTTGATGATTCTGCGTGGCAGCATGGACCAGTGGTATGTCACGTAGGCCTGGTGTGAACCTGGACTTCTGCACCAGCAAAAAGCATCTAAGGTACCACATAAATCATGGGCATGGGTGCAGCAATGCACATGAGGGTATCTGCTGATCTGACTTTATCTAGTTTATTTTAGTTAATGGTGACCACTGCAGTGGTTTGCTGGAGCTAATCTCTTGAGAAAATAATTGTAAGTGGATGCTGTGTGGCCTGTGGGTAGGAGAGGTAGGTGAGCTGAAGTAGCGAAAATGCTATTGAGAATGCTAGTGGGGTGAGCAGATGAAGTGCCCGAGTAGACGGATGCCTCTGGAAACTGAACTCGTTAGCCCGTCATCCTGTGTACTGGAAGGGTGTTGGTGTATTTTTCTAGTTTGTTGCCTAGATGCCTTTACCAATTTCCTAGACTAAAATGTGACTATTCTTTCTAAAAGCAGGATTTGCTCAACACACGAGTGCTCTGAGTCTTACAACAAAATAAACACAGTTTAAAAACTCCCAAGTCCCAGATGGCAAACTTTGTTAACTGACTTCCCTTCCTTGTCCTACGAGTAGCAGAGGGCTTTATGGTCATGGAGGATGGAGTTAGAAGAGAACTTCTTGCTTTAGCTGTTGATGCTGAACTCTTGCACTTGCCTGCAAGCTACTTAAGTTTTTAGCACATACAACAATGCTGTAACAAAATGTTTTACTGTTATTAAGCACTACAACATCTCTCTGAGCAAGTTTGTCACATTAGTGCACTCTCTCTCACAAAGCCTTTCTAAGGTACCTGATACTGTGCTACTTTTTTGACCTGTGTTGATTCCGCCCCCCCCGCCATCTTCCCTGCTCCTCTTAATGTACGAAGTAATAAAACAACAGACACTGTAAATTGTATTATAAAGTCTTCCCAGTTGCTTTAGGTGCACTGTGTAGTGCACCGTGGTGTAGGAGCACCTGAACTACTATCGAGAAATGGGACTGACTGGAAATCAGAGGTAAAATAATGGTCTGCCATCTCATGGCTAAATAACCAAGGCGTAGGATTTCACCGAGGTACCTAGTTGTTTGCCGGGTCTAACAGTAAATACTGCTGGTTTTGCTGCCTCTGCCACTTGCCTTGAGTTAGCTGGAGACTCCCATCATGGTGGATTTGTGGAATCACGCTGAAGTGAGCTCGGACTCGGTGCCCCTTGTTGGCTTGTGTGTGTCCACTTGCAAATTTTTTATATAAACATTTTATAACTCTGAAAAAAGAGGCACAAAAACTAGGGGAGAGGCCAGGGAAAGCTAGGCACATTCAGCAGCTTCACAGGTGTTCAGCTGGGTTGGGGTCAACGCAGCTTCATTCTTATTCCCCTGCTGTAATGATGAGAAATCGCTTAGTTCCTTGGAGGGATACTCTTGCTGATCACAGGCTGTCAGTGCATTAATTACTGGGCTTGCACTTTTTAGTAACTCTTAGCAGTTCATGTGTTCTCAGTGAGTATCATTTAATTGGGAAGATAATGCTTGTTTAAGCTTAATGCTGTGTGTCAGTTTCTAGTTCGCTACAGCTCTTTTTCCAGGAGCTATTTAAAAGACTTCTTAGGTTAGTGAAAGTCCAGTTGTCATAGGAGTGACTGCTCTTCCATTTCAAAGCAGCAAAGCTCTGTGATTTTATTGTCACAATTATATTCTAACCTTTTTCCTTTTTACTTTACCTAGTGAAAGAACAGCTTTGGTGTTGAAGAGAAACCTTGGAAAGGAATGGGCCCTGTTCTCTTGAAGCTGTGTGCCCTGATCCCAGGAATGCTGTAGAGGTTAGTGACTTGGATGCTTAAGAGCTTTTGTAGAAACTGCCTTTTGATTTGTAGTTGTCATACTGTTCAGTAAATTCTTTGTGAAGCAGTTCATTTGCCTGTCACAGGGGAGCGTTAATTCAGGCACTGTGAGAACATGGTCAGTTTAAAATTGCTCTACCCAAACAACGTTTAGGGTTTTATTTATCTGTGTAGATGCGTAGAAACATATAGCTGGGTGGTCACAGAAAGTTGTGTGGCGTGATGCATGCTTAGAATCAAGCTGCAGTAAACATGAAGGTTTTAATTGATAGGGTTAAAAAAAAAAAAAAGGTGAGAATGATCATAATACATAATTATTTTTTGAGCTTTTCAAGTCTCATTTTTACTCTGGGAGAAGAATGCTCCTGCTCTTCAGTAGAATGACAGGCTGGGAGAGGTTCACTCTGTATCCACACAAAGGTGGTAGTATCTCTACTTTTGCCTCGAGTGACTTGTATTTTGGTTTTATATCCTAGTTTCTTTGGATTATGTACAAGCTGCATAGACTGCTTGTTGTTAGTGTTTTTCCCAATAACTATATAGTCCTGCTACAAATATTATGGTCTACAAGAGGCTTGCTCTTGCAAGTAGAATATTCAATTGAGTTTACTTTAACATTTTTTGTAAAGCTAAAAAAGATTAAGTGTATTTATCACCTGATGGATTTCTTCTTAACTAGCGAAGTCAAAAAAGCTTGTATAACTCTCAAATTCAGTAATGCTTTGTTTTGCTGATGAAAAATGTACGTAGCAAGTAAAATGTGATGAAGCGGGGTGGGGGACAGGGAGGGAAAGAGGTAGGCATCTTGAAGTGCTCCTAAGCAAAGAAGTGGATTTCCATAAGAGCTGTTGAGTTAAAATCTATTAAACCTATCTGGTTACTGTAAAGGATTCCTGATCTTTGTTAGCTTACTTTAAAAGTATAGATGTGTGCGATGTGGCTACTGAAGAGTAATGTCCAAGCTTTGCTAGGACACCCTTTAACATATAGACCCTTTTGGAGCAAAAAATAAAACAACACAGGGGAAAAATTCTGCAGCATGTCACAGACACAGAAAGAGAAGAGCTGACCCAGCAGAAAAAGACCCATTAGTACGAGGACATGTGAGTTGGTATTGCTTTCTGAGGCATGTAGAGCTTAACAACTGTTCTTGTAAGTGGTGCCATTTCTTGTGGAGACCTTTAGTTATTCATATGTTCTCACCATCTTTATGGGGAGGTATCACTTCTAATTTAACAAAAGCACACAGAAAGACAAAAAACCCCAAACACATCCTTACATATGGAGTCCTGCATTCCAACATCAATGCGTTCATTCTATCTCTGTGCTGCCTCTTTAGTCTCCAATTTTTATTCATTAACAAAAAAAAAAAATCTGTCCACAAGGGGGTCTGATAGAAATATGCCTTTTTTTACTTCTATAGAAAATACCTTGCTCCCTTCAACCTATGGTGTTTAGATTTTTTTTTTAAATATATTCTATTTTATGGAGAATAAAAAAAGATGAAAGGCTCATCTCCTCTCTCCTTAGTCTCCCTCTTGACTTAGTAAAAGCAGTAAGTTTCAGGCAGACTGTTGAATGCAGACTGTTTTGTGAATCTGTGAAGACTGTCTTATTTGTATCATGATCTGCTGTTCAGATACTTATGTAGGAAATACTTCCTTGGCACGTTATACATCCTGTTCTTCCAGTTCTGAGGACATGCAAGAACTGGCAGAGCTTATTAGCTTGGGTCTAGTGCTACTGTGGTTATATTCCTTTCAGACCTGAGCCAGCTATATTTGATTTGGCGGGGGGTCTTCGTGGGGCCATGTTGAGTTTCTTTCCATCTGTGGCATGACTTATGTGCAGCTACATGGGTAATAGTAAAAGTTGTGATGCAGTTTATAAGCACATAGAAGATAATGCGATAAGGGAAGACAGACAACCAACATGAATTTGTCAAGGAGAAAATTATATCAAGCTGATTAGTTTGCTTCCTTGACAAATGAATTGGATTACTGCATAAGGGAGGGAAGGGATAGAAGTGATACAACTTGAAGACGTGTATAAGATTTTGAAGGATGTTCTTTTCGATGTAATACATGTAGTGTTTTGGAGTTTTTAAAATTGGATCTTCCTTAAGTCACTTTACTGCAGGAGCAAAATTTATTAAAAATGGTTCAGTGGAGCAGTTAACAGGGGTTTGGGATCACCTGGGAAGGCATGTGAAGTAGGCTTCCTTGCTAGCTTGCCATGCCTGGATTTGTCAGTAGTGGCATCCGTGATTTAGACGATGGAGTAGAATCACAGAATCATAGAATGGTTTGTGTTAGAAGGGACGTTAACAATTCGGTTGCAACCCCCTGCCATGGGCAGGGACACCTCCCACTAGACCAGGTTGCTCAAAGTCCCATCCAGCCTGGCCTGGCCTTGAACACTTCCAGAGATGGGGGAACACTTGCAGGGATGTTGGGAGAGTCTACTTAGAAAAAGTGCAGATGATGTCAGTTTGGGAGTAGACCAAACTTGTGGGGTAGGCACCACAAAGAGTCTATATTAAGGTGTTTGACTTTATAATGGGAGTAAGATAAGGGTTTGCATGTGTTCATTTGACCTCCCTCACACAATGTTTATTTGTTATACCACGGTAACTCAGTCAGGGTATATAACCTGAGTATATTGAGTTTACTGAGTTGGATAGCCTCTTCCAAAACTCTCTTTTGTTTGTAGTACTTTTCTATCCTTTAGTAAAATTACAGCACTGAAACGTAGAACTAGTGCGTGAATGGAAGTGGTCGTTAGCCTAAAAAATGATGTATCTGGATTTGAGGTCTTGGGACACCACTGCGTTACAGATGTGGAAGCACTCTTGGAAAGTTGCAGGACTTTCCTCTTGTGCTGGCGGGAAGCAGAAGGTTGGGCACTGTGGAGCAGGCAGCTGCTCTTGTAGGCTTCTAGCAGTGCCGCCTCCCTGCGTTTTACCCGATGGCATAGCAACAGATCCAGTTAGGCAGCTTGTCTGGACTCTGGAAGCGGGCTGCTCCTGCAGCCCCTCTTCTCTTTTTGCATTTCTGTGTGCACAGTCCAAAACATACACTGCTGTCCGAGTGGCTGCTTGAGCTTTGGGAAGGATGGAGGGGGTGGGGAGCGGGAAGAAGCAGTGCTTGAGCTATTCATGATGTGGGTTGTTGTTTGGATTGTTGAAGGTGTACGTGAGGGAAAAATAACTTCTGTATCCTTTTTGCAAGGTTGCTGGAAGAGTTGTCAGTGCTTCTCTCGACACCTCAAACCTTTTTCCTTGCAGGGCTTTGCCCTAATGTTTGTTTATTTGTAGTAGTTCCTTTAGACTGCCACAGAGAGAAAATGTATGAGTAGGGAGGAGTGACCATATTTTTTTTAAGAGCTTTTGTAGACTAAGATATGAAATGTGGAAATAATTGTCATCTGGGATGGTGTTAGAGAAGTCTGTCATACTGCTTTATTTTAAGCTCCCTGTGGTAGAAAGGGATGTTTGCGTGCTGTACTTTTGCATACACAATGCAGTTCTCATAGTTGTCAGGTTATCGGGAAAGATTAATTTGCTGGCTCCCTTAGAGGTAAGCACCAAATATTTCACACTGGGTCAATGTTTTTTGCTAGCAATAGATTAATGCCTGAAACTTCCTTTGTCAGGTTTCCGTGGTCTCTTACGGACATGAAACATAGCAAGGGAGAATCTCTATTGAGGTTAATTCTGTGGAGATGCTGCTCTCTAGTTCTGTAATCCCTATTGCTGTTTTCCTGGTTTCTTAAACCATGGCTCTCACTCTTTGGTATCCTAGCAAATGCTTTTCTAGCAAAACTACAGATTAACTTGATAATAGATACAATTCAGCAGCAAAGACCTGGTGCACCACTGGTGTAACTGGAATAGAAAGAATGCTGTGAATGTTTCGTGCCCCATCTAATGTCCCAAATAGATGTATTGGTATTGGAAGAGCTACTACTGGTAAGTGGTAGCCTGTGAAGAGCAAGCCTTAGGCAGTCCTTAGGGAAAGATTCTAGGTCCCACAAATTGAAACAAACTGGAGCCATAGTAATCCTAGTTTTAGAGCTTTCTCTTGTTTGATTATAACTTCAAAAAGCTACCTGGGAGAAACCTCAAAGGCATGTTCCCGTAGGTGCAGGAGTAACTGTACAAAGTGCTGGAAGACAAAACTGATCTGCAGCAATTTTTAAAAGTGAGGAAATAACAGCGGAGAAGTGGGCTGCCATCTGGCTGTATTGCAGTGAGAGTTTGTTAGAAGTACTGTTTACTCTTCAGTGTTGCTAAAAGGTCACCTTTTTTTTAAGAAAAAAAAAAGGAAAAAAAAAGGGAAGAGAAAAAAGTCACGCCTGTAATACTTGCATGAGAGAAGTGCTAGGAAGAGGCTACTACTCTTTGCTTTGCTCCATAGTTCACAGTGATGAAACTTATCCCTGTGTTAGAGATGGGTATCTTACTACAACTTCTATTTAGTCCTCTAACATGGAAGCCTTGCACAAATACTTCCTCTAATAGGGAATATACAGCTACTGTGAAAGGCACCTGTACACCCAAGTGCGTCCTTTCCTAGTAAGTTGGCTTTCTTGCTTCTGTGCAATTTGTCAGAGTTGAACTGGTCACTCTTTTGAATGATGCCATCTCTTGAAGTTGGTTAACAAGAGTGAAGCTGGTACTGTGACTGTGCAGTTGCTTTTCAGCAGGATTTTCATGCAGGATACGCTATTGTGCTGAAGGCTGTTGTTACCCAGATGGGTTGTGGGAATGTGTGTCTGAACATATGCATTTTATGAAAATAACAGTGCTTGGATAAATCCCTTTACTTCAAGTACCTGAAGCTACCCCTATGAGGTGTGTGTAAATTACTCAGCTTCTAGAGCATCCTTTCTTTATTCAAATAGCAGCTATTATCAAGCAAGTTGATGTAAAAAGCCCAAACACCTTCCTCTTTCTCTCAGTCCTTGGTCCCAGATTGAGCAATCTGGAGTGCATATTTGAGGGAGCATCTGCAAATTCTGACAGAGAAGTAAAATCAAATTAAAGAAAGGAATATATGGTAAAAATGTAAAGGAATATATGAATGTTTAAGAGAAGGAGCCTTTGCTGGGGTACTATTGTTGCAATTAAATCCTAGCATTGAACATCTATTTACCTGATTTTTCTAATGCGTTTTTATTTGGCGATCTGTTTATTGCATCGTGTTTGTATTAAAAATAAACAAGAATAGTTATTCTTGCACTGCTTACTGTCAAAGCTTAAAAGGGAAACAACTAGAGAAAAGGGATAGAGTTAAAAAAATCATGTCTTCTCTTCCGGAGAGCAAGTTCTGTCCCAGTGTTCTTTGCGTTCAGAAATGGCCAAGCATTCTGCAGGATGTCCGGGTGAGTCCATACGCTTTCACAGATGCACTGCAGAAGCCAGAACTTTTAATAAATAACTAGTAAGTAATTTCTGTAGCTGTAAATGACATAGTGCATATGATACACAATTACTGTCTTTTTTTTTCTGCTTGTTGTTGATGATGTGTTTTCCTTCAGCAAGGAAGGATATTTCCTTAGTGTGTGTATTGTGTGTGTGTCTGTAGATGAATCCAAGGGGAGAATGGGAATAAACTCTGCTTCAGTAGTTGTACTTTCACTATGTGGATGTTCAGGCTCTTTCTGGGATAAAATTAAGTTAAAAAGCAGTGACCACTGTAGTCATTTCAGCATCCTTCTGTGGCCCTGGGAGAATTTTTTTTTCAGAGAGCTGTAGCTTCAATCCTAATTTGCTTTCTGTAGCTTTGGTTATTACTGGAGAAAGGGGCTAGTATAGTGGCAAGACATAACAAGTGAGTAACCATAGTTATTGATAATGAATTTCTACCACTTCTGAATAGTTGTTGTTATTAAAACAAGATACCTGGCAGTGTTGATCCTGAACCAGGTGTTCTATATTGTATGGTGCTGTGCATGAAAATAGCGTTGCAAGTGAGAATAGTAAACTGTTAAAAAAGAAAAAATGAAAAAGGCAGAAAACGTAAAGTTAAGAAAACCCACGTTGCATCTGATCTAGATTCTGGTAAGAAAAGTCTCTTGTACTCCTTTTATTTTTCTAGAGTAATTAGTTCTATTGTAACTGATATTTAAACAAATCTACTTTTTCCTGCTTTTCTTATCTCACAGAAAATATTGTCTTACAGATTATTTGTAAGCTGTGATACATCATTCTTACTTGCAGTGACTATGTTGCAGACCAGATGTCTTTTTACTCGAGCATACAGTTTTTCATCTCGTTCTGCTGCGTGTGTGATTTTGATTTATTTTTGTAAAGCAGCTGTATCAGTTACTGTGGCCTGGGCATGGTAAGGCAGAAGGAGGAATCCTTTTCCTTCAGCTTTGCTGTTCCTCTCCTTCCTGCTTCCCCGTGCTTGCTGGGAGGGACCAGCTGCACTCCACAATCAAACCAGCCTGGGCACTGGTACAGATGGCGGCGCAAAGCTCGGGAGGTCCGCCTGACTGCCAGGAGGATGTTTACTAATGATGGGCTGGCAGGGGCTTGTAGGCAGAGGAACTTGCCGTCTCCTATTAGTAATATTTTACAAGGAGAGGATTTGAAAACTAAGATGCTTGCACTGAACTTCAAGAATTCGAGGTAGGATGAGACCTAAATGAACACAAACTACTTTTATTTCTTTGCATAATACTTTTCCCACCCCTAGACTAATGTTTAATTGCATGATTAGTTGTACTTCTTGTTGTCAGACTCTTCTGGAGTTGTGCTTGCTGTTAGAAACTGAACCAAATGACAAGCTGAGATTTAGTCAAAATATAGTCACATTTTGAATAATATAAGTAATGTAACTATGCATAACTGTTTGCGTTTAGGATGTTGGCTCTACAAAAACAAGTGAAAAATAGATAGATTACATTTGTCATTCCACCTAAAGAAAAGAAAATAACTGATTTTAGTTGGTCATGTACGTAGCTTACAAAATACAGCTTGTTCTCAAGTGCTGTGAAGCAAGCTTGTTATCGACTTATATTAGACAATGTTCTTGGAAAAGAAAGTCGGAGAAGAACCCATCATATTAAAATAGTAATTTGCCTGTCTCTGAGTGCTAAAAGCTTCATTTTTTTTCTCTTTGACTAAGAGCAGCTCACTTTTTGGGGGGATTTCTAGCAGTCCTATTCAATGTTGCAATGTGGTGGTTAAAATTCTGTTGAGAAAGCATTTCTTCACTGTGAAATGTAACTTTCATTTTGGCATTATTGCCAAGCAGGAGTAGAACATGGCTAATGCAGAGGAAAACAAAAGTACTTTTGAAAGTAGTTATGGTAGATAATACACCCACAACCCTATTACTGGCAATAAAAAGTAAGCTAAATAAGCATGGGTTTTTGAAAATGTTGCAGCTTTGTCCCTGTATGAGACACACCAACTTTAACATCCAAGAATATCTACAGCCACTCTGGTCATTTAATAAGTGTGCTAGTGAACACCAGAAAAAAATTTCCAGCAGAGCTAAATACTTGGTTGAAGAACTGGGGAGAACTGGAAGAATGCATTCATTGGGTAATTGGTAGTGCTTTAAAAGTCTGCAGGTTTAGTCTGCTTTGTTAGGTTTGTGGGGGTCTTTTTGATTGGGGGTTTGTTTGGTGTGGGGTGGTTTTTTGTTTGTTCTGTCTGTCTGCCTGTCTTTTTTTCTGTCTCTTTTCTGTTTAATCCTTTATCTGACATATTCACCGCTGGGGGCCAGAAATCTTGTGGCTCTGCTGGGAAATGAGAAGGGCTGTATCCTGCCTTGTTTCTGTCCCAGTCTTCCTCTGCAAGCCTGGTAGCCCTCTTGACAGACTCTGCCCAGTCACCTGGGAGCAGCAGTGTCTCTTGCATGTTAGTGGGGAGCCACAGCTGTTTTCTGTAAGGAAAGATTCAGTCAGCGCTTTCGTCTTTACTCTTCACTCTGTGTGAGGCTCCTGAGAAGTGTCTCCATGTGCAATGTGGGGAGGCTGTTTCCAAAGCCAGGGCTGGGAGCCCAAGGTGAATTCTAGCTCTGCCCGCAGTCCTCAGCGTGCAATGTGACGTTTGAAGGCTGAAGACGAGAAGACGAGACTGGGAAGGGTCAAGTTGCTTTTATCTGCAATTTGTGACAATCATCCGGAGAGGATCTTCTGCCGCCTAACAGAGAGGGGGTGGGGGAGGAGGAGCAGCAGAAGAGAGGGAAGGTGAGGAGAAAAGACAATGCTTTCCCCCCATTGTTACAAGACTTAGTTACATGAAACATAGGAATCTTTACTGTTCTTCCCAGTGGCAATGCGTCTGCTGGAGCAATGAAGCTGGTGAATGGTCTAGAGCACAAGTTTTATGAGGGGCGGCTGAGGGAACTGGGGTTGTTAGCCTGGCGAAAAGAAGGCTGAAGGGGAGACCTTATTGCTCTCTACAAACTACCTGAAAGGAGGTTGTAGCGAGGTGGGGGCCTGTCTCCTCTCACAAGTAGAGGATGATAGGACAAGAGGAAATGGCCTTGAGTTGCTCCAGGGGAGGTTTAGATCGGATATTAAGAAAAATTTCTTCTGAATCTTCAACTGAAAGGGTTGTTAAGAACTGGAACGGGCTGCCCCAGGCAGTGATTGAGTCACCATCCTTGGAGGTATTTAAAAGACATGTAGATGTGGCACTTGGGAACATGGTTTAGTGGTGGACTTGGCAAATGTTAGGTTTACGGTTAGACTCGATGATCTTACAGGTCTCTTCCAACCTAGATGATTCTGTGATTCTATGCTGTATGGTATGCAGCACTTGGTTCCAGTGGAGCTCAGTGGGTGTCTTTGGACTGTCTTAATTTCAATGTAGGCGAACCCCATCTAAGAAAAGTCAGTTCAGGAGTTGTCCATTAAATGCCATTGTCCACAGTGTCCAGCTTCCCCATGGTGTTTACAGAGGGACCTTTGCCTGGGGATGTGGTGGTGGTCATCAAGTTCAGCAGCTTCTGTTGGGTGCAAGCACACAGTGGAATAATGTCAGAAGAGATCCGTTATGGCCTAAAAGGCAGTAGTCATGTGTATGCAAGTTTTTCTCCTGCTTTTCCGTACTTCTCTGGTCTGAATTGCTAATTATAAGGTCTTGGGCTGTTTTTGTTTTGTTTTCTATTTAGGAATACCATGAACATGCAACTTAAAAGAGGTTGTGAGCATTCACCCTTATTTACTTCCTATTGCTTCAGAAATAAACAAGCATTTGTGCCGAGGGTTTAATGCCGATTTTAACGCTGATAACGCTGCTGTTCCTGTTGCCCTCTTTCTGACTATATGGTAGAGAGGAATTTTATTACATCAGCCAAGCATGTGCTTTTGTTGTTTTTCTTATCCAGGTTGTTAGAAACAAGGGCAGCTCTATGGAGACAAATTTTACAGGTAATGGGCTTCTACGTACTGCTCTTTCATATGTAAATTTCCTAAAGGCAGAAAAAATGTTCCTCTTTTGGGTACATAAATGGCTGGAGGAAGTTTATGCTTTAGATTGCTGTTGGGCAGAAAAAACCACCACCACCACAAAATGGTACCCACTTTGTGTGATACCACGCTCCTGTTTTTAAAAACTGTCTCTTTTAGCTAAATACGAAGCATGTGCTTAGACTCACTGTTATCGTTGCTGAACGTGCTGTTTGGGACTACTGCGTTTAGTGCATGGCCTTATTGCTTAGATGTAACAGCCTGTTCCAACCTCACAGGTTTCCTTCCCCATTCCCCCCACACACCTGGAAAGGCAAACACACCAAAGCATTCTTCCCCGTTCCTAATAACAGCTCATTGTTGATTCTAGTAGAATAACTTTTCGAGGAAGGCTTTCTTACTTCACTTGGTGACTGCTAATGCAAGAGCCGCCTTCTGGAACAGGTTTGGTTTTTTTCCTGTGCCTTTGTTGATGTCTGCATACCAGCCAAGCACACGTTTATCTCTTCAGATCCCAGATCATTTTGCTTTTTTGTTTGTTTGTTGTGCACCCCTCCCCCTATTTTTTTTTTCTTTTTTCTGTTGTTCAGGGGCTTCTTAGCAGCATTTCCTCAACTGAATGGCATGGTTTAATCATTGCCATGCAGTTCAGGTTGGCAAAGTAAAATTTCAGTTCTGCTCTATTCTCAACGGGCTGTAACAAACATTCTGTTTGTCCAATTAATGCAAATCAGTTTATTCAGGCCTTTTGAAAACAAAAAAACCCAAGAAAAACAGCATTCAAAGATGCTCAAGATATTTTACCATGGAACATAGGAAGAACTCGTTAATTAGAATTTGCTCTCCAAAAATATTGAGGAAGCGAATAGCCTTCTGTTTTGGTTGGGTTTTTTTTTAACCGGTTCTTTGCTCTCTCCGTAGTATTCAGCAAACTTTTCCTGATGCTGCATAGATAAGTTGTTTTATAAGGTTTTGCTGTAATGTTCTGATTCTGAATAATCTATTGATTCCTTCGTTTCAGATTATTTTGCTGAGGTGCAAATGTTTGAGCTGTTTCAATTCTTCCAGCGCATGTTCCAAACCAGAATGATGTTTCAGTACTTGCTCTCCTCCAATCTGTTTTTCAGCTGTAGGTGTTAATAGCAGTACTGAGGTTTGCAGGATAATTTGTTTGCTTTTTTGTTGTCCCCAAATTTTGATGATCCCCATCCACACCTGCAAGCATGTCCAGTTAAAAAGTTCCAGGGTAACACTAATCTGGTAAATTTTCATTTCCAAAAGTAATCTGCTGTGTTTATAATGCATGCACTGAGAACACTGAAAACCAGAACTTCCATTCTCTCGGTCTGAAACTTAAGTCACTAGGCACAATTTTGCTATAAATGAGTGTTCCAAAAATACGTGTCAGTGGAGAAATTTCTCCTATTTTGTTGTTATCTTTTGTGTCTGTGCTCCAGCCACCTTGCACTTTCCTTCTGCCTGTCAGGATTTTTGCGTTGCACACATTTTTTTGTCTCGTCGATTACCACAGTTCTCTGGTAAAGAGTGTCTTTTGCGGTCCTTGAAGGAGAGGAGGAGTTGTACGCCCAGAACTAGTGCAGTCGAGGCTGGATTGCCAGCTTGAGACCACATTGGAACAGGTCAAAGGAATGGAAACATGCCATAGTGGTATGATTGCACAAGCACAAGCAAATAGTTTCTCGGAGCCTGAATGTCTATGAACAAACCACCTGAACGTGCTAATGCAGGTGCCTCTAACATAATATCTATCTAGAGCCACTGCTTTGATCTTTACTGTGACCGATGACTAGGGTTAATGAAACACAGTAGGATTTTTTTATTTTTTTTTTCTCTTCTGGAGCATTTCCTGAAGCAGAAAGGCTTCTTTTTTACATGAAGAGTTTTGTTTCGTCCTCATCCCCACAATGGCAATATATTTTACCTTGCACAAATGATTTAAAACCTTCTTCTGGGATAAATACTACCTTCCCCTTCCCCGCCCCCGCCCCCCAACCTAATGAGGTGCCATGAAGTGAACAGTTTGAGGTGTGGAATTTCAGTGTTCCTTCATGGCTACCGAATCGAACTGGTTTTTGGAGATCAGATCCGTGTTTATATGCAGATGAGGTGATTAAAGGCTTTGCATTTGAAATTCGCAGATGAAGTTGTGTAGAACCCAGCAGTTAAACGTGGATTTCAGGTAGCCTTAAGGATGGACTGTATTTCTTGGTGGTGTTATGTGAAGAGATGAAGGACTGTCTGTACTGTTACAGGTATCTCAAAAATGAGTCTTTCCTAGTTGGACGTTCATGCAGTATTTGTTACATGCTATTTGACTTCTGAAATGTGAAAATTACTCATGAAGTTTTGCTGAGCTTTTTCAAAAGCCGCTTTTAAAAGAAGTGGTGGATGTATCTATTCGAGTGCTTACAAAGCTGAACTACCTTTTGGTTCTCGGGGTGGTGTGGTAGTTCAAGATGAAATGAGAACTCGTCTTTCGTTTTAGTTGAAAAATATGTAGAGTAAAAAATGCAAAGGCAGAACCCTTAAATGAACACGTGTGGTCAGTATAAATAGCCTATATCTGGCAGTTTGCTTTGTGGGCATTTGCAATTCTTTAGTTTGATTATCAGCTTATTACTGAGCTGAAAAAAAATAGGAGTCCCTAAGTCTTGTTAAAGGCATGCTTAAAGAAGAGCAATACTGAGAATTGTCTTCATACTGGTAACGGATCCTAATGTGTGCTAAATAAAGATGTAGGAAGCAATTTTTTCAGCATCCAGCCAAAAAATCACGTTTTAGATGCTATGTGGACAGTTTTGTTCCTGTTGGAAAAGGCGGCACAGATGCTTGCTTCCTTGTGCACTCTCTCTTCTTTGTTTTCTGTAACACTGACTTTTGTAGCTCCTTCCTGTTTGGTAAAGCTAGGAGTTTTGAGCACGATCCCTAAATATCTGTGAACATTGATTTTATTCACATCCTTTACCTCCATATGTGCATCGGTAGTCCTTCATGCTAGGTAACTGTTGTTCTGTGCTATTGCACTAAAAAATATTTGACGTAGGCTCTTCAGTTGCAAGGGCATAATGGATGGTGGGTCTGCACTTGAGATCTTAGTTATCTGTGCTTTTCGTCTACAGAAATAGAAGGAAAGAAAATTGATGCAACTTGAACTGTGGTTTGGAGCAGCACTACCTATTGTTTTCAGCTGTGGTAGAATTTAATAGTTTGTTTTATGGGCTTTATGTTTTCGAGGTGGCAGGAGAAATGTTTGAGACTTGGAAATATTTTATTAAAGTACTGGGAGTAATTTTGGAAAATAAGATTTTGTGGTTATTAATTAAAGAATTAGAAAATGCAATGACAGGGTTATCTTCTAGACATAAGCTACACACTAGTAATCCAGGAAAAATAGGCTACATGCAGAAGTACAAAGCAGTACTTTATTTTCTTACTTGAACAAAATGAAGTGCAAAAATTCGATGTAATTGAAGTTCATTTTATTTAAGTTCATACTAGATAAGAAATACACTCATTATTCTTTAGTGAGACAGCTTTCCTCAATCCCTGCAGCATAGGTCAAAAGTATCACTGTTATTTAATTGTTACCCTTCTTTTTCACTGAATATGAAGCATTAACCTTCAAGAGGGTACAAACCATAGGAAATCTACTCCATCAGCACTTGCTATTATGTGTCATTATCATGAATAATTTGTGTGAAATGGACCTAGAAAGAAGACCGATAGTTTGTGTTTTATATCTGTATCTTTCTCACTAACCAGTTAAGTTCTTTGTATTTGTTGAAGTATTAAGAAATTTTTGTTTGTAGCGATGTCAAGGCATTAAGGTCAGATTGAGCGTAAGAATAGCATTTCTGATGCTGCAAGTAACAAAGGAATTGTATTTTAAATACTCATCTGATCTGAGTTCAGAGAATAGGAAAAACATGTCCTGAATTAGGATAGCAATCCTTTTTTCTTTCTCTTTTTCCTTTTTTTTTTTTTTTTTGAGATATTAAAGCAAAAAAATAACTGCATTGAATTCGCCAGTTTGGAGACTACCTTTGAACTGAGAGACCTCTATAAGCATCTCTTCAACCTGCAGAAACAAAACAGTATTTCATTAGGTTGGCCTCTGCACCTACATTTGTCTGAAAAGGGAAAGTTAAGCTTACAGGTGACAACATAAGGTTCCTAAAGGTAAGTTTTAAAAAAATTTCAGTACAAAGGAAAAAATAACCCACAAAACCCACAACCCTGAAATAATAGTGCGACCTTGCAAATCCTTGCCTGCACACCTTCCTTCACTGACAACACTTTGCAATACAAAAATTGCGGTGGGGGTTGATAGCGCTTTCCTGTTGGGAGGATTTCTCAATGAAATAGTTCCTGTTTTAACCAGATGACTAGCTGTTTAACAAGAGGAAATCTTAGTACAGGAACAGGCGCTTGTATCACTGAGTCAGCACGCTGGCTTTGCTCCCGCCCCGCAGGGACCAGGCGATATTCCCCAAAGGAGCCCAAGCTAGTTCAGCCCCTCAGGGACAGCTGATGGCTTCCTTTTCAGCAACACAGCTTCCTTGTGCAGGAGTTTCTTTGTATGTCAGTAGTGGGGTTTTGTTTGGTGGTAGTGTGCTGTGGGGGAATGGGAGGAAGTAGTTGTGTTCCTCACTTCCCCTCCCGCTGATGTTTTTGCTTACAAAGAGAATTTATTCCTGTTCGGTTCTAAGGACAAATGGATGTGTATCTAGCCTGTAACAGCTCTGTATTGTTTCTTTTGAAGGCCAAAAAAAAGGTCCTTTTTAATAGTGCGTATGATCGTCTTTTTTTGAATGTTAGTATTAACTACATGGATAGAGAATCTTAAAATCAGGAAAGAAAAAACAGATGAAATGTGGAGGGAAATAACAGGTGTGGAATTTACCGATTGTAATGGACTTGTGGGATTCATTGTAGCTACGAGACTTATCTTAAGTTTCATTTTCTTGAGATAATTGGGGTGGAGGTGTGTGCTGGTGTCCCATTATAATCTGCAAAGAAAGAAATTGATTCCTGTTTCACTGCTAAGCTGCTGATGTAATACCAATAGAGTGCCTGGAGAAACACTTGTGCCTGTAATTACAAAGCAGATAATTACCTAGCTGCTTATTTAAATAACACCCTTTTGGAACTAGATGCACAGCTTGGACCTATATTAGCTATTGTGAAAATAAGTGTGTCTCATGCAGTTTCTGTCTGTCTACTTTTTTTTTTCTTCACAAATGTTTTGATAGCTCTAGTAGTAATTACCCGTACATTATCATACCCTAACTTGTGTTAATGATTATATGTGTGTGTTATGTTTTTCTCAGCGTCTTGTCTTTGGGCTTTGTAAGTTGTTGGTATTTTATGCCACGTAATTTATAATCACTTGTCCAACAGCTTCCACTAACAATAGAAAACACTTTAAAATATTATTTTAAAGGGTAGTAGTTACCTCTTGCACTAACTCCAGTGAAACTTCTTGAGAATTGCATGGGTTGATCTTGTAGAATTCCCATATAAATTTAACAGAAAAGTGAAGAACCTGATGAATGGTTTTATGTCAGAGCTGCTCAAGTGGGTCATCTCTGCTTATGCTCACATGCAGCCATCTGACAGCCAGTGGAAGAAAACAAAGGGGTTGTTTAAGTAAGGGTGCTCATGCTGTGCCTTTACTGCTTGCTTCATTTGTCTTCACATGGAAACTCTTCTACTTCTGCCACTAGGACAAAACCGCAATGCGTTTTACAAGAGCAGCAGTTTTATTGTTGTTGTCTTTGTGCATGTTTGAAATCTACTCATCGAGTGTCTTATTTTAGTTTTGGTCCATACAGAGCATGATGATATGCAACTGCCATTAATTCACCTTTTTAGCCCAAGTAGCAGAAGATGAGTGCAGTGGGTTGAACTGCTTCAACGCTCTTGATAAACCACGTGCCTGTCACTATGAGGCTGCATTATAGACCTTCCGCTTGCTTAGTTTGCTCTTTCAAAATAACTTTTAACTTCTTACTCAGCTTAAAAATGGCAAGTACTCAACAGCTGGACCGTCCAACTCAGAGATTCCCTGTGAGGAGTGTGCCTGCTTGGACATGCTGGGGGAAGTAACCCATCAGGGCCGTGTAGTAAAGAACTTGTGGCTGCACCGGGCTGTATGTGCCAGAAGAGGGGACATGAGGCAGGGGAGAGCCTCCTCTCCTGAGAACCAGCTTCCGTCCTTGCCTCTTCCACAAAACTCCTCATGAGGTTTTTGGAGTTGCTCTCTAATTTCATCCTTTGCGTACTGGGTGTCTAGCTTCGAGATCACGAGCTGACAGGGAGAAGGACATCATCTGGTCTCTAAGGGATAACAACGCAAGCAAGCAGAAAGATTCAAGCATTACGAGATGCCGTGTAGGAATAGCTACTCTCCAAAGTTTCTTGAACTAGATATCCAGATAAGACAGCACCAATTTTAATGTAAGGTGCGTGTCTGTTTACTGTGTGTATATTCAGGCCATTAACATGCCCGTGCTGTGGGGCGGATTTATGAAAATAAGTTGATTTAATAGCTGTGAGGCATTCTGATCTGGCAGTGATGAGCAGGACAGTAGAACCCATGAAGAGATGTGTTGCTGTGTGTGCGGAGCAGGCTTTCAGTCTGGGTTGCACTAACCAAAGTGTAGGTAGCATCATGCTTGGAGGGATGAAGTAACGAAATACTGAGCAGCTGCTCGTGAAGCAAGGGCTGTGTCCAGCCAGTCTGCTCGGAGAGCCAGGAGGCCCTTCGGGGGACTATAGAAAGTGAGCGTGCCATTTAAGATTGTACTGTAATGTACAGGCCAAATTCAAGCTCTACAACCAATTACAAGACAGGTGTTCCCCAACCTGTGAGTTTGCTTCTCTTAAGGTTCTTTTCCTGTAGGCTTTTGCTGCGCAGGGCGCTTGATTGTCATGTGCTATAAGCAAGCAGTTGTGAAAGGGTGACTTGACTGTTGCTGAAAATCCTGGAATCCTTTAATTTTTGGCATTATGGAGGCTGCCAGGCCTTAACGCTGAATTCATGTATGGTGTCACAGCTGACTGTGAAGACTGTGCAGATGCTTTCACTTAGTAGAATAGGAAGGTTCCTTTCTTTTAGATATTTTTCTGTTTGTAGTAAAAGGTTTTAGGTGTACTGCTTTCCCTTGTGCAGGCCTAAGCCTAAACAAAGAAAACCTCCATCAAAATATTTATATAGGACATAGTGGCAACATACCACTGTCCTTTCACTCAGCGAACATGTGTAATGTTCTGGTGTAGTATTTCTAATGTAGCATTCCTCTGAGGATTTTAGTTTTATTTTTTTTTTTCTTTTAGATTACCTTAATCATCTCAGTGTTTTCTTAGGATAAGTAAGTTCTGGTACTGAGATTCACAATGAGGAAGCTTTTGCCTGCTGTAAACCATGAATAATCCTTCTTACAAGTCTAAGATTTGGGCCTAATGCGGGAGCTTCCCAAGTCCACAGCTATCTTCCCTGTATTTTCATAGATAATCTGTGCTGTGGTAATAAGAAAAAATATCGCTGTATTTGGACTGACAAAAGTAAATCACAGAAATTCTTTCAAATTTCATGTGCATTATGTTTTGGATGATGTTGCATGGAGTCCGTGCTAGCTTTTTTTTCTCTAGTAGGACAGAAACAGTGGGAACTAGTAGGACTCAACTGTGGGAATAATTCTACAAGTAGTATCTACTCTGCTTGAAATTAATATACGTGTACATTCAAGTTGATTTGCAGTGGAATTGAGGGGAGACTTTATGAGCTGCTGAAAACTGAGAACAAGCAGCAAATACAGCCAGAAAAGGCTGATCCAGAGGGCAGGTAACATCATCCAAGAAAAGCAGCAGATATTGCAAAGATCTCCATGTGTAAAGGTCAGTGTTACTACTCCCATCTTCACTTTGTACAGTGCATCATGGACTCCGTATCTGTGAGAAACACCAAGGAAGTGAATGCTTCATAGTAAGGGACACTCCCAAAGCAGTGTTTTCTAGGAATATTTTTCTTGAGCGTTGCAGGGGCATCTTTGGGACAGAAATCTGAAGTTCTGTAGCATTGTGGTATTTGGGTGTGATTGGTTTTTGGGTTGCAGTTTTTCAGGGGGAACATTGGAGTTCCAACTGAATTAAGTACACACGTGGAATATATCAGTTTTGTAGTGTCTTTTGCGTTACTTGTAGGAGGAAAAAAAAAAAAGAGAGAAATTAATAATTTGGATATTATTTACACTGTGTTACATCTCCCCTCCTCTCTGCCCCACCTCTTATGTTGAGGTTGAGTATGGGATCGCACTGGGGAATAGGCAGAAAGGGCCATGACTGTGTGATGAGTGAGAACTACTTTAATCGTTCTCTGAATTTGTGATTCCTTTGGGTTAAAACTGTCCCAGTGGAGGTAAACGGATCGCATTTTGGAGAAGCCATCCTAGTAGGCTCCAGCTACTGGGGAAATAGCGCGTAGCATTTATTTGGACTTCTCTGACTATCAGAAAATTGTCAGATCTAGAACTACAACCATGTGGCTGAACCAGTGCAAATTCTTGTTCTAGGTGTGTGCTTAGCCTGAATGAAGCAATGGGATTTAAGAGAAAAATTGGCTGCCCTAGCAGAAGTCTTACAGCCGTGGTGGATTCCATGGCGACATGCATTCTGGGTGTTGGATTTAGAGTTCTCAGCATCTTGTGAATCATAAAGAGAAATTTAAAATACTATCTTTAAAAGATTTTATGAAAAAGAAAATACGGACTTTGCTGCTTAGGCTGTGAAGTTTTGTCTCATTGAGCTCAGATGCAGTATTCTGTTTTGCGTTTTGGTTGGTCTACATGTGAGAGAAGAGTTCCCAAACTGAAGAGTTCAGGAAAAGGTGTGGGTTTCTGGAGGAAACACCTCCAGAAACTTTGCTGTTCTGTTTTTAAATGCATGAATCATGCAAATTTGAAGTCTGTTACCTGTGTAATAATACATTAAAAGATGACATCCAGTTCTGTCTCATTTTTCTTCAAATATGAAATGCCAATGCAAATTTCCAGCATAGGATGACAGTTGCTGGCTTGGACATTAGCTTAGCTTTTTTGTTAAGTTCTTGTTTTATAAATTGATTTTTTGCATTGTACCAAAATGTTTGTTAGCATCAGTTTCTAACTTTTCTTGTGTGTTAGTAAAATGTTGTTTTATGAAGGTGTTCCGGAAACGTATTTTGTTCTTAGGTTAGAGAATACGTTTCTTCTGTTAATTCTTTTTGCTAGTGGTTAATTATCTTCACTTTTAAAAGTGTAGTCCTTGTTTGTAGCTGGGGTTATTTTCCTGGCTTTAGCACCCAACTACTGTGCTTCCTCATGACTTAATCTCTGGGTTTGAATTCTTCAGTAATGGATATTTTTCCCACCATTGCTCTAATCACAGCACCTTTGGAATCACCACTTCTTTTAATAATTGACCTTTCATGGTAACCTCTCTTTTTGATAATTTAAATAATTAAGTTCTTTACGTTTCTTGCTGTGAGGCATTTTCTACCCTTCAACAATTTTTATAGCTGTTACTGACCTTTGCCTTTAAGCAGCGAGAGGTAGACTTTGCAATTCTGTTATTTCATTGTTGGTCTCCTTAACTTCGTTTATGGAACTGAAACTGTTTCTGTTTCCCTTTTACTCCTTCCCTTACTTGAATGTAGTTATAAGAATAGTCCCTTTTGCTGCAGTGTCCAATTGTCTGCGTCTGTTGAGGGATTTAGCTGTTCTGACCCTCTCAACCCTTGTGCAAGGTCCTGCTTGATAAACTTCAGTCTCCCATTCAGAAGATTTGACCCGTGTTGTTTTGAAGACTAGTACAGGGCTAAATACAGATGCTGTGTCATATCTGTGAGATGTTTTAAAACACGTGGGCACCAATGATGCAGTAGAAGGAGAACCTGGGCAAGATCAATCAGGACTTCAGAGCCCTGGAGCGTGTGAGTGAAGAGGACAGCTGCCCAAATGATCTCCTACTTCATCTTCTCAATCAGAGACAGTGGTGCAGCAGAGTTTGACACAACATGCAGATTGACACCTGGATTTGTGGCTGATGTCGTCACCAGCTTTAGCTTCTGTGATCACGGGACATTCTTTGATGAATGCAGATTACTAGGGAGAGATGGGATTGATCCACCTTTTCCACAGGAAAGAGAATCTTTGGGGGCAGTTTGACTGACGTAGTGAATCACACTTTAAACTAATGAGCTTGGGCGATGGAGTTCAAAGCTGGGACACTTGTGTGCTCAGAAGCAGCAGGGTGGATGAGTGAACCTACCAGAGTAGTGATGAACGCACTCCAACCCTACAAAAAGGTTCCACCGAAAAGGTGAGAGAGTTGACAAACTGAAATGCTTCTATACCAATGCACGCAGCATGGGTAGCAACCAGGAGGAGCTGGAAATCTGACTGCCGTCACTGAAACTTGGTGGGATGAATCGTGATTGGAGCACTGCAGTTGATAGCTAGAAACTGTTTAGAGGGCTGGGCAAGGAAGGAGAGGTGGGGGTGTTGCCCTCTACGTTAAGAAATGGATTGATTGCACAGTGCTTTTTTTGAAAGACGGCAAAAGATTGATTGAGAGTTTATGGGTAAAATTTAAGAGATGAAGCCACTGAAGGAAACTTCGTGCCTGGTGTTTACTACAGACCTCATATCAAGGGGAGGATGTTGATGAAGTATTCTGACTTCAACTACAGGAAGCATCACACTTGCAGGCCCTGATTCTGCTAGGGGACTTCAGGCACCCTGATGTCTGCTGGAAAAGATGATCTTTAAAGGTCCCTTCCAATCCAAACCATTCCGTGATTCCAAAACAAGTTTCTTGTGCTTTGGGAGGGAGAAGACGGAGGTGTTCTTCTGCAAACCCAACAGCTGAGGTGTGAGACAAACAATAGCTCCATTGGATAGCCTTGTCTATTTGCTATAGAAAAGTAACGAAAAAATTTAAGCGTGCCTCTGTGATAAAACCAATGTTTGAGAGAGTTTGAAGGTCTTATTCAATTAAATTTTAAAGTACATAACTGGTACAGATTTTATTCTAGAATTATTTTGAGAATACTTTGTGATATGTAGATAACACTGCTGTAAATGCTGTGAACGTGCACCAAAGAATCATAAAAATCGCCTAATAAAAAGTACCAAAGGGTTTTGTGGTGTTTGAAGCCTAGTCAGTTGTGGTTTGTGCTGAAGTGTATCAAATGTTTTCCTGTTTCAACTTGTTGTCTTTAAATGCTCCAGGCACGTACTAATCAATGCCTAGCATATAAAATTAGCTAATGCTCTTATCTGCAGTGTGGTCCTTCTTGTAAGAGAGGGTGCTATACACTTAAAGGCTTTGATGGAATAATGCCTCAATCTGTTGTACTCAGTGAGTTCATTTTCCTTTCTGAACAGGATACAAGGGAGCTTCCAGAAGTCAGTCAAGATGAATATGGTGAAGAGGATCATGGGCCGGCCACGGCAGGAGGAGTGTAGCCCCCAGGATAACGCGCTGGGCTTGATGCATCTGCGTCGCCTCTTCACAGAGCTCTGTCATCCTCCACGGCACATGACCCAGAAAGAACAAGAAGAAAAACTTTACATGATGTTGCCGGTGTTTAACAGGGTAAGCTAGAGAATCTGCAAGAGGGTTTTCTTTATTTGAATTGGCTGCTCATATTTTGTATTCCCAAGGCCTTTGGTTCTAGCACAACAGAATCTTTTCTTCCGTTGGCATCCTTTCGGTTTTCCCCTTCTCCTCATATAGTGTTGTGTTAGTGGATAAACTTGCCATTGGAGATTTCCTTCTATTACCACTTTTTCTGAAGTGCAATCCACAGTTGCATGTTGACTGTCACAGAGCTTTTCTGCAGAGCTTGCTGTTACTGAGTCATCTGATTTCCAACCTAAACTTATTCATAGCAAGTTTATACCCACTTGTTTGTGTGACAGCACTGTCCTTGAGTCTAAATAACTCTTCTCCCTTCTTCGCGTTTGTTGTACTGATGTATATTTAGAGATAACAATCATAGTATCTCCTGTCAGACTCGGTTTTGCTAGGCCACAAGCTGAACAGTTTTAATCTCCTCTTGTGATTAATTCTCTATATTCTCATTGCCCTTTGTAGCCCTTTTCGTATGTATTGAGTCTGAATCCCTCTTCTTGGACAAGGGGGATTTTGAATAAGCAATCTGTAGGGAAGATGTAATAGCCACTTATGCAGTGCCATTCATATTTCACTACACCTTTGTGCTCAGGCATTGAGATTTTGTTTGGAGGCAGGACTGTGACGACTGTCACTGGAATTAATAGTAGGTGGTAAAGCTTCCTGATTTCTTATGTCACTCAGTTCATTGTGAAGAATAACTTCGATAGTAGTTTTAGGGTCTTGAAACAGCAGTAGGTACGGATCTAGCTTTCCTTTTTTTTTTTTCTGCTGTGATCTGAACCCTTGCTCCTGAAGCTCTTCTTGGGTGATGGATTTGTGCTTCTATACGCTACTGTGGAGAACTGGGATCATCCAGAAACCAAAATGCAAAACCTTGACAGGAAAATCAACTCAGCTTTCTCTCTTTTAAATTGTTGTTTTGTTGAAAGTGTGGCTCATGGTGGTGTTAGACATTGAACCGCTTACATGCTGTGTAGAAAAAACTAATCCTGGTCACGGCATAGTATTAATAGGATTTTCAGTCTACTAGGTAGCATGCTTTAGTGGATAGATCCCCTAAATGTCATTCCATTGCCCTAGGACTTATTCCTAGTTCTACTGGTAACCTGTTGTGTGAGTTTGGGAGAAGTAAGCTCAGTTCATCTTCTTTAATTTATCTGTTTGGATCGTATGCCCTTTAGTTATGGATTTTCTTAATTTGTTTTTACAAATTAGCACAATAGAATCTTAATCTTGAGCCAGGCTTGAGCCTGTGAAGGTTATATTGATGCAGTTATGCTTAGAAATCTCCCTCTGGTGGCTATAGGTGGCTGATGCTTCTGAAAAAGGGAAGGTACCCACTCTAGCTGCTTCAGCACTTAATTGTAATCTATGGGTGGATAAGAAATTTTTTCTGGCCTTGTGATAGTTACTTGCAGTAGCATTATATCTCTAAAAATCACAATTGTGATATAACTGGGATTAAGAAAAACTAGTGCAGCAATGCATGTCCTATTTCTGTACAGCAGTCTTTCCTTAGACTTTGATTAGACTTCAGAGATGAAAAAAAAAAGTTTAGTTTTAATTTCTTTGTTGTTTTTCCCTTTTCTCTTTTCACCCTGTCTTTCTTACTACACTTTTTTTTTTCCTCTACGGAGCTTTCTTGCTTTGTCCTAATTCTCGATCTCTCCACTTGGCTCTGTTGAAGCCTGGTTGTAGTTGATTCATGTCTTTGCACCATTTGTTCTCTTGCGCTGTCTTTCCTTCATTCAGCTCGTGTGTGGAAGCATTCTGAAAAACGAATCAATAGCCCCCAGTTTTCTTCTTACTCTGTCAAAATCATCTCTTGCCTAACTAGTCTCAGGGGGATTTTTTTCCTTGCATTTCGTGTGAATGTGTTCTTGTCTTCCTGCATTCAAGAGCCTGAGCAGTTGTGATGTCATCTATTTATTTCTACTACTACAGTTTGCCTTTTTAGGTTCCTGGTTAATCCCACCATCTTCTTTTGAGGCTTACAGAGTCTGCTGTGGCTTCCTTGGACTTTTGAGTCTTCTGGAGTCTCAACTGTCTGTGGTGCAGCTTGTTTCGGGACAATCCTGCTAGCTTAGTAACTCTGCGAGTCAGAGTAAGACAAACTCTGAAATTGGTTGGAATACAAAATGGAACAGGAGAAATATTTTGTTTTCCAAAGGGTCTTATATATGCGATTTTCAATGGGAGAAATGGTAAATCTTGGTTCATTCAAAATTCTGAGATGACTTTCCTCTGAGACCTACTTTTGCTGACAGGAAACACTAAAACATTGCTAGAAGTTCCTTTTTAAAATTTTCCCTGTTTCTCAAACATACTCCTTAGCTGCAAATGTTTTAAGCTATCAGTTAATCGCTTGATTCAAATTCAGACTCAGAATCTGTCAGTTACTTTGGGTAGTTGTCTGTATTCTGTTGACCAGGTTTAAGTGAGATGGAGTACTTTTTGTGCTGACTGCCTTAAGTGAAGTCCGCGATGGTGTACCATAGAAGCATTGTCTGGTACAAGATTGGGATGTCTGTGTTAGGAGGAGAAAACCCCAAGCAAATTGTGGAGCTCAGATCAAGACTTCCATGCCACACCTTGATGTGTACTTCAGAATGTCACTTGTGCAGAGTAGCGAGCTGTTGGAAGCGGGAGCTGCGTGTGGTTGGCTGGAAACAGGGAGTCTGTGTGTGCATGTGAAACCCAGGAAATAGTTCTGGAAGAGGCGTGATTTTTTCTCAATTGCGGAGATCTAGAGTGAGGAAGGTAAGGCTGCTTCCTGTAGGCATCCAAGTGGCCAGCAACAGGCAACCAGTTAAATAACCAATGTATCCAGGGGCTCTTTTGAGGCTTTCTTGCTTAACCATGTATGAGGGTATTGTTTTGGTTGTTTTTTTTTTTGTTTTGTTTTCCCTCTCTTCAGAGGTATCTGACGTTTTGTGTGAAATGCAGTTCCATTTTCTTCCTGATATTTTGAGGATTATTAATCAGTAAATTCAAAGGAGCTAAAGCAATCTTAACTTTGGTTTATAGATACAGCAGGTCTCAAATATGCTGTAGTTTAAACCATCTTGCTAGTTCTGGTAACGAATGGGTTTACAGACCATTTCCGTTTTCTTGTTGTTCAGGGAGGCTTATGAAATGATGAATCACATAGTAATGAAAAGCTAAATCGGTGCATAATTAACAAAAGATTGGCCCTCTGGAAGTGTACTCAAAAGGCTTCTTTTAGAGTTCAGTGCATTTGTGGAAGCATTGCTCTGCCAGCACAGTAGTAATGCATTTGCAGTATATGAAAGAAGTGCGTGGAAACTGGTTTTGAACAAGTGGTACATTGTTTATGTATTCTTGAAAGAGCCTTGCTTTTCCTTATTAAAAAGATTATTTGCTAGTAAAATGTTTCAGATACTATTTCTGGTTTTTACTACCACCTTAAGTTAAAGAGTATATTAACGTCCAATGCAGATGCTTGTTCTACATAGCGCAAACTCAGTTATGGGGCAGCTAATTAAAAAACAGTTCACTTCAGTCAACTTTGAGCTCGCTGCGTTTCCTGGGATCTGCTGACAATTCTAGGTAAGCTCAGGACAGATAACAGAGCTATTAGTTTTTCCCTCTTCCCTTGGTCCGAGTGGAAGAGTCTTAAACAGTTAATGATGGTGAGATGCTCTGCCAACGTGCATTCTAGTCTAGATAATCTTGCTTAGGTTATACCCGTGAACACGCAAGCCTCGAGGCCCTCCTCCCTTCTTATAGTCTTGTTAGAGGCTCTCAGATGAACTGGGAGCTGATGCAGACAACTGCAGAAGGAGGTCTTGTGAAGGTTTAGGGAGATTTAGGTTGTCTGTGCTGAGAATGTTGCTCGGTAATCCAAATGAGGAGCATTTTTCTTGGTCTGTCGAAAACAGTCATCTGTCTGTAGTTGCTGGGCTCCCAGTTGCTTTCTTTATGGATAATGGTCATTGAAATTTCCTGTATGAGAAATGTTTAAGTTTCTGGTGAAAAATATTTTTATTGTGAGGAAACTGAGCATTCAATTTCAATGTTGTATTTCTGGCTGTGTTTCATCATGACTTTGCAATGTGAGTAGGCAGGGAAAATATTTTTGGCTGTTCTGTAAAGTGCCGGAGCAATTGATACTAAGGGGAGCAAGAAGCCAAACTTAGACAAAGGTTATTCTGTCTTCTGCCTTTTAAGTTTTCTTCAGTACCTTTGGGGTTCCAAGGTAAGTCGGTACCGCAGTCATGTTGCGCCTCTGTTGGCTGTAATATTGTGGATTTCACTAGACATCCCTGGACTAAGTCACCTCAGTCAAGTATGTCAGCAGTTCAGCTGTAATAGTGTAACTGGGTCACCCAGGGAAAGGAGACAAGGGTGAAGCAGCTGTTGAGTCCAAATCAATTGTACTACTGTAGATCGCATCTTCCTTCTGAGAGGCAAATATAACATGTTGAATTAAATTTTTACTAGAAAAATACTGTAATCTTTTATGCTTCCCGGCTCATAGGTAACATTCATGCAGGTTTCGTAAATAGCCACCAGGGAGAAAAATGTAAACAATGTAAACAAGCAGAGAAGTATGGAGACCATTCAGGTGTTTAGCAGGCTATTCTGTTTTTTCAGCACTGACATGTACCAGAATTTGGATTGCATGCTTTGTTTGATAATGAATATTGTGGTTTTACTGTGACCGTTTCAGTGCAAGGCTTGATGGAGAGTGCAAGTGGGGATGGAGACACCGTTTCGTGTGCAGTCTTGAATGACAAGTAAATTGCTTCAATAGCTAGCTAATCCATTTTGAGATAATGTTGTGTTCCATAGCTTAGTGCAATACCATAGAGTTAATGCATTTCTCCCTGTTAAATATGAGTTAATAAATTATTTAATAACCAAATTAATGCTTAATCATGAAGAATAAGTTACTAGACTAAAGTGACAGTTTATTTAAAAATATTCACTAGTAACTACTGCTGTTAGGTTCAGGAGGATCTCAAGAGAAGAGAGTAAGGCCCTGGGACGCTGGCAATGTGGGAGGCTTCCTGGTATTGCCAGTTTATTGAGGGAAGACTTAACACAGCAGTTCTACTTCTTAGTCCCCCATCTAGAAGATCATTCTGTACATGCAGCTGACCCCTGTACAATATCTAGGTCCAGCAGATAGTAAAGGAGTTTAACTCCTATTGGAGAATTTGCTCTGGTATCTAATCTTTATCCCATTATGTGCAATCTCGGTCTTTTGGGACTCTGTGGGGTTTTCGTCTTGCAAGAAAATTTGTGGTTCCCTTTCTGCCTTTCATTCATCAGATCTTACCTCCCTGAATGCATGCACTGTGAAAACCAGTATGGTGATGAATAGTGCAGCACGAAAACAAAAACTCGTAATCTCCATAGTAACACTCATTCGCAAAGGTAGTGATCCTTGTAAACTGCATGACTTTTTGATGCATCCCTTTCTCTCTTTTAGGTGTTTGGAAATGCTCCTCCAAGTACAATGACAGAAAAATTTTCTGACCTCCTGCAGTTTACTACTCAAGTGTCACGGTTGATGGTGACTGAAATTCGACGGAGAGCATCGAATAAGTCCACAGGTATTGCATGGGGGACAAGTTTGAGCTTTGCGAGATATGCATCATGAATTTCAGATGAGTCAGAATACCATGAGCTGCCACCCACAGCAACTGTGCAGACTCAGAAATTGAAGTCTTTGCAGCAAAAATGTGTTGTCTTCCATTTCTTTGGGCTGAGAGAGAAAGAGGAGGCTAGAGTTTTCCTCCCTGGGTTACAGAGAAAACAGAGTTCCACAAACTCGACAACACATCAAAGAGAAACCAAAGTTGCATCACCTACTAGTAGAAGGAGATTGAGAACATGCATGTGGACAGCTTCTGTATCTTGCCTGAGGTGCCTGTTGGTAGTGTGTTTTGTCCCTTGGATATTTAACATTGCAAAAACGTGCGTTTTAAATTAGCTGTTGGCTTGGAAGCTAGTAAGATGGGAAAGTACAGCGAGTCCCACAGTGGGACTAACACTGCCAGCCGTAGAAATATGTTAGTTAGGGGTCTGTTTTGCTCTGTTTATTAAATGTCAGGGTGAAATTTGGTTCTGTCGAACCCTGAGTGTGTCAGAGCCTGGCCATGTATTGGGAGTTGCATAGTTAAGGACAGTGCACCAAGAAGGCATGTTTCGTTAACTTTCCTCTTAGATTTCCTCTTCTGAAGAGAGCGCTTCTGAGAAATATGAAGATTTGTCTAGATAATTTTAAGACCTGTGCTGGCTTCTCAGTTTGGATTTGGTGGTAAATAAGGAAATAGCGGGCTGAAAAAGGCTGTGCAAATTATTACGCATGAAGTCAGGAGTCATAAACTGTGCCAATTACAATTTCTTTCCATTTTAAGTAGGGTGACTAACAGTGAAACATTCCAGATGGCTAAACAGATATCGTAGACAAAACCTGTTCTCTACGGGTAAATAGTCTTTTCTTTGGGTATTTAGGGGAAATGAATGTCCAACAGCCGTGCTGGCAGGATGGTGGTGTTTGTTTGACCTTTTTTTCTGGGGAACATCTGTTACGCCTGCTAGTCGGTTGGATGCTGCTAAGAATGGCCATTTTTGTGTGTTTATTACTTAAGCCATACCTCTGCTTGTTGTTCCAAGATAATCCAGTTGTCATCCTTGAAACCTCACAGGTCAGAGGTAGACATTGTTGTTGTCGCTGTTGGTTTTTGGAGGTTTTCTTATTTTCTACCTCACTTGGAAACTACAATGACTTAAAAGACAGTTTGGTACTCTTCTAAGCTCTAATGTAATGAGTACCAATGTTTTTATTAAAACAGAAAGCAGTCACTTTTCCTTTGTTATCAAGATTGCTATTACTTCGGTCAGTAAACCCTTTTCAGACTTCAGTAAGGAGGCCTGAGAGGTCCATGCTCTGCAGTTGCATTGTGGCTCTTAGTGGGACCAGGGAGTTGCAGTTTGCTCTCCAGAAATGACCAATTAAGAAGCTGTTAAAACTCATAGTTTGCAGACTTCTGTGTTGAACTGTTTAGAGCTATGTATACATTTTGTGTGATACTGAAAAAAATAATAGAAATTCTTGGCTTTTTAGAATACGCTTTATGTTAAAAACATAATATCGTGTCTATGGATTATGAAGGCTCTTGCTCTTTTTTTTTTTAATTTACATTCTTTTTGCATACCAAACAAAAAGATACAGCATATCTTAATAGCTATTAACAGGTAATTATATCTCCTAGAATGTTTTTAAAAGTGAAAAACTTCAGTAACAACTATATGCAGGAAATGTCTCTGGTAATAAGCAAGTGCAAATTCCTGATGGTTTGAAGTGCTCCGTTTAAGTCAACAAAATTGCTGGGCTTGTTTTAGAGACAAATTTTCCATAGAAATGTTACCAAAAGTCAACTTAAGATAGTTAACAAAAGGGAAGAGATTTTACAAAAACTTGTTTTTTATGTATAAAGAGATAAATTGTTGGTGGTATTTTACAGTTGGGAATGTGGTATGATTAAATCTTACTTGTTGGTGTGTTGATGTTTTTTTTTGATTGGGTGGTTGGTGGTTTTTAGTTTTTTGTCTCCCCCCCCATGTTTCACAATGGAGCACAGGGCAATTTTTTTCACCAGGCCTTTGAATATTTATGCTAATAGCTATGTGAGTAATGCCTGCCGTCGTGGAGGCATATCTCAGTTATTCTTGGCAGACTCTACTAGTTTTCTCAGAACAGCGTTTCGTGATTCAGTAGTAACTGTGCCAGCACCCTATCTTAAGTAGTCTCTGAACATGGGCATTGTAGTTATGGGTTCAACTACACTTTCAACTGTCTTGTTTCTCTAGTATGGATGTAACCTTGGAGTAAGAAAAACAAAGCAGTTAAAATTGAGTTAAATTATCTTGTACGTTCAAGTCTCTGCTGTACAACAGTGATAATTTGCAGGTGACAGCAGTAACCATATCTTTGAGGCTTCGTGCATGGTTTTCCTTGCCCTGGGGTATGTAGTCTGTTTGAGAAGATGGTAGGGTCATGGTTGAGATAACTCTATATACTTGAGATTTTTAGCTGCCAAATTTTCCACAAATAAATCCAATTTCGTGTGTGAATTGATCAAAAAGTTGTGGTAGTACTATGCTAAAACATATGTTCAGACATGTATTTCTAGCTTATTCTGAGTCCCAAAACCAGCCTTTCTTTTGGGAGCAAGTGCATCTGGCTCAGGGCTGAAATAAATAGACTTCTTAAAAAAGGGACAGGAACAGCTGGAAACTTGGTAGAATAGATGTGGCTACTAATGACTACTTCAGCTGCTGATGCTGAAGGGGAAGTAACAATTTTACTTTATATGTTTTTCAAAAGACATACCCTAGATGCAATTGATTCCTCTCTAATTTTTGCCAGTATTTCAACGGTATGTCCTAGAGTGTTTGGCACATCATCATAATTTAGACCCAGTGCAAAGGCAAGCATACGGCAGGGAAGATTAGTTCAGGTGATCCCCCTGGTTTGAACACTGGGACTTGTGTGCCCTTTCAAGGTGCCTAGCCGGGCTGATGCATGGTGGAGTGTGGTACCCGTCCCCATTGTGGAGGTGGCTGGTGTGCAGATAGGTGGGAGAGCTTCTCTTTCTGTGCCACAGGTTCCGTGAGCTTGGGACCTTTTGGTTTGTAATTGCAGTGAGTACCCGTACCTTGTACATGAGAAATCCCAACTACTGAATAGTTTCACATTGCAAACTTAAAGGTAAGGGGATAAAGCTGTCCTCCCCATGTCAAACAGCGAACTCGCGTAGCCAAGCAGTGGGTTCTTGCTGATGATGTGCAGTCACTAATGAACAGAAAGTAAGAAACAGGGCAAGTACAGAGTACGTCTTTCACTCTTAACAGCTTCTCATATTTCAGCAGTTGAGGATGTGCAAGCCTGTGATTTAGTTCCTTGTAGTGGTTACTCCATGTTTACTAAAATTGGTTTCTAATTCAGTCCTATGTTGTCTGCATTTCAGACACATCAAATGACATACTGACAGCTCCCATTATTTAATGCATTAGGATATATAAACACTTGATATCACAGGGAGGTTCAGAATGATTCCTTTAGTGATGGGAAATCCTGGTTCTTCCCCAGTCAGAATATGAATAAGAGGTTTTGGGGACAATCCATGAAACCTGTGCAGCAGGGTAGAAAACCGAAGAATGAGAAAGCGAAAACGGTTCATCACAGGGCTGGAACATTTTAACCTCCTTTCAAGGTCAATTTCAAAAGTTTGGGGTGTTTTGTTGGGGTTTCTTTTATGATTTCATGCGTGCTAGTCTGCGTACATCACTGTTTTATGCACCTTTTAAAGTCAATTTAGTTTATCTTGCTTTGTTGATTTCAGTCAATGTTTCATTCCATAGCTGGAACATTCTCTGTATGTTATTTGTCTCAGTATTTACCATTTAATGCTAAATTTATTTTTACCATGCTTCTAGACTGTTCAGCTAATCCCTCCTACCTCCAGAATAAACGTTTTTGGTTACTGTTTATATCCTCTGAATCTTGTGGTTGTTTGGTTTTTTTGGCTTTTTTGTTTGGTTGGTCTTTTGAGGTTTCCCCCCACCACCACCCTTTCTTTCTCTTCCTCTTACTGTCACTGATCTACTCAAACTGTTTCACCAGTGAAAATGCTTTTAAGCTCTTTAGGCCTTTCTCTAACAGATCTGCTGAAATACTGCCATTATCTCATCTTCAAACCGCTTTGGGAGACCAAGTTGATAAACATTCATCATGATAATGTTTAACCATTGCAGAAAACCACATCGTTAGTTTGTATTTGGCCTCTGACAATGCCTACCTTTATTCCTTTTAAAATTCCATTGATCTGCAAACACTTCTTTTATTGTTCATTTTTATTGCAGTTTACCTCTATCACATCAGTGGAACGAATTTTATTTATTTGTCTTAAATACACAAGAGTTAGTGTTATTTTTTCAAGTCCATCTCGCTTTTATGGTAAGTTACTGATAGTAGTTAAAGGAAGCTACTTAGCTTCTACTATAGGCTCTTCCCATAATGAAGTCTGAAGTTTTCCTGATAGCGTCCACTTGTAGTGTCTGCTTCTCTTTGAAGAGTTGAGGTTTTTTTCTCGTGAAAATAAGCTGATTTAGGGGCTGCTTTCAGACTGTTTTTTTTGTACGTTAGTTAACTTTTCTGCTTTCAAGAAGAGAGTATATTGGAAATGATCTCACGTGCTGTGACTACAGTTGTCTTGTTTTTTTCATTGTATATATCTGTATATGCTTTTCTGTACTTTGTGTGACAAGGTGATTCTGGGTTGAATTTATTGAAATTGCTCTGGAAGGGAAGCAGTGTCCTATCAACTACTCATCAGGAGTCAGTTCTGATCAATAACTGCTATATCTTGCTACTTTTGGTTAACCTTCAAGTTATTTTTGATGCTCTTTACCAGATCTTCTGCAAGGCAAGTGTAGTACAATACAGTGCCTTTCCAAGAGATCCTAGAAAGCCCGTTCTTTTATTGGCTGGGTTAGTGAGGCTACATGCTGGCATGGTTAAGTTGCTTATCTTCGGACGAGCAGCCCTCTGTTTCTGCACACTGCAAAGGCATCAGCCACTTCATATCTGCGGCTTGTGACGACAGCACTGCACTGTTCCTGATGATTGAAGGAAGGCTTTTTGCCATCCCTTTTTTGTTTGGGTTGATACTTCTCTCTTGATATCTAGGCAGTTGGAACGATTTGTATTCTTTAACTCTAGGTAGATACCTAGAGTTTAAACAATAAAGACTCTGTTTCTGGGCATTCCCTGGAAGTAGTAGAGACTTCTTGAAGGCTCGAATAGAGAAGGGGTCCCTGACTTCCGCTTGTTCCCCACCAGCCCCCTGACACACCCACCCATACTTCCCACTCCCCTCCACTCTGCCTTTGGCATACGCACAGATATTTTTTCACTAACGTTCCACTCTAGGATAAGAGTAAGCTATACAAAAGTCTGATGATGCTATTACATGCTGTTTGTGGTACTAGAATATCTAACTAAAACCATCATGTACTGAGTTCGTCCTTAGTGCTATTGCTATAGGCAATAGCATTACTTGTAATGCAGTGCTGCGTTTTGCTAGCAACCTGAATGGGTCTGATCCCATTGCTTTCCATCTGCTGCATTTCTGAAGTCCAGGATTTAAAGCACCAATGTCATCTCTTACATATGAAACAAATTCTGGTGTTTTATTTTACCAAGCCTCCATCCAATATATACTGAATCCATGATGAAAAATCTGAATACTGTGTATTAGCTATGTAACTGGATAATCATGGTCACGCTTATGCGTACATGCTGCACGGTTGTCAAGATACGTATACGTACATTTTATTTTATAGGTTTTTCTCTTTGCTCTTTTACCGGTTTTACTAGCTAGCATATCCCAATCCTAAATTCAGAGGTTTGTTCTGCAGAAGTTGAAGGGCTAAGGACATCTGGGTGGAGTACACAGAGGATGTTATATTAAAAAGATGACTTGAGCGCTTCAAAACCAGAGAAAAGGTACAAGAAATAAATTAAGACTAGCGCTGATGATGGAAATTAATCTTAAATGATAGTGCTATCAAATTTGCTCAGAACAGATGACAAGAGAATTTCTTCCTGCACTTAAAATGCTGTCTGTGTTTTAGGTAGTGCTTAATTAAGACTGACAGTTTTGAAACTGCTATTTATAGTGTTCAACTGCTATGCCATTTAGGATGCCAGCAGCATGACAACTTTTTCAGAAGCGTATACTTAACCCTTGAGTCTCGCTTTCAAAGATGACCAAAAGACACTGTTCCATGGGTGGATTTTGGAGACTATGCCTAAAAGAGGCTGTGCACACCCTGTTCATTACCAGTCAGAGACTGATTGCCCGGCTCTGTCTGTGGTCAGATAGGAAGAGAACAGGCCTACTAAATGGCACCTAACGTTGGGCTGGTGGGGCACTATCATTGTAGAAGAAGCATGTGCTTTAGACTGGGCACTGTTGCAGTGCATCTCTGTCCTCGGGGTGGGGGAAATTTCTCCTTATATGCAGTCTGAAACTCTCTCGGTATAAGCCTCTCACCCTCTAGCCGTGCAGTGCTGTCAAGGGACCAGCTCTGACTTCTTGGTAGCTCCCCTCACCGTGGGCACTGAGGCTGCTGTTTGGTGCCCCCGAGGCTGTTCCCTCTCCCAGCTGAGCCAGCCCTGGTTCCTCAGCCTCTCCTCACAGGGTTGGTGCTCCAGCCTCCAGATGTCTCAGTGGCCCTCGGCTGAACTCTGGTTGCTCATTGTCTTCCTTGTATTGGTTTGGGACTGCAGCTGGACTCGACATTCCACACGTGATCTAACAAGCACTGTGCAGAGGGTGGTAATCACTTCTCTTCATCTACCAGCTGTCCGCCTGTCGATAAAAGTTTCTTTACACTGTGATTTTTATTACGTTGATTCACCAGTACGCAGAGTGTACCAGCACCAGCACAGAGGCTGATGGTGTTGGCTCTGTATGGTGGTAGTCTCTCTTGGGAAAAGTTAATGTTAGGAATGTAAAGCGAACAACTGTAGACATCTTTTAGGATCACCTACTTCATAGGTTTACTAGTCCAGCTCAGCATACAGTCTGGTGCTCCAGAAAATTATTTTTTCAGTGCAATCAATGCTAGAAGTTTGAAAAGTAATTTGCCATATAAAATGTGTTTACTCTAGAACAAACTTCGTCACGGGTATGTGCTGGGGAATCTTGACAGCAGATGAAGTAAACAAACCAAGATTAAAATGGGATTTTTCTTCAATTGTTGATTTATTCCTCCATTGGTAATTCTTTTGTAATTCCTTTTTTAAGCAATATTATGCACCTTCCCTTTCTGTCCTAGTTGACACTAAAAGCATGGAAGATGATTGATATGCAGTTATTAATGAAAAATGGTTTCAGATTTCCCTTAAGGGTAATGGACAGTCACCATGATGGGCATTATAGATTTCTTAACATAAGTGTGTATTTAGACAGCAGTGAATAGGATTGCATTTTCTGTTCATTTATTTATTGAGGCTGATAACATGTTTACTAGGCTCTAAATGTTTACCTGACTGATACAGAATAGCATCTGGTTCCAGAAGTGGCCCCTGGATTGTAAGAATTAGCCATAAGTTGTTAGCATTTTCATTTTCCAAAGAATCTAGGATGGGGATGTGTTAATTGCTGATCTTCGTCTTAATTTTACCTTTTGTTCTTGTTTTTCATCCCTTTTATCTTTCTGCACCTCTCTTTCCCTCCAGTATTTTCCCATTATGCTCTGCACTGTTATTTCAGTGCAGTGCATTTTTTTCAGAGATTGAATATCATCTTTTCCCACTGAGACCACTAAGTGATGGTGACTTCATGTCTCTGGAAAAGAGAGTGTGTTGTATTTGATAAAGCCAAAATACTCAAACAGAAGTTGCTGCATGTTACCGAAATCTGTCTGCTGGTTTAAAGGATGATGCATGACCTAAAAAAGTACTTTTTGCAGCCTTGCTAGTGTCAAAGCCAAGTGCGTGTGGAAGACTGGAATGTGTGTCTGGAGAGTGTAGGCCTAAGCCTACATTTTTCAAGTAGTGCTGCAGAGATGAATTTATGCTCAGCACCCAGGACTGCTAAGAGGACGTGTTTCCTTCTGCAGACTTGTCAGACTGAATTCTTATTGCATTTTTTTTAACTGTTCCCCTACAGAGGCTGCAAGTCGTGCTATAGTCCAGTTTCTGGAGGTCAATCAAAGTGAAGAAGCAAGTAGAGGTTGGATGCTGCTCACCACAATCAATTTACTAGCTTCATCAGGACAGGTTAGTCTTAAACAGCGAGGCTAAAAATAAATTGTGGGGTGGGAGAGACAAAACCAATAAAATAATGAGCCACGTGAAGACGCATTAAAAGATGTAACTATATTCTGCTTTCTGTGTTAAGACCCTTTTTCTGTTATACTGCCACAGAACTTCTGCTTAATCTCCGTGTGGTTTCAGTTGCCTAAGAAAAACATTTAGGAAGTTTAACTTATAATGTTCTCTTGAATCATGCACGCAACTCTTATTGTTCCCCAAAGACTTCTTTTGCATGCTGCTGCTTAGTGCTCCATGCGATGCATGTCACATACAGCACCTAAATCACTTGAACTTGGGCTCCCCATTCAAGGAGGGCAGCAGCAGTTGTGAAAAGAGAAGCCAGCGGCAGTGATGATATCATGAATCTTCACTGCCTCTGCTCTTGGCGCTGCCCTCCATCAGAGAGCCAATCTCTGGCAATGTACTGGACAGCTGTGTGGTTTGTTCTTTCTGCTCTAATCTGCCTTTATAATTCGGCACATGATGTTATCTGTGTTTAGTATGTCACCAGCCTCCACCCCAATTTGTCTTTTCTTCCCACTGATGCTTTCATGTTTTCTACCACCTTGCTCCTTATGCCTGCTTGTACCTTCTTGCCAAGTGAGAGTATAAATTGAATAGTCCTCTTCCCACTCCCATTTCTACCGATACAAAGAATAGATAGCTAATGAGGGCTTGGCTGACGGTCTTGTAATTAACTTGTAAGCTTCTCTTGGCAGAGACTGTCAGCTTTTGTTTCTGTCCTGTGCGGTGATTGCTCCAAACTGTGTCTGTTAAATGCTGTTGTCGTGTAAATAAATTATGATCCTATTTTTGAGGTTACTGTTTAGGTAGGCATTTAGCAATAGATGGTGAATCTGTACTGTGGTGTGGACACCTCACCAAAGGTGTGAGAAAGGAAAAAAAACAGCGTTTGAGTCAACTGCATTATAGGAGCGTGACTTTTTGAATATAGTAATATGCTGAACTGTTTTTTTTTGTTCTGTTTTCTTTTTCCCCAGAAAACTGTGGACTGCATGACTACAATGTCAGTGCCTTCCACACTTGTTAAATGTCTGTATCTGTTTTTTGACCTTCCACATGTGCCTGAGGTAGTTGGAGGAGCACAGAATGAACTACCTCTCGCAGAGCGCCGAGCGCTACTACAGAAAGTCTTTGTACAGGTAAGAAAGGTCAAATAGGTCATGGACTTTGCAAGAGGAGTGGAAATGCTTTATGTGAGAAAAGTCTGGAAACTTTTCACTTGAACCAGGTTTTGCTCTACCTTGATTCTTCATAAACTAATGGTTTAGAGTAAGATGGATTTTCCTGCAAGCACAGTTCGGGTTATATTTCCACTCCCCCTGTGGTTTTTGTTCTTGGCAAATATCTCCTCCACAAAAATGCGTGCAGCTCTTCTGCACAGATGCTTAAAAGGAGCAACATGTTGCCTATTCTGTTTTAATCTAACTGGTCCTAGTCTTTGATATCTTTGGCCATTACTGATTGAAATAGACGTAGTAAAAAACATTAGAATTAATAATAATCTTTGAATTAATTTAACATATGCTATTTTCCCTTTAATTATGGCAATACGGCATGAATATAGAGACAAATAATTTAAATATGGGAACCATCTGAGCTTGCAGTTACTATTACAATTATCCCCCAGATCTGCCAGGGAGACCAGGGACTCCGTCTGATCTGCTCCTGGTTTCATCTGGAGATCTTGCAAGGAAATTCCCATATGTTCTCCTGATGAAAGTTTTTAGGAGCTGATGGTTACCATTAGAAAGGGGACAATGGTCATACTAACAGTTTCCATGTGCAGACTGGATGCATCTCTGCGTAGGTTTATTGTAGCCACGTATGCAAAACCATAGAGATCGGTCAGCAATCATGTCCTTCAGGGATTTGAAGGCGGTGCTAAAATTTGTAAATAGAACATCTGAGAGGCATTTTGGTACCTGCATTACAGAAATAAAGATGAGCCCTATTCCCACAATTACTAGCTGCAGTGTCTGCCCAGTAACAGACATTATATGAGAACATACCCATTTGTCTCTCTTTTGTCTTAGTACTACAGGCTGTCTTCCAAAGCAGCAATCACGATGTGCTGTGAGCTATCTTTCAGAAATTGCTCTGCTGTGTTTCAGTCATCAGAGTTAATGAATAATCAATGTTACCACATAGGTTTCCCCACAGTACATTACCACTCAGCTCTTTTTCTGTCCCTCTTCAAGGCCTGTAAAGTGGTGTGCTCTCAAATGAGCTGGCTGGAATGGGTGAGGTTTCAGATGGCTTCCAAACCTCCTCCCCCGGATGCAGACAGCCTTGCAAAGTCTTCCTCCAGTTTTCTGAGAGGGAGACTCAGCTTTTCCTGCACAAGACACAAAATGGACATCAGGTGTCCTCAAAACATGCAGAAAAGGGAGTGCAACATAGTAATTTTGTTTGTGTGGCTGCGTTTTGTCTTGTTTGTGGTAACCTGGAAATAGAGATCCGGGTGCCGGTTATTCAGGTAGGTGTACAGTGTTGCTGTAGCCTTTCCTGCCACACTGTTTTGCCTGTTTTCATTTGGCCAAGATGTTATGGATGCAGCTCTGCCAGCCACCCATCGATAGCCTTCTTCCTGCATTAGGAAGGGACGAAACGGTTTGCTTTGCAGAGCCTCTGCCTCACTGCAGCATTTAGACCTGTAGCTGGCAGATTCTCCAGGCATGGAACAGCCTGGTATCCACACAAGTACGCTGTGTCAGCCTAACAGATTTAAACTCTGCTGCTGATCTTTTGCTAGTCATTTTAAACTGAAGTGAGACTTGAAGTAACCATGTGTTGAATAACCTTTCTTCAATTCAAATTAGAGAAACAAAGGGAAAACAGCGCGTTACCTTTTTTAATGTATATGCTAATGGAAGAATGTTTCGCCTTTTACTAAGTCTGGGCAAAAATAGCAATGATCAGGGTATTAATGCCAGATATTTAATGACTTATTATTTCAGATCCTAGTAAAATTGTGCAGTTTTGTGTCCCCGGCGGAAGAACTGGCTCAAAAGGATGATCTCCAGCTTCTGTTCAGTGCAATAACCTCATGGTGCCCTCCCTATAATCTGCCTTGGAGGAAGAGTGCAGGGGAAGTACTAATGACCATATCACGTCATGGCCTTAGCGTCAATGTAGTGAAATACATTCATGGTATGTGTCCTTATCCAGTATTATTTATTGGTCTTTTTTCTGTTGTTCTTCTTTCATAGTTTTCTTAGGTAGGAAATAGGCACAAAAATAACAGATCAAGGAAAGCTAGGTTTTTTGGTTGGACATTTTATTTACATACAGGTAAAATTTCAGAGCATTTTGTTTAGTGAGAGAGATGTTTGTGGCTGAGTCTGCCTTCTCCACATTTCAACTTAACATTGAAGGAGAGAGTTTCCCCTTATCTTTTGGTGTAGACTTTATGATGACCAAGAGGAAAGGCTTTCGGTAACATCAGTAACTGCCTGTATTGAAAAATATTGACTGGGAAGATGCATAAGTTTGTAATTCTGGCTGCGAGCATTAATTCTTAACAGGAGCTAGTTGTTTTCAGTCCTGCGCTTGAATTAGCACCAGCAGCCCCTTGTAGAGGCACAAGGTAAGCTATCAGTTTCCAGTTTCCAGCTGCTTGTCTGGGTACCACTCTAAGTGGCAATAAAAGTGTAGAGACATCTGAGGAAGCCACAGGAAGAGGAACCAGGTCCATGTGTCCTGCTGACACAGATCTATTAGAAGCCCATGAAAGCTGCTGCCCTGTAGTAAATACTGATGTGTTACACAAACCAGGGAGAGCGAATTTGGGTATGCTGGGAGAAAATTTTTTTCTCCCAAACATTTTGCATTTGCAGGAAGAGGCTGGGCGAGACTGTTATAACCACCACTGATCTGCAATGTAGTCTCCATTATCCAGGTACATAGCAGGTGGCATACCCTGGTAACAGCAAAACCCGTGTAATGCAGGCACTAGGAAATACTTGAGGGAGCGTGGCGTATGGGTGAACCTCCAAGTGCTGACAGATGGAGCAGCCAACTGGCTTCCTCCCCTGTGATCCAGCCCAGCTTCCCTGTGGAGTCGCTAACCCAAGGTTGTTGTCCCTAGGGCCTGGCCCAGGGAGAGGCTCTCCTTCGCTTGGCAGACGCACGCCTCTGCCTGAAGGAGGTGGTCTCGCAGTGCTGGTGCTTCTAGGAAGCTTACGTGTAGCCTGTCCTAGAGCCTGCGTCACAACCAAGTGCAGAGATTTTGGGACACAGCTGGGAAGAGCCTGGCTGCTGGATGTGTTTGCAGTACCTACATTTTCCCTGTTGACTGACTAGATTGCTGACCACTCAGCCAGCCTGCGTTTCTTCTGCTGCGCCCTTGTATTCCCCGCCTTGCCATACGGTTTACAGATTACAGGTTTTATGTCTTCTCGAAGGCCAAAATAAAATCATCTCATGGGCTTAATTCAACCTGCCAGCCACCAAATGACTGAATTTGTCAGCCAGCATCATTCCATTCTATCTCCTGTCCTTTTTTGAGACAAACAGCATCCTGACTGTTTCAGGCATGGAAACTGTAGCATACCGGGGTATTTCTGTAGCTGGTTGCAGATTTTGGTAGCTTATTTAAGGAGTACTTTATTCATCACGTATCTTTACAAGGGCCTGGTTATGGTCCGTTTGGCAAGGGCAGCTGCCAAGCTAGTTCATAACAAAGAATTTGTGAGAGCAAAGCGAGATGCTAACTGGTGTTGGAGAGGATACTAGGTGCCCAGGAGCAGTTTTGCATACGAAGTACTCGTATTGCATTAATTCAAAACTGCATTGGTCGTCAGGTATGTAGGATTTTAGGTAGGAAATTTCGTAGAATCTGTTTCTAATATTGTATTTAGGGCTTTTAGACTGTAGGACAACATAGAAGCATTTGTAGTTTTTAAATTGGAGTGATTGTTGAAGTGAACGAACATCCTTATCATACATTTTAGCAGTGTACACCTACTGGAAGAAAAGAAGCCCACAATTTCCTCACACGCTGGAGAGCAAGTAGTTACAAAGCTGCGCAAAACCATTTTGACAGTTTGCGAAATACATCACCCTGCTCCCACGTACTTCACAGAAAATCTCAGTCTGTGTTTTTTCTTGTGCTAGCAGCATGTTTCCAGTTCCAGTCAGAAAGATGTGAATGTACGGTATCCCTTGGAAGCACAAAATAGTCAGCAGTTCAGTATTTTCTGATAGGACTTAAAAGGTGATAGGTATTTTGCCTGCATCTGTAACAGCATTCTGGTGGGTGTTTGATGATTGTAGAAGGTGTGTGTATATATGTGAAAACATTATGAAGCACGACAAAGAAAATAACCGAGTTTTGACTGTGTCACTCAGCATATTGCAGCTACTACCATCATCGCTTCTCTACGGGCTTGATCCACAGAGGAGTGAGGCTGGCATATCAAAAGATATTCTAGGTTCTTTAAAAAGTGCAATAAAATCTTAAAAAGAAAACCAGTCGGCATTCCCTCTCGCTTCTTGATAAAAAAATAAACCTGACTTAAGAGATAACATCTGTCAAGAGGCTCATCTCATATTCAGGAAAAAAGTTAAGACATTTTATCATATGCAAAGGAGCATCCTTTCACTGTCTCATGCTTTGATTTGATCTCTGAGACGTTTTATTACCAGTCTATCTAGAAAGATTTGCACTTGTCTTGCACACGCTGCAAAGTTAAAATAGCAGATAATTGAAGGGAGCATCTTTAAAACAGGCGTGCAGCCTGAAATCTGGCTATAGATTTGGGAAAGCTTTTTGCAACTGACCAATGAACTGATGGGGTGGGAGAGGTACGCAGAACGAGACGAGCTGCCTCTCTTTGATCAAGACGTGTTGGGAAAGCAAATACGCCAGCCAAAGAAATGCTAACTAGAGTAGCACAAGACTTTATATAACTGTATTTTAAGAGAAAAAAAGATGATTTAGAATTACTTACAGTTGCCATACTTGTCTTTTTAATCTACTGAGTTATCCGGTCAAACTCCTAAGGTAAAACCAGTATTTGTCCATACAGTCTTCTACAAGAGTAAAGATTATAAAAAGGAGGAAGGGATTGGCAAAAAGAGGTTAAGGTTCAGATCACAAATCACACTCTGTGATATTAAATGTTATGTGATAAGAGATAGTCCAATTACAGTTACCTTATTGCCGTGTTCCTTGTACTAGTTAAGCTTCTTGCTGTGATTAATGTCAGTAAAATTCTAAATTCTTTAATTGCGATTCTTTTCAGAAAAGGAATGTTTGTCCACATGTGTTCAGAACATGCAGCAGTCTGATGACCTTTCTCCCCTAGAAATAGTTGAGATGTTTGCTGGACTTTCTTGTTTCCTCAAAGACTCCAGTGATGTATCCCAAACGTTGTTGGATGATTTTCGGATATGGCAAGGATATAACTTCCTCTGTGACCTCCTCCTCAGGTATGCAAAAGTGCTTGAAGGAATGCAGGCAGATCACTGTGAGCTTTTTCTGAAAAGATTTCTTACTAAAGAATAAGTGAATAGGTTTGGACAAATAAGTGATTATAGGTTATTATGAAATGGAGATAGTGGGACCAAAACATGAAATTATGTGCTTCTCTCCATTTATGAAACTATATTTTTTTAGCTTTTTATTCATTGCTATTGGTGTATTACTAAATCTTTCTTAGCACATACAGAAACCAGATGCTTAAAAACAACTGGTACTAAAAATTCTGAAAGAATTCAGAAAATAAAATTTTGACTGCCACTAGTGATTTTTGGGTTTGTTTGGGTTTTTGTGTGTTCTGTAATGCAAAATCATGTAAGTAAATGTGGTGCATGCTACTTAGTATTGAAGAGACATTTTTGTACATAAATTCTAATACCAGAGTGCTGGAGAGAACTCTCATGTTACTAGGGAACCAGTGTATAAGTTCTTTTTTTTAATTTGTATTTTTTATTAAAGGTACTGCTAACCTGCTAATGCATCACAAAATATGGTGATAAAAATGCTTGCCCAAACAAAACTTGGTTGTTTGATCCGTCCATGATTTTATTTCTTTCCATGAAAAAAACTTCATTCTTTTCTTTCTCAGAACGTTAGTGTCTGCAACGTTATTTCTGTAAAATCTATGGTCAGTCTGTGTTGCTTTGCTTGGCTATGAAGTTCTGAAGAAGCATGCTTAGCTGTTGAAATATTTATATGTTTTACAAATCTAAGACAGAAACTGGGAAATATTGTCTATGAGTGTACACCTTATGAAGTATACGCGGGTCGAAAATGCTTAGAAACAGTGCTGTAACGGCCTGGGAAGTGTTAATGTTGTTTTCTCCCTCTTTCAAGACATTCATTTTGGGTGCTAGGATGCTAGGTTTTGGCACTCAAATACTTGAGCTAAATTTTCTACTACATAGTATGTTTTTGGGTGGTTTTTTTGTTTTAAATGGATACCAGACATAGAAGTGACGTTTGACATTCTCAATCACAGTTAAAATTATTCATAAATCATCTTTGGTGCCACAAAACCTAAAACACCTTTTAAGGAATTGTTCTTGTTCTCATAGTATGAATGGCGGTTTTGAGTGTGTTATATTTACTAACGCATTCATTCAAAGTGATGTAATTTAAACTCCATTGTTTTCCATAAACTGTCAGCCAGAGTTTAGGTGGAATCTGAGGGGAACATGCTTTCATTAACAATGTCATTTTCAGGTACAAAAGCAATCCTCTGTAGATCAAGTGTTTTAAACAAACTCTCTCCTGAGGTTGCTCATCCTTTAAATCAAAGAATGGGGGATCCCTGGAATATGTATAGGAAGACTAGAGGTTTGCATGTCTGGTTGAAGAAGGAGAGCACCTGGATTCTTCAGTTGACATCAGTAAAGGTTAAAAGTGTAGGAATGCATTATCCTTGCTTCTTCCCAGGGTGACTCTAGAAAATTGCTAAGACTCTTGCAGAAATGCCTGGAATAAGGTGAACAGCGCACACCGTGTGGTGTATTTGCTAGCAATGCGTGTATTGTAGAGCAGACGGAAGATGGTTCAAAAAATGACTGCTGTTTTGATGGCCGTATCTCTTGCTGTTCCTTATAACTTTTAGTTTATTTGATCTTCAAATCGAAATGTAATTTATTTAAAAAAACGATCAACGTGGGCAAGCCTGTGTATTGGTCAATGATGAACAACAGTAATGTATCCTCCCTGGACATGTTTTGGCTCAAATCTACTGACAGAGACTTGTTCAGCTCTATGGCACTATTGTGAAGCTGACTGTCACGTAGGGGTGTGAAATATGGACAATGGGCATCAAGCTGCAAAGAAGAAAGGCTTCGGAGTTGGTAATGCGGAAGGACATATGAAGAAGGTGACTTAATAAGAAATTGCAGGAGGTCTGTGAGGACCAAAGGAGCGAGTATGTAGTTTCACCTCAATGTGAAAGGGCAGGGCGTGTGGAGGCTTAGTAGAATGGCAATAGATGAGCTAAGTCCTTCTGTAACGGCTGTCTGAAGGAGGTTCAGCCCCATGTCTGACTGAGAAGAAGATGGAGGATGAAGAATGAGCTGCTTCTAAGGGCTCCCACGGTCACTTGTCAGCAAGAAGAAAAATATAGGTTGCATTGCATGAGTGAATAGGAGATTTTGGTCACCATCTTTCTCTGTAGAGACTATCGAGTTAGTAATTAATTAAATGTAGTTTAATTTTTGTTGAAGCAGAAGGAAAATTAGCATTGTTCTAGGGCTCGGAGTCAGTTTTTAGGGTTTGGTCTGATGGCATGTTGCTGGTGGTAAACATTGGTTGGAATGGGATGTTAGCATTTCTGTCCTCTTGTTGCTCAAAGGGTAAGGGTCTGCAGTTCTAATGAAGATGTTGCATTGCGTGCTCTCAAGTGTTAGGCTTCTACCAAGATACCATTGCATTAGCATAAAATATTAGCTCGCAGTGGCAGATATAATCTAGCAAGTTAATTATGGATTTATTTAATGACAGACTATCTAGGTATTTTCCTATCCAATAGCTTCATGTTTGTTAAGAGGATTTTAAAAGTAATTTTGATGTTTCTGCTGCTTTTTAGCAGACTGTTGAGTTCTAGGAAGGATTTATGAGGTGAATTTCTATGGGAAATAATGTATGCTCTCATAAATTCAATAATGTTTGACTGACTTAATGGTATGAAATATGAACAGAGAACATGTAAAATACTGCAGGAACAGGGCAGTAAAAGTGTGGTCTCTAAATTAATAGAGTAAAACGGAAGAGGTATCTTACTAAAGTGATTTGAGTTGAAATAAACTAGTGCTGCTAACTTGATCTATTGTATTTTCTTTAGATTAGAACAGGCGAAAGAGGCTGAATCTAAGGATGCTTTGAAGGACTTAGTTAATTTGATAACTTCCTTAACAACATATGGTGTCAATGAATTAAAGCCAGCTGGTGTTACCACTGGAGTACCTTTCCTACTACCTGGATTTGCAGTCCCACAGCCTGCAGGCAAAGGTGAGTCTGCTTGCTTTTCTCCCTCTTTTTCTTTGTTTGTTTGTTGTTTTTTTTTTAAATGTAAATAACAAAATACAGAGAAGCTGTATACTACACAAACTATTTGCAATTGAGTCTAGGTTCTTTTACTAAGATTGCACATCAAATACTTAGTTCTGTTGGTCTCAAAGGTTCTGTTATGGGGTTGGTATCCAAAGAAGAAAGTGTGGGGCTTTTGTCCTTGAGGGACTAAAGGCCGAGTCAAACATCTGTCACTGCAAAGCTGACAGTTTCCGTGTGGACATTTTTAGAGATTGTCATAATGGAGAGATGCACTGTTTTGACTTACGGTGTTTTAAGCTGCTTTTACTAAACTGATGTGAAAGGCTGATGCGCTGGTTTGAAATTTATTGTTTGTGTGTGTGCACCAGATTTGCTTTAATTTAGCTTTTGTCAGCTTAGGCAAGTGTAATTTGTGAGCTGAAATCTGTGAATCACTAGTGTTCACAGAGTGATGAAATCTGTGGTGTGCTTGCAACCATAGTCAATTATGGTCTGGAGATGAGGTTGAGGAAGTCTGAGGGGAGAAAGGGTTTTATAAAAATAAACTTATTTTTCACGTCCTGTGTATAAACTTTAAATTCAGGTAGGTCTTGTATGCAACTAAGGAGTCTGGAATTTAAGCGACCTTGGGAGCTAGTTTATTACATGGGCCTTTTAGTAGGTGCATGTATGGGATTTAGTAGTACCAGGGATAGAAGAAAAAATTTTGTGATAGGGTTACATTTATGGATTTATGGACTGATGGATTTACTTTCCCTGTTTCTCTTGTATATCTAGGTTCCTTGGACAATGACTTCTTTTTGCTGGTATTGAGAGAGTTCATTGTTCATGGGAATTGTTTTCCCTAAGCTCTAAATAGAGAAAGAAGGTGACAGTCGCACTCAGAGCTTAATTTCTCCATGTTTTGATAATAACATACTAATTTTTGCTTAAGCTAATTAGCTCTTCTGATACAATAACATGAGAGAACCATGGCCTATTGCAATCTCGAAAGGAATTCTTTTATTTAATTTTCTGATATTTGTCACGACATCTCCCAATTCCTTTTACCTGCTTTTCATTAAGTTGGCAAGTTGTCTTTTTATGAAAACCATATTAGCTCATTTTCTTAATTGCTTCTATTTAAATCCTCTTAGTTCTTGAACTCTGAAGAGCTGGTTAAGATTCGGTTTCTTCAGGGTTCCTCGTAATAATCAAAGATAATTTATCAATCTACGTGATTGCCAGGAGCAACTGTTGATACAAAATTAGAATATAAATAGTTGTATCTGTCACTATCTATGTTCCTGTCACATTTAACAAGCTCTAAATCCCCTCTTCCACATTTTTCATTGTAAAGAAAGCATGTAGAAAATATCCTTTTAGAAACAAATGAGTGTGACTTATAATGTAACATTCATATTTGTCCAGTATCTGAACTTGTTCTATTTAGTTTTCAAGGAAGTTTCCTGTTGCCTTCTGGAGAAATACTGGCAGGGAAGGTGGTGAAGCTAGACGCAAAGATAATTGAATTTACTTTTAAATTGGACAACTTAGTTTATACACAGAGAGTAGCATTCCACAGAGCATAGGTAATACATCAGGATTCTTTGTCTATGAAAGGGGTTTTAAATCAGATCAACTGTTTGCTTAGTTAGAAAATACTATTTTATTGTTAGGCCATCCTAAATGCTTTGTTTAGACTGTGTTTACGGTTCTCACTCTTCATTGTTTAGTTTTTTAAATTATTTTTACCATTAGTTGTTTTCTGCGTCATGGGATTTGTCCACTCTGACTTGTACTGTCCCTATAGAAGTTAAAAAAAGTTGGCTTTGAGGCATCTTTTTATTAGAATAAAAACAGTATCTGCCCATAGAAAATTCTGGGGGCCACAGGGAGCAGTCATAAATAATGCATCCTTTGGCCAAATGAATGAGATTTTATTCAACTTGAAGGTACTTATAAGAAGAAATTTGAGATTTTAAAGATGTGTGCTAATATTATAGCTACGTTATGCCTTGCGACTCTTTCGCTTTGTTTTAATTCCATAATCGTTAACAGCACTGGACCCTGCCAAAGCTATCTTATTCCCAGGCCTGGTTCCCAAAGCCAGCCCCGGGCCACCTTCCGATACCGCTATGGTTGTTCACAACAGTTAATCCAGACCTGAGCAAAAGCAGCCTCTCTATGGAAGGCAGGGAGCTGCTGGCCTTACGCTGCCCGGTGGAGTTTCTCTACACGTAGCTCTCTTTTTCTCACAGGCGATTGCCAAAGAGTGGAAGCAAGAGGATAATTTGGAAGCCATGTAGGTTGTCTAGATTTGAACCTGGCTGACAGGGATTTGTCATCGCTTATTGCTCTGTTGAGTGAGGGGATACAGATGGTCGTTATTCCAAACGTAGCCTGCCGAATACTTGTAGAAGGCAGAGTTGCGTTTCTGCATTATGGAATACAGAACACGTTACTGTTGCTCTAACGACTTTTCTTATGGCCTGGGCAGGTGACAGGCAGGCTTTGTTTTATCTCTAGAACTGTACCCTGTTTCACGTTTTAACAATAGGTCAGCTTACTTACCTATTTTAAAGAAATGATCTTTCATTTAGCTGCTTATATAAACACTTTCAAAGATGAAGATGCCATCTTAATGAACAGTAGATTGTAGGATTTTCAATGTAAATGATTCTGCAGAGGCTTTTTTGAAGAGTTGGTTTTATTCAAAATTTTTTATTACGTGTGACATGTACTGTTATTATATTCACACTTACTAAAATGTATGGATCATTATTAAAAAGTGTACTCATTGTTTATGATGATTAAGATCTTTCTCTTTCCTTTTTCCTCCCATCCCACTTTGTTTCCTGATTTAGGTCATAGTGTGAGGAATATTCAAGCATTTTCAGTCCTCCAGAATGCATTTTTGAGAGCAAAAACCAACTATCTAGCACAAATCATCCTTGATGCCATCACAAATATTTATATGGCGGACAATGCCAACTACTTCATTTTGGAATCGCAGCACACGTTGTCTCAGTTTGCAGAGAAAATTCCTAAACTTCCAGAAGTGCAGACCAAATACTTTGAGATGCTGGAATTTGTAGTCTTCAGCTTGAATTACATACCCTGTAAAGAACTGATCAGTGTGAGCATTCTTTTAAAATCCAGCACTTCTTTTCAGTGTAGCATCATTGCCATGAAGACGCTCCTTAAGTTCACCCGTCATGACTACATCTTTAAGGATGTCTTCAGGGAAGTGGGACTTCTGGAGGTGATGGTAAATCTTCTTCATAAATATGCAGCCCTTCTGAAAGATCCCACTCAAGCACTGAATGATCAAGGTAGGGTTGCTCTTCCATTTTACTAATACGTGTCTTTTTGGCTGGGAGTGATGGAGGGCTAGCACTTAAGAGGAGGAATGAGAGAGTCTGAACATGTATCTCAAGGGCTGAGTTGTGCTGGCGGCTGCTGGGCCATCTTAAAAGCTCATTGGAATTGCTTCTCTCTTAACGTCCTGCGAGAAGCTTGAGGCAAGCTTTAATGAAAGATGCTGTATGAATGCAAAATAGGAGTTCATCTTTTCCTTTTTAAATGTTTTTTTTGACGTATTGGTTTAATATTTGTTAATTAACACGAAAAGAGCAAGTGAAGGAGCAATACGTAGGATCTATACTCTTCCTTTCAAAAGATACTTGTGCATTTCATTGTGTTTAGCCCCGGCTTCGAAAAAGTACTACAGAGTGCATATCTGAGCTCTTTTTGCAGTTTTTTATAAGTTGGGTCTACATTTTTATAAGCATGTTTTAAAAAAATAAATAGCTATCTCATCTCCAGAGATGAACACGCTGGTTAGCCTGTGAAGCAGGCACTCCGAAGTGCCATATGTGTGTACACACACACAGTTTTTTTTTACATTCTTTATTCAAATTGCAGTCTAGTTGGTGTGCATAAGTGACACTTGTTTTTTTTATTTGTGGTTGTTGGATGTTTCACCTGGGTTTATTGTCTGAAGCTTCATTAGTGAGCAGTAGCAGTTAATTAAAGTTAGAAAGCTTTCTTGCCAGCAGCTCCATTGACAGACACATCAGTTCTCATGTTCTTGTAAATTAATGGACCAAGCTGACATCTGATGAGGGTGCTACCTGGATGCACATGCCCTTGTGTTGTGGTTTGCTTCTTACTAGAGTCATTTTAAAAAAATGTGGTTTGTTTGGTTTTTTTTCTGGACTGTTACTCTGTGTTTAAGATGCCACTTGCAGTGTTGGTTCATCTGTTACACCTGTTGAATCATCAGCGCATTTACTGTAATCATGTGAATTTAGTTTTGTGCTTTTGTGTGGAATTTCTCTTTTCAAGTACCGAATGCTGAACAGGAGCAGATCCTGTTAAGTCTTCAACCGTGGTACGGTTTTGTGGCTTCAAGAAACAACAGTTGGGGATATGAAAGTACACATACAGCTGCAGTGTTAGCCACTGAGCTTACACAGCTCAAAAGCTTCTGTTTAAATTCTTGTTTTTATAAATTAACTTTTCAAACAATTCATAGTTAAGATTTCTCAGGTACGCATGTGTAGCTAAATCTTAATTTGCTTTGGGGTTTGGTTAGGCTGCATGTTCTCTGGGGAAGCAAAGAAAATAAAGGTGTGGGTGGAAAGTATTGAGAAGCATCTTAAAAAGTGATTTTTACTCTGGCTTTTAGCTTCTGAAATTATTTTTTAGGGGATTCAAGAAACAGTTCATTTGAGGACCAAAAGCAGCTGGCTTTATTGGTTATGGAGACCTTGACAGTACTATTACAAGGATCAAACACAAATGCAGGTAAGTAGAGAGACCACTGTCAAGGTATCTATAAAAAAGTAACTAATAAAATCATGCCTGAAAGCAATGTAGTCTTGACTTTATCTTCCCACTAAGTAATGAAACAAACTAAAATATACTTTTTCTCTTGCAGTGTTTTTCCGAAAGAGAAAATAAGTAGCATAAACTTGAGCACATAAAATAAAGGAGTACAAGACAGTGTTTGTTTTTAACTTTAGTTTCTTTACTATTGTTTACCTGAAGGCAACCACCACACCCCATCACTCTCCAACAATACTATAATAATTTTTAGTAGGGCTTGTAACACAGGTTGTATATTGAAAAATTTAAGCATAATAATGTAGTTTGCTGTTGACAGCGTCATGTCTACTTAACTGTGATTAGTAATGCTTGCATCTTTAGTGAAAGATGGCTTTTCATTTTTAAGAGCGTATTCCCAGTCAGTACTTATAAATAGGGCTGTGTTATGAGTGTCCTTTTCTAAATCAGGCAGGCTTATAATATGCTTCATTAGCCAAGACTTAATGACATTGAAATAAACAGTATGCTTATCTCACATTCGTAAAGCTGTCTCTGAGCTTGAAATAACAGATTGAGAAAGGATGATAACTGTTTCTAAACCTTTTTTGTCTGTTCTGTTACACAAGAAAATGAACAGGCTGGGGGGAACGGACACCACCCTGAGGAACCAGGAAGTTTCTGGTCTTGGAGGCCATGAAACATCCTTATTTCAGCAGGCTTTTTTTTTTTTTTTTTTCCTCATTTTTCTCAATTCTGACTGGTGTTTTCTCACTTCTGGTTTTGTTTTTGTTTTCATTTAAGTAGGAGAAACTACAATCTGCGACAAATGCTTAAGAATGAAATCCTGAAAATTGTCCAGCTTCGCTGACAACTCACTGTTTAAACATAGTTCCTGGGCTAATGATGTAAAGCTTGTAACTTGTTTCTTTTCTGCTTTTGCCTGGGCAAATTTTTTTGTTTAAATTTGCACCCAGTGTCAGAGTGACCTCCAGTGTTGTCTGTGCTATTTCACTGTTGCACTTGTTTTCAAGTTCTGTAATGTTTCAGCTTGTAGTTTCAAACCACTTTCGAAGATGGCTGTTGAATTCTGCCCACTGAGCATTTACAGCATCTGCCAGCTTGGCTTTGTCCACGTACTTGATAAATTCTTCATTCCATCAGGAAAGGCATTATTCATGGCACTTGAGATTAAACCCTAGCTGCATGCCCTTAGTCAAAACAGAAGGACATTGCAGCAAAGTAGAGGTTACTCTAAGCTGATGTTTCAATTAGTTACACAGTCAGTCTCTCATGATTGCGTTTAGACCATTTTGTTGGGTTGCTTTTGAGGAGGCTGTGGATGACACTGCCAGAAGCTTTGCTGAAGTTGAAATGTGTCTCCTTTGCCACTTACCTTTTGTCCACCAAGCCACCTCTTCTATCGACGGAAAGGGAAAAAACATGATCTTTGATTTACTAGATGGTGGTTCAATGATGAACCAAGAAGCAAGTGAATTAGGCTGAAATAAGAGGGTTTTAGAAGAGGGGTTGGTATAGATGACAGATGAATTGCATGAATCAATTGCACACATGTATGTTTATCACTCAGTTTGGTTTTGCCATGTAAGAAAAGGTAGAATTAGAAATGAGTGAGAAAGGAGTGGCACGAAGGTACAGGTGGGGACTTCCATGTAAGGATAAATTGGGGACAAACCCCACAAACCCAAAACCAAACCAAAAACTCAGGATTGTTTGATTGTAAGGATGAATGAGAGGAGGTGGTGTAAGTATGTGACTGTTACATCTCTGAAGGACTGGAACTGCCTTGTATTTTGGAAGCAACAGGTTTTGTTTCACAGGACTGGACTATATGTGCCTGCGTGGCGTCAGGTACCTGAGCCTTGCTCCTGTGAGGTAGGGATTATGATCTGACTGTGGTAGCGTCCACCTGACTTGTGACAAATCCTTGGCTGCTCTTAAATGGCGTTCCTGACCTCACTTAGGAGGTTTGAAGCAGCCATCGTTACCTCATTTCTACTTCTCAGTACTGTTAATCTCTGAGTATCTACCAGAGAAATAAGAGGGTAGCGTAAAACACATCAGGACTGTGGGATGACACCACAGACGACGTTTCTGAGGACTAATGGAAAGTTTGAGGGCCTCATTTCATCAGTAGCTCTCCAAGTTCAGGAGTATGACAGAACTATACTGGAGGAGTTAAGAAATCATTTCTCAGAGAAGTTGCGTTTGCTGGCTGTGCAGCATGGCTGTGATGTGAGCCCAGGGGCACTGTATCCAGAGGCCAGCAGAGGTTTTTAGGTCATCACAGAGAGGCATAAATAGGCATTATGCAGCCTTGCAGTGCTTCATACTACACTCAAAGCTTGGTTTCTGATCTTCAACCAGTATCTCTGGTAAGGTTTCCTGAATATTACATAACTGATAACTGAATTTCAAACAAGAAATTTGGGTGTTCAGTCCCAGACAAATTCACTGGATAGTTGAGAATCTAGACTAAGAGTGGGAGAAGTATAAAATGTTACCTTGGTCTCTCTGAAAACAAGAGATCTGACCACTGAGGAGATGCGCTTTGTCTGTAAAGGGATGCGACCAACTTAACTGTCTCAGGGTCTGAGGCCTCTCCTTTTGCCTTGTCTGTATCTCGTCCGACGAATGTCAGAGGAAGCAGGAAATCGGAAATGGATAGTGGGACTAAGGTTTCTATATGTGCATTAGAGGGAATAAATATTGTCCTGGCTAGCTTGTTAATCCTGAACTTGGTCATTTAAACTACTCTTTTAGTTTATGGTCACAAGGAAAATGATCCCTTTTGACGCAGTAGTGTAGCATTGATCCATTTCCCTACTCTGTTTTCTTCTTCAGTAATTAACATAGGGTAGCACTCTAGATGCTGACACTGTAGTAAACACACGTTACATGTGCCACATATATTTCAATTTGGGTTTTGTGGTGTTTTCAGGATGAATTTTCATTTAATTTTCAGTGGACATCACACGTGTTCTTCTGAGTATCCAGTAAGCTTGAGAACCATTATTTGACTTAAGCTTTATCTCTGCAGAGGTAACTCTTGCCACAAGAAAACCTCTGCAGAATGTTATGAATCTTGTGGATGGACCAAATCACTTCCCAACCAGTGCTCCTAGTTTGCGCATCTTGTCCAGAAGCAGTCTAGTTATGTTTTTGGCAATGAACTAAATTTAATATAAACGTTATCCTTAACCGAACTAGCATATAGTCTTTGTAAAGATGGAGGGTTTGCTATACTTTTTTTATTTGTTTCATTCTGTGACTCTTTGAGCACTGGCATGAAAAGAATAACTACTGTTGGTCCTTTAGTGAACATCTTTAGTGAAAAGTACTGTCAGAAGAATATTGTTCAAGTTCTGTTTTTATTTGTGGTAGGAGAGGAAAAATAGTAAACATTAAACATCCATAGTGCTAAATTCCTGCCATTCAATCTGTAGAAATGAAAATAAGCACCTTTCGTGTTCTGTTGTTGTCATTATTTGTTACTGATTGTATTTTTCATACTCCTTATGCGTTTATCCCGACCCCACCCCTTTCTGAGTAGGTATTTTCAGGGAGTTTGGTGGCGCAAGATGCGTGCACAACATAGTAAAGTATCCCCAGTGCCGACAGCATGCCCTGATGATCATCCAGCAGTTGGTGTTGTCACCTAGCGGAGAAGATGATATGGGCACTTTGTTGGGACTGATGCACTCGGCTCCACCTACGGAACTGCAGCTGAAAACGGACATCTTAAGGGTAAATGAAGTACTGCTCAGGACTCCTGCTCCTAAGACCACTCTTTTAAAAAAGAAAACACTGAGAAGGGGATTGGATTGGGTGGATGGTACTTAGCTACTGAATGTAGATTGTTTCTGGAGTTGAAATGTGTACATTTGATGCATGGTTTTTATTTTCTTCCATCTGTCCATGGCAGGTTTCAGAATCAGAGGTGAAGGCTAGCGAGTAAGTGTTTTCAGCATCATCACTTGTAATCGGCCTCAGTGGATAGGAAATTAGGTTCTACGTTATGATAGTCTTTCCTGGAGGAGTATTATTCAGCTCAAAATAATGAGAATACGTGGAGGGGGGAGGAAAGCAGGCATGTAACACTTAAGTTTATTTTCAGTCCTGGCTTCTGTTTTGCTGTGGCAGACTTACTTTATTTTACCAATTTGTTAGTTATGAGTGATGAATTAGTTAATATAAGCGTAAATCGTAGTGACCACAGTAGAAGATAAAGCTGAAGAGCTGGCTAGCTTAAGCAAGTGGAAGTGGGAAGGTAGGAAAGTAAAGCTACTAGTGGAGGAGGGAGAGAGATGACTCTCATCTGTTTTCTATCATATTAGTTTTTTTGGTTGCTGATCTAGACCCACAATTTCTTCACAGAATAGTAAGTGTTATTTTTGTAAATTGACATAACACTGTTATTTTAGGGTAGAGAAGCTGAGAGAAGTACTAATCAGTAAATGAGTCTTACCAGAGAGAACTCTGAGACATCTAGGTTCATCTCTGTTAAAAGGAGCTGTAATATTTCTCTGGCGGATGAGCAGCTTCATATTATTTCAAAAGGCAGAAAGGAAAGCTAGTAATAAAATGATTCATTTGACATGTTTTGTCTTCGTGTCTTTGACATGTCAATGTCTTCAGTCATTCTTGAGCACGTCTCATTCACAGTACTTGAGGGGAGAGAAAGGATATTGCAGTTCCCCAATGGATTTAACATCCAAAGTCAGGGTTTCTTTCCTTCATCTGACTCGTTGTATTTGTCTTTCATCAGTGCTGGTTTCAGAAGTTTTGGTTATGGAACTGACAGCCCAGAATGGTGCAGTGATGTGTCTCTTACTGTTTATCCAGGTTTAGCAGGACATGAGATACTGCCTTCAAAGGAATGACAGTCTATTTCACTACCCATCTTCTGGGTTTGGTGGTTTTTTTGTTTGGTTTTTTTTGTTTTTTTTTGAAAAGCGTGATTCTGAAGAAGTAAACTTTTGGTCATGAAACACTCTCCCTGCCCCTCTGGCCTATTTTTCTGCATCAATACCATTTTTGTGTTGTGACGCTTTGTGTAGGGAGACTTTTTCTTCTATATTCCATATTCACATGTGGGTCAAACATCCTGTGACAGCTGTTTTTTTGTTTGTTTTTAGTTGGGTGGATGGGCTTCCCCACCCCGTGATTTCACAGATAAATGAGTATTATTCTCTATCGCCTAGATTCATGTAGTTTCTGCTGTTTATGCTCTGGCTTCGTATTAGATGAGCAAGTAAGGTTTTACCCACTTTTGTTTCTTTCTCAGGCTTATTTTTGAACAGCAACTCTTAAAATCAGGTTTCACTCAATTCAGAGATTTATGGGTTGCATTATAGATGAAAGCTAAAACTAAATGTGGTTTTGGGGCTAATTCTTTGCTGCCGTTGTTGAGTGCTGTTGTTGCTTCATAGCTGCCAGATGCTTATGCGTTGTAGGTTTCTGGGAGACCCATTTTAGGATGCTCCCAGGTCTGGATTTCTCACTGCTAGAGGCAGTTGTTTGCCTGCTCTTGTTTGAAATGGTTTGTGAATTATGATGGCAGAGTAGATTCCTTTCCAATAGCTGTATTCTCTGCCTTATCACTAAGGGAATTACCTGGGGATTTTGGGTTCCGTTCTAGGCTTTGTCAAGTCTTTTCTGTTGGCAGGTTTATTTATCTCCTTAATTCCTTATTTCTAAATTAGGGGTAATGCTTTGCTTTTTCCCCCACTCTTTCTTTTTTTTTTTTGTATTTTGTAAGCTCTTGAGGATGGGGACTCTTGCAGTACAGTTGATCTTTGGAGACTTCAGGCATTACCAAACTGACAAATCACATGAGGATTTTGCTAGCAAAACTTTCCTACCTTTTTTCAAGCTGTTTGTAATGCTGCTTCTTTTTTTTAATTCTTTGTTTTGATTGTTTGTTTTGTCCATAGGCCCTACTCTCAGTGTTGAGAGAAAGTCACCGCACAAGAACTGTTTTTAGAAAAGTTGGTGGATTTGTGTATGTCACATCTTTACTCGTTGCTATGGAAAGATCTTTGTGCTCGCCGCCTAAGAATGGCTGGGAGAAAGTAAACCAGAATCAAGTGTTTGAACTGCTTCACACTGTGTTCTGCACATTGACTGCAGCAATGCGCTACGAGCCAGCCAATTCTCATTTCTTCAAAACAGAGATCCAGTATGAAAAACTGGCAGATGCTGTTCGATTACTTGGCTGCTTCTCAGACTTGAGAAAAATAAGCCCCTTGAATGTCTTCCCTTCAAATACACAACTATTTCAAAGACTTTTGGAGGATGACCTAATATCCCTGGATTCTGTGTCACCTACGCTAAGACACTGCAGCAAACTTTTTATTTACCTCTACAAGGTAGCAACAGATTCTTTTGACAGGTATGAACTTTGCTTTTTTTTTTTTTGCTTTTTTTTTTATCGTCCTGTCCTACCTGGCTGCGTAATCCTGTTGTTGCCCAAGATAGTTTTCTTCAAATATGTTAATAGCAAGCTTTTGTATTTCCATTTTAATCTATTTCTTTGTTCGTTCACCCCAGTGAGAGGAATATAAGGTGGCAGCATCTGACCTAATATTGACTTAGCTTGCTGGTGTTCTCCAGGGTACGCAGCATTCCCTCTGATGTTGAATGTTTTTGTCATGACAGCAGTTAAGATAGAGATGTCAATTTATGGGTATATTTGATATATTGAAACAACGTGTTGGTTGATAGTCGAAATGTCTGGCTGCTTTATCATACAGAACTACTACATTTTTATGCTTTTATTGAGTCAAATGAAAAATTGGTTGTTGAACATCACACCTTAACTTCACGTTTCCTCTGATATGGGACTTCAAAGTAAGTAATTAGATAATATCATGACAAATTTAGACTCATAAAATCATTTAGGTTGAAAAGACATTTTAAGATCATCAAGTCCAACTGTTAACACTGCCAAGTCCACCATTAAACCATGTCCCCAAGTGCCATGTCTACCCATCTTTTAAATACCTCCAGGGATGGTGACTTAACCACTTCCTTAGGCAGCCTGTTCCAGTGCTTGATAGCCCTTTCAGTGAAGGAATTTTTCCTAATGTCCAATCTAAATCTCCCCTAGTGCAACTCAAGGCCATTTCTTCTTCTTCTTTTGCTTGTTACTTGGGAGAAGAGACCGACCCCACCTCCCTACAGCCTCCTTTCAGGTAGTTGTAGAGAGCAACAAGGTCTCCCCTCAGCCTCCTTTTCTCCAGACTAAACACATCTAGACTAGATATCTTGTTTAGTCTGTAAATTATTGTTCTTTAAATTTAACTGGGAGACGCTCTCAGAGTTAAACTACTAGAATTTGAATTATGCTTGAGATTTGAAATGAACAGTAATGTGTGTCTTAAAATTGATTCAAAATGGCAACAAATCTTCCTGAAGTATGTGTTGAAGATCGGTTTGTCTTAACGTAGTTCTTGCCCATAATTTAAGGTACAAAAAAGTAAAACACAGATCCTAGCTATGTAATGCGTATGACCCTGTTTTAATAAGACAGGCCAACTAGTTAGTCAAACACAGAGTCTGATTTTCCAAGTGTGTCTGTCTATGTTGAGATACCAATAGAGCTGCCAGTTGTTCAGGCTTTCTTAAACTAGTTGACTAGTAAAGTACAAACTTCGGGTTTTTGTTAACGAACATTTTGTCTCAAAATCGACAAATCTTAACACTTTTCTCTTGTTTTTAAAAAAAAAAACCAAAAAAACTCACCCCAAAAAACCAAAAGCTGAGTACACAAATCAATTTACTTGATCTCATTTTAAAGTATTATGAAAGCATTAAGGTAGGGGGAGGAAAATGTTTATTAAGAATGTGTTGCACGTACTGTAGAAGTTATAACAATGGCTAACAGTACAGTAGGAGGAATCAGTGGGGTAAGTAAATCCCGTGGTGTTGTTGCATAAGCTGCCTCATTAAGTTCCTTTTTTTGTTTTGTCATCTTCAGTGACTGCATTCTCCCTTCTTTCTTAAATTTTCTGATCATCATTCTTTGTAAAGTTTACGTTGATTTTATTTCTTATGCGTGTTGGTTATACTTGCTTTACTGAGGCTTTACTTTCTCATCTTAATTTCTGCTGTTTAACATTGAAAGATGTTCTGTTTTGCTAGTGTGGCTGTATTGATAAACCTTGGCGGAGTAAGGAAGGAGCACTGCAGGCATGCCATAAAACAAGTACACGCTTAGCATGTCCATGTGTTTACCTGATGTGTGTCATTTGGTAGTGTCCTTTGTCATCTGTGGTGTTTTTGAAGAACGGATCCTAGTAATGATTTTACTGGTGCTTTTGTAAAACTAACAAGCTTATGGCCTCTGGTTTCTTCTCTAACCTCTCTGTCCTACCCCTGTCTGTTTTGTCTGTAGTCGTGCAGAACAGATCCCTCCTTGCCTGACAAATGAGACTTCTCTCCCCTCTCCCTGGGGTACGCCAGCTTTGTCCAGGAAAAGGTACCGACCCTTCAAAGAGAAGTTCATCTTGCTTCTGATTTCTCTCACTGTTGTGTTTCTTAGTTTTGGTTTTTCTTTTTTCTCTCAAGTTGCGATTTTTTTCTGAGGTGTGCATTTTCACTTGTGTGTTTACTAAATAAAAGAAATGTAAAGGTATGTTTCATAGTGTATCATAAGTAGTGATGCTAATGGATGAGACTAGACATGTCTCCAGACTCCTGAAGCACTTACAGTTAATTGAATGATTCAAAACCAAATAAGGTCTAGTATAAGAAATTATCTAAGGGGGGTATAAATGACACTCTCAGGAGCAGTTCAAAGAAGTTTAGACTATGCTAGTAGATGAATTAATGCAGGAGGATTTCTTTTTTCTTGACTAATTTTTCAAGAAAAGGTATTTTCAGTGTAAAGGTGGATGGCTTGTTAAGGTGCTCATTTGTAATTACACAGAGTACAAAAATAAAGCATGCACCTGTCAGTACTTGACTACCAAATGATGTAGAGGCATGCTAAATTAAAAGGTTTGGAAAGAAACTACAAATGGCACAATTCAGAAATCCTAGCACCTACTTTCCCTCCCAAACTACTGTCTTTTCTTATGTGTCTTAGTGTGTGGTAGATTATTTTTTCTTTAAAAGAAAAAGGTTTACTGATTCAGCAACAGTTTGACTTACAGGCCTGTGCAAATGATAAAAGGAGATTTTTCCTGGAGACCCCAGGGAAGGGAGCAGCCATTTGTCATGTGAAGATGCAGGTTAGGCAGAGACTTGTTTTTGAAGGCTAAAAAGACGTTTGAAAGACTGCGGGTTATCTGAGGTGCAGGTGCCTTTTGTGGAAAATGCAGTCACAGAATCATAGAATCTTCATGGTTGGAAAGGACCTTTGAGATCACCAAGTCCAACCATACACACCCAAAAAAAACCCCCTACAATCTCTGCCACTAGAGCATGCCCTGAAGTGCCACATCTAGACATTTCTTAAATACCTCTAGGGATGGTGACTCAACCACCTCCCTGGGCAGGCTGTTCCAGTGCCTGACCACTCTTTCAGTGAAGTAATTCTTCCTAATATCTAATCTAGACCTCCCCTGCCGCAACTTCAGACCATTTCCTCTGGTCCTGTCATTCTTCACCTGGGAGAAGAGGCCAACACCCACCTCTCTGCAACCTCCTTTCAGGTAGCTGTAGAGGGCAATGAGGTCTCCCCTCAGCCTCCTCTTCTCCAAGCTAAACATGCCCAGCTCCCTCAGCCTCTCCTCATGTGACCTGGTCTCCAGAGCCCTCCCCAGCCTGGTAGCTCTCCTCTGGACACGCTCCAGCACTTCAGTGTCCCTCTTGTGCAGAGGGGCCCAGAACTGGACACAGCACTCGAGGTGAGGCCTCACCAGTGCCGAGTACAGAGGCACGGTCACTTCCCTGCTCCTGCTGGCCATGCTATGCCTGATACAAGCCAGAATGCTGTTGGCCTTCTTGGCCACCTGGGCACACTGCTGGCTCATGTTAAGCTGGCCGTCCACCAGCACCCCCAGGTCCTTTTCTGCCAGGCAGCTCTCCAGCCACTCTTCCCCAAGCCTGTAGCGCTGCATGGGGTCGTTGTGACCGAAATGCAGGACTCGGCACTTGGCCTTATTAAACCTCATACAGTTGGCCTCGGCCCATCGATCCAGCCTGTCCAGATCCCTCTGTAGTGCCTTCCTACCCTCAAGCAGATCAACACTCCCACCTAGTTCGGTGTTGCCTGCAAACTTACTGAGGGTGCACTCAATCCCCTCATCCAAATCATTGATAAAGATATTAAACAAAACTGGCCCCAAAACTGAGCCCTAAGGGCTGCCAAGAGGATTTCACCCCATTAATCGCAACTCTCTGGGCACGGCCATCCAGCCAGTTTTTAACCCAGCAAAGAGTACGCTTGTCTATGCCATGATTCGCCAGCTTCTCCAGGAGAATGCTATGGGGGATGGTGTCAAAGGCCTTACCAAAGTCCAGATAGACAATGTCCACAGCCTTCCCCGCATCCAGAAGGTGGGTCATGTGGTCATAGAAAGAGATCAGGTTGGTTAAGCAGGACCTCCCTTTCCTAAACCCATGCTGGCTGGCCCTGATCCTTTGACTGTCCTGCACTTGCTGTGAGAGCTCACTCAAGATGATCCTCTCCATGATCTTTCCTGGTATTGAGGTCAGGCTGACAGGCCTGTAGTTCCCCAGATCCTCCTTCCAACCCTTCTTGTAGATGGGCATCACATTAGCCACCCTCCAGTCATCTGGTACCTCCCCTGTTGACCAGGATTGTTGATAAACGATGGAGAGAGGCTTGGTGAGCTCTCCCACCAGCTCCCTGAGTACTCTTGGGTGAAACCCATCTGGCCCCATAGACTTATGTGCGTCTAGGTGCAGAAGCAGATCATTGACTGCTTCCTCCTGGATTATGGGTGGGCTGTTCTGCTCTCCATCCTTATCTTCCAGCTCAGGAGACTGAACACCCTGGGGATAGCTGGTCTGACTATTGAAGACGGAGGCAAAGAAGGCATTCAGTGTCTCAGCCTTCTCCTCGTCCTTGGTTGCAACTTTTCCCCCTGCATCCAGTAAGGGATGGAGATTCTCCCTGGCTCTCTTTTTGTTGATGTATTTATAAAAACTTTTTTTGTTGTCCATTATGTTAGTGGCTGAGTTGAGCTCCAGCTGGGCTTTTGCCTTCCTAATTTTCTCTCTGTATAAGCTAACGAGATCTCTGTACTCCTCCTGAGTTGCCTGTCCCTTCTTCCAAAGGTGGTAAACCCTCCTTTTATTCCTAAGTCATGTCAGAAGTTCCTTGTTCATCCAGACTGGCCATTTCCCCCGCCCTTTAGACTTGCGACACTTGGGGACAGCCTGCTGCTGGGCCTTTAAGATTTCCTTCATGAAGAGCATCCAGCCGTCCTGGACCCCTTTGCCCTTCAGGAGTATCTCCCAAGGGACTCTCTCAACCAGTGTTCTGAACAGGCCGAAGTCTGCCCTCCGGAAATCCAAGGTGGAGGTTTTGCTAACCCCCCTCCTTACATCGCTATGAATTGAAAACTTGACCATTTCATGACCAGTAAACCCAAGATGGCCTCCGACCACCACATCTCCCACTAGTCCTTCTCTGTGAACAGTAGGTCTAGCGAGGCACCTCCCCTGCTAGGCTCACCTACCGGTTGTGTCAGGAAGTTATCTTCCATGCACTCGAGGAACCTCCTAGCCTGCCTGCTATCTGCTGTGTTATATTTCCAGCAGATACCCGGCAGGTTGAAGTCCCCAACCAGAACAAGGGCTGGCGATTGCGAGACTTCAGCCGGCTGCTTATAGAATACTTCATCTGTCTCCTCATCCTGGTTGGGTGGTCTTTAGCATACTCCCAGCACAAGATCTCCCAGTCATTATGGCTTGGGGTATGGTTTAAAATATGCATCGAGTTTCATGTTTGGAATGTAAAATATTTTGCAAAGGGAAGCAACCAAAGCTGCTTTTGGAAACTGCTTTGAAAGGAAATGTTTGTATTTGGTCATGTTAGGAAAGAAGCCTTTTTCTGTCTTGCTGAGTGATGTTACTCAAGGATATCATACCTGGATATTCTGCAGGGACTGGCTTGGACAAGGCCACTTTCCCAATAATCCAGAACCTCTTAGGCTGTTGTTTCCTTTCTTTCCTAACACTGAGGCATTTAGAAATGAACGTAGCACTTGCAGTTCAGAGGGAAAAACCTTAGCTGCCAAACTCCTTTTCCTCTCATTTACTCTGAAGAAACTTGAAAGAAAGCAGCATTTCCTGTGGAGGCTTTTTGCCGCTTCGGCCCCAGTATTAACCTCTAGCGTTATGGATTGCCCTTTCCTTTACTATATTTTGGTCTTCTCCCAGGTGTAGCTGCGTGGCTGCTGAGGTTCATTGAATTACTCAAATGCACTTGTATGCCAAGGCTTGCAGCAGAACACATGCAATGCCTGCCAAACAAGAGCTGATTCCAGGGCGTAATGAATAAAAATGTGCCAGATGGGTATAGCTGATGCAGCCTTGTTATTAAAATAGTAATTTCTGTATATATGAATAGATAGGATAATTTTCCTTTGTTTGGGGTTTGGGTTTTTTTTGTAGTATTGAAAATGCAAGCAGTTATTTGAAAACTGTGTGGTATAAGGTGAGGTAAAGGTTCGATAGTTTAAAAAGTCAGTATCCCTGTGGGGTGCTTTGGGCAATTCAGGTAAGCACCAGTATAGTAACGTGGGTACTTGCTGAGGTAAAGGAGCATTTGACATAGATCTTCACAAACAAAATAGGCCTTTGGGTGATAACAAGTTGTGTAAGGCTTAAAGCAAAAGCGGACAGAAAGGATGGTCATGCTGGCCCGAATTACTTTTCAGATCCTTTCTGTAAAGGCATGTTTTCAAGTTAAAAAAATAGCCAGGGCTAGGCTTTTTAAAAAGTCTGTTTGAGCAGCTGTCTGCTTTCTCACGGTTGTTCAGCATCGTGTTTGTCATTCCTAGGGCGTTCAGTGCCAGTAGCTGGGATCTTCCTACTTTCCGAAATAAGCAACTTGGGGTTTGTAGTCCAATATTATTTGAGTTTCTTTTTTTTTCCTCCTCTTAAATGTCAGATACGGTCAGATTCTGTCAAAGTTGACTATTCTGAGAGAAGTGTTTGCTTTTCTCTTAGTGTTTTCTGACTCCTTTCCTTTGCTTCCCTGGGATCTCCCTTATTGCTTTGGCCTGGTTTTCTGCCTTTTGACTCGTAAGACAGGTGCCCGGGGGAGAGCCCGGTGGTGTTTGGCTAAAGGACCAAGCAGACGCTGTGCACACAAATAATTCTTACAGACAAAACCAGTACAGTTCTGGTTTTGCACACAGTCTAGAATGTTTCTGGATATGTAGATATGCTTATATTCTCTCTCAAACACGTCTGCCACTTCTCGCAGCTGTATTTCCCTGAGGAGTGGTGCCCTCCAAGTGTTACCCTTTATATAAACAGAGTAGGTAGGACTCCTCCACCACATGCGTCGGGATGGTGGTACATAGCTGTCCCCCCTGTTACCTGTCCACCCCTCCTGTATAATTTGAATCAAGAACTACAGCTTTGACAGTTGTTTGATTGCTGTAAATTTTGGCAGAAAAAACTTATCTTGATGTTCTCTCTCTTTTTTTTTCTTCTTTTTTTCTTTTTTTTTCTTTTTTTTTTTTCTTTTTTTGAGAGAATGAGAGAGGATGTTTTGGGGCTGACAGGGTGAAGTAGAGAATAGAATGTAGCTTTGACTTTAATATACTTTTAGACATTGTTTTTACAAAGTTTGGATGTTGATCGCTCTAGCGGAATGATATGCAGAGGGTTTATCTACAATAAATCTTACTTACTTCTTTCCATATGAAAATGGTGTTATAATTCTCATCAAGAGTTGTACTTAATTATATAATTTAAGTGAGATTTTTTCTTCAGTTTTGTTTTTTGTTAAATTAGACAAATCTGTGTCGTCTTTGGTACACTGCCTTTTTCCATTGTCCACTTCTTCCTTTCTTCTCCCTTAAAGGGATCATATAAAGAATGTATAAGTATGACTAAATTAATTTGTTGCAGGTTCTGCACTGACCCATAGACCTGTAACATTCGATGAATGCTTTGGTGGGATATTTTAGGATCCATTTTCTTTTTTCTGCCTACAGAAATCTTTTTGAACTGGTTTGTGTTCTTTTTTTCATTGTTTTGATACAAGTACTCCTTATATGGAAGAACTAAATATAGAAGGTATTTTAAAAATTATGTGAAAAACTTTCAGTAATATATGCTTTAAGGACATAACTGTACTTAAATTGATTAATGGAAAAGCGACTTGCCTAGTCTTGACTGTATCCCTTTTCCAGTACGTAATGTTGAAGTTCAGGTCCTTTGAGGCCAGAATCGTGTGCTTGTTTGTGAATCATACTGAGCAATGGCTCAGGTTTTTATTAGGCTCTCCCTGTACTACCATCTTGTAACCTCATAGCTTAACTAATGAAGTGAATGTGATAGTGCGGATCAGGATGCTTAGAAGTAAAATCTGTGCTTAAAAGTGGATGGAAGCTTGACCTTCAAGAATGTCTTGGGGAGTGGAATTTCACTAGGCTGAAGAGCATTCTTAAATACAAATGAATATTTAGTTTTTAAACTGTATCCTGTAAAACTTGCGTTGAGATGCTCTAGGTGACATTGGAAAGAGGTAGCAGTTTTCCTCTTCAGATCAAGAGCAGTGCTGTTAGGACACATGAGAAACAACTGCCCGTGTTTCAATCTCTGCATTTAGACATAGTAAAGGGTTGAGATAACATCTCTCTATGATAGTATTACCAGTTGTTCTGCTGTTTTTAATTCCATTTAATTTTAAAAGAGATGATGAAACCTTTCTCTACCTGCCAGATGCTTCAGTCAGTGAGTCTGCTAGAAAACTTTAGGAAACTGATGGCTAAAGAGTTTGTAAAAACACTAGAAAAATTGATTTGGGCAGATTTTTTTCTTAGTGGTTGGTTACGATAGAATTGCCATAATATTTCATGTCTGCTGTATTAGCTGAGTGAGTAGAGCATCAGTAATTTCATCTTTCTTCAAAAAATCTCTTTTAAAATGTACTCTTGGATTGTTCAGATGCCAGGTTGTTGTTGATCTGCCGTGAGCCTTTTCAATAGGAACACTTTGTTGGAACATTATTTATGCAGTGCATTTTCCAGGCAGCACGTGAAGATCACACTGTACTTCCTAGTGTCCTGTTTTAGGCTAGATATTCCATTGCCTCAGCCTTCCCCCATCAAATGACGTTTCTTGATGGGCTGGGGGTGTGTGTTGAAGGTGCAACCTTCAAAGTGTTTAGGACAGAACTGCTCTTGCAGCCTTCCTCATTTCCCATCCGTGTCCTGTTTTTCCCAGGAGAAAAGACTTCCTTGTTAGAAGTGCCTAACGGGTGAGGCACAGTGAGTCTCCGAGTGTTACTTCTGTTAGGGGTTAGTTAAATCTCTGTCGGTGAGAACAGGAGTGAGGAAATGCCTCTTTCAACTGATTTGATAGGAAGAGACCCGTTTTTAGCTGGATTCACTTTTTGTAAAACGGCAGGCAATATTTGATCTTCAAGAAAAATTCTTACATAGAGTTTGTTTTCTTTCTTCTGACAAATGAGCATATATGATAAATACTTAGAGAATATGGGTGGTTTGGGTTGTGTTTTGTTTGGTTGGTTTTTTTGTGTTGAGCATGAGCCTTTCGAGCTATCTTTTTCTTCAAAAGTACCATCTTGAAAGCATATGTTCAGTCAGCTGCTCATGCTGTTTGTGTGTTGAATCTTGTGCTGAAAGAAGAATGGCATCAAGCTGATACCTCTGAGAGTTTTAATGGAAACGCATCTACAGCTCTCAGCACAAGTGGTTGCTTCTAAGTCAGTGTGTCAAAGTCTCTTTTCCCTGAACCAGACTAAAGCAGCTTAATGTAAAACTAAATTGCCGTGCAGTCATAGAAAGACTGGGAGCATATGGACTGCTGGCACGAGTGTACACCGAGACCAGTTTTCTGTTCCTGTAGGCTAATCAGAGAGTCCCGCAAGTTTTGTGATAGCCCATTTTGTAATCAGCTGTTAAAAGCAAATAGGGAGAAAAGTATTCAAAGCTGAATTCGTCTCCAGAACAGGAGCAATGGTAGCTGTTGTCGCTGGGTGCTGCCACCGCATCTAGAATGAAAAGAGGGAGGCAGCCTTTAAGTTCTTCAAACTACGTGGCACCTGGGAAAAAGGCTTCTGAGTTCAAGCATAGTTCAGATGTTGAAACCCTTCCATATTGTCTTTGGGGAAGCACGCCCAACAGGTTTGAGAAGAGAAAAGCACGTGATCTGTCTAACCAAGGGAAGAGAAAGGAGAAGGGGAGTAATGCCTATAGGCCAGTTCAACTTTACAGCTATTTGAAAAACGCAAAGCTCATAATAGATGGCTGTTGTAACCATGGGATGTTTTCTGTCCTGCAGGCATGCATATCACTCTGTCTCAACACCTCCTGTTTGCCCTCAGAAAAACATAGCTGATGTGAAACTCCAAACAGGACCCACATCTGTACAAAGCTCTGATGCGGTCATTATCCACCCTGGTGCTATGCTCGCGATGCTGGATCTTCTGGCCTCTGTTGGATCAGCTACGCACCCAGAGGTAGGGAGAAAAATTCTTCTGTCTTACGCTTTGAGAGTGACTGGGAAAAAGGATGCCTGTGGGAAATGAAAAATCTGATGATGTCCTCTTGTTTCATGTTGAGAAACTACTACATTTCACAGACTAATTATGTTGAATAACTGGTGACATAAAGGTCTGATAAAAATTGTTTTATTTCATAAGCTTTGTTTTGTTTGTCTCTTTCAAACTCCTGTCAACAATGTAAACTTAAAGAAATTTCTGAAGGGGCCATCAGATAAGTTTCCAAGCACTGTGGTTAATTCATGTTTTCTCTGATATATCAGGAGTTAATGCATAGTACAAGGAGGACACGGGATTGGACATTATATATGCTATTTGAAATAGCTGGAATGTATTCTAGTTCCAAAATTATACTGCCTGCTTTGTATAATTCCCAAACCAAAGCCTCCACTGGTGTTTTGAATATAAAGGATTTGTTGGACATTTTTTGAAGTTACTTAAGTATTTTTTGTTTTAAATGTCTTCCCTGAAGAACACTGTTTGGTTTCAGTTTTGTTTTGTTTTTTCAAAAAAAAAAAGTTCCACAAGCTTACAATAATCACTAGGCTCGCTTCCTCCTTTCTTGTCCTCTACCAGTGATGAGTGTGGTGACTTTCTGTCTTCAGGGCATTAATTTGGCAGTTACATTGCATGTATCTTAAGTTTTGTAGAGATGATGATGATGGGGAGAAGAATGAAGCCCCGATAATCCAAGGGGAAATGGTAGTGACCTGCTACACCACTTAGGCACGCACAAGTCTATGGGGCCAGATGGGATCCACCCAAGGGTACTGAGGGAGCTGGCAGAAGTGCTAACCGAGCCACACTCCATCAATTAGCAGCAGTCCTGCCCAATGGGGAAGGTCCCAGTTGACTGGAGGTTAACAAATGGGATGCTTATCTACAAGAAGGGCCAGAAGGAGGATCTGGGGAACTACAGGCCTGTCAGTATGACCTTGGTGCCAGGGAAGGTTATGGAGCAGATCATCTTGAGTGCCAACACATGGCATGTACAGGACGACCAGGTGAGAAGGCCCAGTCAACATGGGTTCACGAAGGGGAGGTCTCACTTGACTAACCTGCTTTCCTTCTATGAAAAGGCGGCTTGTTTAGTGGATGAGGGAAAGGCTGTGGATGTTGTTTACCTGGACTTTAGTAAGGCCTTAGACACCATTTCCCACAGCATTCTCCTGGAGAAACCTGCCACTCGTGGCTTAGACAGGTGCACTCTTTGCTGCGTAAAAAACTGTCTATGGGTCAGACCCAAAGAGTTGTGGCGAATGAAGTGAAATCCTGTTGGTGGCTGGTCACAAGTGATGTTCCATAGGGCTCGCTACTGGGGCTAGTTCTGTTTAATATCTTTATAAATGATCTGGAGGAGGGGACGGAGCGCACCTTCAGTAAGCTTGCAGACAACACCAAGTTGGTGGGAGTGTTGATCTGCTTGAGGGTAGGATGGTTCTACAGAGGGATCTGGACAGGCTGGATCGATGGGAGGAGGCCAATGGTATGAGGTTCAACAAGGCCAAGTGCCGAGTCCTGCACTTGGGTCACAACAACCCTGTGCAGCGCTACAGGCTTGGGGAAGAGTGGCTGGAGAGCTGCCTGGTGGAAAAGGACCTGGGGGTGTTGATCAACAGCTGGCTGAATATGGGCCAGCAGTGTGCCCAGGTGGCCAAGAAGGCCAACAGCATCCTGGCCTGTATCAGGAACAGTGTGGCCAGCAGGACTAGGGGAGTGATCGTCCCCCTGTACTCGGCACTGGTGAGGCTGCACCTCGAATACTGTGTCCAGTTTTGGGCCCCTCACTACAAGAAGGACACTGAGGTCCAGGACCACGTCCAGAGAAGAGCAATGAAGCTGGTGAAGGGTCTGGAGAAACATGCCTTATGAGAGGTGGCTGAGGGAGCTGGGGTCGTTTAGCCTGGAGAAAAGGAGGCTGAGGGGGAGACCTTATCGCTCTCTACAACTACCTGAAAGGAGGTTGTAGCAAGGTGGGGCTGGCAAAAGAACAAGAGGAAATGGTCTCATGTTGTGCCAGGGGAGGTTTAGATTGGACATTAGGAAAAATTCCTTCACTGAAAGGGTTATCAAGCATTGGAACAGGTTACCTAGGGAAGTGGTTGAGTCACCATCTCTGGAGGTATTTAAAAGATGTGTAGATGTGGCACTTAAGGACATGCGAGTGGACTTGTCAGTGTTAGGTTAATGGTTGGACTCCATGATCTTAATTGTCTTTTCCAACCTTAATGATTCTATATTAAGTTACTAGGAATAGCTTAGCAGTCACAAAAATGAAAGTTCTCGGTACACACGTAGAACTTGTAAACTGACTCACTTCTGCTGGTGAAAAGGAGAGGTTGGTTTAACCACCCCTACCTGAATTGTTTTTCTTTACAATGGTCGTGGTAATCCTTCATATAATCTATTATCCTTTTTCATAAAGAGATGGCGGTGTTTCTTCACACTTGTGCACGCACACACCCCCAACATACACACATGTACATATATTTAAGTATAGGACATTTTGTGTACCTATTGCTATGGTGGTTTCCTTTTCATTATTATGCATAAGGGCTTTATATTATTCACCTTCTCACTTTGCATATTCTCAAATTGTGTGCTCTTCTTTTTTTCAGCATGCGCTGGATCTCCAGCTGGCAGTGGCCAATATCCTGCAATCACTAGTGCACACAGAGAGAAACCAGCAAGTCATGTGTGAAGCCGGGCTCCATGCACGACTTCTACAAAGATGCAGTGCTGCTCTGGCTGATGAGGACCACTCGCTGCATCCGCCACTCCAAAGGATGTTTGAAAGGCTGGCCTCCCAGGCGCTGCAGCCGATGGTGTTGAGGTCAGAAAGATTGCGTTGAAGGCCAGTTGAGCTGAGCCCTGCTGCCTGTGCTGACACAGGCTGGCTGTAAATGCCTGGGATTGGTAGAGGGCATAAGTGACCTTGTGTGGTAGCGATCCCCCAGCCAAATAAGACGCATGGATAAAACAAAGCTGAGGTCACTTGCTCACTTCAGCCTGTGGCCTGCCTTTCCAGATGAGTTCAGCTTGCTGAATGTGCATCAGTGAGCATCCTGATGTTCTCCTACAGGATGGGGCAGCCACCTGCCAAGTCTTTGGAGTTATCAAAGCTGTTTGATTAGTTAAAATAACGTCAATTTTGGAGAGCATGTGTTCAAAACTTCAATAGTTTCAAATGGATCAAATGTATTTCTTATAATTATGCATGAGTTCTTTTATTTTCTTAGTTAAATTTATGTTTATTACAAGTAATTACTGTCTTTTTTTTAAACATGGTGTTAGATTCGGTGTCATTCTAGGCAAATAAGTAGACAAAACGATTTGTAAATTTTTTATTCTCAGGGAATTTTTACGCTTGGGAAACCCTTTGAATTGCGGAGCTTGGGACAAAAAGCTGTTGAAACAATACCGAGTGCACAAACCCAGCTCACTGAGTTTTGAACCAGAAATGAGAAGTAAGTGCTGAAGTGCTAGAAATTTGTGTAAAGAATGCTTCACTGACATCCACCAATTGCATACTTCTGTAAAATTTGTAGATAAGCATCTGTAAAAACCTGACTTCACCCCAGCTTAGTATGAATGTGAAATCATCAGAACTATTTGATTGGAAAAAGTTTTAAAAGTGTAGGGAATGTAGTACTTGTATTTAATATATGTCCAGTGAGGTAATTATAATTTTTTTATTTTAGGAACAGTCACTAATAAATATGACAGTAGTTTGATTTTTAAGTCTTGAGTGGATCCTGGCTTTGTAGTTATTTAACAGTAAAAGGAAAAATATTTTTCTCAGATACTTTCATGTGCACATCACGTCATTAAATCTATGTAACGTCTCCCATGGGTTCAGTAAGTCGTCAGATAAAATAACTGAAATTCCTACACATAAGCATAATTCCGTTTATTTCAGCTAGAACCTGGCTTATCATTAGCATCACTAGTAATGAGAAAGAAATAGAAAGAATTAAAAAGAAAAAAAGCACAATTTACCTAATTTGACAGAATCTCAATCTAATAATAACTCCTCTTATAAAGAGGTAGAAACTGGAGTTGGAACACCCATTCTTAATTACTTAAAGTTCTGCGGTCCTTTATTAACCATTCATTGATTTTTTTCATGGTTAATATTTACAATGGTTTTACTCATTGCTTGCTTTCAATATGTTTACTTTCCTAGTATGTTAAAATTTAAATCTTTAATAGTATCTGGTAAGCATGCATTGAATTATGAGGTCATAGTAATTTAAAAATTATCAAGAGAAAGGACAGACTTACATCAGCTTTTTTTTTTTAAAAAAAAAAAAGGGGGGGGGGAGGAAGGCACACCGTGACAACTCAGTTTCAGTTTTAGCGCAGGAATTAACGCTGGGAATGTATTCACAATGTATTTTGATAGTAGCTAGTTATTCCTAGATTATAGATATGCATGCATATGCATGTGTAGTGGAAATTTTCCTTATACTTTTGTGTGGGTCCTGTCATGGAAGTTCACCCGTCTGATAGAATACTTCGTATTCTGTCAGCAATTATACATCAGCTCTGATTTTCACACTGGAAAGTTATATCTGTATTCCAGCCGTTTAATGACTCAATCTGATAAACTGTAGTGAATGTCTGTAACCATTGGATTCCTCCAGCCGATCCATGCACTCTTTCCTATTACTATGCATGTGTTATATAGCTGTTCACGTAGTATAGGAGAGCCTGAGTAAATGGTAATACAAAGAAATTATGGATAAGTTTCCAAGCCATGTGATATTTATTTCTTTGTGTCAATCATATGGCCAGTTGTAATGCATAGTTAAAGATACCTTCGCTGAAACGTTTGAAGTATTTAAAAGGAACCAGAAAGTATCCTGGATGGTACTGGCTTACAAGCATTAAATAATGAAATAAATAAATAAAATAAAATAACTGAATTTATATTATGTCAGGGTCAGTACGTTTAGAAAGACAAGGAGAGATTCAGCTTATCTCTCGGACAGAGCTTTAGTTATTAATTTATTGTTTTTAATAGCGTAGTATCACAGGGGAAAGTGTGAAATTGTGAAAACACAAGTCTGGAAAGTTTTTAACCTAGGAAAGAGCAGACAAAGGTAGCTTCTGAATGCTGCAAGTTGTGTTAAATTTCCTAAGCTAAGCTTACTGACCCTTTCTGCTTATTGAGACCTCGGAGCCTTTTAGCTCACAGTTACTGCGTCTGAAAAACATGAAGCAGAATTTTTCCTGCCTGTAAAGTCAGGTAGCAGGAATGTGCCTGAAACAGAACCTCTGTGAAAGGGACCTTTCCCAATCTTAGGTAATGAGATGGCCTCTTGGATCAATTTTTTTGGCTTTATCACAGACTTTCTGTAATACCTTGCGCAAGATGCTCGTCTCTCTGTCTCAGTTGAATGCCATTATAATGACAGCAATACTTCCCAACTCATAATTTTCTAACTGAGAGGCTGAACTAGCTGATGACGATTGACAGTTCAGCTATTGCATTGGACGCAGTACTTGAAAAGTCCAAATAAATAGCCTGAAAATGCCACCCTTTTGCAATGCTGTGTTTTTTCTTGGCTTCTACTGTAGATAGCATGGTTACCTCAATGGAAGGTCTGGGTTCCGACAGCGTCTTTGGTTTGCACGAAGACAACCACTATCGGATAAGCAAGAGCCTGCTCAAGCCAGCAGAAGGGAGCACAGTACCCCTGACGAGAGTGAAGTGTTTGGTCTCCATGACAACGCCACATGATATCAGGCTTCACGGATCATCAGTTACGCCAGCGTTCATTGAGTTTGACACGTCCCTTGAAGGGTTCGGGTAAGGTCCTACAGTGCTCTCAGATAACATGGGGCACAGTGCGATGTTTTCTTACTTTCTTCTTTCAAAGAAATACTTGTAATTTTTAAATGGACTGTTTGCAAACCAGAAACAAATCCTTTAAAGAAAAGAAAGAAATGCTTCAAGCCACATAAATTTCCACTCTGTCATTCATTAATGCCTTGAAACCAAATGCTTGCTTGCCATGTGTGAAAGTAGAAGTATGTATGTATCTAAACGCTGATAGTACCCTCTTGGTTCTGGATTTCACTCATCTTTTAAAATGAAGGAATACAACATAATCTTGCAGACACTCCATTAGTTGCTAGGATTTGTGTGTGACATTTGGATGGCCCAAATGCTCTGAAACCCACTTAAAATTGCTGAATAACTTGGAAATGTGGAAGTGGGCAAATCAGAAATACAAGTTAAGCAGAGAAGGCAGCTATGCTGAGTTGAAATGGCTGGAAAAAATTATTATGAACTGGGAGCGTAGCCTGAATATAAGGCTTAACTCATTTTTTCTTTTAGCACTCAGTATCACCCTCACTTGCTGTTTTTCTCTCTCTAAACACCTGCGGAGTGTTTAAGGTGCTTTATGAGGATCCTGTAATATGATTTAACTTGACTGTTCAGAAGAAGAAAACATGACACCATTCTCAGCATCTGTTTAAGGAAAATGTTTTGTCTTTTTGGTTGTAAAAACAGAATAGAAAAACCTCAAAACACGCATTATGTTCTACACTAAGGGGTAAATATTGCTGTATTTGCTCAAATATTGCTATTGATGAAAAATTGCTATAAAAATTCAGACCAATGGCATAAGGAACAGCTATTCCTTAATGGCCCGTGGACTGGTCCATAGGCAGAGGCTTGCAAATAGGCTGAAAGCTAGTATCTCAGAGAGGACAGTGTTGTGAGGTTCATGCAAGTCAAACAATTGTGAATGGCACCTCGAATAATAATTGTTCAGAATTTCCCAGAAGTTTGGTTAAAAGCTTAAAAACCTTGACTTACAAGCTTTATTAAAAGGTTTTTAGTGATACAAACCACCAAAAGTGACAACTGCTGTGAAGCCCAAAAGAGTGGGACAAATTCTTGTATGAGATGAGTAGCTCCACAACGGTTTTATTAGTCTTTCTTCTTAAAAGAATTGTGAGAAGAGGCAAAAATCATCTGTTGTCCATGGCTGTACCACAATTTCATACAACCAGAAACAGCTCCACCTAACAGAGAATCATTCATCTTGTCTTTTTCTTTCTAGACCCAATAGTTATACTACTGTGTTTCTTAAACCTGTTTCTTTTCTGACATGGCCTTCGACAGGGCCGTTTGCATCTTAGTGCACTTGTTCCAGTTTTATTTGGCATGACTGGTCTGAGAGCAGAGTCCAGCCTGGATATTTGGGAATTATGCTGCTCTGCATCCTCTTTTCAGCTTTGCAAAGAAAGGATGCAGCATCCATTTTGCATCTAGCCTTCATATCCAATATAGTCAGGGACGGACTTTTCTTTGAAAACAAATGGTGCTCAAAGCTCTGTTCTACATCCTTCATAAAAGAAAAGAAAACGTTTGGGCCCTAAGAAGAAATATGCTAGCAAAATGAATTGTCGCTATGTATTTGTCACACAGGAGATTTGTAAGTGCTGGTAACATGTCCAAAAGTAATCCACGTAATGCAGCTGTGACTTCTTGTAATTTCAACACGTCACCTAAGGCGGCTGCTATAATCAATAAAAAAAACGCTAAAATCTTTTTGGTCTGTTTTAAAGTGCCAGGGTGTTTCATGAATTAAACAATGGCGTAGCCTTGCAAGTTATCTGCTTAGAGAGAACATGCTTGTAACACCATTGACTATGGGGGATTCACCCAGAGAAGAACATTTTCAAGAGGGAGGAAGAAGCATATAATGAGAACTGTAATTGAAAGGAAGATAGTAGTGACCAGAACCATGGACTGCTGTTGCTTTCAAGATGGGTGGTCAAGTTAACATTTTATAGCTTACGTCAGAAAAAGATAACTCCTAGCTCTGTCAGGAATCTCAGCTACAGCATACTTAAACTAGCCTGCTCAAGTGTAAATGTCAACAAAATAATGATTCTTCAGCAAGTAGAAGAGCCGTCATTTTGCTTCCAGTAGGACAATCTGTACAAGCTGGAAGCTGAACTGCTGTGGAGATTGATGCCAGCCCGGGTCGGCTGGTCACTGAAACCATCTGGGCTCTTAAAATCTTTAGTTACCTAAAGGAGGTGCTCCTTATATCTGTTTCCATTGTGTCCACAGCATCGGTGGCTCTTGTAAGGACCAAACGTAGCTGATTTGGTGAAATATGACGTTACAGTGAGAGCGTACATACTTAAAATAAGAACACCGTAGTATGCAATTACCAGATCCTTTGAATATTTAGTTAATCCCGTTTCTTTGAGAGTTCAGAACATCTCAAAGGCTGCAGCGAGTTATGGCAGCCCACAAGTGAGCATCTTATGCTATGGAGCCATGTGGGCATAAGTGTCTGTGCCTTTGCACCAAAGACATGCGCTGACAAAGCTCTTTGCACTGAAGATACTATCCAGCCTCACAAGGAGAAAGCTTGAGAATTCATTTCTACTTTTTAAGAATAGTATGTATTCATGAGTCAAGGAGAATGATAGTGTGCTCGTGGTATATTTTCGTAGGCTATATTTTGTTTGTGTTGAACTCTGGTTATACTGACTTTGATAAACTCTAGTGTGTTACTGGTGTTCTGTTTAACAGCTGCCTGTTCTTGCCAAGTTTGGCTCCCCATAATGCACCTACAAATAATGCTGTTACGACAGGACTTATTGATGGTGCGGTTGTCAGTGGAATTGGAACTGGTAAGTACTCAAGTATGACTGTTGGCACTGTTGTGTGTCTGATATTTAGTTCTCTTATATTTCTTTGTTAGCCATGAAGCGATAGTATGGTATCGAACATTGTACGCTCATAATTGAGAACTTCTTGTGTGTGAGTTTCTGTTGCTTTTTGCCCCCAAGTGAATAAAAAGCAATATATAAAATACAAATGTGTGACTGCTTTAAAATACAAGGTGCTCAGCAGAAGGTTAAATTGGGATCAAAAGAAACATATGAATTAATGAACCTGGATGCATTAAGAACAAGCAAAGGTAATAGTGTGCAGAGAAGAGGAAATGTGGAGTGAATTGTAATGCTGTACCTGTAGCTTTGTTCTGCTGAATTCCTGACTGAATCTATTACAGGTGTAGTTACACGCATCATCACAAAAATCCCATCTAAATTGTTTGCTGTCTCATATTTGTTCATGTAGGCTGTTCACCCTACAAGAGCCTGGTGTGCTTGCAGGGCTAATTGAACATGATCACTTAGTTAAAAAAGGTGCTCAGTCTGAAAACTAAGTTGAAGGTTTACTGCAGTTAAGGCAGAATTAGTGTTAGACAGTACTTGAAGTCTGTGGGAGCACCCCAGGAGATGAAACGGAGTCAGGTGTATGTGGTGGAGAGACCTTCTTCAACAAAGACTTCTTCATTCAGTCACATCTATGGAACAAGTATGTTATCATTATATTAGCAGTTTCTGAGGGCCTGATCCATTTCCACTTTTTTATGTCTAGGGAACTGAAACTGGGTTGTTCAGAACAAGCACTGCTTCAGAGTTGATTTTTGGTTTTAGAATAGGAGGGAATAGTGTGCAATTCTTGCTTTACTTTGTTTCGAAGGAAGCCCCTCTGAGCTACCATTAAAGTGTGGCTTTTCCTCCAAGCTTGAGTCAGAAATGAAGGTAGTAACTTTGAAGTCCCTGAAGGTAAAGTTTGAGAAAGCACAGCTGGTATCAACTGAGCTGATACGAAAAAGGGAAGAGGAACAAGTAGATATCCTAAGTACTAGCTACTGCAGCTATGTAATGGGCTTTCATTTTTGTTTTTAGGTGAAAGATTTTTTCCGCCTCCATCTGGTTTAAGCTACTCAACTTGGTTTTGTATTGAACATTTTAGTACACCTCCTAATAACCATCCTGTGAGACTTCTTACTGTAGTGAGGCGAGCAAACTCCTCGGAGCAGCATTATGTATGCCTTGCCATTGTCCTCTCAGCAAAAGACCGGTCACTGATTGTTTCAACTAAAGAAGAATTGCTTCAAAATTACGGTAAGAGTTGTTGTCATGTCATCAGCTAATCCCGACAATATTATGGGGATGCAACAGCAAGTTTATTTTGAACTTAGTATCTAGAAGAATTGCGTGTGGCGGGACTTTAGTTGCAGCTTCACCAGCTCCTAATGGGTTTTGACAGTGGAAAAATGCAAAACGCAAACATTCATGTAGAAATTAAAGAGCTTTTATAATTTCCAAAGAAGACTCGATATCTGCATGTAAAGAAAAATTTTTGCCAATACCCTAAGTATTATAGATTTGAAGGTGGAATTAACATCATTGGTTTTGGAAGGTTTTTGCCTTGTAATTATTTTGTATCATTCATTTTAGATGTCATCTCTTGAGGTGCAAATGCTAACTGTCTTTGCTTTGAAGAAGTTTGGAAATAGTAAACTAACAAGTTGTGAAGGCTTTTTCAATCTGGATAGGCCCAACGCTGGAGGGCTATTTGAAGGCATCAGTCATTCGCTTCATGTTTTAGTGCTGTGATCAGTTTTCAGAAACAGTTTGTAGCTTCATTCAGCATCTGTGATCAAAGGTGGAATTGCAGGAGGTGCAGTCAAGATCTAAGTGAAAATGGTGAGGCCAGTGAACTGGCTAAAGAGAGCTATTGGTGCAGTCAGGGGCTTCACACTTAGCCATCACCTGTCTCCTGCCTTGTCCTCCATCAGAGCCTCCAAAAATGGTCAGTTTTGACAGGTTGTTTATGCACCCTGTGTTTAGGGCCTTCTGCATATGTTTCAGGCTTAGCTCTTTACCAGACCAACATGATGGGTTACAAGTAGCTATCAAAAATCTGTTCCTGCGTCTGTTCTTTTCTTTTGAGTAGCAGGCACTAATGAAGAATTTATATAGCTGTTACTATTTTTTAAAAACACAAACAGCAAAGCAGACTGTTACAGAATATTCCTTATTTTCATGATAAGCAGACATTCGCATCATTTTATTGCAGTATTCCTTTTAGTGGAAGGCAGGTTCAAAGCCTAAAACTTGAGCTGAAGATACATAGTATAAGGGAGGAACTAAACCTGTTAAATTACAGAGATACTGACAGTATTTTCTTTCCCAGAAGACCAAATTCTTATAAGAGAGAATTAAGTTTATCTTCAATATTAATTGCTTTATCCTGCACTGGAGCTATAGATCTTATGTTTTTAGCCTGTAAGCCCCTATTATCTAACTCTTTAAAAGAGATTGGATTTGAAGAGGCTTTGTCAGAGAATATCTGTAGGTCTCTGACTACAAAGACTGTTTTTTAATTGAATGGGATACTTCACTTTCCTGGAGTGCCACAGTCATGGCGAAGTCATAGTTGCTGGTGTGCCGACAATTGCTGAGCAGGTAAGTACCTGAAGGACTGAGACGGCAGTCCCAGCAGTGCAGGGACTGAAGTACTGGCTGTCTATTGTAAGAATAAATGGGGTGGTTTAAGGATCCTTCTTGTGAGCGAGAATTGTGTTCAAAGGTGTTTGGCTGAGAAAAAGAACTTGAGGTTATTTTTGTATCTGAAAGTTAGTTCCAAGTACTCTGCTTTCATCATTTCCCTTGTGCAATTTCTGAAGAAATGAGTGTTCTCCCTGTGCAGGCGGCTGTGGAGGTAAGAGGATTAGTGGTTTCTTTTCCTTCAATATGAAAGAATGAAGAGAGATCTGAAAAGCTCATGTTTTCTGTTGAAGCGTTCCCTGGTGCAGAATTTTTGAGCTTTGTCTCTGGTTACATGGTTTTTGGGTTTTTGTGTGGTTTTTTTTTTTTTTTTTTTTGATCGTGCCCTCTGGTATGAAGTCAAAAGACGCCTTTTAGAGAAATTTAAAAATTGTGTGCTAAGAACAAAAGGGTATTTCAACATTCAGGAGAAAGGAATTCAGCACCCGTTAGTGAAGAAAGACCTGGGAAATGCTTGAAGAGTATAGGTGGGTGAGTTGGGGGTGGGTGGTCAGCAACTTGTGGTTTGCAGCTCGTGTGGAGAGGCTAGGAGTGCGTTCTTCTGGCTGTGTGTCTGGAAGGCAGGCATCTGTCTTCCACTCCTCACTGTTGATGTGAGGGGGGCGGATGGAGCCACAGGTACAGCTCGCCTCCCCCTGACCTGCTGCTGCTCACGTCAGGTCAGCGGCCTTACAACCCAGGCTCCACTGCTGATATGGTGGAGGGAAGGCAAGGGCAACTCACTGTGCTTACAGTACTGAAATGGAACAGATGAGACGTCATAAAGTCTTGGTTTTGGCTTGGGCAGAAATGTCTCAGCAGCGCTTCAGAAAATTAATTTTCCCTAGAACTGTAAAAAAGGAAGAAGAGAAGCCCGCATGCTGAGGCTTGAGTGATGAGTACCCCCCAGCCTGTGCTTGATGCATGTCTTGCTAGCCAGATGTCATACTTGCAGCCTTTATTAAGAAAAAAAATGTCTCAGGCTTTCAACTTCGTCTTTAACTTCACTTATGCTTTGTAATTTACCGTGATTCTGATGCAGACATTCTGAAAAGCAATCTTTTTGCTTGTATCTTCTTTTGTGTGTGACCTAATTTTTTAAGCAAGATAGTGGCAAGCTTATATACACCCCTGGGTGTCTGTGGCCAGGTGCTGGGAGGGCAACAGGGGGCTTCTGTGGGCAGAGGGCAGAGCTGCCCCGTGCCAGACATGAATGGTTCCAGCCAGCTCCGCAGCAGAACCTCAATATCTGTGGGACGCGGCTGAGCCCAGCAGCTGGTGGTGCCACTGGGAAAACACATGTAAGAGAGGGGGAAATGCGGCATGGAGTGAGGAGTAAGGGGAAAAAAATGTGAGAGAAAGCGCCCTGAGGACACCAAGGTGAGAGCAGAAGGGGAGAGAATGCCTCAGGCGCCGGAGCAGAAATCCCCTGTGGCCCCTGGAGAGGACCACACCAGAGCAGGTAGTGGGGCCTGTGGAGGAGACCATGGTGGAGCAGGAAGAAGCTTGAGGAGAAATTTTGGGAAGTATGGGTATCTTTCACCTCATGGTGTAAGAAAAGTGAAAAATAGTTCTGTAGGTTTGGAGAGACGCCCGTTATTTCTTGATGACTACTACTGTTGTTTAGAAAAACAACAAAAGATCTTCCTGTGACTTGAATGGTGGCATGAGAAAGTAATAAAAACTTGAGCAAACTAGTCGTTCCAGATAAATTGCAAAGGGAGGGTAGAGGGGGAGAAGTAAAACGTAATTGTCAAAAGTCTAGAAGTATCCTGAGAATATTCTTAGAGAAAAATTAAGGCAAAGGAAGAAGAGACCTGTTGTTGATACTACCAAAACTATACTAGTTTGTTAATATGCAGGTATTTAAGGATGTTCAACCTGTCAAACTGTCACAATTTGGTCTTGAATACTTTCTCAAAAAATCTGATTTAATTCTTTCAGGTCTTGTATTGGAAGGTCTAAAGTCATTCCTGTTAGTCATGTGTTTTGATTCATATCTTATTAATTGTATTTTTGTTAACTACATGCTTTCTAAAAATTTGGCTTTAATGTATTGCTGTAAATTGTTTTGCATCATGTCTAACGGCATATTTTTATGTTTTAAGCTTCTTATAACATTTCTACTGGTGCCCACTAACTGGAACTTTTCCTTTAGTTGATGACTTCAGTGAGGAATCGTCGTTTTATGAAATTCTTCCCTGTTGTGCCCGTTTTCGCTGCGGTGACCTCATTGTGGAAGGCCAGTGGCATCACCTAGTTCTGGTCATGAGTAAAGGCATGCTAAAGAACAGCACAGCTGCACTTTACCTTGATGGACAGCTTGTTAACACTGTTAAGGTAAAATAAATCTTCAAATCCTCATTTGTACTGGTTGGAGTGATTTCTCTCTCTCTGCACATGTATGTATGCAAAAAACCCACACAAAGCAAGAACAAAAGAAACCAATACTGCCCCCCTTCCCCCCTCAGAAAAACACCCACCCAAAAAACCCACAAAAAAAACCCTACAACATGTGGAGCCTTGCAAAAAGGGGTCGTTGCTCATCACACAGCTTGGAGCCAACCCTAGTCCTGTTAAGAGGAAAAGATAATGAATACTTTCTCAGGTACGAGCAATAGTGCTAAAATGAAGTGGACATATTGCATTGAATGTGAGGCAAGTGTGGCATGGCTATGCTGCTGACTAGATCAATTAAAAGGATCATAAAAAGCTGAAGAAGACTTATCCCAGGACCATGTACCACATCTAACTTTGAATAATAGGGAGGTTACAGAGTAAGACAGTTTTGCCAATTTATTCAGGTTGTTCCTTTCCTAACCCTCTTACCACCCCAGAAATAGCATCCCCTTGTCAGTGATAGCCACTGAGATCTCCAGCGTTGTTATTGTAGATCAAACACATTCAGTTGTAAAGATGGAAAAACATGTTTTGTTGTTACGTGGAAAAAACTGAGAGGCCAAAAGCAGGAAGCAGCGAAGAGCACTGTAGACCTGTCCACTGAACACAAAGTATTCCTGACCTGTAACCGAGAATCAAAGAGCACCTGGCACGTGTTGACCTTAAGGGAGTAAGCTAAACCTGGTGTGGAGTGTAAATTAGCTGGTATTACCATACTGATGTAGGTAAAACAATATTTTGACTTTGAAAGTCTACCTGTCAGTATTTCTTTTGCAGAAAGAGGACTATAGTAACTTCACTTGCTATGCTAATAGCTGTAATGCATAACCATGTGTCTGGCCATACGTGACTACATTCAATAGCTGTAACAGAATTTTTAGAAGGTAGATAGAAAATGCCTGTGAGATTGTTATTGTCATTATATATATATGGCCAGCATCTTACTTGTATATTTTGTTTTATTGTCGTCTGAAAATCTGACCAAGTTGAGTTCATCAACGTTCGCACTTTAGCTTGAAACAGTGTAATTACCAAAGTCATGTTTTCACTGGCTGAAAAAGGAGGAGAAAGAACACAAGTTTATGAGATAGTCTTACTGCTTTTGCAAAAAATAATGACCGTCATAGAGCACCATGTTTTTAGAATCAAGATACGTCCTCGTTCTTTAGCGTTTTCAAGCATAGAACTCGCATGTTCTCATCCTGTGTTTCCATACACACCTTCATCTTTTGATAGCCGCTTAACTTCTGATCTTTGCATTTACCTTCTGGTTAATGTTCTTCACTGACTTTTGCTGTATGGTATCATAATACCACGCGTTACATAGCAATCATTTGGTATGTCCCCTGGTTTGCAAAACACTTTACTGAATTTCTGATCTGCCTACTTTCTTTTCACGGTACCCATGCTCTCTGATTAACTTCACCGTGTTTTTCTCCCTTACAGCTTCACTACATTCATAGCAGTCCTAGTGGGTCTGGTTCTGCCAATCCACCTGTAGTCAGCACTGTTTATGCCTATATTGGCACGCCACCCGCACAGCGCCAGCTCTCGTCATTAGTGTGGCGTTTGGGCCCTACGCATTTCCTGGAGGAAGTTTTGCCTGCCCCAGGTGTTAGCACCATTTATGAGCTGGGACCAAATTACGTCGGAAGCTTTCAAGCAGTATACGTGCCATGTAAGTACAATTCAAATGGCAGCTAGTAACTTGGCCCAGGTGTAGTGGAATCTTTTGTGTGCATATTGGCGGAAGAGGTGAGAAAAGAGAGTATGTGGTAGCAGAGAGGAAAAGCTGGCTGTTCACAGGAGGAAGATTAGTAGGTGGTATTGAAGAGGATGACAGAAATCCAAATTACTGTTTTAATATACTTCTGGTAGTTCTTGCACTGAGATATGATAGAAGTGCTTGTATTCCTCACTTTGGTTTGAAACCAGTTAGAAATGCTTAAAGCTGTCATTATTCTTACTGTATATTATATTTATCTGCGGAAAGTGAAATTGGAAAGACATTTTAACTTGTCAGTTTCTAGTGATAGCACTTATTTGCAAATCTGCAATGTATTCTGTACTTCAAACACAGCTGTCTTGAAATGTCATTGTTTATAGGGCCTAAATAGGTCAACTGAAGGAAAAAAAAAATCAGAGAGGGATTGTGGTGCAGTCTTTAAGCATTCATTGTGAACAAATATGGGCAATTCTCTTACATTTTTTAAAATTGTTTGAAATTGAGGGAAGTGCAACACAAAAAGATGAGGATAACCTTGTTAGAAATGTGTGTCCGTAGCCCTGTTTTTAATTATTCACGTAATGTATTCTTCATTAGCTCTGGTGAGATGCACTGTCGCTAGCGAGACTTTCCTGTTCTGTAAAGCTCCCTGTCTTCCTGCGTGGTTAGTACCTCCTCACTAACATCAGTATTACGACAGAAGATGCTCTTTGATTTACCTGGCTATCACAGGGCTTTTCAGTGAAACAAATACTAATGGGGAATGTATCAGGTTGTCTTGTCCTTACATTGTCTTTCCTCATGAGGACCATAGCGCTCTCCAGTTCTTCTGGAGAGAAGCTGTCACCGTCTCAAGGAAGGAGGCAGTGAGTGATGAGAGTGGTAGGAAAACAAAATAGGTACAGGGAGTGCAGAGTCTTTTCATGGTGAAAGGTTTCCCTACAATGGTGGACAGATGCTCCCACCCCCCAAAATGTAGATGACATTCAGGCTGAACAAAGTATCATGAAAAAGATGATAGCTTTCCTTGCTCATCTTGACTGAAAAACTTTAGAGAATTGAATTTTGTGTACAGATCTGTGTCATGTACTTGCTTTTTTGACAGCTAGACAAACCCGGCAAACAACTCTGGATTTAGGTATCTGCTAGTCAGTTATAATTTGTCCTGGAAGGCATTTTGACTGGTGGTGTGCAAGTTTTAAGTACCAAATTAGCCAAAGCAAGTTCCATGAATGTGAAATTGTTCATTCACTTCTGATAATTAAAGATCTTCCTGCCTTTACACTAAGGCTACGTTCACCAGAAAACCCCACAGTAACTTAATAGAACTCTTCATTTCTTAACATACTGACTTCATCCAGCGTGGCGGTGCATTTTACTCCATGCAAGCTTTGCTGAGCTTGTTGTATTTCAGGAGTGGTCTGCTCTAGAACAAAGGATGAGTTTCTGTTTGGGGATGAGCTTCTGTTTACTTCATCTGCACTGTGCAAACCTAAGGAGTCTGATAGGGGGTGTAGTGTGAATCTCTAGATCTTACCCTTTTATCTTGGCCTCTCTTTCCAAAATCCTTGTTTTTCCTTGGTGTAATGGTTATTTGTGGGAATCCTGGAGAAGGGAAGAGCCCTTGCAGTCTTCTGCTGTTGTCCTTTACAGGGGAATGGTGTCCGACTTGCCATTTGCCCATGCAGTGCTTCTTTCGGAAGTTTTGTCCCTGTTTTCAGTGAGCGAGATTGCCATCTTCTGAGAATTTGTCCTGTATTTAAGCAAAATGGAAAACCTGGTACTCTTTAAGTCTTGGAAAGACCTCTCAGAGAGCAGTTACTAGTTCGGCAGAAGGAATTCCTTTGTCTGCTCACTGAATGGAGGAATGTTCTCGGGGCATCTGTGTGGGCAGAGATCCAATGAGGAGGATTTCATTTATGGGCAAACCAAGACTGCTGAAATTCTCTCTTAAGCGACAGAGACTTGACCCTGGTTCAACAAATTATGTAGACACCCAGCTTCTCACTTGTTTCAGTGTTAGATGAGGAGCCGTCATGCTTTTTTTTAATTCCGTAACGTGTTTCACTACAGTTGCAGATAGCTTTTGACCTGGAATGAAGATGCAGACATGAATCTGCATGTTGAGCTTTTGGGTGCTGGGTTTTGCACGCTTCCTCTGAGCTTTGTAGGTAGCTGTCAATCACAGTGCTTGCAGTGCCTTGCAAGAAGCATCCACTTTCAGAGCAGTGGATACAAAACATTAAAGATACGGTTACATATTCTCTTCAATGCCTGGGCCTTTTGGTCTGTATTCAGTCTTGCATCTCTTGTACCATCCTCTAAAGCATTTTTTCTAGCAAACCGCTGTAAAAAGCCTGTTGTCACAGGCAAAGATGCAGATGTACCAAATACTCTTTTTTTTTTTATTTTATTTTTTATTTTTTATTACTTTGTGTTTTTTCCGGTGGGAAGGGAAGTGGACAACCCTTAGGCTGTACACAAATTGAGTACAGGAGTAATGTTGCCTTCCAGAAATTCAGATGAGGAAGCACCATATCTTCTATTGCTTGGCCAAGCCACAGGCTGGTAGTTGCCATTACAGTTAATATTGTAGACCTTCTTGAAAGGAAATGTTTGCTGACCTCTTACGTTAAGTAGCAAATTTATTCCATGACTTGTATGCTATCAGATTACTCTTTGCTACAGCGACAAAGTATGCAAAGACAGTATCATGCCTCAGCTATTTGTAAAACCTTTCTTCTCTACCTATTCTGCAATATAATTTGCTTAAGATTTTATTCTTCAAACTGAAAACAAGAACAGTGCTATTACTGAAATGGACTCTTATTTTGTCTTTTAGGCAAAGATTCAAAGTCTGAAGGAATCAACCCATGTCCAGTATCTTTGGTACCAGAAGAGAAGGTTTCTTTTGGTCTCTATGCGTTGTCAGTTTCTTCATTTACAGTGGCAAAAATAAGGAAAGTTTACAACAAGTTGGACAGTAAAGCTATTGCCAAACAGGTATGTTGGAAAATGAGTTGGTTAATGTGTACTGCTTGTTTGTTCCTTTCTTTTAACTTCTTTCGAGGCAATTTGCTCAGTGCAACCAGGAACAATAATGTACTTGTCAGAAGAGTTTCCCATAATCACTTTCATGTTTGTTTGGGTTCTTTTTAAATTTAAAAAATTTGGGGTAAGTTGTACTCTGAGATTTTACTCGCATTCTTGAAATTATTAGTAGCTATGCATTTTAGCACCTTTTGGAGGTATTTTTGTTTTTTAATGTAGATGGCAGTTGTAATCCTGCTGAAAAACAGTTAAGATTATGTCATTGAACAATATTTCTACTGTTGCAGATGAACAAAGCTGATAGCTTAGTCCTCTGACTGTGATTCAGTTTTGGAAACCAGAATATTTCTTTACGTTTTTCTTCAAAGTACGTAAAAAGTCAGTGAATTATTTTTTCAAAGGACCACCTATGAAGAAAGACTGTTGGGGTGGTTCAGCCTGAAAAAGAGAAATCTCCGAGGAGACCTTATTGCAGCCCTCCAATGCCTATGGGTGGCTTGTAAGAACAACGGAGAGAGACTTTTTACCAGGGCATGTAGTGACAGGACAAGGGGAATGGTTTTAAACTGAAAGAAGGTGGCTTTAGATTGGGCATAAGGATGAAGCTTTTTACTCTGAGGGTGGCGAGACACTGGAGGAGGTTGCTTAGGTCAGGTTGGATAGCAGTTTGAGCAACGTGATTTAGTGGAAGATGTCCTTGCGCACAGAAGGGGGATTCGACTAGATGGTCTTTAAAGGTCACTTTGAACCCAAACCATTCTATGATCTGGTGGAATTATTTTTATAGTTAGATTCATCTTCCTTAAACTTTGGAGACTGGAGATTCCTCTTCGCTTTAGAGAATCTCTTAACGACTCTAGCATAGTTCCATTTTGTTATACGTTACTCTTTATCACAGGAGAAAAATACACAAGTTATGTTCAGGCTTGCATAAAAAAAACCAACTCTTCCCTTTAGCCCCTGCTTTTTTTCTTGTTTTATGCAGATGGCTATTTCTTCTCATGAAAATGCCACACCTGTGAAGCTGCTACATAACTCAGCAGGGCATTTGAATGGACCAGCACGCTCCATTGGTGCAGCTTTGATAGGATATTTGGGTGAGTCGAATATATGAGAATTACTATGTTTAAAAATGATAAATTCTTTAAATAAGACCTTAGGTCTAGAAGATAAGTCATGTCGTTGATCTATGTTAATGATGCATTGTTGAACTTATTTAACATTTTTATATTATATAGACATCTTTTCTTTTACTAACATGGGATGCTTGTTTCAGTTTATATGAGTTATCTTTATGAAAATATACTTAATTACTTTACCTTAGGTCACAAACTATTTTCCAGTGCAATATTTCCTTCACCTCCTCTTCTGAGGTGTCATAGTTCTTCTAGTGATATTCTTTCCATAATTCAAGCAGCGTTAGAATGCAAATTACTTGCATGTATTCACAATGATTTTCTACAAGAATTAGACTTGATGGTTTTTTAACTTCTGTTCTCCGCCTATGCTCAGGAGTAAGAACATTTGTCCCCAAACCTGTTGCCACTACACTGCAGTACATTGGTGGAGCTGCTGCTATTCTGGGACTTGTAGCCATGGCATCAGATGTAGAAGGGTTGTATGCAGCTGTGAAGGCCTTGGTCTGTGTGGTAAAGAGCAATCCACTAGCCAGTAAAGAAATGGAAAGAATCAGAGGTTATCAGGTATGTAAGAAATGTCTCAAAACCGACCAGGCTGATTGAATTTCACTGTCTGTCCTAGAAGTGCTCATGGAAATTCCTTGTTCTGTTGTAGTGATCTGAATTTCTGCTCATAATTTTAACCGAGCTCTTGGCTAAGTAACATAGATAGTTATTCAGGATGGCTTTTCAAAGAGACGGTGAAAAGTTTTGGTAAGCAGTTGTGCACGTTTAGCTGCTTTGCTGAAACCAAGCCTTTATTAATGGCAAGGAAGAGCGCAACTATGGCACTTTGATTCGTTTCACATGATTTTGAACCCACCCCTGCAGCCTGGGAGCTTCTATCTTCGTGATCTGCCAGCAAGAGAGAATAGGGACACATGAAGAAAACCGAACAAGTGGACTCCTAGAATCACCATTTTGAGAATAGTGCACAGACTGTACAGCTGGTGATGCTATTTGCTTTCAAGCTGAAGACTTTTTAACTCTCCATTGGGATAGACAAAGTGGAATCAGTTATGCAGAAGGATTCAGTGACTGACTTGAAAAGATCTTCACGTTTTACGTTTCTTATGAAAAAAGCCTTACTGAAACAGAAAGCTTGTGCTGTGGCTTGGGCAGTGTATTTACAAACCTTCTCATGCTAATGACTAGTTGCATCAAAACATATTATTCCAGGTAGCCTGTTGCAGACCTTGCCTTTGTTTGACTATCTAGACAGTGTCCTCCTTGCACCATAAGCAGTTAGCGGATCATCACATATGACCTTACATTTCACTTGTATTAACCTCAGCAAATAGCATGGTTTGAGGGAGATTCCCAGAGATCTGTATTTCTTTAGTAACAGTTCAAGGAGGATGGTGAAGCTGAACAGGCCAGTACGTTGAGAGTTTAACAAGTTTGCGTCAGAAGACAAGAAATAATAATAGCACATCTAGCAATTTTTTCTTTCCCAACCCAGATTGTAAGAAGTTAAAGCTGAAAGGACAACATCTACGGTCATGCCTAGGGCAACAAAGGGTAGCAAGAAAAAAGAAAGTCAGGCTTATTCAGATTTATGTTGTCATGGCTACTTTTCAGTGCCAGACTACCTCTCGTTTGTGTATGCAGTACTCTAGGGGTGCTATATCTACGTCTGCCATGTCCCCGGTTGCTGTCCAGGAACACAACTATCTGAGCCATATTTCATGTGCCATCTTAGACTGTGACTGACTAGCAGAGAGCTGAGGGGGGAGGGGAAGATGCCTAATCCGCAGGGCCTAGATACTGTCTGCAGTGTAGAACAGGTGGTTTATGAGCTGTAGGGTGTCCTGGATGTGCCCCTTTTCTAATCAACCACAATGCCACTTTCAAGCTTTTTCATCAAGAGTATCAGCTAGCAGACATACTTTAAGGGCCTTCTCAAAAGGGACACGGACATTTCATCCAGGCTTCTTTGTGCTTAGACAACATTGCTGTGTGTTCATAGGCTACTAATTTCTTTTCTGTTTTCTGGTTCAAGTTGCTGGCGATGCTGTTAAAGAAGAAACGATCCCTTCTTAACAGCCACATACTCCATCTGACCTTTTCGTTGGTGGGAACTGTCGATAGCGGGCATGAGACATCCATTATTCCAAATTCTGCTGCCTTCCAGGATCTGCTCTGTGATTTTGAAGTACGTAAAGCTGCACAGGAAAGTGATGATGATATGGATAGTGATTAAGTCAAGATGCTGATAGCATACCTTAAATATTGAACAGCAGTAAAGTAGGTTGTTATCCTGAGAACTTAATATTTCATATATAGTACAGTAAAGCAGTTGAGCAGCAAGATTATTTGTAACTTTTCCTTTACGGCTTGAATCAGTGTAGAAACAATGAGTGGGTACCGCAGATGTTTCTGCTTTTTGTTGTTTAGAAGATATATTTTTGTAGTTTACGGTTAGCAGTTCCTTTTAACCTCTGTGTTCTACTGCAGTCCATGTATTGAGGCATGAAAGATGTACTGAAAATAACAGTAGGAGGTAAACTTTCAGCATAGGACACAGGAATCACTTTATCATATGTCTCCTGCAAAGTTAATGGTAAGGCAGTTAAAAGCCTGCTCACACGACCTATGAAATATTTAAGTGTTGTTGTGTTAAGCTAAGGAAATGGTAATGTAATAGAAGCTGATAAAAGATGTGTAGAAGTTGTCGTTTAGTGTTTGGCCCTTTGGCATTATCTGGACCTGACACAGACCGAGTTAAAAGTATCCTGATTCACATATACTAAAATAAATAAATAAACAAAAATACTATTAACCACTGCTAATCCAGCTATAAGATACTAAATTAACAGCACAGGTCCGTCTTGCGTAAATGGCTTTATGGAGTTACCTATTTCCTTTTTTTTTTTTAGATGTCTATTTGAGTATTTCAAAGCACTCCTGGAAACTTTAATTAAGGATCTTGTCTATGAAAAACATCCTGCTGCTTACTATAGCCTTTATTTTAATAAAATCAACTGGCCTTGTTAACTTCATTTTTTGGAGAGCTTAAAGGTCTTTAATGCACCCAAATTGCCCCCTTGCCAAGATCAATGATATGCTATAATTATGGCACAAAGAAAGAGGAAATGGAAAGGGCAGACCTGAGCCTCTTTTTTTCTAACCCCAGTGGGGATCTAATGCAGAGGAAATTTGTCACCCACCAAAGTTTCCTTTTTTTTTTTTTTTCTTTTTTAGGCATAATATGAAAACAAGAAATAAGCTTGTGCTGTGTCTAAACATGAATCCTTCAGTATTGTGTAACTAGTTAGTCTTTTAACAAACCTCTTAAATTACAGTAATGCTTCCTTTGTGCTCACAAAATTAAGCATATTTTGCTCACAAAAATAAACATAGCTTAATGGAATTTATTACGTCTACAAGAGGTAATATTTGTGATAGAGGTCTTAAAGTAGATGAACTGTTTAGCAGAGAGAAGAGTGTGAATCATAGGCCAGCTCCTTTTCTGAAGAATACTCTTGTCTCCCCCCACTTTATTTTTTTTTTTTTTTCTTTCTTTTTATTTCCCCCATAAAGGAAGCAGCTAAGAAATTTCATCAACGGTATATAGTCACTCAGACAGCAACTACTGTACAAAAGATCCAGTTTCATATTGTTTAGTTTGTGTTTGTCTGGTTTTTTTTTCCCCTGAAGACTAAGAACAACTGGGAAAGGAATACAGTTAAGAGAATTAAAAAAAAAAAAAATAAAAAATGTGCAAGTAATAGGTCTGTGAGTCACTAAGAAGAAACTTTCCAAAAGCCTCAGGTTTTTGCTCGGATTTTTTTTTATAGTTAGTTATTTTATTTCTGTATTCAGAAATCAGTGACCCAAGCATTACAATCAGATTGGATAAATTAGACGTTCTTACTCTTATACTAAAAAGGGAAATGAAAATATTTTTTCCTACCATTTTTGATGATAGGATAGAAGAAAAGAAAAAATTTGAAAGCTTTTTGTTTAAGCCAGTTTTATACACCAGAGCACAAGCATTTATTATGCGTTGTTCAATAGCAAATCAATTTGAAGATTTGCAGCTATAACAGGGAGCTTTCTGGCTTTTGTATCTTTTATTACTTCTATTGATTGAACAATTGATTTTTTTTGTTTTTGAGTATCTAAATCATTTAAAAAGGTGTGCAGGAAATGCTGGGTAAAAATAAAAATAAATAAACCAAAATGAGGGAAAACCTTGAGTTTAATCTTGGCAGAAGATAGTAAGTTACTTTTACAAAGAGAAAAATCTTCGCTTAAGCCAAATAACCGTAACACAGCATTTCACATCAGCATTGTAAACCCCAGTAACTCCTTTTGGAGCCATTGCACCATCTGTTTAAAGAGAAATTCCAGATAGTATGTGACTTTTTTGTCTAGAACTCTTAGTTTTCATCATGATACGTTTACAGAGAATATGTTTGTTACCAATGTGTGTTTCTTGAGTCTTAGCTAGTATGTTTAATACTTATCTGAAGTTGAAGAATAAACAATTGAGAACCTTGCAATGAGCTTTTGAGTGCAACGGCCAGGTAAATTGTCGTGTAGGTGAACAGTTTAATCACTTCAAGCCTTTCATAACCTTTGGTATATTAATGTCAGTGTTTAATCTTAAAGTGGATTTGTGTACAAAACATATCATTCTGTATTTCAGGTCTGGCTTCATGCACCCTATGAGCTTCATCTGTCACTATTTGAGCACTTCATCGAACTTCTCACTGAGTCAAGGTATGAGTTGGTGCCAGTCTAGTAATGACACTTACAGGATGAGGTAATATGTAGAGGATGCTCCAATTTTAAATTGCCACTTCCTTTCTCTCTTCTTCCAGCGAAGCAGCAAAGAACGCTAAGTTAATGAGGGAATTCCAGCTTATCCCAAGACTGCTCCTGACTCTTCGAGATATGTCTCTGTCCCAGCCTACTATCGCTGCGATTAGTAATGTGCTGAGCTTTTTGCTTCAAGGCTTCCCTAGCAGCTATGACTTGCTCAGGTAGCCCACACCTGTGATAATTCTGGCTTTCTTGTTTTTCTTATGTCGGTGATCTTGTTAAAAATACTTAATGGTCATACTGCTGTGGAGTAAGGAACATGAAATACTTACGTACTGGATTTTTTTCCTCTAAGAGCTAGACTGCACTAGACACAGGGAATAATTTTTAATACCTTGATTTGCATATTACATTCAGTTTGTATCTAAACAGGTATGAATGAATGATTAAACTGGCTTAATGTTCTGCAAGTGAAAAGCAAAGGTGCTGTATTGCAGCTCCCTTCTTCATGTGAAGTACTGAGCGCTTAAATATTGAAAATCAAAGGAATATTTAAGGCTGTTAGATATAGTACTATGAATTCTGACTGAAAGTAACATAAATAATTGCAATTCATATGTACAGGAGTATTTGAAATGCTTTTAAATGAGTTCAAATCCTTGATAACTTAATTTTTCTCATCTCCTATTTCACTATAATGGAAATGGATAAAATATTGCTTGGGAGTTCATTACATATGAGTGGTCATGTTTTCAGCTTCTCACTTTAAGTGCAATTAAAGGTATTAGAAGCATCAACCTGAACATCTTACCTGTCTTTGTTTTAATTATACGTGATAAAAACATGATTCAAGAATAAAACCTTTGATATTTATGCTTAAATGGTTACAAAACAGATTGTGGAATGCCTATCTGAGTGTTTCTTGGTCTCCTTCCTGGAAGTAAAAATAAAAAATATTGTGTAACTTGGAAAAAGTTATACTAACTAGAGACCATTTCAGCTTAGTTCCAGAGGAAAGAGAAAAACATTGCATCCCCTTTCTTTGAGTAGCACATCATCTTGTTTTGGAAAACCATGACTTTGTGTTACATCACCTTAAGCTATAGGCATAAATGTTATACCTGGGTCCAGTAATCACTGTTTTTGGTGTAATACTTGTTCAGCTGTAATGGTTTGAGAACAACGTTTTCTTCTCCTTTCTCGTGGTGTTCCTTTTACTAGGAGTTGGTGGTATCTCCCAGTTTCTGTTCTTGAATCCTAGAATTTTCAGGGTCCCTTGCCTGCAAAGGTTCTGCTAATTACTAGACATGAATTTGGTTTTTGGCTAGTAACTTTAGATGGAGACCATTTTCCTCAATCTTCAGGTGTGAGAAAGTTGACGTTTTGGGGTATCTCACTCTCACTAGTGTTATGGCATTATATTTAAGGTGAATTATTGATAGATGAGAGTGCATCTGTCATATCAATGAATAATGTTTTTTCTATATACGTCAAGGTTTGGACAGTTCATCTCTTCCACTTTACCTACGTTTGCGGTCTGTGAGAAGTTTGTAGTCATGGAAATAAACAACGAAGAAAAGCTTGACAGTGGTAAGTGGCGGCATGGCTTAGAAGCAGCAGAAGAGAAATACTTCATGATCTCTTCTGTGCTTGAACATGTAAAATGTAGAAGTAGTGTCATTAGCAATATTGTAATTTTGGTATAACCTGGCTGCTAGTTGGTTGTGGTGCTTTTGGTTTTCAGTATTGCGTGCAAAGCAGTGCAAAACCCATGTACTCTTCTTTAGTTTTCCTTCATTTAACACTGAATGGTTTTGTTCTGTTTCCACCACTTGCTCCTTCAAATCAGCTGTGCATCTCTGCATCTTTGTGGGGAGAGAAAACAAGACGAAAACTGATTAGTAAGTGCATCTGCCCCCCAGGCGTGGAGGAAGTGAAAGAACTAACTACAACAGCCTATTTGTTTTTTTAGGCAAAAAAAAGAAGTTTTACTCTCCTTCAAGAAGGCTTATATTGAATTGTTTTGAACCAATTTCTACCCTTGTTTTCGTAAAGAAAAAAGGCTTATGCAATTGCATTTTCAGTCAGTCTCCCTGAATAGAAATGTTTCAGCCCCACAGTGGGTGTCATGCACATAACTAGAGGGGAGTATCCAAAGATCCTATGTTTCTACGTTTTCTTGGGAATACCCTGGTGCACAGGGACAAGTAGTAGAAGCGTTTCTGCTTTGCAGTTAGCTTTATTGATCTGGTTTCCCGAAGAACAAGGTTTAGGCAGTCTGTACATTCATCATTATCCCCCTGTACTCTCCTGTTCCTTCTGAATACTTTTGTTTATTGCAGTCTCAAATATGATTAAATTCAAGCTTTTTAGTGAAAAAGAGGAAGTGGTTATTGGAGAGAGATGTAGATTGGTGTTCTCACTACAGGCCAGCCGTGGTTTTGTTTGTTTTTTTTCCAAGGCTAACCACAGCCTGAGCTGCTTTTTGCCTACCCTGGGGGGACTGAAGAATCTTGGGGAAAAATTGAGGCTGTGGCAGGAATGGAGAGAGAAGCTTTTGAAGCAAACAATATGAGATTTTTAGGTTACTGGTCTTCACTAGTTCTGCTGTATTTTCTGCCACAGAAGATGCTTTGTGTTCATATCTGTGACTTGTGCATCCAAAGCGTCCGTTTATCTATCTTCATTTTTGCACGTTGAGATTTTTTTTTTTTTAATAATGTAAAAACATGATCCTGCTTTGACAGCATAAGGTATAATAAGAGGGATTTGCAAAATAACTGTAAAGCTAGTCCTGAGCTGCATGTATTGGCTTGTTTTGCAGTTAAGTGTGTTTTTTCAACTGATGGTGAGTTTGGCTTTCTGTCAAAAGAAAAGGAAACTAATTTTTCTCCCTGTTTCTTAGATTTAGAGGGAATTGAAAAGCATCAGTGTGTTTCTTGGGATTCCCCCCCCCCGCCCCAGGTTGCATAATGCAAAATCTAACTATTATGTTGTGGGGTTTTGCGGGGAGGGAGGGATGGGGGCAGAGCAGGCAGGTTGTGTGTGTGTGATTTTTTTTTTTTTTTTTTTTTTTTTTAATGTCTCTACCTGCCAGGAGCAACTAGTTTAGCTAATTTGGACCACCTCAGTTTAGACTGTTGTCTGAGACACTGTGATTCCCTTTTACCCGTTGTTCAAACTGACCAAACTCCGTGTGGCGATGATAATGGGACACTGCATTTCTCAGCAGCATAGAGTAGGCTGACTGCCTTTTGGCATGGCTTACAACCTGAGCAGAATCAGGTTGCATTTGCTTATATATAGAATTATGTAATATCCTTTTAAATGTTCAAGTACCAAAAGTCTAATTTTGCCCCCTTTTTTGTTTTTTTATGTTTAGGAACAGAGGATGATTTTGGAGGACTTGTTTCAGCTAATCTTATTCTACTGCGGAACAGGCTTTTAGATATCCTCCTGAAACTTCTATACACATCTAAAGAAAAGACAACTGTTAATTTGCAGTAAGTATAAAAAATTTGAGGTAAGGAAAGGATATAAAGTTTTATTGCAAAGAGGAGAATTATACAGCCTCCATTCGCTTCACTAGTGGAATTGCATAATTTTATAGGAACTACTGGATGATTTATGCAGGTGTAACTGAATTAGCTTTGGGTATGCTAGCAGAAATGGAATGCATTGTTATTATCTTGGTGAAGGTGCCCCTGCCTATTGCAGAGGGGTTGAATAGATGACCTTTAAAGGTCCCTTCAAACCCAAACTATTCTGTGATTATTGAGTTGTATGCTGTCAGTTGCAGCAGCAACAATAATAGTGCTAAGCAGATGCTGGTGTAAGTAACGCGCATCTTTCAGCCATTGCATTAACTGGTTTTCATTTCAAATCTTTAAAAAAAATAATAATATAAAACCATGATTTGGAGCATTATTGCTTCTTATTGTTACTTCATGGAAGAAAAATAGCGTTTGTAAAAGTGTTTGTTTTAAAACTTTGAGTGCCAGAGGATCACAAGTGTGAACAAGTGTGGATGTCTGGCTACTTTGATTTTTTTTTTTTTTTTTTTTTAAGTTTTGTTATCTGGAGAGCCAGTTCTTTAACCCTCTGCTCTCCTCGTGTACTTCTTGGTGCTGTTTTCTCATTACTTCAGGTGTGGCTATAGCAAAAGTAAAATTTGTCAAAAGAGAAAACTTTTGGTTTTAGAGATGTGGGATAGTAAATTTGTCATTTGATTAAGATCAAGTGGCTTCAGTAGGGGTTATAGTTAGGATCATTGACCCTAGAATGCCCCTTAGTTCCTTAAAATTGCAAGTGAGGGAAGGTGATGTTATCATTTGAGGCACTAGAGTCATATGGTGAGTTGGAGAAGAGACTTTGAAATACTGTCAAGTTAAACCTTGACAAAGCAAAACACAACTTTCAAGCAACTGCCTGGTAGGCAGTATTGAGTCTGTTAGAGGCATTTTGTGGATGTATGGCATATGTAGATTATGTAGTGATTGACAGAGCATTGGTTGACAAACTCCAAACCTGTTTGAGCTTTTCAGCAATACTGCTTAAAAAAAAAAAAAAAAAAGAGAGAGAAAAAAACCAAACCAAACTATATTCATTCAGCTATTCCCAAGCAACTCTCAACCTATCCATGCTTCAACAAAAAGTTATTTGGAAATTATAATTTGTGGATAAATGTTTCCAGTTCGGCATTCCACATTTGTTATCAAAAGCAGCAGTTGGAGAAATCTCATGCAATGGAACAGTCCCATAGTCCCAGGAGCTGTATTTAGTCTTCCTATTCTGCTAAACAAATACACTGTATGTGCTCTGTTTAACATAAGTTGGTGAGCAACATTTCTTGTTGTGTAGCAAACTTACTTAAGAATTCACTTAACTCTTCAATAGATCTGAATTTTTATTGATCTTGAAGTTTGCACTGTGATGGTGAACACTGATTTTTGCTATCTAGTAGGAAACTAAATGCTGTAAAATGTGATGGCTTTTTTTTTTTCTTTTTCTTTTCCTCTTTAATTAGGGCTTGTGAAGAACTCGTCAAGACACTGGGTTTTGATTGGATTATGATGTTTATGGAAGAACATCTGCATTCCACCACGGTCACAGCAGCCATGCGAATTCTTGTGGTCCTGTTGAGTAATCAGCCCATCCTTATCAAATTTAAGGAGGGTCTCAGTGGTGGAGGCTGGCTTGATCAGACTGATTCTGTCTTGACCAACAAGATTGGTACTGTGCTAGGTATGGGATCTCAGTCCCTTCATGGCTGAAGGATCGTGTGGGAGTGCGTGTGCGTATGTGTCGAGGTGGGGGTTGTTTTATGACTGCCGTCGAGCAGATGCATCCTGTCTGTTCCTGTTGTCTGCTGTGCTCAGATGCCTCTGCACTTCGTTTTTCTTACAACTAAGAGTTAGACTTCCTAGGCAGAAGGGGAGCTGTTTTACAAAACTACCCTTCAGTTGACATTGCACAGACTTCCTTGTCGTTCAGTATTACCTCATGATCTGCACGAAGCCTCTGTAGCTAATCAGTTTTTTCTGTTGCCATCACGGTAAGATTAAGTAGATTCCGTGGACAGGCACGTCTGAGCTAGGTGCAGAGGTAGCACAGTGTAGCACCTTATGTACGCAGCTAATAAAGGTGCTGTAAAATTTACTTGTTTGTTTACTTTTATTAGTTAGAGCATCATGCGGTGTTACACCTGAGCTGCTTTGTCTAGTGAGTTCTTTGCCAATTAGATTTACCAGTTTGAATTTTTGCTGTCTTGAGAATTTCTGTGTTCACAGTATCATCTCATCCTTTCTTTTCCTCTCCCTCTCCTGTGTTCTTCTGCACGCACGCACGCTCTCTTTCTCTCTCCGATTAAAGACTTTCTTTGCAGGTTCTTAAAGCCTCGTTTATCCAGCTTATCAGACCTTTCCGTTGCCCCGTGTGATCCAGAATTCAGCGTGTATTTTGAGCATCTCTAAGCTGTCTGAAATGCATCTCCCAAGTGTCTGAAATAACTGATTCCAATTCTGTGTAGACAGGTGTAGTGGCTATTTCCCATGGACCTGGGTGTTTTTAGGCAAAATAAGATAGTGCTTTTCAGATGAATGTCCATTTGGACCCTGATATAAATCCATTGAAATTAAATGGGAGGCTTTCATGAGCTCGAGTAGGCTTTAGATCAAGGCAGTGGTATTAATAGTACTTTTAACTTAATTTTTGTTCCTAAAATGACTGTACAAGGAGCCACCTCTCTGTTGCAGCAGTATATGATCTGTTTCTGTGCTAAAGATTTTTCTGAATTGATTTATTATAAGGAAATAACTGTGAAGTGTTATTGAAGTGATCTTACTTCAGGAAGAGGGTTTTTCCTGAAATGAAAATATAAAGTCCATTATTTTCTGCTTTGACTCTTTGAAACACATCAAAGTATCTTCTGCTGTCTTGTTATTTTTTGCATAAATGAAACTGTCTATTAAGTCTATTTACAGTGGTTTGCTATAATATATCACTCAGGTTATTCTACTAGGAACGTAGGATGGTTCTTTGCATTATTAATGAATTAGGAAGGTTAAGGAGAACAGTTTTCCTGAAACCATTATCTGTTTGTTTGGCCAATTTTGATTAAGGTCCTGTATTTTATTTAATAAACAATTTTTGCACATGCATGTGCCTTAAAATTTGAAAACCATTGATATTTTAGGGAATTGACTGTTTATTCAGTATCCACTTTAAATGTCCAATAACATAAAAATTTTCTTCAGTCACAAAATCTTTCTAAATAAGATTTTGAGTTACACTCATGTTTGGAGAGCATTTGTAGAGTTTTCCTATTTTTCTTATTATGGTATCACTTTAGTTGAATCCAAGCTGGACTGTGACCAAACAGATATTTTTAAACTTGTGTCTCATCAAATGATAGTGACAGATTATCTAACTTTCATATCCTGTGTTTTTTAATAAATTGCAACACACTGGATCCAAGATTTCTCATGAAACCAAATAGAAGCCTTTTCACGCACCCCCCCCCCCCCAAGATTATTGGTGGAATTCCTGCAGCTTTGTAGCAAACATTTCATTAGTCTGATTCCAACTTCTGTTGGAAAGAATATCTTTATTAGAGCCTCAGAAAAACAAGCTGATCTCTGGCAGTGTCCGAAGAATGGCTCACTGTCTGGGTTGATGTGGAGACTGAACTGTCTTCCTACCTCCTTCCTCATTTGAAAGTAAGCGGTTCTGTGGTCCTGGTGTATTTATTTATTTTTTTAATAGGAAAATGAAATACCTATGTAGAAGCAGGGTCGCAAAAGGTGAATTTTGTGCCTCTGGCAGCACTTAAGATAAAATATAATGCTTCATACCAGCTGATTAATCAGTACCAAAACAACTGAAACAAGATGCCCCTGAGACACTGGAAACAAAATTAGCTGCCCATCAACTTAAATGGGCCCTTGGATTGCTGCTTGGTAATATAAATCTGTAACTGAGATTAAGGTGATACGTCCTTCTCAGACAGCGAAATATCTTTTTTCCAGCAGCTTGAGTGTTTTAAAAGTCTGAAATTGCGGTCATGGTCAGAAAATGGATCTCTGTGTATGCAGTAGCATTAGGCAGTCTGTATGAAGCAGCGTCATCTATGTGGTACTGAAATGCAATCATTTCCATTTTATTATTGATAAAATCAGACATCTGAAGCAGAATTGCATATGTGTGTGATGGTCTATATGCACACATTCAGTTTTTACAGCGTTAATTTCTGAGGAGGTACCGTCTTGAGTTCACTGCTCTATGAAGAGGGAGCTTCATAGGCACTTCCCTATTAACATTGTTGGCTCTTTGTATTTTTTTTTTGTCATCTTAGGTTTCAATGTGGGCAGGAGTGCTGGTGGCAGATCGACAGTCCGGGAGATTAACCGGGATGCTTGTCACTTCCCAGGCTTTCCCGTTCTGCAGTCCCTTCTCCCGAAGCACACTAATGTACCTGCGCTCTATTTCCTCCTCATGGCCCTTTTCCTGCAGCAGCCGGTCACTGAACTGCCCGAAAACCTGCAGGTCAGTGCACCTGGCATCAGCAGCCGATGTAATCAGGGTTGCCAGGTAGGGATTATCTAGTAAGATATAAATGTAATTCTGTCTGTCATGCGAGAAAATAATGGATTAACCAGGCACCCTCCTTCTCTGCAGCTGATTCACAGTCACAATGTGGTGTTTAGTGCGGAACTGGTTGGGGTGGGAGGACGAGATACGGTGGGAGGATGTGGAAGGCAGCCTGTTATGGCATAGCTGTCACTGGTGTCTTTCTGGTCTGTTTTGGGGTCAAATGAGAAGCAGATCCCTGGTTCAAGCAGGCATGGTGTGGGCATCGAAGGGGGCATAATTTTTTCCTTGCTTTCTTTGTTGTGGTGGTGGTTGGTTGGTTTGTTTGTTTTTAAAGAAGTGGGGAGTTGCTGTGTTAAAAGAGAGTTCATGAGGTTACAGACAAAACAAGGTAGTTTTTATTTCAGAAAATCTCTATGGTTTTGTAGGGAGGCATCTTGGTTGTTGCTGGAAAACATTTATTGTTCTTATTCTGAACAGGTTGGTTTTTGGACTTGTTTTAATTGTATGTAAATGAGTAGATAGGATATGGTTTACAACAGAGTCCTAGGAAGCCTTGGCATAGTGCTTTAGGGAGAAAAGCCACACTCCAGACAGACAAGGTACCTGTTTAGAATGGATGCAGTGCTAACATTCATTTATCAGTGGGAACTGGAAAGTAAAAATTTCAGACTGAAAGGTATTCTGCCAGTCTGTTTTCTTAAGAGGAATACTTGACAGCCCGTTCCGCGCTGTGCTACAGTGAAGTAGAGTCATGAAGCTCTCCTGCTTACAGCACTGAAGTATGGCCCTGTTAAATTGAAACTAAATTCAATTACTTAAAATATTTAGCAGTAGCAGTCTTAAGGCTAGAGGTGGGCACTTTGTCCTTTTTTATTTTTTTAATTGATTTAACTTTTTGGACTTGCTGGAAAACGCAGCTTGGTTTGTTTTGTTCTTTTTTTTTTTTTTTTCTGTGGGATACCATGTGGGTTTTACTGCTACATGTGAGTGAACTGAGGTGATTGTGCAGACTTGTGCAGGTCTCTTCTTGTTTCAAAACACTTAAATGCTTCGAGAAAATGAGAGTTGCATTTATGTTAGTGCATGGTTAGAAGGCATTTTCTTCAGTGACCTTTGCATGAAGCTTTTGGGGATAAAGTTTGGAGGACATGAAACAATTCATTTTTTATATACTGCCAAATGAGCTTATTGTAGGTAAAATAAAAAGCAGTATCAAATTGTACAGGATAAAGCAATTATTTCATGTCATCTTTCTTCTCTTTCACCTCTTACAGTTTGATTTAGACTCTATTTGGACATTCATATTTGGAGTTCCTGCCTCATGTGGCACCGTTACCTCTTCAATACACAGTGTTTGCACAGAAGCTGCCTTCTTGTTATTGGGAATGCTGAGGAGCATGCTGAATTCTGTAAGCATAAAAAATTTTGCTCACATCTGAAAATACAGAATTGTTTGAGTTTGCCATGTGGTCAAAAGCCAAATCGGAAAAGTTGGGGTATTGTTAGTGTCACGACAAACCCAGCTGTGAGGTAGGCTCATAATACTTGGGTGAAAACCATAGTTGATAGTGGGTTACTCTATCTTACTTTATTTTTCATCATCTGTAGAAAAATTAGGGGCCACAAAATTAATGCTGCTTTTTCACAAAAAGGCAGGGCTTTGTGTTTTGCTGCAATTAAAACAAAACAAGAAAGCAGAAGGATAAAATGCCTTTGGCAGAGATCATTGAATTTCTTTCCTGATTAACGTTGTGGGGGAATGTTTGAGACTCTATATCCCATCTGCTCAGAGCTATGCGAGTTGCAGATTTCGTGCATGAACCTTCCACATGCAGAGAAGTCCCCTGACTATTAATAGCCACATGCTGGAGGAAATTAATTTACTGCCAGAAAAATGTGTTGTCTTCTCATCTTTGAATCTAATGTCAAGAGCAGTGAAAGTTGGTTTCTCAGTAGGAAAATTTTGTATTTCCTTGGAGCCAGAGAGTGTTATCTGCTGAAAATTGTGTCATGAAATGTTTGCAAAGCAGCAATCTGTTCGGTTGTTGCCTGTTTGGTCGTCATGTGTTTGCAATATCCTCTGAGAAGCATTGCTTGCATGTCTGTCTCGTATTAATGAGTTCAGAAGTGTCTTCTGGACTTGTACACTGGTTATGTGTACGTGACCTGCTGCAGTAGAAGTTCCTGTCATCATGTGTTCTGTCTCTTGCTGGTGACTTGCTCTGTCATGTGTTTGGTTCTCACCTGTTTGGACACATTTGTGACGTGCTCAGACACATGTATTGTCTCTTGCCTTGCTGTCTTGTGCTGTGTCATCAGGTGTATGTTCAGATGTGCCATCACATTTTGGGTTGACAGGAGTCAGCTCATGTTTACCAACATGTTTTGAATCATTATGTGTTAGGACATATGTTTTGTCTTGTGGTTCTTTGCGTGTTGTAAATGTGGTCAGTCTCCTGTCTATTACATGCTCAAACATATATGCTCGAGGCATACATTACTGTCATGAGTTAGGCTGCCACGTGTTACAGCTGTGGGTTTGTCACATGTTCATTCATGTGTCTGGTTACATTTCATCATGTTGTTGTACATGTTCCAGCCTGTTTTATCATGACATGTCCTGTTGTTGTAATGTTTGTCATGTTCTGCTACATGTTTCTCATGCATTTGTGATGCGGTGACATGCTGCCCTGTGTTCAGTTACATGTTTGTGATGGCTTGGACACATGTTCTCTTATCACATGTTCTGTTGTCATGTGTTGCAGGCACATGTTTTGGGCATGTGTTTTATGTGTTTGTTAGAAGTTGGTGGCTTGTTCAAATGTCATGCATTCTGGAGGCAAGATTAACCGTGTGTTTGGTCAGGTGTTCATCATATGGTGACATGCTCAGACACGTTTTCTGTCACCACGGGGTCAGGTTTGGTGATGTGCCCAAACACATTTTCTGTCGCTTGTTTGATCAGATATTGGGTCACATGTTCGGACACTGTGTCTTCAGTCTTGTGTTCTAGACATGTGTTTGGTCATGTGTTCTGACAAGCCCTCCAACACACATTTGACATGTTCTGGATGTGTTTTTCACACTTGGTCGTGTCCTTGGCCACACGTTCAATCGCCTGTTTCTGCTGTGCTTGAACAAGTGCTTGTCCACATGGTTGATCACATTTGACCGCATCTTTGATCACATGTCACGATCACGCGTTTCATTGCATGTTTGACAATGCGTTTGATGTTTGACCCTACAGCTCCTCTTCCTGCAGCTCCTTTCTGAAATGAGAATTCTTCAATTAGTGCCATCTGTGCTAATGTGCTGTTTGTTTTTCAACCCAGCCTTGGCAGTCGGAGGAAGAAGGCTCTTGGCTTCGAGAATATCCCGTCACCTTGATGCAGTTCTTTCGGTATTTGTATCACAATGTGCCAGATCTCATTTCCTTATGGATGAGTCCGGAGTTCCTGTGTGCGCTGGCAGCAACAGTGTTTCCTTTCAACATACGACCTTACTCTGAGATGGTAGGAAAGCCAGCTAGTGAGCTGTTTTGTTTTTCCCGTGAACGTTACTTTTGAGGATTTATCAATTAAACAGTCACGTAAAGATAAAATGGAAAAGAGGTTGTTGTAAAGGCTGGGCTGAACGTTTTGTACTTTGTTTTTGGAAGAGAGAGAAGCGCAGGTTCAACTGGAGGGCAGTTGCTGTGCAGTGGCATCTGCAACTGCGTTTTAGGGGGAATGTACATGGTTTGTTTGCTAGTGGATCATTATTTTCAATCGTATGAACAATGTTAGCTCACATTTACAAAAGCCAAAGAGACTGAGTCAGCCTATGCTTTCAGCCCTCTGTTCTGGAGGATGTGATAAAATCTAAACCTTCTTTTTCCTCCCACTTCCCATTTCTTCTTTTGTGGCTTAACTGCAAAACAGTGTTCTTGTATTAGCTGGAACTGAGTTCAAGCTGGGAGAGGGTGTGAATTCAACTTTGCTTGCATTGCTGCCTGAAGTATTCTTTGAACTTAGTGTCGTTTAGAAATGATGCTGTTTCTAGACTATCAATGGAAAGGAAGTTATTGTTAGCCAACATCTAAAAGGAGTCTTACTAAGAACATGGAAGGATTCTTAGGCAACAGGTTGGCACATGCTAGAACTAGGCAGGGGTACGGTAAAATACTTCAGTAAATACTTACGGGTGGCATGCTATCTTTTTGTTGCCAATAAAAGTGGGAGATCAGTTTTTAAAGGTGCATGCTGATGAGTGTCTCATAAAGATAGTTTATTTTGCTTTTAAGTTAGAAGTAGATGCTAGGAGCTCATGTTCTCTCTCAAAAAAAAGCCACTTATAAACCAGTCATGCTGATTTGGCATTCACCTGTATAGAGGTTTTAGAGTGAGCCTTGTGTCTCTGAGCGGGTTTTACTTTAACTACTAGGTCCCTTGAAACTTTGTGTAGCTGCCTGCCAACTTGAGCTCTTTGCTGTTTCAGGGCTCTCTTGGCTACAAATTGGTTTACTCCTCCAGCATTTCTCTCTGTCCAAACGAGTAGAACTAATCAATCCCTTGTGAAATAGATGAATAACAGCCAGGTTCCCGCAACAAAACACTATAACCCAAATTCAGCCTGGAGAAAAAATTTTTAACTGTTCTTTCAGCCTTTCTGAGATTGCCATTAAAACCAGAAAGAGTATACGTTCGGGCTTCTCTTAATTTCTTGGGAGAACTCTCCCACTGAAGCAGACCGAATGTTCAAAACATTTGGTTACTTCACATGTGAGCTGGTGATGTGATAAGGCTGTTGAGGGAAATCACGTTGTCTCCTCTTGCATTTGGAGGAGGGCATTACATAAAAAGAGTCACACTTTTGGATTTGACAGCTTTCACTATTGTTTGTGCTTTTGTTAGAGTCCCCTTGACGAGCTAGCCCCTCGAAGGTGATTGTTCATCAGAGACAGGAAAGCTGGAGCAGCCCTTTTTTTGAGATTTGAAAAGGCTTATTTCTTTTTTTGTTTTCTGTCATTTAAGCTTGATAGCCTTTTTTAGTTGGCTTCTGTCTTGATTTTATTTTAACTGCTTTAGTTAATAACTTTTTCAAAACTTTTTTCTTTTTTGCAATGAGAAAATTTATTTTTGCAAAGTGTCTAGAAATTGCCCAAGTACTTCTTGTTGGCACGTGAATGTGAAATGTAATCTCTAGCTCACATAATTCATGCCAGTCTTCACTGATTATTGTTTGCCTTGGGAACCTGAAACTCGAATTTGGTTGTTTCTCCCTGATGTGTACTGGGGAACTGATCCTGAACATAATAATCTTGTAAAAAGGCCTCTTAAGAAGCAAAATGTGAAGTGAGTAGCCTTAGAAAGACAAGTGAAGAACAGAGTGGCAAAAAGATTGCTGTTAATTTGCTGATCTCTAGAGTTTTAACATGCTGTTTTTCACAGGTCACTGATCTTGATGATGAAGTTGGGTCCCCAGCTGAAGAGTTTAAAGCCTTTGCAGCTGATTCTGGCATGAACAGGAGTCAGTCAGAATACTGCAATGTTGGCACCAAGACATACTTAACCAACCATCCTGCCAAGAAGTTTGTGTTTGACTTCATGCGTGTGCTGATAATTGATAACTTATGCCTCACACCAGCCAGCAAACAGACTCCACTGGTAGATCTTCTGCTAGAGGTATAGTTTCTTTGATTTTTCTGGGGGTTTTTTGTTTTATTATTTGAACTTACTGTGGCACTTCCCTAAAATGTTTTCCTCTACCTAACTTTCAAAGTTAGAGGAGTGATGACCTGAGATTCAGTAGAATCCTGTAAATAGTCATGAAATAAGAGGGGGGTGAAAAACAAATGAACACTAATGTCTCATAAATAGTAGTTTGCTCACCTTTCCTTAACAGTGTGGAAAACCTAAAAAAGCAAACGTAGAGGGTTTAACTCAGCCTTCTTTTGAGAATGGTTTCTGGATTTCTCTTCCCTGTCCCCCCAGCATTTGTGTATATTGGTGACCATCTCAGGTGCTTGTCCTGACAGTCTGCGTGCTGGTTCCTGGCTTTTTTTCTTGCTGTGCTCTGTTCTTCCCTCCACACCAGAGCCCTACTACCGCTTTTGTTTGTGTGTTCCTTAACTTCCATTTGACTCTGTTAGTTGCTGAGCACACCGTGGCAATGTTTTATTTCCATTTTGTCCTCACTTTGGAGCAGCCATAATCTTATTTTGGCATCTTAGCCAGTACCTCATGTTCTCTGGAAATACAGGAATCACAACACTAGATCCTCAATGGTGACAGCGTGAGAAGTTGTAGCTTTCTTCAAGTTTTATTTTTGTGGAGTATGATTCCTTTGTTAAACACCTTTCAGACCATGACCGCTGTATTGGTTTTGTTGAAAATATAAAATCCCTGCAAATCCCTGCAGAAATATTAAGGTTTCCTGCTTATTCTTATTAGATAAAAAGAAGTGGCAGGACATATGGCATGATATGCTATAAAAATTCACAAAATAACTGTGTTATCCTCCTATAAATTACCTTTTAAAGTTTGTGACACCTGCAGAAAGCATTCTTCTGTTAATGCTGAGGCAGGGAATGAGGAGTTTAGTTACTGTTTAACTGCCCACACCTTGTTTGGTCAATGTATTTTCAAATGTTCAGTTCACGTCAGTTCACATTCTCCCTTTCCTATCTATTTGTTACCTCATCCATGTGTTGCTGAGTCTCCCTGACTTTTTTTTTGATAGTTGCAGGAATTTTGGACCGTACTTGTGTATTTCCTAGCACATTTCCTGGGGCAGTTGGGCATCTCTTTGCTGTCACAAAGCAAAAAATGAATTGTCAAGAGATGCAGTTATATGCAGATATCAGGAAGCCTGTTTGAGGCCATGTTCAATCAGTTGCACTTGCTTTACCGCTGTTTAAATCTGGTATCACCATCAGTGTTACTGGCCCCTTAGCATAAACAGAGAAATGGGTATGTACACACTGCTAAACTGTTACAGGGAAAGACAAAAGCATGTTGACTTAATTCTGTATTGCTTTCTAGGACTGTTTAAGTGGATCATTCAGTTAGGTATGATTATGTACGCATTGAGCAACACGAGGTGATAAAGTGGTTTTACCCTTTAAATGCAAATGAAATTAGAAAGGTTTAGCACATCCATCTATTATATGACTATACCAAGGCTGCTGTAATGCAGAACGCCACACAGAAGCGGTGATCAATTTACAAGTTTGATCTGTCCCATTTACTCGTTTTTCACTGAAGGAGGTGACTGTGTGAACTGAGATCGCAGTTTAGCCATATGTTTAGTTAAGAGATTTGTGCGTCTTTTCGGAATGTATTCTTTTCCAGTTCCTGTTATGGCAGAAGATAAATGTATTGGCTTTAAATAGGACTAATGCCTACTCTGTAAGACTGCATACAACCAATATATATTCGACATGCATTCTTAGATTTTTAGATAAAGCCAAGACTTTTTACTCGAGACAGAATGCTAAGAGAAGAAAAAAACATAGTTCAGAAGAACTGCGAAAAGAGAATTCACCTAAAACACCCTCCCTTTCCCTCTTTTTGCTCACTAAGATATATTTGTTATCTTGACATTGCATTTCTTTTATCAGGCTTCCCCTGAAAGATCAACACGAACACAGCAGAAGGAGTTTCAGACATACGTTTTGGATGGAGTGATGGACCACTTACTTGCAGCTGATGTTTTATTGGGTAATATAGTAAAGTTTAATTATCAATCTATTGATTTGAGCAAAAGGTTTTGATTATTTAACTTTTTCTTTATTAGTGTCCTGTTTTGTTACAACTTGATTGTCTTTATTTTTTTTCCTTTCCTTTGATGTGTAAATGGTGTTGCTGTGCTTGCGTGTTCCCTCCCTATTTTGATTGCGCCAAAGCATAAGATCGATTATTCAAAAAAACTATATGGCATGGATCTTTTGGATATGTAAGCCTGACAAATTGCAATCACATCAAAAAGAACTGAAACTGGATCTCGCAGCATCTCTTTTGTCCCCCTTGCCTTGGTAGAGGATCTGGAGCTTGTGTCTATTTATCATGGGTGGGACTTAAAAGTGGGTGGTTTTTAAAAGTTAACTTTGCTTCCATTTTCTTCTACTGTGGTTTTATTATGAATGCACCATCCCAGAAAAAAACTCTGCGATTAGCACTCCATTGATCCAGTTAATAAATGGACAGCAAGAGAATTAGAAGCTTGTAGCTTGGATGTCTGTAGGGTAGGCTGTCCGACCAGATGTAGGTGATCGTGAAGTGGTCTGTAGGAGTATTGCTGCTCAGGTGCCTGTCGGATTTCACAGTGGCCTGCTGGACTTCCCAGGAGTTCTCGGTCTGTTCTATCTCCATCCTAGATGTCATGGGGCAGCACGCATTTCTGTTCAAAAGTGCTTGTAAGGCTCTCCCTTTCTTGTCACAGCAAAGATTTGTCTTTCTCTGGGTGCAGTGCAGTAATAAAATTAATCCAGTATCATGTTACATGAAGCTTTGGGTCAGTAAGGCTGTCAGAAGAGTCTCCTGCCCTTACACCTACTTCTGTGCAGACCACTAACAGGATTTTGTTTCCCCAGGCATTCCTTCTTCAAGGTTTTGACAGCTTCCTCCAGGTGCAGTGCTATAAGTTGCTTTATGTAAAGATGAGGCAACAAGTGAATAAATGTAGGTGAACTTTGAGCAAAATCAGTGCCACTGATGACTTTTTTTTTTTTTTAAATGGAAGTACCTGCACTTTTCAAGCTTCTCTTAATACAGCTGGACTGACATTTATGTTGACGCAGACCCATGCGGCTGATGCGCATGGACTCAGTTTTGTTGAGCGAAGCACAGTGAGGAAGAAGTGATGCCAGCTGGTATCATTTGTCACCTCTAGGTGTTTTAAAAGGTTCTTTTCTTTTTGAAAAAGCAAAAGAATAATTTAAAATAGCTACCAGTTGAAAAGGAGGACCATACATAAATATGACGCCTCGGGATCATAGGACTACCATTTCTTCTGGACTCTTCCCGCCCCAGCCCCTCCTTTTTTGGTCTTTATCACTGTCAATTTCAAACATTTGCTTACCATCGAAGATCATTGTAGCGAAGCCATGAGGTTTTAGCTTTTTCTTTGACTGGGTGTTTTTCTCTTTTACAGAAGTCTAGAAAGGACGGACTAATGTGAATGTATTTATGCAGATGTGGGTTTTTTGATAAATGAATAAAACTTTGGGGTTTTTTTATTACCTAGGTGAAGATGCATCTTTGCCGATAACGAGTGGAGGAAGCTACCAAGTGCTGGTGAACAACGTGTTTTATTTTACACAGCGTGTGGTAGATAAGCTTTGGCAGGGCATGTTCAACAAAGAATCCAAACTTCTTGTGGACTTTATAATCCAGCTCATTGCACAGGTAACAGTGTTGTTCTACTTGCCTGCTTGCAAAAACATTTTCACAGGTTATGTTAAAATCCATGGAGTGATGTTACTAAGCAGCCTGCTAGCAATGCATGTCAGGTCAGCATAGAAGTATGCTTTTCTTCCCCAGCCTTCTTTCTCTGTACTGAGCTTTCCTAGCACATCTTGTCAGTGTGGAGTGTTTTAATATGGGATGGTTGAGTAAAAACTGCTTTCAAATGACATAATTTTTTAGAAATCCCCCAAAATAAACCAAAAAATTTACCTCACATGGATTTTGGGAAGCTTCCTAAATTTACCTTGACATTTTTGGGAAGCTTCCTCATGTGCTTTCATTGTTAGAAATCAGTGTCTTTACAGATGTTAAAATTTTAAGTGTATCATGTATTCATGTTATTTTCGTCCTTGAAGTTCGTAGATTTTGACACGTTTAGTAAAATACTGATTTTGCAAAGTGAGCACGGGTCAATTCAGGGGAAAATCCTGTGCCAGTAAATTGATTTTTTGCTACTATCTGATCGTGTGTTTTTATTTCCCATCAGTCAAAAAGAAGATCTCAGGGACTATCGCTGGATGCTATCTATCACTGCCTGAACAGGACCATCTTGTATCAGTTCTCAAGGCCGCACAAAACTGTTCCTCAGCAAGTGGCTCTCCTTGATTCCCTAAGGGTCCTTACTGTGAACAGAAACTTAATTTTGGGACCTGGAAATCATGATCAAGAGTTCATCAGCTGCCTAGCTCACTGCTTGATTAATCTGCACGTGGGAAGGTAAATATCTCAGACATAAATTCATTCCAGAACCGGGGCTGTGGAGTATTAAAATGACCTGTTGTCTCTCAGCAATGACACTCGCCTTGCAAATAAGTCAGCAAATTGTGGATAATTTTCCAGCCAGTGAAATGCGAGCACGCTTAAGTGATTGATTTTGAAACAAAATTAAGTTTGAAGAGTCCGGGTATAGAGAACATTCTTACCTCCTTTTACAAAGATATTTTAAAATTCTGACACAATTGCCTGTCTAACCTTTTTGTTGTTATGCTTTGATAACTTGAAATGTTTTCAAGGTAGAAAGAACCACTGGTCCTAAGTAATTAATAGTCAAAAGGATCTGTCATTAGATTTATAGTCTATTGAATCGTTTCGTACAAATTTTGTGTCTTGGTACTTGGATGTATAACACTGAAGTAAGTTTAGTCAGGCATTTAATCAGATGCCTGTGACAAATGCTGTAGACACCTACTTTTCTGCATTGCTGTTAAGGCCTGCCTGGCATTTTTGTTTTCTCTTTCCAACAAAATGTGCAACTTGTGTTTCATCCAAAGACACTTGAGAAGCATCACCAGCAGAAACCCTAGTGTTCTCCATTTGTGGCCTCGTCTGTTTTGTGTTCCTTCAAATATTAGCATCTTTCTCTAGTGCCATCAGTGTCCATGGCATGTCATTTTTCATAAACCTTCAGTTCAGCTTGTGACTGCAGATTACCAGAACTCAAGTGGACAGAAGGGAAGATAACGTTGCTGTACTAGCACATATTAATCTTTGTGATACTGTCACAGGGAATCAAATGCTCTAACTGGAGGGTTTTTTTCTGGTTGTTATTAATTTGCTGTGTATTTGTAGCAACGTTGATGGGTTTGGATTGGAAGCAGAAGCCAGGATGACAACTTGGCACATTATGATCCCCTCTGATATAGAACCAGATGGAGTCTACAATCAAGATGTCAGCGAAGGTAATCTGAGAGTGACAAAGCCACAGATGTCTGCTAATGCCACTTCTGTATGGCATTATGTCACCAATCTTTTACCCCAGTTATTCGGAGGGCTGGGGGGGGGGGTGGGAATGTGTATAAAAAAATATATATAAAAAATAGATGAAAAACCACTTAGAAATACCAAGACAGGCATGTCCAGGATAAGTTTCTGTTTTGTTAAAATAGCAAGAGCTCTCCATTGTTTTCTGGACACACATCAGAATTAGACATACTGCTTTATGTACACTGAGTCGAATGCAATAGAAATGGGTCACTTTGAGTGTGCATCATGGTTCTATACCAGCTGGATCTTCCATGAGCATAGGTAAGAAATAATTGGTGTAAGCGGTAAAATTATTCAGTGGCATCCTCATGATCTTTCACTGAAAGAAAATTTATGAACTAGCTGTGGAAGAAAGGATTCCGTGATTTTTATTTTTTTCTTACATGTGTCTATTTGATATTTGTGCAGGTGTGTATTTATGCACACAGTCATATGTAGAAATACTAAAGCGTAATATGTGCATGGAATCATATATATGTTGATAGACATATACTTCTATAAGGTTTTTTTGAATTTCATTTTGTTAATAGATGGATGTGGGAGAAGAATCACAACTAATCAGAGCCGGTGTTTCAGATTTGCAGAGAAAAAAATGCCAAAATTAACTGTTAGATACTTTCTGTTAGCATATAAGTGGAAAAAAAAGAAAGGCTGGCCAAAGGCATTTCACAGGTCATGCAAGGGGGGAAGAAACTGGAGTATAATTGCAGAAATTATTCAGTTCACTACTGTAAAAATACTAATTCTATAAGCACTGTAGAAAGCTTGCTGTTTGTGTTCTTGTGCCTCTGCAGGTCGCCAGCTTCTTTTAAAAGCCATAAACAGAGTGTGGACAGAGCTGATCCATAGTAAAAAACAGGTTTTAGAAGAAGTTTTCAAAGTGACGCTACCTGTCAATGATCGTGGCCAAGTGGATATAACTGTTGCAAGACCTTTTATCGAGGAAGCAAGTTTAAAGTGTTGGCAAAATCATTTGGGTAAGCATAACTGAGGATTTACCTGTCCTGAACGGTAGAGTTCCCTGACGTGAACCGTATGCAGTGGACATTTTAATATGGGCTTAGCTTTTGTGTCGCAGTTAAGTACTCTGTCACCGTTTAATGTTTCTCATTCAGAAACTGTACCACGTATAGGATATACATACACTCCACTGCGCACAGGGCCTTTATTCAGTACTGTCGGTGGTCTCATCAGCATCCAGTGTTTGTGAGTCAGCGCACACCAATTAGCGTATTGTGGATTACAGTGATGGGTTCATTTAGCTACTCTCCATGAATGCTTGGATTGGGGTTACCTGTGGTTACCATTGTCAGGATCGGATGTGCCTGGCAGGGAGGGAGACCCCCGCCTTGAGCATGTCAGGGTGCAGCCTGCAAACGCTCGGTCTGCGATATGATTGGAAATGCGTGACTGAGCAGTCCTTCTCTAGCAGCAAGGGTACCACGACTTCTCCTCCTTGGCTGGGAACTCTGGTCAGCATGGGAAGCAGCTTTGCAGGAAAAGGACCTGGGAATCCTGGTGGAAAACGAGTTTAGCACAAGTTAGCACCATGCCTGTGTAACTGCTGCTGGACTGGATTAGCAAGAGTTTAGACAGAAGATAATAAAATTCCATAGATGTGACTCCTTTGATGATTGCGCCGCTTTAAAGTAATTGAGTTTACCTGGATGTACAGAAAGCCTTTTTGGAAAGTTGGAATAGTTGTTTTTAGTCTCTCTGTTTCTAGATGTGCTTTGTCCCTGGCTGATGTTTGTTCAAGTTTCCAGTATCTCCCTGATAGTATAGTTGCAGAAAATGTTTTGAGTAGGGTGAAGGATCTTTGGAGAAATTATTGCTATAAGAAAGTAGTAGTGGTTTTAAAAAAAGAAAAAGAAAGCTCAGGTGTGGAGTGAATTGAAGAAAGTGTGAGGAATGTGAGCATGTATTTTCTAAATCAGAAGTAACTGATAAACAGCACGATCCATTAGCAGAGTATTGGGAGGACGTTAAATTTTTTGAGACAGTTGAACTTGGGTGGGATTTTTTTACTTCAGTTTTAAAGTAAGCACACCAGTCTTGTGGACTTGACATGGCTGTACGTGCACAAAAAGGTGCAGTAGGCCCACCTAGCTTGTCTGGCCGATACAGCGTATTTTGCCACCAGATTGGTTAGTGGGGTCACATTGTCATCTCTACGTTTTTGGGTAGGGATACGGTGCTCAGATGCTTTTTTTTTTTTTTTTTTTTTTTGCTACTGTCTACTGTTTATAACATAAATTATGGAAATTCTGTTATCTTTGTGACTGTTCTGAGAAAAAAAGTATTTCTCCAGATGCTGTCTCCCTTCTTTGGAATGCCAGCTTGTTTTTTAAGGGATGTAAATCATGAAAATTAAAGTTGGTGGGGGTAGGAAGAGGCTAGGTGATGATTTTGTTTATATGTAGCTGGTTTTCACCTCTTCAGATGAGGACGGAATTCATAGCTATGGACCCTGATCTTGATAATCAATAAAAGGAGTAACGAATCTGTTCATCACGCTTCACTTCAAAATGCAAGCAATTCCCAGATTTCATCTGGGAATCTTTCCTCATACAAGTTATGAATGTCTGACATGAATGTAGTGCTCCTGGGCACTCTTAAAAGAAACAAATAACAACAAAAAAACCCAAACAAACAAAACACATGCACACACACACAATCCCCCAAACAACCACCTTTTTAAAGCAGCAGAAAAGGTTATTCTATTTAAAAAAACAACTATAATGGGGGTAGGGGAAAAAAAAAAAAACACCTAAAAAGTACTCCCAACGCTTTCTCTTTGTTTTTCAGCTCATGAGAAGAAGTGCATCAGTAGAGGGGAGGCTTTGGTTCCAACCACACAGTCCAAACTTTCACGAGTTAGCAGTGGGTTCGGCCTCTCTAAACTAACCGGTTCCAGGAGAAGCCGCAAGGAGAGTGGGCTCAATAAACACAATCTCTCTACACAGGTACTTTCTGGCGATTAATAACATGCAGTCTAAAATCCAACAAGGTATGTTCAGGGTTTGTGGTATGTTCAGGACACCAATGTAAGGTGTCCTGCAGAGCGTGAAATGATATGTGGTGCTTGGTTTTCTTTCCCCTTTTTGAATATCCTGACTGGGCGTCGTGCTTCTGTGTGTCCTAATCTAATAGATATGTCCGTATGATCCAATAGGTGTATCTGTAGCGTTAAGCCAAGAGTTAAACTCTGTTGTTGGTGAGACTGCTCAGCTGCTTCTGGTTACATGTATGCTTTATCGCTTTGCTAGTCTGGCTCTTAAATTCAGTTTGAAATACTGCTCTGAAATGGACGATGTGAGAAAATTTTTTTTTTTTTTTTTTTTTTCATCCTGCCCCCAAGATTACGTGGTTTAGGAAGATCCCTCTATGACCGTGTATCTTTTCTAAACAAATGCTACTTTGCACTGTTACTGTACGACAGAGAAGAGTTCAGCAAAACAATATGTGATAGAATTGGAAATTCACTTTACAAACCTGCTTGCTTGAGAGGGGGGGTGGGAAAAAAAAAAAGTAAGTTAGACCACAGTAGCACAGCAGGGGTGCTCTCAGCAGGACAGTACATGGTGGGGCATTGCAAGGAGTTAATATAAAGTATCCGAGGCATTGAAAACAAAGGAAAGAGAGGGGTTTGAAAGTTTTGGAGAATTGAGTTCTTATTGTATTTAGCACTTGCAACATTAGGGACACATTGGCTCAAGGGAGGGGGCAGGTGTATTCCTGCCACAAGGAAATGTATCATTTCTGTTGACTTAATCAGGAGTTTGTGTCCTGTGGAAAAAAATACGTTGCCAGTTCTTTTTGTGATCTGAAGGTCATTCAGTGGCTTTGATAAAATAAAGAATTCTCAGTGCTCTCGGGCCTCTTCCTGGTGAGCAGGCATATGCGTTAAAATGAAAAGGGAGAAACTCACAAACTGAGCTGACAGGAGCCGTTACTGGCTGTATCAGTAGAGGGAGCAATAAGTGAAAAAAGGTGTGTTGCGGTACAGAGTGAGGAGTGCTGCGTGTTTTGAGGGTTTCCAACAAACTAGGTAGTATCCACAAAATATTACTTAAAAGGAAATAGGGGAAAGTAGTAATATTTGTCAGTGCCAGTCTTTGGCTGTTTGGGAATGTTCTGAACTGTTAGTCATGTGCTTGGAATATTTTCCAAATGTTTGCCAGTTTGTTTTAAAGGATATTCCTATACATGAATTTATTGCCTCTTTTAAAAAAAAACAAAAGAAGAAAACATCAAACAAAAAAAACCCTTAAGTACTGTTGCATGCAGTAGTTTGAAATTCATTAAATTCATTATCTAAATTCATTATCTTTTTTTTTTTTTTTTTAAATTAAGAAATGCTCCTTCGTGAGCAAATTTAGCAAGGTGATATATTCATAGGCTTTTCATTTGAACAAGATCTTCTTTTATAATGTATCATTCTGTCTGTCCTCTTACCTTTGTATTAGGAAATTTCCCAGTGGATGTTTACTCACATCGCAGTGGTTCGGGACCTGGTGGACATGCAGTATAAGGAATATCAAGAGGTATGGTTCAGAGGATTAATTACCTGACGCTGATATTTTGACCTGTTAGGTTATACCGATTCCATTTCTTAGTATGGGGCTAAAAATAGGAGGAGGTTGTCATTGGTGAAATGTTTGAATTTTTAGATACAGTTGTTATTTTTAAGGGTTTTCTAAGTGCAATCAAATAAACAAATGAGGAAGCTCATTTTGATCTGCTTGTAGATGAAAACTCTTGTAGCAACATAATTACATGTTAAATCTTTTTTTATTTTTCCAGAAGCTTAAGTAGTCTTTCCTTAGAAGTGTGAAAAAAGAGAGATTGGAAATCTGCTAGAATATGCTGTCTTTCTAAAACATTGTACAAAAACTTAAGATGGGAGAAGCATTGTGTACAAACATTATTTTTATAGTAACACAAAGAAAATTTTTATGGTGCCTTTCCCAAGTCATGCAGTGATAGAAAGTGGCTGCTCTGTGCCTTCCAGCATGAAATCCTTGCACCCTGCGGTTTCTTCCAAACATCCCCAAAGACCTTCGGTTCAAACTAGTTGCTGAGCTGTGTGCTGTAAATCTTAAGAAATCAGCTTCTGAGAGAAACAACTCATTGAAAGCAATTAGTTAAAATAAACAACCACCAATTTTTGCTTCATTTAACTTCTATCTTCAGTGTAAATACAGGCAGGGGAGGCCTCCAGAACAGTTTTTGGTTTCATTCTTAAAATACTTCTTCAAAATCAGTGGATTAGTGTTACATTTCTTTCATATTTGCCATTTAGAAATAAATTCAATTAACGATATAAACCAAAAGCAGAGCTTTTACCTTCTTTTTATTCCTTTTTTGTTGGGACGATTACAATATGAACACTGCTTTTATGGTGACTGACACCAGAAATCTCATTAAGGCGTACAAGAAAATGCTGCCAGAATTATGAGTTATTACACGTTTTTCTGTAATGTGGTGAAAATGTCTCTGCTCACATCAGAGACAGGCTTAAAAGCGTCTCTCCTGATGCATATACAAATGTTTGTCTATTCAGCGTCAGCAGAACGCATTAAAATACGTGACAGAAGAGTGGTCTCAAATTGAATACGAGTTACTACGAGAGCGAGGTTTGTGGGGTCCCCCCATTGGTTCCCATCTTGACAAGTGGATGCTGGAGATGACTGAGGGTCCCTGCAGAATGAGGAAAAAGATGGTGCGAAATGACATGTTTTATACTCAGTATCCCTACATGCCTGAAGCTGAGCAAGAAACAAACTTGCTGGTAAGTATTCAAGATTTTGTGATGAGTAATTTTATGCCCCGTTGTAAAATAAGTATTTTTTTTGCTAAGTTTTTCTTAAGAAACGCGTTTTCCTCTGTTGGTATTACCTGGTATTCCGTCTGTATGTCCTAAACGGTTGGTAAGGTCCAGTTTTCCTCAAGTCCGGTTGTTCCTCATAGTATATATTTAGGAAAGGGACTGAATCACTCGGCTCCAATGGAAGTGAACTCGAAGACTAGCAATCAACATAAGATGAGGTGTGCTTGCCTCAGCTAAGCGATCGTGCCGGGGAACAGCAGAGGCACCTTCACAAGCCTCTAGAAGCTGAGAAGTACCCTAACTGTGGCAGTTTCAGCCTGAGTTCTGGGCCTTATGTGAGATAACACAGTAAACAGTGATCTGAAAAAGAAAAAAAAAAAAGGGAAGAGAAAAAAAAAAAGGGAAAAAAACCAAACAGCAATGTGCGTTCATCCCTTTGTGAATATGAACGTGGGCTGTGTAGCAGAAATGCACGTGGCTTTTGAAAGCTTGGCATTTAGTACCTGTTAATTTTGGAACACTGTTTTTTAGAAATGGAGCAGTCTTTATTGTGTCTTTTTAGGCATGCGTGTAGGATTTTTTTCCTCAAATTAAGCATGAGTGTCAAAGTTCTTAAGACGAGCAAACAAACAGTAGCGTTCAGCCAGGTTTAAACCATTAGGTATTTTCGTCTGCTTGCAATCTGACACACAATAGCTGTAGTTGAAGTCCAGTTCACCTGAAGCGGAGAACGTGCCATCATACATTCTTCTCAAAAGTGTTCTTTCTCTGATGCTTATATAATTGATGCCCTGTTTTCAGTCTGACTTCTCAAGTAGACTTCCTGAGACACCTGATGATACCATTCCTCAAAAGGTAAAGAAACAAGCACACTGACTGAAAGAATGTAAAATAAATACAGCTTTTTTTTTCCTTCTGCATGTTAGGCAATCTTAACAAGGCTTCTACATTTGGCTTTTAACTTGCTCTTTCAGTAAATATTTCCAGGCCTAAAGGTTTTTTCAGTAATCACATTAGAAGATGTTACTGTGCTCTCCTGAACCTTCACCTAATAAAACTTTCTGTAGATTTTACCTTCTTTGCTGCACACTAACAGGCTGTGTTGGGCTGTGCTATCACTGTTCTCACTGTGTGAAGTGTTGTGGCTTTGGGATCTGAACTAATGGTCAGTGGAACATGTTTAGTAATGGGCAACACGATCACTTGGAAGCACTCACTGGGAAATTAAGTGTTTCTTTCTAAGAGTGAAATTCTGGTGAGCAGTTCTTCTTGGTTTTGGTGGTAACAGGCTGTAACAGGCCCGGTTTTGTTAGAGCCCGGATTAATTTTGTCTCAGCTCACTCTTCTCCTTGTTTTTGTTATTAATGAAATACACACATTTGTTTAAAAAATGTGAATCCTGCCTTGAGAATAACAGACTTGTTTGGAAGTAGCAGCTCTGCAGGCATTTCAGTGTTGTGCTGCTTCTCTGTTAATTACATTCACAGTCTTGCCCATCACTAAGTACAATGTGTAATGTTCGTACACTCACTTTGAATTATATTCAACAATAAACTAATACATATAAATGAAAGTAATTCCGTAATAGAGAATCTAACATAAATTTTTACTGTATTCCTTTCTTCATGTTAGCAGGGCTAGTTAGGATTTCTCTTTGTAGGCTATTACATAAGTTGTTCCCACAGAGGTTTTAAGCGTCATTTAAGTGGCATTTTTGTGGTGATAAGTAGCGAAGACTTAGTAGAACATAAGTGAGCAAATCAGATGACGATGCCTTGAATTTTTTATTTTGGGGGCAGTCAATTTGACCTGAAATAATAAATTTTCATGTTGCTGATCTTAATCTCTTCGTCCTCCCAAGCATCCACTTGTAACAAAGCTAATTTGATTCTGTGGGTCATTTAGTTTCCCACTACGCTATCATACAGATGAACCAAAAAAAATAAAAAAAAAAAATAAATTAGGTATTTCCAGTTATTACTGCAAAAATGGACAAGGGAAAATCTTGACTGGAATGGCAGTGGTATTCTACAGTTCTTCATAATGTAAAGCACTGAACTGGATTGAAAATAATAGAATTTTGTAATTATTCCAGTGTAATTTTGAAATTCTTGGGAAATAGGGCTACAAAACGAAAAAAATTATTTGTGATGGAAAACTGAACACATTCACAAAACTTTCTAGAGTTTGAGGATGGAGTTAAACAGTAGTCGGAGAAGAAAATTTTCAACTCCAGTATAAAATGAATGGGTTGTCATCCATCCATGTGCATCAGTGTGTTTTAATTTTGGAAAGGCTCTTGGTTCTTTAATATCTCTTTTATCTTCACCTGTATCTCCTGTGATCATCCTGACATATTTATTGTCCTCATTTAGTTCTTACTTCTGTTTCAGCTGTTACCTCCATAATCAAGTGAGGAACGTAAGAATTAGTCTGAGGTGGGGAATGGGATGGACAAAGGAAAAAACAAAACAAACAAAAAAACACACACAAAAAAAAAAACCCTCACCAAAGCCAACCCAAAACAAACAAAAAAATCCAACCCTAAAATGAAAAAAAACCACCATATCACCACCATAATTAAGTGTATCATAATCCGTTGCTGTCACCCAAAAGTAGAAAAGTTGTTCAAAGAATTATTTTGGTTAAATGGATACTCTTGTGGGCAGGAGACCGGCACAAATCATCAGCATCTTTACTGAAAAAGAATTAAGAATTTCTGAGCCTTAAAGCCAGTCCCTGACTGCTTTAAGTTCATATCAATTTCCATATGTCTGTGTCTTTTCCTTGAGGCAATTTTTTATTCAAACTATTGCCTAGCAAAGAAGTCAGCTGGCTAACGAATAAGCCGCGTATGTTGTAGGAAGTAATGGAAGATGGTAAAATGACTATCTGATCTATCAAACTTAAGCACAAGTATCCCAGCCTTTTGTGACAGTACATAAGATACCAGCCACACTTCTTATTTCCCATGCTGTAGGTTTATCTGCAGGCATTTCTGCAACCCCATTATTACTTGAGTAGCTGAGTAGATCCCTTGCAAATTAGCTGGCAGATTAGATCTACTGAAGAGTCTCTGTTTCTCTATGTGTTGGTGTATGAGCACGCACAAAACACTTGGTGGGCATGCACTGTGCTGCACACACTGTTCCTGGAACACGTTCGCAGAAGTGAGTGAGGAGTTGACTGACCAAGCAATTTCTTCAATTATTTCTAAGAAACCTGCTCGTTACCGAAGAGCTATAAGTTATGACAGTAAGGAGTACTACATGCGCCTGGCTTCGGGAAACCCTGCAGTCTTTCAGGATGCTATAGAAGAGAATACAGTGGGTGAAACAACTCATCAGGAGCCAGAACACGGGGAGGACACGATTGCAAGAGTCAAAGGTTAGACCATTTGTTCTGTCCTGAACTGTTTTCTTTAAATTATCTGCTTTTATATCTTCTCATGCATTTGCATTAAGATAAGCATAAGGATCCTGTAGGACTCTTGTTTTTCTGTCTTAGCATTGGATCAGTAATTTTGAAGTTCAATAGGTTTTGCAAAGTGAATTTTTTTATGTGCCAGGCTTTTATTTATCTTTCTCTGTTCTTCTTTTCCAGGCCTGGTGAAGCCTCCTCTGAAACGGTCTCGCTCTGCTCCTGATGGAGGAGATGATGAGAACCAGGACCAATCACAGGATCAAATTGTTGAGGGGAGTTCGATTGATGAAGAGGAGAAGACTGACAATACAACTTTGCTTCGACTTCTCGAAGAAGGAGAGAAGGTACTGTCTGCTTCAAACACACAAAGCACTGAATTGGAATTTCTGCATTACATGTTGCAAGCAGGAATAAATGTCCTAAATACCTTCCCTGATCTGCAGCTGAATTTGCTTAATATTTCATCAGCTTCTTCCTTGAAACCAAATGTGTGCTCTGATTCAAAGAGATCGTGAGCTGAAAACCCTGCGCTGGAAACATTCTTTTTCTCTCCCTCTCCCTGCTAGAAGAGAAAAGAACCTGTCCTGAAATGAAAGCTGTGAGCTATCGCATGCTTGGATTATTATCCTGTTAGCTTAATAAGTCCAGAGAGAAAATATATGTTGAAAATATAAATACTGAACTTGGCAGACTGTCAATAATTAGTTGTTCCTTTCATTAGAAGGAAACCCCTGATAACTAATATTTTATCCCCAAGAACAACGTTGAATGACCGTGCTGCGTATTTGGTATTTCAGACTTTGTGCATCTGAGGTACACCAGTAAATACATTTGTGATCATAGTCGAGTGGGCTACGGGTTCTAAAATATGCTCAAGAAGCATGGTGTAAGTAAATAAGTTAGTAAATATAAAAATCTGTATCATACAGAGGAGACTTTACTTAACTCTCTTCCCAATTGCTAATTGCAGGTGTTACGTGTATCCCTGATTAAGGGGGGAAATTGCAGAATTTTTGCTGTATCTACAAGTCATAAAGCAGTGTCTGGGGCTTGTTCTAACAAACCAACAGTCTGAGCCTGAGCTCGTTAACCTGCTTTTGCTAAGCGTCTGCTTTTCATTACAGATTCAGCATATGTACCGCTGTGCTCGGGTTCAGGGCCTTGACACCAGCGAAGGGCTGCTTCTCTTTGGGAAAGAGCACTTCTATGTCATTGATGGATTTACCATGACAGCCACCAGAGAAATACGAGATATTGAGACACTGCCTCCAAAGTGAGTAGATTAACAGAGAGTTTTCTCAGTCTTTAATAGCTGAACAAGAAGTATTTAATGAGATTTTTGAGGAGTCAGCTTCAAAATAATGTCAGATTCAGAAAGACCTCAGGAGCAGTTTCCTCTGTGCTCACAAATTGCTCAGCGTAGTGTGATATATTGTGAAAATCAGCTATTTCTGTAAGTGGACTCTCATATGAGAGTTAAGAGAATAATTCTTTTAATTTATCATCTTTTTAATCACTTCCCTCTTGCCTGTTTATGCTTATTTGCAGGATGCATGAGCCAATCATACCTAGGGGAGCAAGGCAAGGTCCAAGCCAACTCAAAAGAACATGCAGCATTTTTGCCTATGAAGATATCAAGGAAGTACATAAAAGAAGATACCTGTTGCAGGTAACTTGGACACTGTATTTGGATTGAGGAGCCAACTTTGGTATTTTTTGACAATGTTGTAATTTTTAAAAAGTAAATAAATAACTGATCAGTATTTGGAAAGTGAAGCTGCTCACTGTGTTGAAATTGAAGTGCTTAAGTTGGGCATCCTTGTCTGATGGCTTACCATGGTTTAGTTTGTTGTGTGCTTAAGTTGGGCATCCTTGTCTGATGGCTTACCATGGTTTAGTTTATTGTGTGCTTAAGTTGGGCATCCTTGTCTGATGGCTTACCATGGTTTAGTTTATTGTGTGTATTAGTGAATTTTAGCGTTCCAAAAATAAAACATCTGGCTGCACTAAGCAAATTCTTTTTCACCATAATTTGGTGTCAGATGTAGTAGAGTATGGCTAAACTGGTCTGTGTCTGACCTTCAGAGGTGACAAAGTGTGTTAGCGTTGACATGAGTTTGTCCGCTTTGTTTTCAGCCAATTGCAATTGAAGTTTTCTCTGGAGACGGACGGAACTATCTTCTAGCTTTCCAAAAAGGAGTTAGAAACAAAGTTTATCAAAGGTATGGTAAAACAAGTTAGAACATTTATTCTGAATATTTGCAAATATCTGTGCTGAGCCATATTTGAGCTTACAGCGACCTAACAACCAGAAGGAGATCGCAAGTGATGGGTGTTAGGCAGTGGATAACCCGATAGCAATTTAGTGCTGCACGAAAGAACCACTAGGAAGCGCTAATGCCTGCGCGTGAAACTTCCCGCATGCATTCTTGAGAAAAGGGTCCTTCCGATTTTGTTGAAGAGGTTACGTAGCTGCTCAAAACGAAGTCTGTAACTGCACTAAATGCACTCTATTTCTAAGGAAGACATACCGAGGACAGAAACGCTAATCTCAATCTCCTTTTAACTGCTGATGCAGGTTTTTGGCTGTGGTGCCATCTCTAACAGACAGTTCGGAGTCGGTGTCTGGGCAGAGACCAAACACCAGTGTAGAGCAAGGGTAAGTACTATCTATTCCTCACACGCTCTGGAGCTCATCAGTTCCAAATAAATGATGCTTGCATTAGGGTTAGGATTCGCTGGAGAGTACTGCAACCTCGATTTAAAACTGGGCATTCCAAAAAAAAAATGCCCAATGATGTTGTGCTCCAGTTATTTTAAGTGTACTAGAATCATTGGCAGCATTGCTGTGTCGTCTTACTAATTAGGCTATCAGGATTAACTTTATCAGTATACAAATACGTTCTGAAAAGAATTGGAGTGCCAAAGCCATTAGATTTGTCCAAGTTGTTAAAGGTATTTTCCTCATGGTAAGCCTGTTTGATATATTTGTACTGTCACTGAATTGCATAATTAATATGCCTAATTTTAACAGTCTGTGTTTAGGAATAAAAAAAGGCACTGCTAAAGCAAAAAGGAACAAAGCTCAGTTTTTCTAATCGTTACAGTTTACAAGTTTTAAGATTAAAACTTTGGATTGTCTTGTGAAGATGTAACCCAGATCTTGCTGCTAAGTCAGAAAACACACTTCCTTCTTCCCACTAGGTCTGGCTTGCTTAGCACTTTAGTGGGAGAAAAATCTGTTACTCAAAGATGGGAAGTAAGTATGAAAATTTTGGGTGTTTTTTTTTTTATATTAAATTTCACATTTTGTAGTGATACACAATTAATCAGTGCACATAAGGTGCATCCTCTTATTCAAACAGGTGGAATATACCGCTATAGAAAGCGTATCTCAGCATTTTAGTTTGTACTATTTCATTATACCATCATCAAGTAGGAAATGGTCCTACTGTCGAAAATGCAAGGCGGGGGAGGGACTGTAATAAAAGTAGAGTATGCATTGTGATATTGAAGTGAGTTCCGTTTGTTTGGGGAGGGCTGAACACTGACAGTCTGGCGGCATAGGTGTTTGATTGTTGTAAAGTGAACACTTTACAGTGCTGTTATCTGTCTTCCTTAAGAGAGGAGAAATCAGTAACTTCCAGTACCTGATGCACTTAAACACTCTGGCGGGCAGATCCTATAATGATCTCATGCAGTACCCTGTCTTTCCCTGGATCCTCGCAGACTATGATTCAGAGGTAAATAAAATACCTTGTCAGCCTTGTCAGTGATTTTTTTTTTTTTTTCTTTTTTTAATGTTGGAGGTTTTGCAAATATTACAGCTTGCTCTTGTTACCTTGGTAAAACCGAGGCTTATCTTTATCATCGGTTGTTTGATTTCATCTGTTTTGTAACGTTCCTCCTACTTCTCAGGGGGGAGGATATTGGAGATTCTTGGCTGTCCCATGTGGGCAGGTTCCTGCCTGCACTGATTTTACAACTATTACTGGACTGCGCACAGATGAGGGCTGGCTTACATAGCTTTTTCTAAGGCAACTGCCTCTCTCTATTGTAGCAGTTCTTGTAAGTCTTCGCATTAGCTTTCTACTGAATACCCTGAAGGATGTTATGCCAACAGATAAAGCAAGCGTGTCCAGAAGACTGTGGTAGGGGATACTGTGAAATCTGGCTCCACGGTAAAGAATTTGCTTTTGAAAAAGATGAAACATTCTATTAATGCTTTTTTGGGCAGCTGTTGCTACCAGGCAGACCATAACATAAAATATTGTTAGGGTACGTGCCAAGGATTCAAGAACAGAATTAGGGGAAACTGGGGAAGAGGATGAGGGGAGCAGGGCAAAAAAGTAGATGGAGCCCAGATGTGACTTAAAATAAAAAATACTGACTCTCTTAGATCAGCCTGAAGGACTGTTTAAAGCACATCCAACATTGCACCTGCTGTGTGTGTAGAAAACAAAGATGACAACCTTGGGATGCATTTGGTGCTAAATATGGTAATCAGCAGTGTTGAAAGGGTTGTTTGACTTTTGGGCATTTTTTATAAAATTGGTGTCTGTTTTATCTTTAAAGGAACTGGATCTTACAAATCCCAAGACATTCAGAAACCTGGCCAAGCCCATGGGAGCTCAAACAGAAGACAGGTTAGCGCAGTACAAGAAGCGATACAAAGACTGGGAAGATCCCAATGGTAAGTAATGATACATCCTGCAGGAAGAGCAGAGGGACGCATGCCTGTCACATGATGGGAGGGAGTCATGGATTTTTATATTATGGGTCAAGAGGTCTGGATGTGGATATGCAGAACTCTACCATGGTTTTTAGTGACTCTCCAACAAGTAGCAAAGGGGCGTTGTTTGTCTTGCTGTGTTTTTTGTTTTAAATTTGAATGGCAGCTTTTGTTTATATGTAAAAATAAAGGCAAAACAGTTGCGCATCCAGAACACTTTAACATTGTCTAAAGGCTGGAATGGGTAGGCAGATGAAGCGCACAACCAGCTGTCTCTACTAATACAGTTTGAGTGCTGCTGCAGGAAAATAAGTTATACAAAGGAATGGGAATACTTCTGTATTAGCCGTACTCTAGCTTTTTCATTTCTTATCGTAATGCATGGTTTTTTGCTAAGGAAACAGTATTTTCTTAGCTAAAAAAAATCAGAATGAGATGCAATTAAGTTACATATTCTTGATTTTAGAGCTTCCATATATATTGAAAATAAAACTTGTGTGTTTGGCAAGGCAGCTATTATACGATACATTTCTTCTTGTGTGCTTTTGTTGAAGACACAAGCGTGCTTAACTACTGCGGTGCTGTTCTGTATCAAACAACAGTACGTGGCAAAGATGTTCATTTGTAGCAGTGAATCAGTATGTTCTAAGTGTATTTATGCAGACGTTTTGCCAGGAAATTAAGAAAGTAAAAGCTGTACAAAATCTGTAGCCAACAATTCTGAGACCTATTTTTGCCCAAGTCTTTAATACCACAGTAATCAATAAGACCAAGAGTTAAAAAAAAAAAAAAAGTAGTTTCTTCAGCAGAAATCACCATAGCTGCTCTGCGACGTTTCAATTAGTTAAAATAAAAAATGACTAACCATTCAGTAGTGCTCTGCAGAAGCCCATTGAATTAGGGTTACTGGACTGCAGCCAAACCTCAAGTGGTGGCAGTGACAAACATAAAGCTTCCACATTCTCGGAATGAAAATTACAAATTCCAATTTTAAATGTGTCCAAGGTCAGAGTTACTAAAATGCAGCACTAATTACATTTTTTTCACTTAGTACTGATTCTGTCACCGAACTGCTTTATTTGTACTATGTTTATGATTTTTAATCTTCTGCAGGGGAAACTCCAGCGTATCACTATGGGACCCACTATTCATCGGCCATGATAGTGGCTTCCTATCTTGTCCGGATGGAGCCTTTTACCCAGATTTTCTTACGGTTACAGGTAAAAGTTACATCACCTCACTTTGTGTTTCATTCCTGCTGTACATATGAGACCTAAGTGAAAAATATTACAATCGGCTTTGTTTTCATCAAATATGGTAGAAGAAATATTTTTGGCAGAGTTGTTATTGCCTGGGAGGTTTTTGATATTCCTTTGTAAAAGATATAATGGAATTCACATTTGTTTTCCTTGTCGTTTGAACGTTTTTCTAAATGTATGCTGAACAAAATATCAGCAGAAAAAAACCAAAGCGAGTTTTACTGTGAAAAATACTGTGCTCATCAAGCTTTATTTGTCTGTTGTTGAAAGAATCATATGCCAGTTGTTTAGTTCTGAGCTGGAGGTATTGAAAGATTGTTATTTTAAACCAATATGTCTATCCAAAGAGACATTTTAGTACTGAGTGTTAAAATAAACGTTTGCAGAGCCTGGAATTGTTTGCCAGTTTAGTGGTTAATGGGGTTTGTAACATTACATGTCAAATATTTTTCTAGACAGAAGCCATCGGACAAAAAAAGATTTGTGTTTCTCTGAAATAGGACTAGATGACTCTCTTCTTAAAATTCTTCATATCTGTATCTCAGTGCTTTACGTTTACTATTATTTTGTACCAAAAAGTAATGCAGCTCTTTAAATTGTTGTGGTACAGAAGGAAACATGCCCCATTATCTATACTTTCTTCATTAGGCAGAGGATATTCTGATTTGCCTTCTTGGCAAAGTCTGCTATGTTAAGAGGTGCTGACATGCTTCTCGCTCTGTCCCACAGGGCGGTCACTTTGACCTGGCAGACCGAATGTTTCACAGCGTACGGGAGGCTTGGTATTCAGCGTCGAAGCACAACATGGCAGATGTGAAGGAGCTCATCCCAGAGTTCTTCTACCTCCCCGAATTCCTGCTCAATTCCAACAATTTTGACCTAGGTAGGCAGAAGGAGCTTGATAGCATTGCTGCAGGTGCAAGACCGGAGCCAGACAGTCCAACAGGAGAAAAACGTCTCGTAATATGGGCGGAAAAAGATCTGTTCAACTGCATGAGAAAAAGATAGATATGCTTTCATGTCAGAACATGCAAGTCAAGCAGGACTACCCCTGATATTTCCTTATACTAATGTGTATTCAATATTATATTTGAAAGTCTGAATGATTCAGAACTCATTGTTTCATCAGGAAGAGTATAGCAGGAATTCTTATTGCTTCTGTGATACCTCAGATTTATTTTTTCAGATTTATCAGACAAGGTATTTTCTCAAGCACTGAGTGTTAGTTTTAAGCAGTTGATGCAAAGTTTGTTCTGAGAATTGCTGAACAAGACAATGAAATACCCCAAAAGGACTTCCGTTTGGAGTGGTGTGTTTTAGTTGATTTTTGGTTTTTTACCAGTTCAAAATGCACAGATAATCATGTTTTACTTGGAGTTTCTCTGGTTTGCATTTTTCTCCACGTAACTTGCTACTCCACGATGGTGTTCACCATTGACAGTCTTCACTTTTAGAATTTCCTCTTAAAAGTATTCCTAAAGGTTTTGTTGAAAAGTCGCGGTAGCTTTTGTGAGAGTGGTTATTCAGCAGGAGTCAAATTTCATGCCTTAGGACATACATGTTCCTTAGTATGTATGTCACTTAACAGTGGCATACATTTTCTTTTCTGGGCTCTGTGCTGTGAATCTAATAGCAATAAGAAAGACTAAACAACTCCTAAGTTTTAATGGCCTCAAATCCTTTATTCAAAATGTATTGTAAGAGATTGGGAGCACAACCTTACAAAAACAAAACACAAAACCAAAATAACAACCTGCAAAATCTCTCCCAAGTATATTTCACACAGACGGGTATGACCATTACCAGAAAAATGTTGAAGTCTTGTCCACTTAGCTCCGTATCTGATAATTTTGAACTGTGACCATTAGAGTCATAGAAGTTCTTCCTTGAGCATTTGGAACAACAGTAGAAAAGGTTTTGTTACGAACAACTGTCAAACACTATGTGATACTTCTGATTGTGTTATTTCGTAGCTGTCCCGCTCCCTTTCCCCCTGAGATAAAAAGAGAGGAAGATTTAAATTCTAGTGATGCAAGCGGTGTTTCTGCTGGAACACTGTATGTAGTACTTGGGTATCCCTCTAAATGTGGAAATTTGATAGTATTCCTCTGGGCTAATAGGAAGTGTGGAATTGTCTCTTGGCAACAGGCAACAAAACAAGAACATAACTGGGAACTCTTTAACAAATACATTTTTTTTGTAATTGCAACATGCCATTTAATGTTCAGAGTGGGAAGGGAGCTATCAGGGGCCCACATGAATGTATGTGGCCAGACCATGCCCAGGGGAATCACCAATGTCCTTGGGTACGAAGCTTGTGGGGTGACCACTTAGCTCTTCGCTGTTAAGAAATGAATATTTAGTCTGTACTCCTGTGATGTGTAGCCATTCTCATGGTAAAACAATAACTCCATTCCTTGATACGGAATATATTTATAGTGAAGAAAAGCAATCCTGGGATGAAATACTGTTCCACCAAGGCTTTACAGAGGTTTGCTGTTACGCTGTGTCTTCCTGGGATTTATTTTCTTCAAAATATACTAAATTGACATGCCATTGCTATACGCATACTAAACAGATGCCAAATACAGGAAAGTATGTCCTCTCTTAAATTGGGCCTAGCACATTGATTCCAGTTGTCCTCATAGAATAAGAAGGAAGTCAAAAAGAGGTAAGAAAACAAACCTTGCTGTGCTGATGCCTCTAAGTGCGAAATGGACGGCTGCCGTGGTAGCTTTAGGCGCAAACTAAACTGACAGAGCAAGATTCTGGTTGTACAATGATTGCAGAAGGCTACTTTAGTGGCTGTTGTTTTCATTAACTTTCATGCACTGTAGTGGGTCTTTCCCATGACGGGGAGAGAAAAGCAGAAATTCACTTAAACAGAAAGGTAAAGATAAAATAATCATGTTCCAAGAGCACCTGACAGGGAAACAAAGATTTTGAGTTCAGGCTCTACATTATGAAGTTGTGCGGACTGGGGAAGAGTCAATGCCTCTAGCTAGAAGAGTAATGTTTGTTTTGAAGAGCATATGCTGAAACGCTATCATCATCTTCAAAAGTCTTAGCAAGGAATATTCTCCTCCTGTGAGCGATCTTACATGAACAACCGAGGCAGAATTTTCCGTGTTTATTGCCTGACATTTAAAAATTACGTAGTATTTAAAAAAAGAAAAGGCTAAAGTGGCTTCCTTTACTAAGGAAAGGTGTTAGAATTTGATCGTTTTTTATAGTTTTTTTTTACCATTGCTGCTGCAGTGCAGTTTCAGTGCTTCTCTCCATATTTTCCTTTCTTTTTTTTTTTAATAGGTTGCAAACAAAATGGCACTAAACTTGGTGATGTAATACTCCCCCCATGGGCAAAAGGAGATCCTCGTGAATTTATCAGAGTTCATCGGGAGGTAATTTGCATTTTAATAATCACAATAGAAAACGTCAGTTGGGACTTTCCACTGCACATTAACCTAAGCTGAAATCATTCAGTCACAGTCCAGGAGGTCTGGGTTAATGGCTAATTGGTGCAAAGGTATGTAGAAGCAGTGTTTCCTCCCCATTCCTTTTTGGCTGGGGATTTCATTGAGACAGGACTTGCTTCAACGAAAAGATTTATCAAAATTTAACAAGGATGTGTCAAAATATATTCTGCGTTTTTCTTCGTGGCAGGTGCAGTAGCCTCAAACGATGACCGGTACGGCTAGTTCTAATGCATGCCCTTTGAATTTCAGGCTCTGGAATGTGACTTTGTGAGTGCACATCTGCATGAGTGGATTGACTTGATCTTTGGCTATAAACAGCAAGGTCCTGCTGCAGTAGAAGCTGTAAATGTCTTTCACCATCTCTTCTATGAGGGGCAAGTGGACATATATAACATCAATGATCCATTAAAAGAGACAGCTACTATAGGATTCATTAATAACTTTGGACAGATACCAAAGCAGGTAAACTGTTTGTAGAATTCTTACTTGCCAGATGACACTCCAATTGAAACGTATCGATATAGAACGGCAAAGTGTTTTAGGAGTGAAAATTCCTGGGACTCTTTTTCCATAAATATTCTTCCAGTGATGTGAAATCATTTGTATTTCTATCATAAGTGCAATGAGAATCAGTGCCTTTTTATTCCCCCCCCACACACTTTGCATCCTTAAAATAAAGGCAAAATGAATTATGGTTCCACTCTAAAAAATCAGCATTAAAAAAAAAAAAAAGTATGTATGTTCCTGCTGCAAAGTCAGAGAGGAGCAGTGAAAATCCAAATTCAAAGTAATGCCTAGTGTGTAGGTATTTTAAGTTATCCTGTAATAAAATAATTCTATAACAACTTATGCTTCCTTTTTTTTACACCAATCACTTGGTGTTCTGCGGGGCTTGGCCTCCTCTTATTTGAAGAATCTGATGGGGGAAAAAAAAAACAACCTTAAAATTTAAATTAAGAAGATTAACTCTTGTAGGACAGCAATAGTTAAGGAGCTATATAGATGCATTTTTGTTGCAGCTTTAAAGTTTGTGTTCTCTTTAAGAGATTACATTAAGTTATTAAATGTAATATTAAATCTAAAGTTTTGCTGTGTGGGGTTTTAGTTTTTCGGCGGGGTTAAGGGTTTCTTTCTTTCTCTTTTTTTTTTTTTTTTTTTTTAAATAGGCATTTCTGTAGGGTTTTTTTTGCTGTCCAGTGAAACTTTTAAATGTCATCAGTGAATTTTTCCAGTCCTGGTGGAAACCACGGATACCTTCTGCAATTCACTGGGAACCCAACCCACATGTTGGGAACTCTAGACTACAGCAGCACATGTTGTTTCAGGACAGCCACAGGAAATTTCCTGTGGGGACCCGCTGGCAGCTGTCTGTCTCTTACTGCTTGGAAAGAAGGCTAAGAACTGCTTGTCTGTTCTCTGTGGCTGGCTGCTTTTCTCCTTTTCCTTCCTCGTGCTCTCTCAATAATCAAGATATGGAGTGGCTGTGGGGTTTTTGCCTCTGAAGTAATAGTCAGTCCCTGGGTTGTGATGATAATCGGACGTGGCCCAGCTAAAACCAGAGGAACAGATAAAGACTGGGGCTGACGGCAGGGCAATGGGAAAGTGTTGCAGCTGAATCTGAAGGTCTGCCTTAGTTTTCGAGTGCCTGTTAGGTACAAACCTACGATGAGATCTACCAGAAATTGCATGAAGCTTTGCTAGAGGAACAGGCAGACTGCAATAAACTCAAAACTCCTTCCTTAAGTCATTTTTGGTGGTGAGCGCTCTGGGAGCGCATTTTTGTGTAACTGTAGAGAGTTTTGCCTATGACCTTCTGTGACTTTCCACAGGGGATCTAAGGCAGGCTATCTCAGTGACGTGGCTATTGTGCATGTTTTCACTCCTTTGCTGCATGGGGATGTAACATGAGAACTACATCTTTTTTTATCCCATCTTTTCCACCAGTAATGCCCCTGATAGTTCTGTTTCCCATTTTAAGAAGTTGTGCTGTGCAAAACATTCCAGAGCTGGTGCTGCATTTGGAACCACACTCTCTCAGACTCTGTGAGGGTCATGAGATGCCACAGCCTGGGGAGGCAGAGCAGAACGAATGAACAAGAGGAACGACTGCTCAAAGGAGAAAGGAGTTGTGGGGTTTTTTTTTTATTTTTCTTGGCAGAACTGGCGTTTTTTTGAGATCAGTTGCCCATGTGAAGGCTGTATGATGTGCCTTCTCTCTCCATCTTCTCATAGCCCAGCCAGACAGGAGGCATGCTGTAGTTCAGTGAGAGCTGTGGCACGTAGGCCTGTGATTACCCTTCATACCCAGAGCGTAGGTGCGAGCAGTAGAAACATGTGTGCGTGCTCATAGCTCAGCTGCCTTAGGCTTATGCACGTTCCCTCTGCTTTGGATAGGCAAACAGGTAACACGTCTCAAAGGGCTGTAAGGAAAATACCTTTCAGCCTTGGAATTTCAGTTCTCCTTTCAGTCCTGTAATAGCCTGTCTGCAAAAGAGTAATCAAAATCTTACAAAATACCACTCAGTGTTTATATTTGTCATTTACATTTTATAATACGTAGTGTTACCATCCAATATTTTTATTATTAATTTATCACGTGATAAACCTTAGCGTGTGTCATTGATGATCGTGGCTTATTAGAAGCTATGGCTTATTTAACACTGAGATACTGGGGATGGTCACTGAGACGGTAAAATGGAAATTCAGTCACTCGTAATGAAAAGCTAGGCAGAAGATAACCAGGTGCTAAGATGCGTTTCTTGTGCGCGATTGTCATATGTGGTCCAATTACATGCCCACCCATGCTGTCATTCTGTTCTTTGGTAGTCTGGCCGCCTCCCAAGTGTGTCACCTGATGTTTGTGGGACACAATTTGTTTCAAAGCCAAAACTTAGCTTTCATTTTGTCCTAGGTTAGAATTTAATACCGTGTTATGTATCAACTTCGGGATTTTTGCTTGCTTTACTTCAACTGCTTTTGCAACTGGAAGTAGCTCTGAAGATACTTTTCTTGTTATATCCTTGTGGGATTTCATATTATTTGTTGAAGTCTTATTGAAATGGTCGCCATAAGGTATTAGTGAATACTGAGAACAGAACTAAGTAACATTTGCTGACCTGCAGAATTTTTAGAAGGTAAATTGCATGTACTGATGATCTCTTTAAGCTTGTGCTCTTGTAAACCTCTTGATTTTTGATGATAATCAATTTCTTAATGAATTTCAGCTCTTTAAAAAGCCACACCCACCGAAGCGTGTTAGAAGCCGACTGAATGGAGAGACTGTGGGAACCTCTGTGCCCCCTGGTTCCACAAGTGACAAGATTTTTTTCCATCATTTGGACAACCTGCGGCCATCACTTGCCCCAGTGAAAGGTAGAGTGAAAACCCACAGTAATTATTCCTGTTTCTTTGCCAGAGCATTCAGAGTTTCAGCAAAATCATCCTTTTCCACGTTTAGCATAGCTCTAACGTTCTTAATACCTGTACTTTTGTGAGAAACGCAAATTTAAAATATCCTAATACTGTAAGATTGTGTTCTTCTCTACCTTAAAGTGTACTTGGAAAGCACTACATCTGTGCTGCTTTAATGTAACTCTTTTAAAAGAGAGAGATAAAATTGGACCTAAGCACTTCTTTAAAGTCTTAACAAACGATATTCAGGGTACACTGTTTCTGGGCCTGTGATAGCCTCAATTTTGTGATTTTTATAGCAGAAGGATTCTTTATCACAGTGCTGAGAAATACTCAGAAGTGTTGACAGGAAAGGGTGGTGTTGGTTGTTGAGATTAAAAAAGGTGGGTTTTGACGTCATCTCTGATATTGGGCTGGACAAAACTTAATTGTGTGTGAGGCAGGTAAATGCTATATGGTGATTTTTTTCTGAGTTGATTAAATGAATCTGTGCCTGCCTGCCGTAAAGGGAGGTAGACGTACTACTACACAGGACATAGCAGAGCTACACTCTAAAACTGGAAATTAGAAAGCCTTAATCTATATTTGCAAAGCTTGAGGAAAAACTGGTAGAACACCACGGGCTGTAGTCAGGAACATAACCTGTGGGAACGCTTGGCCAAGATGTTAGAATTGATACCAAAAACTTGTTTTCACTTGTGCCGAAAATGGTACGATGACTTTTAATGATGACAGGCATCTTGTCTGAAGAACATCTTGTGCAGCATTGCAGGTGGGGTCAGAGCTATCTGTGATCCTCGGGGTGTCGCCGCCACTACTGGTAATGCTTAGCCCTGCATTTGTTAGGAATGTAGCAAAAGTTGCCATCGTTGCAATTGAAACAAAGATTTGCATGACATAGCCAATACAGAGATCCTGCTTGTGCACAGCATCAAATATTTAATGGGATCAGGTAATATTTGTCTGTGCTAGCAATAAAACATAACCCCATCTTCTTTTTCAGAGCTCAAGGAGCCTGTGGGACAGATCGTGTGTACTGATAAAGGCATTCTGGCAGTAGAACAGAATAAGGTTCTCATCCCACCTACATGGAATAAAACTTTTGCCTGGGGCTATGCAGACCTCAGCTGTAGACTGGGTACCTACGAGTCGGACAAGGTTTGTAATCTGAAATTTTTTTCAGTGCTGAATGTACCAAAACCAATGAGCACTCAATAGTGAAAAAATCTAAGAATGGAAATTTATTTCACATGTGAATGAAATAATCTCATACTGCATATGTTTTATTGCTCCCTATCTGGTGGTCTTCATCAGAACACTGGCACAATAACATAAGCCAATTAATAATAATTTTTTACCAGGCCGGCAAAACATGAATGAATTAAATCTATGCCGTTGAAGGTCATCTCTCGTGTTCTCTCGGGGGGCATCTTCTGGCAGAGGCTGGAATTGCTTCTGTTTGAGGAAAAACTGCACAGGGGGTAGCAGTGATATCTTGGTTACTTAATAGTCCAGCATGCAGGGGGGTTCTTAGGTTTTTATTTTTATCCTACCAAACACTAATCCTGCAAGTAATTCTTCTTTTTTTTTTTTTTTTTTTAGGCAGTAATTGTTTATGAATGTTTGTCAGAATGGGGTCAGATACTGTGTGCCATTTGCCCCAACCCCAAACTAGTTATCACTGGAGGAACAAGCACAGCAGTGTGTGTGTGGGAAATGGGCATCTCCAAAGAAAAAGCTAAAGCCCTCACACTGAAACAGGTAAGATACAATAAAGATACCTTTTATGTAAATTATGTTACAAGATCAAAGGAATTACCAAAAGGGTATTGCTCGCATAGTAAGCTTTGAAACCATGAGTCCAGCGAACCCTGGGAGAACTGAGTAGTCGAGGTGCCGATCTGCATTGGAAGTGGGCAAAATGCATCTTGAAAATTGCATCATTTAAGGATAGTTGATCACCAGGAGCTTTTCGGAGAGACGGGGAATTTGGTAGTGATGTTAACAAAATTATACCGGTGTGTTTTGTGAATTCATCTGCTTTATTGTAATGTTGCATAAAACTGTGTCAGGGAGGGCAGTGAAGGAAACTGTCTCAAAAGTTCGTTTTCCTTTTTTTTTTTTTTTTTTAATTTTTTCTTTTATAATGTATATATTTAAATTACACTTCTGTGCAAAACTTTGCAGTTTCTGGCAGTGATGTTTGTGGAGCAGAGTATACTTGTTCAGGATCACCTTAAATTGTTCTTGCTTTGTTAATTCAAAGCATCAACTTTTAATCTAACAAACGAGCACTCGTGCTTTAAAGTCACTTGCAGCTAAGTCTTGTATTTACTAAAGAAAGAATAATAAAAAAGCCCACCTGTAAACGAAACAAAACACCCCCATCCAACTACCTCAAAATATTCTAGAAGCTGTGTATCATTGTTATAGGTAGCTAGGTTGTTAAGTGTTACTGTTCCTGTTAGCATCTTCATAGCAGGACTGTTTCCAGAGGAAAGCTTCCACTTGAGAAGAAATTTAGAGAATTATTTAATAACTTCCCTTGCATGGTCTCCAACAACTGTCCAAAGCTATGTTTCCAAAGCATTTTACTTAAGAAGAAGGCAAGATAAAACACTCTATCTTGAATTTCAGGGCAGTATATTGAAGGCCATTTATTGTACTTTAGCCAATGATTTGTAACTGCAATAATCTGACTGTATTCCAGACTCCTGTTCAAATGGTTAGGTTAAGCCTAAAATGTAAAAGCAGGGTCTAATACAAGTAGATGCTTGTAATTTTCTCCTCCTTCCGATTGACTTTACCATTTTGGCTGCCGCTCTTTCTTGTCTTTTCTCAAACACCAACAGAAGTTTATATAGGAGCTATTTACAAAGAATTTCTGTTTTCAGAATGTAATTTCAGGTGCAGCCTGGAACACATATGGACCCTATAAATAAGCTACTGATGCAGAACGGGTTGGAAATTTATTTTGGGGTTTTTTTTCAGTAGAAGTCTATATAACATTAGACGCTTGAAATTTGGTTTTGTGAGAGTACTTTTTAAATGGAAAAAAAAATACTGTTATTGTCAAGTATGAAAATAGTTGCCAACTGAATTCTTGTAAGTCACTTGCATCTTCCGATAGGATATTCATGTTTACATTATCTGAATCTCTTCAGATAAGTGGGTTTAATGCTGTAATTTTTGTACTCTCTCCTGATTGCAGCTTGTTCCTCCTGACTTTTGTTTTACAGGCATTACTGGGTCATACTGACACTGTCACGTGCTTAACAGCATCGCTAGCTTATCACATAATTGTGAGTGGATCACGGGATCGCACCTGCATCATCTGGGATTTGAATAAACTCTCTTTTCTAACACAGCTTCGAGGTCACCGGGCTCCGGTTTCAGCACTCTGTATAAATGAATTAACGGTAAGAACCAAATACCATTCACCAATGTGCAGTGGAAACAGTAGCAAGAGTCAGAAATTGCTACACCAAAGAAAAATAAACCAGGGTCTTCTGTTAGTTTGAGAAAACTTGTATAACTCATCTGAAAACTAATTAGCTGGTTTAGGGAATTATTTGCATCTTTTGTCCAGAGACGCACATAGGTTTGTTCCATGCAGAGCGGCTCGAGTTCAGAAGGGCATATTAACAGTGCTGGCAGCAGTGTAGCTAGTGTGGCGTTCAAAGTGGGTTGTCAAACCTGCCACAGGAACTAAGAAAAGATATTTTGATATTTGACCTTGGTTGACTTTTGTTCTCTTACGCTTCATTTAAAGGAAGCAGAAGATACCTTGGATGAAGCTGCAGTGACGATTGTAGCTGAAACAGACATAACCTAAAAGCATGTCTCCCTGGTGGTCCTATAAGCGATGGGTTGCCATTTATCGAGCTCCCGTGCACGTCAAAGATTTTGCCTGAGTTGAAACTTTATGCAGCTGGTCCATGAGGGCTGGATGGACCATGATGCAACTGGAGCAGTTGTAGTGGTTGAAATCAAGACAAAATGGGGCTGTAATGCAAGGAGGCGTTAGCAAGTAGATTAGCTGCTAGTAGTCTGGTGATGCCAGTGGTTTAGACTGCAGCTCCCATTTCCCCTCTGCACTAGTTTGGACCATCTCTCGCTCTTTTCCCAATAAGGAAGCAAATGAAATTTAAGGTGGTACATGTTTGTGAAAAAAGAGAGGAGTCTGTGAGAATAGCGTCTTTGAAAACTGAGAAGGAAAAGTGCTGAAAATACACTGTTGGATTGCTATGCTGTGAAAAGTGGAGGAATTGGTCTACTCATTGTATGCTGTAAATACAACAAATAGGTCGCTACTAAGTCTGCTTTTCTATGTACAATTTAAAAAAAAAAAGCATATCATCCTAAAGATTTGTTTAGGTGTCCAAACTAGGCTCGAACAGAACTTTCTGAAAGTGCCAGCTTTGATGGCTGAACTTGGCTTATATATGAACCTGGCTTATATTTTGCTGAAGAAAACCTAAGACCTGTATTGAAATACGGAGATGTTATTTGTCTTTGCAGGGGGATATTGTATCATGTGCTGGTACTTATATCCATGTGTGGAGCATTAATGGCAGCCCTACCGCAAGTGTAAACACTTTCACTGGCCGAAGCCAGCAAATAATGTGTTGCTTTGTATCAGAGATGAATGAGTGGGATACTCAGAATGTCATAGTAACAGGACATTCGGATGGAGTTGTCCGGGTAAGTATCAGGAATCACTGTTTGAAAAAATAAGTTTACTCCTTAGTTAGTAGTAGTAGCAGTTAGAGTAGTCATGTCTATCCAACATAGTGTCCTGGCCAGTACAAAAAGCAGTTTTGCTATATTGGGTCCTCCACCTGAACAGTTAAATCCTGCAGGAAGGAAGGAGGGAGTGCAGGCTGGGTAGACGATGCAGACTGCTTTTGGTGCTGGAACCAGCTGTGCCTTTTCTGCACAGGGTGGTGCAGTGTATCGTGTACACAAGTTAAATGGACATCAAAGATTCGTGGAAAACTCTTTCAGTGAGCTGACATTCCTATACAGTCTTTCAGTTTTCTTTCTCCTTTTCGATCCACCCGTTGTGGTGGTGGGGCGTAACTAGCAATAGTCAGGAGCATACCTTTTGCTTCCTGCCCTGTTTTGGTCACCAACTTTCATGCCTGGAGATTGTAGTTTTCGTTTACCGTTTTTGTTCTACACACCTTGAGACACTCATTTTGCTGCCTAGAAAGAAAAGAGGAACTTAGTGGCATCTCTGATCACTGCGAGCCTAGCCCAATTTTTGGTACTTTGCTGTGCCGTCCTGGGTCTGCTTTAACCAGAGTCTGCTGGTCAGATTGCTGTGTGCAGTGGATTTTTTTTTATTTGAACAGCAAAGATGTTAAATAACAGCACAAGACTTGTTCACTTGTGATTCAGGCATGAACACACGTCCTCTTACAGTAGTTAGCCCCCGTAAACAGGGCTCAGTATGGAGATGTGACCTGCCTCTCACGCTACCAGTGCAAACATGAGGTTCTAATAAGCCATCCTAACTCTACAAGAAGCTCAGAAGAAAGCTAAGAGTTCAGTACATGCCACTTTGCTTATTCCTTATTCCCTGTCCCTCCAGTTCTGGCGGATGGAGTTTTTGCAAGTACCGGAAACACCAGCTCCAGAGCCTGCGGAGATGCTGGAAATGCAAGAGGATTGTCAGGAAGCACAAATAGGTATGTCTCCTGACAAGTGTTTTGTCTTTGCCTTTTATCTGATCTTCACCATACATAGGTAAAATCATGTGGTTATACAGTGCAGAATGGACGAAGGGGATTTTGTCTCAAATGAAAATTGACATCCAGTGGGCCTAATAAATAAAGCGTCTGAGTTCTTTATTCACCACCTTGCTCATGGTAGTTTCATACTGCTATGAGTAAGAAAAAATCATGCTCATCAGGTTTTTTTCTGTGAAGATTGAACTTTTCTGTGTGTGGTTGTTTCTGCTATCGGTAAACCCAATGGATGTTACCATTGTCCAAAAGCTAGATTTTTATTTTTTTATTTTGAAATGGAATTATAGCATAACAGCAGAGTTAAAAAAAATCTACTGATGGAACAGTATGCTGTTGAGACAAGCAATGCTGGCCGTATCATCTTTCTACTGTCAGAATATTCTGGTCCATGCTTGATGGGTGTATTTTCTTTTAGCCATCTCATCTTCCTCTTGCCCTTTTCATATTGAAGATACGATCTGGATTTGGATCTGTATCGCGTGATACTCATTAGCAATTACTATATATAGACACCTCTTTTTTTTTTTTTCAGTGTCACTAGGAATATAAATATCTTCCACAGTTGCTTTTTTTGTATTAACAAAACCTGTTATTAACAAATCTGCATCATGTTTCTCAGTCGGCTGGAGTTTCAGCATAGCTGACTGTGTTACTTGTTTAAGTTTTGCTGAAAGACAGCAGGATTTGGTTTTGCTAACTTGAGCGCTGTTGAAAATTGTACTCATTGTGTCTCTCATAGCCTACCTCAGATGGACTATCATAGGAAATTGCTTCAGCTAAGGAGTGCTGTTTTCTGACAGACCAGTACAAAAAATGCGAGTTGTTTGATTCCTGGCAGGAGCTGAATCTTTGCGAAGGCTTTGAGATGCCTCCATGCAGTTTCCCCCTACTCGTGCTGCAGTGGTTGTTGGTAGTGCAGCAGCAGAATAGGGGAAGAGCTCAGGCGATCAGCAGCCTTGCTAACAACATCTTCTCTCCTGTGAATCCAGGGCAGGAAGCCCACGAAGAGGACAGCAGTGACTCCGAGGCGGATGATCCATGCATAGGCCAGGACACGAAACTGCAGGAGAGCCAGAGTCAACCAAGCAGCACCAGCCACAGGCCTAGGTCATCGTCAAACAGAGCAGCGGCAGCATGGTCAGCAGACAGCGGCTCCGATGACTCCAGGCGTTGGTCAGATCAGCTCAGCTTGGATGAGAAAGATGGCTTTATCTTTGTGAATTATTCTGAGGGACAAGCCAAAATGCATCCCCACGCTCAGGTTAACCACCCGCACCCCAGCTATGCTGAAGCACGGCACTACAGCAAGCTTAAACCAGGTAAAAGAAACTGGACACGCTTCCTCTGTCAGATAAACATGCTGTCAGCACCGACCTGTAAGGCAGTCTCTCTCTGTCTGTGCAGCTCTGAATTCCAAAATTGTCAGTGAAGAGAAAAATTTGTGTGCAAAGGTTGCGTGTTGTTCAGGCTTTTCCTGGTCAGTTTACCCAGCTAAGGACTTGATGGCCACCACCACCACCACAACCCCCTGCAGTGGGATGGTGGAGAGAATAGAAAGAACAAAAGCAAGGGAACTGACAAGTCAAGATAAGGATAGTCTAATAAGCAAAGGAAAAGAGGAAGACAAAACAAGCGATGCAAAGGCAATCGCTCGTCACCTCCCACAAGCAGAATGATGACCAGCCAGTCTCTGAGCAAATGGCTGCCTTCCCAAAAGACCCCCTCCTCTCAGTTTTATTGCTGAGCGTGATGTTACACAGAGTGGAATTTCCCTTTGGTCAGTTTGTCAGCTGTCCAGCTTGTGTCCCCTCCTGATTTATTGTGCACCTCCAAACTGCTGACGGGGGTGGGGGGGGCAGAGCAGAGTGGGGGAAAAGAGAAAACCTTGATACTCTGCAAATACCGCTGAACAACAGCCAAAACACTGGTATGTCATGGTGACTATGTTTTAGTCACATGCCCAGAACACAGCATTGTGTGAGCATTTATGAAGAAAAGTAGTGACAGTTGGAAATCTAAGTCTTGACTTTAAAAAGAAAATAAATAAAATTAAAAAATAAAATGAAGCTATCCCAATCCTGACAGGCTTTGGTACAGGGCTTCCCTGTGTACATCACCATTCTCTGCAGCCCCCAACTGGACTCAGAGAAATTGGAGGCCCTGTGCGTTGTTTTGTATCCTCTCCTTTCTTACATGTGTTGAGGAAGCGGTTGAAAAACGTGTTTTCCCCAAGAGAAACTTGAGTCATAGAGAATTCTCTCTGGGGGGAGATTATTTCTTTCTACAAAGTCTCACACATACAGGTATGTTGGGGGAGGAGGGAACAAATATGAGAACAAGCAAATTTGCTTTTTCCCCCCTCCTACTTTCTGCTCGTTTCTAGGATACAGATGGGAGCGTCAGTTGGTGTTTAGAAGCAAACTAACTATGCACACGGCATTTGATCGCAAAGACAACGCACATCCAGCAGAAATCACTGCACTCGGCATCTCTAAGTGAGTAGTTCACAAGTGATCACTTACAACATTTTTTTCGGTGTTGTCAGCGGGAAGTGGTCTGAACCAGCCATTGTTCTTTGCATAATGCTGTTTTGTGGTGCTTCTGTTTAGGGCAGCCTTGTTCGAGGACTGAGATAAAAATACGAAAATAAGTAGACTTACTCAGCTGCATTATGTTATACAGAGTGTTGTTGTAGCTCCATTTTCCAGTCAGACCAGGCTAATGTACACATTAGTTACTGTGCTAGTAGTTTAATTTATGACATATTCTGACATGTAAAATTGGTCGTCACTGTCTGTGCGTTACTGTGCCAGAGTTGTTGCAGGAATGTTTTTGCTTTTTTCTTGCAGGGATCACAGCAGAATTCTTATTGGGGATGGTCGAGGCAGAGTGTTCAGCTGGTCCGTAAGCGATCAGCCTGGCCGATCTGCAGCTGATCACTGGGTGAAGGACGAGGGGGGAGACAGCTGTTCGGGCTGCGCGGTCCGTTTTTCACTCACGGAGAGGCGTCACCATTGCAGGAACTGCGGACAGCTCTTCTGCCAGAAGTAAGCCAGCCAAGAGCCTCCTTTGGGCTCTTTTCCATACTGAATTTTAGGCTGGGTAAAGCTGTTGCATGCAACGGAACTTTGCTGAAAGACTGAGGTTTCCCTTACTAGAACAGAACTGATGAAGAAAAAGCATCAAAGCTCTCAAAACTTCCAGGGAGGAATTGGAAAAGACACACAGACCCTTAGTAAATCTATAGTTAGCAAGACAGGTATCAGGAGAGAAGGAAATCTGCTTGCAGCTTTGAAAACCTCCCTGTTGCCCATCTGGGAAAAACTCTAGGCAAATGAACTTAGCAAAGGAAAAAAATCCCAAACAAACTTCTTTTGCAACTAGTTGTTCTTGTCCTTCCACAAGCAACCCGGTCAAAATGTAAACCATATGCAGGACTGTAAGGATGCAGATTTAGGAGCCAGTGACATGTAGCCTCACACAGGAAAACGTATGGCACAGCAGATGTATATGAGCTCCTCTTGCCCAGGAACTGATGTGGGAGTCTCTTCTCTGGTCCACTAGGTCAGACACGGTATTTTATTTCTAGTTTCATCTCTGTAGCTATATACTTTGAGTCTAAACTGGTGACAACAGCTGTTTTTAAGCTACCTCTCAGCGCAGAATCATTGCGTTGATTCTGTGGTGATCATACCTGTTAAATTCTGCTTCTGCCACGCTGTATTGCATTTCCTTGATGAGTTTGGGCAGTTCTCTGATATTTGAAGTCATGATGATAATTTCCACACCTGGACAGAAAATGGCCAGGTCAGGAGAGGACCTGTGTTCACAGCGATGTTTGTTTTCCTCTACAGGTGCAGTCGGTTTCAGTCTGAAATCAAGCGTCTGAAGATTTCCTCACCAGTCAGAGTCTGCCAGAACTGCTTCTACAACCTGCAGCACGAGCGGGGTTCAGAGGAAGGGCCCAGAAATTGATGGGGTCCTGGCAAACAGAGACCCCATCCAGCCCCGCCATCACTCCAAGAACTAGTGAGAGTATCGTGCAGTGATCGGAAGGGATTAGAATATTGTCTGTTTACACTTAAGTTTATACTGAGTTTTAAGCACTAAAAGTAAAAAGGGATCATTGAATCGATTTGTGTTGACAGAAGGTAAATGAGGCTAACAGCATAATTAAGTGAAGAGCAAGGCCCAAGAAAGACATGATTAATAACCACAAATCCAATAGAACTGTCAACCCCTAAACCTGTGTTGACGTGGCTATCGAGAAAATCCTCACTTATCCTAAATACCCATTCTTGTCTTGTTTTTGTAGAGCTAGTCATCTTTATCGGGGGGAGGGGGAGGGGAAGGCTTTTTAGAAGATAGTTGTAAATCTGCCTTCTTCGCAAGCAACTGTGTATATTGTAAATAGGTATAATGGCCTTTTTATCTAAATATGAACTTAACTGCCTGTTACATGGGACTTCAGATTAACCACTATACTTTGTGTGGCATCTTTATCTCATCTATCAATTTAAATACGAATGTTAAAAAAAAAAAAAAAAAAAAGAGAAACCAGAAGACTCAAAGGCATTATGCGTATTTCTGTTAAAAATCCAGTCTGTGCATGTTTGTTCTTTCCGTTGCCCACAGTATCTTAATCTAAGTAAGGCTATTCGTAGAATTACATGGATTTTTTCAAAAGAAAACATTTTTGAGAATAGGACTTGGAGTATTTTATTCTAGCTGTAAGATAACCAGGAACTAAATTGTACACTTGTGTTGCATTTTATACCAAACTATTTACCACCTCAGTGTTGTTCATATTTAATAAGGCCTCTTTTATACATATGTCAGAGCTGCAGTTTTGTTAATTACTTACTGTTCATTAGCAGCTGATTCATGCAGTGCAAGAACCAGCTTTTAACTTCTTTAGTCAATAGCAATTGGCTTGCATATAGATACAGAATGAATTCCTTGTGCATAAAATTTAACTGCTGTTGTCCTGTAGCTTGTTTGCGAAAAAACTTCCAGAACAATAGGCATTGCTCTAAAACAGGGTGATCTTAGTCATGTCAGAAACGCTTCTAAGAACTAATCTTCGTGTTTCAGCACATGGCATCAACTTGAGGACAGCAGTAGACTTCCATTGTGGTTTTTAAGTTCCAATATGAATTTAATTGCAGTATTTTTTTACTACTCTATCATTTATTTTGCACTACATGTGGGATGAAGTAGAGACACTGATATCCACTGGGATTGGAACGCGTGCATTGGATAGGCCCATGGACTTAATTTCTGAATGAGGTCTTGCCAGTGGTTTTTTGGTGGGGCGGGAGGGGGGGAAGGGGGGGACAGGGGCAGGCTGGTGTTTGGTTTGGTTTGGTTTTTTAACGTATGTGTATATATTTTGTAAATGAGTGACAAACCAATCTAGCTCTAGGTATATTCACAATGGGTTCTTTTAAATAGCGGTAAGGATATGACCCAAACCAACAGAAGACAAGTGGCCCTGCTTTTGCTCTGCTAGTGCTTCGGTGAGCGTCTTCACTCGAGACGATGTTATCCTTCACTTGAAATGATTTGGGCAGACTCTGGCCCTGGGACAGTAAATGGTTAAAACCGGCACTGTTGTTGGAATTGCACCATCCAAAATGCTGGACCTTCTGTGGTGGTGTGAGCTCCTTCCAGAAGGTCCTTGGCACTGCGGTGGCACACCTGTCTTCTCTTGATTTGAGCTTCTAGCGGTGAATAATTTGTTAATCCTGATCACTTACTATTTACCCTGGTATCACATGTTTATGCACTGAAGGTTAAATACGTATTTTGATACATGTTTGTTTATTATGTATGTGCTGGTCTGTAAAATGAGATATATTCCTGTTTTGGTATGTATACTAAGTCCCCAAATGAACAGAAAGGCTTCTCTAGAGCCCTTGCACACTGTTGAGTAAATGCAGGTTTGTTGAGATTTTCTGACCCAAATAGATCCCGTTGGATCCAAAGAATGATGATCAAGTAGCCGCGCTGCATGGCTACCTGGACAGATTTGTCCCTAAAAACAAGAATAGGTCCTCAGTAAGCATGTGCGGAGCACTGGAATTTCTCTGTTCTCTCTAACGTTGCCTTCACCCTTCCCAAAATGATGCGAAACCAGCATAGTTCAGAAGACAGGCTAGTGGCCTTAACGTTTTCAGTTTGAAGAAAAGGCTATTTTAACCAATGCCTTTGAGTCCACGGAGTTTTCTTCCCCTTGCCTCCAGATTTCAAATCAAAACCAAATTTAAAGTCTTTTCTACAGAGTGGAACTCGTACAGCCAGATAATTAAACCCTAATAAAAGCAAGTTTTATGACAATAACACTGATATAATCTAAACACTAGAGCAAACAGTTGGCATATAGTACTAATGCAGGGTCGTGAAGATAGTGGGCCGTCAGTGAAGAGGTAGTCGACTGCGTTCAGCTGCATAAGCACGTTGTACGGGTGGTGGTCTGTGCTTTGTTTGGCAGCGTACTGAAAAATCAAGGTGGCTATTCTTTACAAATTCTGTAGTGTAGAGGTTAGTCCCAATTTACATTTTGCAAACAAATCACCACAGCCCTCGGACTTAATTCTTTGTTTGCGCTGTTCCAAAAAACCAGGTTCTTGCTTGTAGGAGGTGGAGGGGAAAAACACACCTGCTCATATTTCCTCTGGCAGCTGGTGCTGTGGGCAACTGTTTTGTTCACTTGGGAGTGGGGTTTTTTTCCCGTTTCTTTCAAGCTTCTAATGCAAATACTTGCTTTGTTTTCCATGTAAAGATCTGTTGAGCAAAAATAGACTCATGTACACTACCATTAGTAGACTGTATTCTCTGCAAGTACCTCACGTGTCTTCTCCTGCCTTGTTCTTTGTAGTATACTTATTCATGTACTCTTAACATTCGTATGTAGTGTGCAACTGTAATGTCATGCTTCTGAGAGGGGGTTGGCTGCCTCCAGCCGACATTCATCAGTTCAATAGCAGAACACTTTAGATAAGTTATTTTGCACTTTCTTATGTATAAAATTGGTAGAAACTTATATTTGCTTTGTATCATTTAAAGACTCCTTTTGTTTCAGTAAATGAACTGTGTACAAAATATTTATGCAGTTAAAACTTTTTAGAAAGTATTTTTAATTTCAGCAAGTTTGGTTACTTGTTGCATGACTATTAACACAGCTGACTTTTTGTGTCAGTGCAATGTATATTTTTTTTGTCCTGTTATTAACTTGTAAGCCCTAGTTAAATGGCCATTTATTTGTACAGCATCAGGAGTAAATTGAAGATAACTGGCTAAGACTGGAGTGTGGAATTTTGTACTATATTGCAGAATCCGATATCTGTTTTTTGGTGGTTACGTAAAAGGCCTGACGATTTACTATCTAGTGTGCAATCTGTGATATCTGAATGTTCATTGTATATTTGTCTCCAATGCAAAAAGGTAGAGTAACACAATTACAACAATACATGATTAAATGCAATAGTTCAGGTACTGAAGTATTTTTTTCATTTCAAATAAATACCTGCTATTTACCACCAAAAAGCTGGTTTGCATTTGTTGGAAAGACACAACATTTGGAGCTGAATAAACATTTTTAACATGGGAGCAGTAACTAATGAGTAACATGTTTCTATATAATCATGAGGAGTAAATTGCTATTATTTGTTGCAGTTTTGCTTTCTGAACGCGAGTACGATGACGCAGTGTGAAATCATGTGTCTTTGTTTATTCTTTTTTGCTTCATAAGCGTTGTTGTAGAGCGTGAAGCCAGCAGAATTTGACAGTGTGTAGAAGAATAGGCTGTACCGATAGAGAGAAAGCCGACAGAAAAGAATGATTTAAGTCATGCTGGATAAGGACAGCGCAAGAGGAGGAAGTATCAAAATCCAATTTAAATCATCTTCCCTGAGGAGAGACTGATTACTAGAGCAGAACTTGACCTTATCTGGTGAGAAACAGCCTAAGATTCCCAAATGTTGAAATATGTTACTCCTTCTTTAATGTGTTTTTATATGCTTTTCTAAGCTGATAATGCTAAAGAATGTGGGGTTTCATGTTGGCAGTTAATTATGTGCCAGCACTGGTGGCTAACAGTTTTTCTCTAACTAAAAACCAGGCTTTGATTCAGTTGGGCCTACCGTGTTGCACCCTCAGTAAGCCTGCAGACAACACCGAGTTGGTGGGAGTGTTGATCTGCTTGAGGGTAGGACGGCTCTACAGAGGGATCTGGACAGGCTGGATCGATGGGCTGAGGCCAATGGTATGAGGTGCAACAAGGCCAAGTGCCGGGTCCTGCACTTGGGTCACAACAACCCCGTGCAGCGCTACAGGCTTGGGGAAGAGTGGCTGGTGGGAAACTCTCCAGCTGCCTGGGGGAAAAGGACCTGGGGGTGCTGGTCGACTGCCAGCTGAGTATGAGCCAGCAGTGTGCCCAGGTGGCCAAGAAGGCCAACAGCATCCCGGCCTGTATCAGGAACAGTGTGGCCAGCAGGACTGGGGAAGTGATCGTCCCCCTGTACTCGGCACTGGTGAGGCTGCACCTCGAATACTGTGTCCAGTTTTGGGCCCCTCACTACAAGAAAGACATTGAGGTGCTGGAGCGGGTCCAGAGAAGGGCAACGAAGCTGGTGAGGGGTCTGGAGAATAAGTCTTATGAGGAGCTGCTGAGGGAGCTGGGATTGTTCAACCTGGAGGAAAGGAGGCTGAGGGGAGACCTTATTGCTCTCTACAACTGCCTGAAAGGAGGCTGTAGAGAGATGAGGGTTGGTCTCTTCTCCCGAGTAGCAGGTGACAGGAGGAGAGGAAACAGCCTCAAGTTGCACCAGGAGAGGGTTAGACTGGATATTAAGAAAACTTTCTTCACGGAAAGGGTTATCAAGCATTGGAACAGGCTGCCTGGGGCAGTGGTTGAGTCACCATCCCTGGAGGTGTTTAAAAGAGGTGTAGTCGTGGCGCTTGGGGACATGGTTTAGTGGTGGACTTGGCAGTGCTAGGTTAATGGTTGGACTCCATGATCTTAAAAGTCTTTTCGAACCTAAATGATTCCATGATTCTATGTTCCTTGGCTGATGAGCACCAGAAATTACATTGCATTCTTTGGTTGTAAAAGAAAAGGGACTTCTATTGATGAATTTAAGTGTGTATGCATTCAACTCCTTCTGTAAAGGCTTTGGGGTTTTTAGTTATGTGTAGTAGTTATAGAAGCAATTTTCATGGCCTTCCTAAGCCTTATCTTGGTTATATAGTATTGGTAATGTCCCCTTTTCACAGGTTCAAGTATTTCTCATTCAAGGATTTCCATATTTTAAATCTTCATACTCTGAAAACGTCCTCCTAACAGTAGCTCCGGGCTGGTCTGTGCAGCTGCATCGTTCAGCGTGCGGTATTTCAACCTCATTTTCCCCGCAGGTAAAAAAATATGTGAGCCACCTCCTTTGATTTGTCCCGTATTGAGTTAGCTAACTTGTGCTTAACTTGGTGTACAGCATTTGGAATGACGCAAAGAACCTGGAATTTGTGTCACGTCCTGCCTGCAGAGTGCACTGCGGCGCCTCGGCTCCACGGCTTTTGAGGTCTGAGGGAGGGCATGGCGCAGCTCTGGGAAGGTGAGCCAGCCTCAGGGGGTGGCTCTGTGGCCCTCGTGTGCCCTCAGCACCCCGAAATGGAAAAAAAATAAAAAAAATTGTCCTTTAATTTTTTTCAAGTGAGTTGTGTGGCCAGAGGCTGGCAGGCAGGGCCGTGTGGCTGCCTCTGGCATCCCCCAGGCATGGTGGAGAGCAGAGGTGCCAGCAGCAAGCACGGAGAAGCGGCGGGGGCCATGGTCCTGACGGACCTTGTGATTGGGAAAGTGCTCCCCCGTGGAGCACAGGTTTCTGTGTTGACATTAAGATAGGGCAATTTAGAGTCCCTGTTGCAAATCAGGTGTTGGGAGACTTCATTTGGCTCCTTTCTGTCCAAACAAACAAAAGGATGATTAATTAGCAAAGCCTTTTGTGAGGTTCCTGCACTAAACCTGCGTCAGGGAGGAGGAAGAATGATGCCCTGTGAAATTCATGGCAGCTCAAATGTCAGCATTGGAGCCATAAAATCCCCAACAGGGATCAGACGGGCCAGGAGCCAGTTTTGGAGTGGAACAAGGCAGTCAGTGAGTGACTGGGCAGCTCACTGCAAGTGCACCAGCCTTTAACTCTAGCTCCGCCACAGCTCCTGCCAGGCAGAAGCACCTCCCGGGGCCAGGTAGTCAATTTAGCAGCAAAAACAAACGGTCAGGCTTCCAGCACATCTGCTGGGTGTGCTGCTTGGTCACAGAAGGTCCGTAGCTGTCTAGTTTTGGGGGCAGGGGGCTATTATGAACTAGAAAATGCAGCATTTCATTCTGGGCTGTAGCCCAGTCCGTTGTTAACAAATTTGTGGCAAATTTGCTGTGACCAAATTGTTTTTCATCATGGTTGTGAGGACTTTGACAGTTCAGGGAGGTGAGTTTTGGAGCCTGCTTTCTCAGTATAAAGTGGTTTGTGCTGCATACCATTGTGAAAAATGCATATGTATTTTGAAAGAATTACTGGCAGTGGAACATGTCTGTCTCCGTGTCAGGACACGGTGCTGATTCAGTGGTGGGTGGGTGTGCCACACAATGTAGAGAGGGGGACGGGGTAAGTGAGCACAGAAACGGGACTGATGCGTCGGGAGCCAAATCCTGCCCTGCCTTCCTGGAGGAGTTGAGTGACGTTGCATTGGGTGCGTGGCTGGCCCCAAAGAAGGGGAATTTTTAAGAAACGGGACCAAAACTTGAACATGGCCACTGATGTGAGCGTAAACCCAACTGCACCTGCTTGAGAGTCTGCCGCAGCCCCTGGTGTGCTGCCCCAGCTGAGGCCCTCCGTGCTGTGGGGCAGGCATGCCAGGGGGAGATATGACATAGTTTTTGTAAGTGTGAACATCTGGGACCAGCTGTGAAGTCATTGTTGCATGGAGGGGAATGACCACAAAATGTAGTGACCACATTAAATAAATAAAGGGTAAAACCAGGCTGCCCAAAGACAGTGGTAGCTCCAAACCAGCCCGTTTTCCAGGCACTTGGGCCCTCGGCTGTCCCACCAGCACCTTCCCCGGGAGGAGGAACTTCCTCCCCACTCTTGGTGCCACCGTAGCCTGTGCCTCCTGTTCTGCTCTGCTCTGCTCTGCTGGGCAGGGCTGCGGGAGGTTGCAGCGCTGAGCAAGAGCAAAGACGACCTCGGGGCAAGAATACGAAACAAATCTAAACAGTGAGGTATGGGGTGTGTGCGCGTGCACGCAGAGCAAGGCTCTTGCCCCGTAGCAGTGATGAAAACTTTGTGTAACCAGCCTCGACCCCCACGCCGCGCAGGTAGGCTGAGGGGTGTTGACATAAGCCACCCCTCAGCTCTGGGAAAAGCTTCTAGCTCTTCCAGGGCCACAGCTTCTGTGAGCGCCCCACGTGAGGGCAAGGATGGCTTTTCTTAAAGCTTGGCTGCTCTCCCAGGACCATCCTGATGAAGTTGGGCAGGGAACCGCCATGGTGCTGCTGGGACTGAGCCGCCCTCCTCTCCTGCAGGTGTGCATGAACCAGCTGGTCACAGGGGCGTGCGCTACAGGCCAAATGCTCCTATTGCAGAGTAACTCGGGAGCCGTTTCCCAACTCCTGTGAAAGGACAAAGCCGTCCCCAGCGGGTTTCCTAATACTCCACCTCTTAAAATTCACCTACCTGACCAGTGACTACTATACGCTTACCACCATGGGATAGAGGCATGGATCTATAAAAGCTGATGAGCAGATTGACAACAAAGGATAACAAAAAAGGATTCACTTTCGTCCTTCAAGGAAAAGGTTGGGGCTCAGCTGTAGGAAACTGCTAGGACTTCACTGGAGTCAAGCCTGCTTCTTTCAAGGGAGAGAGAGTAAAAGTAGGTTTGAATTCAGCTCTAAAAGCAGTAGTAATTAAAAATAATAAGGTTATTTCTGTGTTAAAACCTTCAGCTATTCTTTTCTCCTTATCATTTCTTTTAGGATAACTTTTTGCATGGTCTTGAATCCATGCAAAAGCCAAAATATATTCTTTTATTGAGGAGGCCCCATTTGTTTCTTTCCAGTTTGTTGCAGGATGCCATCGCTCACCATGATAACTATCCCAGGGTGCCTTCCTGCTTCACAAAAGAATTATTTTTTTAAGACGGACTTGTTTCAGAGAGGCCTTTCTGATTTCTTGGTACTGTAATGTATCAAAATATAAAAGACAAAACCAGCAAGTTAGAACGTGTCGCCCTGATGCAGCAAAGCCCACGGACGCTGGCAGAGCGCAGAGACAGAAGGTACTTTGCCCTGGTTATCGTTGGGTGAAGGTCTTTGTAGGCAAAGCCCTGGTTATCAGAAGCTTTTTATGGCAGGGGTTGAGGCCCAGGGCTAACAGGACAGTCGCGAAACAGCTTGAGAAGCAGAAACTTTTCCGGTAGTTCGCAATGCAGTAGAAGAAGAAAAATCCATTTGTAGTGACACAACTCTAGAAGCCAATTATTTATTAAAAGATCTTTTAAGCATTCCAGTGTAGACTTATCTGCTCCACTGTAGCTTTGAGTTGATGAACAAACATTTTTAAAAAAACAAAAAAAAAAAAAAAAAAAAAACAAAAACAAAAAACAAAGGCAAAATGGACACCTCTCTAAAATGAAGAAGTAGATGAATTATGGACACTGATTACACCAAACATAAACATCAAACCACAGGAATTATACACAGTCCTAAGGCAAACTATGTAACAAATGTACGCAATTGCACTTAAGTCTGTAGAAATTTATGACACGCGCTGCCGCCCAAGCACTCAATATCCTGAGTGGATATCTCTGCATTGAGAACAGCAGCTTCGGAACCAAGGAATACCCAGAGTGTTGCTATACCATACATTCGGCTTGTTGGGTGAGTGACCAATGGACCTAGCAGTGTCCAACTGAGTTTGTTTAAGAAAAATTAATATTAAACCAGTTTCACTGGTACTCTTGGTTTGTGCTTCTCCCTTAACTAGAAATCCCAATGCTTTTGACCGCAGCACATTCGCCTGCTGAGACAGAAAAGGTGATCTGATACCCTGACCCCATGGAAGTCAGCGGAAATCCTGTGGTGAGTCTAAGCTCCTTACAATTTTCATTTCCCCTAAGTATGTAAAAATCAGTAATATTGCTGATTTCTCCCCACACCCCTGTTCTCAACCACAAACTGTGCTCCGTGATTGTTCTCCAACCCTGAGCTTTTCAAACAAAAGGGATTGATTGTATCGAGGACCCTGTATTAAACAAACTGTTGGATCTCATCCCCATGTCAACCTCTTGCACTATGTTCACCTTCCAGAGAGACCAGCTCTCCTAAATCAAGGCTGCAAATGACATTTTAGTGAGTTCCTTCTACAAAGCACAAAACCCCTTTTTCCAGGTGGTGGAGAGACCGAGCTGGAACTCCAGTCGCAGTCTCAACACCTGTCCTAGTAAATCCTCCAGCAACATGAGGACCCCCTGTGCCTTCTATATCCTCATAGTAAAACCAAGTATCTAGGTGGACAGCATTTTTCCATCTTTCTGCACCTCCAGCCCAGCCTCCTGCAGTGCCTGTACAGTGAGAGATACCACTGCTCCAGGGGGAGTGTTCAGGCAAGAAAATACTCTTACCAGACCCAAAGGAGTTGAGAATCCATCCCTAAAAGGCAGGAAAAAAGCAAACGCTTGTTATGGTTTGCTCACTAGGCCAACCTTAATGTTCAGTTCAGTCTGTAATAAACAAAAAATATCGTTCTTTTCATTGAAACAATAGATGGATGGAAAAGATGGAGAGCTAGAGAGCAAACTGAGAGTCGGTTTCATTTCTTTCGAAGTGTAAGATACATCTAGCGATCTTTCAACAATAAACCGCTCTGATAGGCAGCTGCTGCTGTTTGGACAATTTGCTCTTTCTCTCCAAGATGAAAGAGCTTTCTGCTAGGCAAGAGAATTTCGCTGGTCCCTGGGGTGAAACACTGGTTGCTTGCAGAGCTGCTATAGGCAGCAGGAGGCTTATTCACTAAATAGGAAAAAACCTAGAAGTGCACCTTTATCACAGCCGAGCAGTACCTAGCTCTGGTGGAGAACAATATGCCGAGATTTGCTGGCCAGACGTTCCTGCAGCACTGCGAATTTGATCCTCTGGTACCACTACTACAAACCGCTTCCATTTTCCCCAACATGGCTTTACTCCACGGACTCTGAATTCAGTGCCGTACACCACCTATGTCCCACCCAACACACAAATGTGTTGGCAAAGCTCATTCTGCCAACACGGTTTCAGTGTCCAAAGAGCCTCAAACCTGAAATGCAAGGGCAGGGACTTGTTCTAATACTCTTCAGAGAGAAGTGTCAAATGATGAAAAAATCCATCACCCAGAAAGTTGCAAGCTTTTCTCGACTTCTTGGAGAAAAACAAGGCTTGCTGCAGTTGGCACTAAATCTTGAGGAAGTTCACTGTCATCTTGTCAGGAAAAAGCAGCATTGTGCTTCAGGAGGCAGAGACCAACGGTCCCGGTAATGGAGTGTTTCTACAAAACACTATGCTTTTCAAGCTGGCACTTAAGAGTCTTGCCATGCACAGCATGAAGTAAAGAATCCACACAAACCAGTGTGAAGGTACCTCTGTTCTTAATGGAAGGAGGAACAGCGGACTACTGGGCCGCTTGGCAAAGCATGTCATCTTCATCAGTAGCTCATTTACTTCAGAACGAGATGCAGAAAACTAGAGTGAACAGGGCAGGGAATAACCTGTGCGTACGAAATGCATCTCTGTAATCTACTGTTAGTTATTGATTCACTTTTGCTTAGAGCAAAAAGGCTCATATCTTAGTTTTATGTATGTGCTGCTTTATTTGTGAAATTGGTTGGCAGCTCTACAGAGAGCCTGTTAAATACTGGTAAGTAACTTCAATACAATTAAGTGGTTCCACAGGTAAACCCCACTGTGTGCTAACTTCTTTCTCCCATCCATGTTCAGGCACTGCATTTCCATGTCAGGAGACACTCCTTCATGCAGTATGCAATTCTGAAGTTAGACCTGCTTTGAGCAAGAGGCTAGGCTAGATGACACCCAGAAGTCCTTTCTAATCTAAGTTTTTCCCTGATTGTATAAGGCAGTAATAGCAACCGCTAATACCCCTCTATCCAATCATCTATTTTGCAAAGCTCTGTCATATCCTTTCCTTTATAAAATTTAAAAAAAAGTTATGGATGTATCCTTCCCCTGAGAGGATAACCACTCTGTTAGAAGAAATAAAAGCCCCCAACCACTTACGTTCTCTATGCAATCAGGCAACCAGATAGGTATAAACCAAAAAATGCCCCAAAACCTCCAGTGAGAAGAAAAACTGTCGTGTTACGCCTGGGTCAATATTTAGAAGCTACTTTTAACTGCCAGGTCATTCCTCAGGGCACCTGCTCTTCATTGGCAATGCTTTTCATTAGCAGCCTGCATTTAATACCTTGTCTTCAGCTTGGCAAGTATCCAGCACTGCTCAAAAAAATCTGCTTGTCACGAACACCCCCAGTGCCCTTGATATCTTCTGTCTGGCTAGCTGACTAGCCGGCCCAACAGAAATGAGCAGCATTTGGAACAGGACAGTGTCGATGGACCTTGTCCAAATCCCTGCAGCACTGCTCCAGCCTCTCTGACACTTGATACCAAAGCCACCCCCATAGCAACTCCCTCTCCAGAGCCTGACTCTAACCCTTGGCTGTGCCCAGAGTAAGGCTGCTGCATGCTGGGGTTAACCCTTTGCTACCAACTCTCACACTTGCTGTTTTAGCAGGTCCCTTCTTTGGCAGGAGAAAGGCTGCAGTGCAATCCCGTCACGACCACGTTCCTGGAGCACCAGGTGCGACCTCTCAAGGGATCGGGAGAGGCTGCGTTTTGCCATTTTTGCCCCAAATGGGTTGTAGGAATCTTCAAACTTGCCTCAGACCGAGAACCTGCTCGCACTAACAACTGAAAGTGCCCCTGTGCCTCAGGTAGGTAAGGCTGCACCCAGGACTAACAAACATTCTGACCTCAGGTGACGACTGAACCCCAACCCTGGGGAAAATCTGGGGAGAGAGAAGGGGTTATTATTGTAAACCAGTGATGTGCTCATTACAGAGGCCTGGGCAACAGCAGCCAGTATGACAGATTTACATATACCAACTCACAAGCGCTCCGTCCTTATAAACCGAATATACACATTACATACACCACGTAATACAACAAGTGATGGGACAAAACCAGCGTACTCTCTGAACACCTAGTACTTAATGCTGTCAGTACAACACTGTGCTCGGTGTTGCTCAGCCTTCGACCAGAGGCAAGGAAAAACATGTGGAATGACTGCCTCAGGTGTAACCCTGGTCTCAAAGGAAAGGGCTAAAAGTAACGAAGATGCGTGCTTCACGCTGCAGAATGAGAATCAGGCCACGCATCTCAGATATACTTTTCCTTATTGCAAGGTGATTTAGTATCAGGCAACTTCTCTTTCACTTTGTTTTGTTTTTACAATTGTGCTGTTGGACACATCCATAGAATTAAAAATATTGCGGCAAGCCTGAGGAAAGCCCAGTTCTTCTCTGCCCATATTTCATTGAAACAGGGTGACTCGGAGGCCACAGGAGCTGCACATTTGATGTGAGGCGGAGGAAGAAGGTCTGAAGGAGACACGCTGGGACAGATCTCCATCTGATGCCAACACGTCACCTGCAGTCTGTGTCACAGCAGTGATACGAGCTGGCTCAGAGCTCTGGCCCCCTGTGCCTCACTGGACGCAGACTCCCTCCGGAAAGGGAAGTGGAAATGCTTCCTTTAAGTATAAAACTACTTTCTGATGTCTGAATATCTGAAATCTACTACAAACGATACTCAAAACTTATAAAAATTACCTTACAGCTATTATAATGCTCACTTCTTTCTCTAGCTTGCCTGCTTTGGGCATTTTTACAGCTCCCTGTATAACGTGAAGAGACACAGGAGATCACAACTAACTGAAAGAAACCTTCAGCAGAGGGCAGGAAAATCCTCATATATTTATGAAGAAATAAACTCTCCTGTCTTGCGTCCAAAGAATCTTGATTAGTAAACTCTCAGAAATTAGCTGGTTTTCTTTTTTTAAAAAAAAGAAAGAAATTCAAGTAGATGAGAGTTTCTGGATATCAAAAATGTGCAGCTTTTCCCTCCTCTGTGCTCCTGTCAAGCATTGGCACACCAGAGACAAGCCAGTGCAAGGGGCTGCTGCGTGGTCCACAGAGACACAATGGAGAAACATTCCCATCTGTCCAACAGCACGTGGCTCCAGCCTGCTCCGTCTCCTTAGAGCTAGAGGATCACGGATGATGGCAGTGAGAGCATAAAGCCCTGCAAAGCAGCACTGTCTCAGGAAGCTGTTCAGCTACACCAAATGCCACTGGCATCAGAACCTAAACACTTCTGAAACTTCTCCCTTATTTTTCACCTGCTTCTTCTGAAGCACAGGGGAGTTTTGGCTGGCTGCACAGCAGAGGAAGACAACAAACCTGCTTTTTGTCTACCTAAGAACACTGTGCGTTTGTTCCCCCGTGTATTAACATACAAAGAAGCCAGCATGTGGCTCAGAGACTCAAGACTTATACAGCTGCCAGGTAACTAAGGGTCCTGGGTAACACAAGTCGGTAGGAAACAATTGTGCAACACCTCTAGCCTTCGGTGAAAGCCCAGAGCCTCGTCTATGGGAACTAAGTGATGTGCAGAGCTGCTGGGGCTACAAAACCAAAGGAATAGCTGCCTCAATGCCGACTGGAATAAATAAATGCAGCAAAATGCAACAGCCATAAGCAACAACAGGGCATTATGCACCGAGGGAACAGTGGCATCTTCTATAACACTGGGAACAGAAGAGATGGACAAGACACCGAGTCAACCTATGAACAGATGGATGTGTTCTCCTGTAGCACGCTGTGTCCAGATTATGGCAGGAAAAGATAGCTGTGGCAGGTCTTCACGCCCACCTCCCGCTGGAAGCAAAACTGCGGCTGAAGGAGAAGTTGATCTCACCGTTTTTGTACTTTCCCCATGCTCCAAATGGCACTATGACAACTGTGCTGTTGTCTTCAGTGCCGAATTGCATTGCCTAAGAGAAGAAACAAATTGTCAGCAGCATCGTCTTGCTTGGAAAAGGAAACAAGTGTCTGGCTCCAGAAACAAGCCCTGAGGCCCAAGACTTCCTTGCCCCGTCCCACCCTGATGCTGCATTCCAGCATACCCCAGAGCTTTCCATAGGATATGCCGCCATCCAGAACCCCGGTGAGAAACTGGCCATTTCTGTCTATGACGATTACATTTCAGCACAGGAATAAACTGCGGTGACGGTCCTACACAGTTCAGTGGATTGTGAGCTAAGCAAGCTAATTGAAATGATGCCTGGCAAGGATGTGGCAAGACCCAGGGCAAGGCAAAGGCTAGTTGGCAGGAATAGCGAATGTCTCAACCAGTATAGTTCAGTTCACCTGTATGTGTGGTTGCATACTTGTTTTTTTAAAACCAAACCAAAAACAATAGCAAGCATTTGGTGCCAAGAGAAGCGCTGGCATTACCTGCTCAGTAACAACGTGGGCAGCTTCGGCAGGATCATGGCACTGGTTAATGAAGTCGCAGATCTCCTGACTGTTCACCATGAAGTTAATACCATCTGTAGTAAGGACCAGGAAGCTGTCGTCTGCATGATGCAACTGCAATAAAGGCACATAGTATGCACAACGATGGAGCAAGTGCTGCAAGGCAAATTAATTGCCTTCATTTTTTTACACTCTGTTGCACAGTACTTGTCCTGTGGGTGCTGCGTGCTCTCCTGCTTTCTGTGCAAAGACCAACTGGAACCCCCAAACCCTCGGCTAGCCAAAGGCTACCCCCTTGAATCCTCGAGCACATCCATCAGCCGCACAGGCTGTATTCCCTACTGGAGAAGAGTGTCTTAAGGTGCTTCCAGTTCTAGGAAGCAGCCCTCTGAATAAATACACTGAGGCCAAAAGACCAGATCCATACTTTATCCAGTAAACAAAATGCTTCCTTAAACTGAGGATTTCAAGGAAGACATGATAACACTGCGATCATCTCCCGAAACCCCTCAGGCCTAGTGGGTGCCGTTTAATTAAGACCAACTGAATATAATTTCCCTAGGCCCTGGGAGGTGCACTGGGGATAAGCAGCAAACAGAACAGGAGCTGGGAGGAGAGCCTTCCTGCAAAAGTGAAGGCAACCATGCTGAGTACCTTCTGGGTGGTTAATTTGTTTTTGAGACAACTACAGAGCTATGGTAAGATGTATGCAGCTGCCCTTTCCTCCTGCCTTCCTCCCCCTTTCCTCCCAAGTATGCAAACTTCTATGTATTTTATTTTTTTTTGATGACAGCCCATCCATATCCCACCTGATTCTCAGTGATGGTTTTAAATCAGCATTAACCTCAAAATTATTAATTTGACCACAAGCGCCAAACAGACTCGTATTTCAGCAATGGATATCACATCTTAGCTTTCTTCCCTCATCCTATATTGCACTGTGATAAATGAGATTTAGAAGTCGATCTGGTTGAATTTAGTATCACAGCCAGATTCTTTTCTGTGAAGTAGTGTTAATCTGAAATTACTTCATTAGAATTGGTCTCTGGTTACTTCCCCACAAATAAAAAACAATGCTTGGCCGTCAGGCTTCACCTGGGCACATGTCATGTTGAGTACCACCACCTGGATCAAATACCTATGATGCCCCTTAGTCCGAATGTTGCTGTCCCTGTAAACCAGGCCTTCTTTTACCTGAACCCTTTTTGTTTCTGGCTGGGCTATCACACCACTGTTTTTAAGATCCAAATCTCCTATGCTCCGCGTCATTGCAAGTCTACCGTTCACATGAGGCTGTCCCAAGCTGTTCCAGGCAACAAAGCCACCGCACTTCTTAATCCTGTCCAGAAACACAAAAGAAAAATTAATATGAGTTACTGCTTCACACCGTTACCCTATCTGCAATTTTTGTCACTAGGTACTGATGCGGAATGAGGTACGGAGGACCTAAGATGGGAAACTGAGGGTTGGCTTTTGCTTTCTGAAGGGACATAAGCCCACCTAAGGGATGTGGCTTAGTGGGCTGAGTCCTGACCTGGGAACCATGGTGCATTTCTTCAGGTCTTGGCTCTAACTTGGCAGCCTTGGACAAGTCTGAACCATGTGTCACAGCTCTGTACCAGGTCCTACCTATGCTGATCTTACTGCTGAGACAGTTTACGCTCATGCAGGGCTTTCCACATCCCCAGTCCTCTAAACGGAACCAAATTAACTAGAGCTGTGTTACTTTCTGCCAGCTCAGAGGTATTCTTGGGGGATTATGTTCAACTCTCTGCTTTCTTCCAGACCCAACCCAGCAGCAGACCACAAGCACATCCTGACTGAGGCCGTTCCCTGGGAAGCCACATCATCAACTGACAGGTACCTTTCCTTCTCCTCCTTTCTTTCTGGAGTATGGTCAATGGTGAGTTTCATGGCCTTTCCCTTGCGACACAGCAGAGCACGACTGTCTCCCACACTTGCCACAACCAGCTCAATACCGTCCCGGAGCAGAGCCACTGTTGCAGTGGTCCCAGAGTTCATCAGAGTTGCTATAAACGTCATATCAGAGAGAGAGGTTTTAGCACTGCCTCAAAGCATGGGACTATTTATAACAGCAACAGTTTAAATTGGCAAAATGAAGACAACTTGTGCTCTACATTACCAATAAGTAACTGCTTTTAAGTTTAAACTAAATCTACATACATAAAAAAATTACAGCAAACATGCATGCATGTAGGACTGGGGGGAGAGAGAGGAAGTAGAAACGAAAAGTATTTCTGTGCAACAACATGGCTCCATGCAAAGAGGGCAAATGGAATAAAAGCGGTACAAGGTACAGTGGCTTCCTTTCAGCTTGTGGTAAATACTTTTTCTGTCCCACTGGCTCACCTCAAGTTACAGGGTTATCGTCCTTATCCCTGGGCACAGGGACTACTCAGGTAGCCCACCATAAAGCTGATGGCCCTTCCCTTCTGTTAGGTGGTGAAGTGGGCAATTGAGTAATAGTAATTATAGCTCCACATAATGCACCAGAAGAGAAACACTAGATTGCCCTTTTATACCAGTCTGTGTCATCCTCCTATTGCTGACAGCGTTGTTACAATCTTCCTCTGCTTCCTCCAGCCTTGGCAAGAGATGAAGGTTTCAACCAGCAGGACGCTGGCTTTTTTCAGAAAGGGACGCTGCTCCCTTCAGACCCTGTCCACTTGCCGGAGGTCGCAGTGCAAAGGTGACGCTGGATTCTGCCTTGCCCTGTGCCTGCAAACCAATGCAGTCAGCTGGCAGCGGCTCTCTGGGCAATCTGGCGCGGGAACTAGTGGGATCACTTGACAAGGGTGCACAGTGACTGCCTAGAGGGCAAAACAGAGCTGCGGGTGCCGTCTGCCTTCTCTTACAGGTAACGGAGTGAGCTGAGCTGACTGACTGTGCTCAGGGACCAAGTTGGATCAACTGGTGCAAGGGCTTCTCATTTCAATTTCTACAATACTCTGGAAAAAAAAGAAGTGCTTGAAAAGGAGAAATGCGAGTCTGCCTATGTCAGGAAAGATAGGCAGTTTTATCTGTGATGAAGGAAATACCAGAACTGCTCAGCTTTCATTTTTTGTTTGCTTTCTGAAAGGAGCAGTCCATTTTACAGTTAGTATCTTCCCTTCCTGCAAATTATGCAAAGGTAACCCAGTGAAAGGTCCCTGGAAAACAGTAACTCCTGACAACTTGAGCTATTAGAGTAAAATGTGCGGCCAGGACAAGCTATTGCCCAAACACATTTGCATTCACAGGCAATGCAAATCCCCTTGAAAGGCCCTCTGTAGCTCTCCTGCATTCCGGGATTTTCCAGGTTTTAAAAGTGAGCCCATTTGAGAGGGGGTTGGGGCTAATTTAGGAATGAGAATCCCCAGTTATATTCCTGTTTTCACACGATTAACAGGTAAAGATCTTTCCACCACTGCTTCTGCAGAGCTCAGCTACAATGACATGCAACTCTGTGCGCTCCTACCTCTGGCCCTGCAGCCCTGACCCTGGGGAGAGGGGATGTATCTGAGACAGGATGGCACGTTTGAGCCCAAGGAATGCCAGTCAGCCCCATCTCTGACCAGCTGCCAGCAAACCCCATACATGCAGCGCGACCTTCTGCATACTACGGGAACAGAAGTGCGAGCGCTCTGGGATCTTAGCAACCTTTCTCCCCAACCCTGCAAGGTCCCAGCGCCCCAGAAGTAGCATAGGGTTGGGAGTAAATTGAAATGCACAAAGCCCTGAAAGATGCATTGAACCTTGTTGTGCAGCAAAAGCAGGGAGTTGATGAATCCAAAAAAACGCAATAGTCTAAACTAAGCTTGTGTTATTATTTTAAACAGGTATTATTACTGCAGTGAGGACGTGGTTTAGCTATACACTTAACCAACGTGTCAATCGTGAACATCAACCGTGGTGATCTAGGTCAAATCTTGGGACTATGTTATGGCTGCCATGCAGGTTACAATACCATTCAAAATTATTGAGATGCCAGTAAGTTTCTGACTATTTGGGTAAGGACTGGCATCCAGTTTCTAATTTGAAGCAATGACTAGTCCAGTGCAGGCTCACTTTGAGGTATGTTATGCAAGTAAGATGCTAACAAGTAGCAGTGCAATTAGAAATTTTAGAACCAGTAAAATACCTGTTTTAGCCAACAGTTAGTTGTTGTGAAGTTAAAAGAAGTGAAATGAAGAACCTACATAAAACTACCTTTTTATTTCACAGAAAATACATTTTATTTAGACGTTAAAATTAATGCAGAACTGCCGCTAGTCTCCCATTTCATTCCTTGGTTTTAGAACTATGCTGACAAACATAAGCAGTTTCTGAAAAAGTTAAGATCCGTAGTCTTTAATTCATAAATGACTGGAAACATTTGGATATTTGGGTGAATATGCACCTTTCAAGTGCAAATTCTCAAAGCCAAAAGAGCTGCTATCACAAAATCAAGCGATGGTACTAAAGAACAAGTCAAGATATTGTCCAAAATTGCGGTAATGGTCATAGTGACCTGAGCTTTATATACATTTAGTAGTTAAACAGCACTCCTAAAAAAATAAATGCTGCTCTTGCTCTCTTCCTTGGAACCAGTTCATGATCTGTATAGGGGTGCAAGAACATGACGCACGCGTTATGTGATTTCTAGCACAGGTCAAAAACACAGGAATGATGATGGGATAACATTTCTAATGCTTTACTACAACTGCTGCTAGGTCACTTAATAATATCAAAATATGTTACATCAGCATATATATTGGTTTTAACAATTAAAGAGTTTATTTTGTTTTCCTAACAATATCACTATAAAACTAAGATCTTTCAATAGGTTCTTAACACTCACTGGACAACTTTTACTGCAAGTCATCTCAACTAATGTGACAAAGAGGATGTGGGAACCTTCCAGTAGTCCAGGCTAGGAACCGCCGGACTCCTTCACCTGGGACAAAATTAAGCAGATCTCTCTTTCCACTGAAGCCCAGCATATAGTGTCCAGGGCCTCCAGTTCTAGAGCTGCTGACCAGGTACAGTGTCTGCCACAAATAACACGCACACAGAGGCAAATAGGAAATTCACCCAGGGACTTTGTTCAAACAAAAGAAACCTGCAACACTGGAGATGAAAGAATAAGGGCTGCAGAACAGGGGAAGTAGTCACTCTTGGATTTGCCTGCACTGTCCTTTGCAGGTCATATAGGAAGTACTTGAGGCTCACACATGCATCTTTGGCCACAGATAAATCAGCCTTGGCGTTTCTGGGGAATTGCCACTGTTCTTGCCTTCTCGCTAAAACTGTGTGACAAAACCAGTTTAAATTCAGCCAAAATGAAACCTAGGATTTTATTTTTTTCTGTGTGGAGGTAAGTAACCAACCAACAAATCAACCAAAGAATCATATCAATGCTAGAGGGCCCCCTGTCTCATATATGGCAAGAGTGGCCACTCTGAAGAACATCTTCAGTACAGAATATGGCCCAATGTGTTTCCTCAAGGTAATTTATTTATTTTTTTATATACATTTATATATAACACAAAAATGGGGAGTTCAAACTCATGCCCACTAAAATGGGGCCATCTTAAAGGCACTGAATAGAAGTATATGAATCGTTCTGACGCATGGGAAAATATGCAAAATAAACACCCCTTTAATATTGTAATCAGTATCTTCTAACTTGATTAGGTAATAACCAGGGCCCTTGGATAAAAAGGCTGCCTTTGTAACGTTGATGGATTTATGAAATATTTAAGTACAATTTCTGCAGCTCTCCCTTTTCCTCAGTGTTGCAGGTTAACATATTCAAAGAAATAAAAATCATATGTTTGAATGGTAACTTAAAAAAACAAACCCAAAACCCACTACTTTATAAATTTAGTTATTTTTAAATAGCTTTTGCTGTTTGCTCAGCATAGTAAGATCCCAGGAGTGCCTTTTAAACATAGATAAACCAGTTAATACCTGGCTATGTTTTAATAAGATGGCTATTCCAGAAGTGAGTGGCCAATGCGATTAGAGTTGGATGCACTGAACATGGAGGTCAATGGAAAGACTCCCTCTTGTTTTCTCTGAGTAGTGGATCACAGTGAACAGAAGCAGTAGCAGTACCTTGTAGGACTGCACTAGGCCAGGAGAGGGTTTGTCTTATGCTTCTCCAGAGAGATGCTCAAATTTCCTCAAGTACCTGATTTGCTTCCTTATTTCTGTCCTTGCTGAGCAAAGCTATTCAGCCTTTACATTTTAGTTTTTATGGCTGGTCAAAAATATTAGAAAATTCTGTCCATCTGTGTTAACAGTTGTCTCGTGGATAACGACACATTCATTGGACCTGATCTTCCTTTATTGTGTCCTATACCTAAGTTTAGCAGCAATTTAAAAGTGACTGGGTATATCTGAATGTGTGGAAGTGAATGAAAATGCATTTTTGAAGAGAGATCAAACACCATGCTTCAGGGCTCAGGCATATCTTTAAGCTGTTAATGATTAGAAAGGATTTAGGTGGAGGACAGATTATCCCAGATCTGCCTGCAGCAAGTTTCTTATGCTTTTATGTGAAACAACAGGTACAGATCACTGCCAGAGGGGATACTGGACTAGAGCCCAGCAGGATAGTACAGCACACCAACAGCACTAGTGAACTGCACGCCAGACACAGTAGCAGTACCTGGAACACATACGTATACCTTTATTATTATTATTAATTGAAAGGTTATAGAAACTATTATGCTATGTATTTTCCATCTATAATTTCAAATATTCTATAATTGTAAAGTGAACTACAAAGGGCCACGCCCTTGAAGACATAGCTAGGTGTTCCAACAAGGCACGTCTCTAGTCCTGTTAAATTTGTGTCCCCCTTAAATAGTACTATAAACAATGCGTCAAACAAAATCCACGTAATGTTGGATGCAGGGATTTGTCCCAGGACTTAGGTTCCTTCAAACACCCAGGCACACGCTTTTAAAGCTGGTTGTGTATTACTAAAGACCTGGAAATCCTGAACATGCTCTGTTTTTTTGCAAATTCAGTGAAAGGAGTGAATCCTGGCATGTTCTACTAGAACAAGACTAAGCTATTATTTTCCACTTCGTCAGCTATGGCCAAGTTTCAAAAGGAGGTCAGTCTTGAGGAGCATCCAGCGTATCCCAGATACACAGCGTTACACAACCAGCCACCATTTTCAAGATACTTTAGCAACAGTCTTGACTGTCACATCTAGAATAGCCACAATTGGATCAGAAATTTTGCTGGCAAATTGAATCAGTTTGGAAGTAGGCTTCGAACAAGGATACATGCCAAGCATTGAAATTTTATGTAACTTTCAAAACAGCAGCAACAACGAAAATATCCACACCAAACAGTCAACATAATACTGAATTATTTTAACAAAAGATATGCAAAAAGTTTAATTTGTTCAGAAATCTACACTTGTCTTTGCACGCTGTTACTCCACTCTTTGCCTTGTAGCTTGATTTCGAGCTGGGCAACCAGCCAAGAGCACTGGGCTCTTTTAGATCCTACTGGCTCCTGCAAGAGCTTGCAGGTTCTCAGACTACCTGAGAAATACTGAGTGCTTGCTGGAGTGTGGCCCCGGTGGATTTTTGACAATGCTTTTGCCCTCTATTTTGCTTGACCTCAGGCTTTTTTAATGAAGACGGTTTGTCTAGTATCTTGGTAACTGTTACGTAAATTTGCTGGCATTTGCACTATATTTCATTAAGCAGCACCAGTTAGTTAAATGATATGGAAAAAATCCTATAAGCAGTTCCAAAATGCTCAGCTTGCTGCACAACCTGTATGTCAAACACTGTTGTTATCCAGTTCTGTAAATCTCATGTACGAAATGCTATAATCAGAAACTGTTTTCATAATAACAGAATAATATACCAAGCACAGTTCCCAATACTTCTCCTCAAGGAGCTGCTCTGACACTTATCAGAGGTCACTTCAATGAGCCAAACCAAGAGCTGTCCTACTAACAAAGCTAGGGGGGACAAATATAACAGATCTTCCTGTTAGTGAAAATGAAAGGTCCACATCCAGGCAAGCACTTAAGCCTTTATTCAGATGCTTTCTTGAATTTGGGCTTTTAAGAAAACGTATTTGCAAGGAGGATCTTGGATAAAAAGCACATCTGCTCTATTGATGTGCTCTCTCATAAGCTCAGTTAAAACTCCCCCCAAAGGTCAAAAGTGATTCTGGAGTTTTTTACCACATTGCTATTTTTTAAAGTATTTCAATATTTAAAAAAAAAAAAAAAAAAGGATATAATGGGGAAATTGGGATGTAAGGGGGAAAAAAAAAGGATATAATGGGGAAATTGGGATGTAAGGGGGAAATGAGCTTCATGGATTTAAATCCCCCCTCTTTAAGGGCTGCATTTAAGGACTTAAACTTTTTTTCCTGATACCCCTGTTACCTTAGCTTGTACCAGGTAAGAGGAAAGGTGTGTATCCCTCACAGTGCCGCAACAGTCAGGCTACCTGTCCTGCCAGGAAATATTTGAGTCTACCAAGATTCACGTAGCAGTTAAAGTGCAGGAAGCCACTCCATTACTTGATTGTATACATGCATTGCTTAAGAAAGGTGGCTTGAGAATACAGTATCACTTCAGTCCCTAGCGGGCCTGTTGGTTTCAAATCTTTCTTGGAGGGAAGAGTTTTACAGTTTCTGTTCTTCTGAAACGATCTCATTTGGCCACCACCTGCATCAGCACTGGGACAGGTCTTTTGTTTGCTTTTGGTTCTTTTTTTTTTGTTGTGCTTTTTTTTTTTTAATTGGGTTTGTTTTGTTGTGTTTTTTTAAGACTGCCTAAACTGACTGTTAAAATTGTATCTCATGGCTGAGGAAACTCCTGTGACAGAACTGGGATGGGGATCTCTATCTACCTTCCCAAGTTACTCCCTGTAAGCTCCCATTGCTGGACCTGGAACTTCAGATGTACTTAGTCTCTAGACATATATGTGAGAATTTGATTAACAGCCAGGACTAAGGAATCTAAAAGGGCTGGTGCCAGCTCGACCACAGCCTTACCAACCTTGTTTTCCTCTTCACTGCTTTTTTGCCTTTCACACTCAGCTACTCCTGTGATTCTGTTTGTGCAGAAGCAATATCAATTGTATTAATTTTGGCTTACATGCCTCCTCCGGTGCAGCAGCCAAGTTAGAAAGGGGAACTTTTGATACTGTTTCTTCTAACCCACAGGAATAACAGCTTTAAAAAAACCCCACACAACCAACCAACCAAAATTCCCAACAACAAAAAAACACAAACACCAAAAAACCCAACAAAAACCCCCAACCCCCCGCCTCCAGGTTTCTCGCACAGTAAAGTTATGCTCCTTGCAAATCTATATCACTCTCTGCTAACTTGACACACACTTTCCTTGACAGAATCATGTTAAGAGAAATTAATTGATGATTATGCTAACATTCAGATTAATAACTCCCCCAGTAAATTTAATTTAGACTTTTTATATTTTTTTAATTTTAAGGAGGTAAAGCGTAATTGTTTCATTTGCAGTAAGTGATCAGAGCAAAATGCTATGTTAAGTTAAACTGTTTTCAAGCATTTTTCTGGACATTTTACTACAGAACTACTGAGCAAATAAGAAAAACCTCATTCTCCACACCCATATGAGTACTTTTTTACCTACCATCAGCGGAGAGATGAGCGTGCCTTTCATATGCTTTGTTTATTTCTAGAAAAGCTTTGCTCAAAACATTTTCCAAGTTCTCTTCCTGAGCAAGAAATTCTCTGGAAACAAACAAGGAAACAAAAAATTAAACTTCTTTCCAAGAAATATGCATCTCGATCAATCTCTTCTGTAGCCTTATCTCCTCCCTGCATGCATTGAATAACGCTGAAATTCAGTGAAAAGGTAATAGGATTTTACTAATGACCTGCACTGGAAGCATAATCCTGTAATTTTGTAAATAGATAAAATTCCTCTTTCAACACCCAGGGATGTGACACAGAGATACAGAAGAGTGTAAGGAAGCTGTAGGTCAGCTATCACAGCGACCCCATCTGAAAACAGTCAATTCACACTCTCTCTGTGTTCCCAGTCCTTTCCTGGAAGGTGGGTACAATCATGTTTTCCCCTCTTGTCTTTCCAGGCTTGCTCAATGGGCCAGGCACCATACTGAATAAGAAGTTCACAGCATGTCCATTGTAATGGACTGCTCCAGGCCAGTGTTCCTGCTGTCCTGTTGGGCTAGGTGGCTCTATAACCTAGGAGGATTAGTGACAACGTATGACCCACTGGTTCCCTTTCAGTCCTAAGGAAGGAGTCTCTACTGTAGTTCATTTGACATGCATTCACTTGATGCACACTTACTTAATATATTTTTCCATGTACTTATCACAGAAGTCTGCTGCTGCTGCCCCGCCGTGTCCATCGTATACTGCAAAGTATAGGACATCCTCTGTCAGCTGAGCATAATCAAACCGGTCTTCATTTTCCTTACGCTTCCCAATATGGCTAGCACAGCCCACATTGTCCAGGCTGACTTTCGGAATCGGCTTCCCATACTTTATGCTTGGTGGGAGGAGAATAGGTTCGTCAATGCGATTGTCCCAGATGCCAAAGGTGTCCCATGTGGTAGGTCGCCCACTCCCGTCTGAATCGAAGCGGGAAGCACGGCGCTCGGAGGTGGAGCTGTAGCATGCGGCTATCGGGCGCTTCTCGTCTTGCAAGAGGCGGGACGTCAGCACGGCTCTCCTTCTTACTTGATACCCTCCGTTTCGTACCAAATTAATTAAAGTAGTTGTTGACATAACTTGTCTTCACAGAGATTCGTGGCAATAAAAGATCAACAATAAAAGATACGCAGCTGCTGGAATGTCTTCGAGAACAAAGAGAAAACTGATCAGGAAACAAGAAGCACAGGAAGAGGAATTTTCAGTTACATCGTTCAGGAAACAATGTCACCCTCAGAGCCCGCTAATCATGCGTAGCAGAGCACCGCCTAGAAGAAACTACAGAGGGATCTGCATGACTCACCGAGAAACAATTCCACACAGACCAACTCGCATCTAATGGGGAGTACTGCAGATAGATCAAGGTAAGACATTTCTGCCAGCCACCCGCATAATGATATCCTGAATTTGTGAAGGTTGAAGAGGTTGTGATGGAGCAAATGAGAGTGATCATGAATTTGTTTCATGTCAGCTAAAATATGAAAATGTGAAAATATGAGGTAAGGCTGTGAAAATGAGCTTACCATGCATGCTCTTCAAACAATTGCTGAAACATCCGCACTGTCACTTCCGGGGGGGAAGGCAGGAGAAACATATTTGCTTACATTTTAAAGAGTTTTTTCATCTGCTCACGATATTTGGTTCTGTCACGTTTATTGAGGACTTGAACAATACTTTTCAACACAGACCTGTGATTTTCTTAGGCTATCTAAGACTGACCACTAAGAGTGTATCCATGGACATACACAATTGCACACACAAACTTCCCAAACAAAAAAAAAACCCTGCGTAACTCTGCTGCTTTAACTGGCCTGAAGTTCTCTGCTACCTAACCCTGAAATGGGCTCCCTTGGCAAACACAGGCAAGCAAGATTTACTGGCTTCTCAAATCTTTTCCATCCCAGAGAAACTAAACGCTTGGCTCAGCATAGATAAAAATTGACTAATGCTGATTCATCTAGCATAGTGACAAATGTAGAACGACTGGCTTATGTAACCTTTTGTAGAGCAACACCCAACTTGATGAAAGGCCAACAGGCTGGGATGCAGTTTATAGTAAATCTATGTTGTCGCACTGGAGTAATTTGAACTGGACCATCAGATCACTGTAACTAACCACACTAAATTTTAGATGAGGAATTTCTATCTTAATTGCTCCAAGTTTGCTGAGAGCAAAATTATGAGTCAAATAGATTATATGCCATAATAAAGGAATTAAAAATATGCAGGCTCACAGTGAATGCCAAAAAAAAAAAGGGTGGTCTGACACAATCAAGCAGCAAAGAGCAACACATGTACCCCAGAGACACTGTAATTCTGGGCCGGAGTGCCTTGCCATTGTACTTTCCCAATGCCAATCGTAATTGCATCTGTAAATCTGAAATATTTGTTAAAACTATTTTTAAATTACTAGACAAAATCCAGGTGCTTGCAAAAAATGCAGTCAAAGGTAACTTAATAAGTAAGTGGCTGCTTTAGTAGAAAATGGCTGTGACATGAGCTTTCTGGAGGGCCTCCATTAACTTGTCCATCTCGGCTCAAAGCATGTTGCTTTAGATGCTTCTTGGTTTACATTTCATGCCATTCTTAAATGAAGAAAGGTTTCTTTACTTAGCACTTAAGAGAGTAACTGTCAACTTGATAAAAGTCCGAATGTGCTGGGAATCACTGTCGTTGAGCCAGACGAATGCGGGCTAGGCCACCAGGTGAGTGGAACTGACCACTTGGACTTTTAAAATTTTCAATTTTATTGCAAGGGTGATGGCGACATCACATCCCTATTTAAAAACTGCTTTACTTTCTTGAGTTGCTTTTTCTTTTCTGTTATCCTTGACTCATAACAACAGTATGTTAACTTCCTTCTGTGAAACACGGCATGACCAAACTGAAAGCCTGCCAATTAGCAAAACCCACACTTGGTTTCACTTCCATCAGCTCGAAAGGAGTGCATGAAGTACATGTTAGCTATATTTAGGTTCCCCAGTATCCATAGCACGAATCACTGGATTAATCCAAAATCCCAAGCTAATCAATGTGTTTGTTCTCTATCAAATTCAACTCTCCAAATGCCCTTTTTACCAACAATGGTTTGGCTTTTCAAGTGTCTCTGCAAGTCAAGAGTAGGAACCTCATCTTTAGTTTCTGTGATGTAAATGGTTATGCTTTCAGTTGGACATATAAAAACAGTCTGTGCTTTCCTAACCGATATGTTTGCAAACACCGGTTGAGCCTATCTGTGCAAAACAAGACTGAGGTATTGGAAAGGGGGGCACCGGTGTTAAAGCCAAAGTCCAAGACAAACAGATGTGCATCTATCTGATCCTGTTAATCTATACATATTTAACTTAAAGAAATAGTTCCTGCAGGCAGACACGGAAATACAATGTTTAAAGCGAATGAAGTGAGCAATTAAACTGTAGTTCAGCATGCATGGTGCCCCTTTTACAGCCTGGCTGCTTCTTGGCAGATGGAAATTTTCCAGACTGTGAGAAGGGGAAAAAAAAAGAAACCCGGAAGAAAGAGAAGGCATGCCTGCTGCCCCAGGGGATTAAACATATTTAAAAAGGAATTCAGAACTCTGAACACATATGAGTGCGCTTGCCTTGCATGCTTTCCAAACCCCACAGCTGTGGGTCATACTACATGTTTCTGTATGTTAAGCTAATCTTAAATCAGAGGGTTTTTTTTAAAAATACAATATTTTATATATACGACAATATAATCTCACGCCCTGCCTGGATATTAAACGGCATTGACAGCCGCAATTTAAAGAGATTTCTGCTGCTACTTACTAATTGCGAATTAGCAGACGACCGACTGAGCTAGGACGGGTTTATTCTGTGCATACGGAGGCCGTGCGGTTGCGCTAGCGCCGTTTGAGCCCCCGAGGAAAGCCGAGGAAAGCCTGCTCTAGCCAGCACCGCTCTCCTGCGGCGCAAGCCCCTCCCTGATGGCAGAGGTGTCTCCGCGCCGGTCTTCTCCTCCCGGCTGCGGTGGAGGGGCCGGCAGAGACCTGCGGGCAGACCGGAGGCTTCTCCTCGCTCCTCCGCCGCCGCCTTTGTGCGGGACCGGCAGCGCGGCCTAAGGGCGGGAGCGGCCCGGCCCCGCCCGCCGCACTGGAGCCGCCAGACCGAGCGCGAAGCCCGCGCAGCAGCCGCGGCTGGAGGAGACGGAAACGCGGAGAAGCGAGGGAGGCAAGTCAGCCCCGACCCTGCCACGCAGTCAACCTCCCCTCACCCCCACCCCGGCCCCCGGCAGGCTGGGCCGCTACGGCGCCCCGGCGGGGCCGCCGGGCTGCCTCGGGGGTCCGGCGGCCCTTACCTCCTTCCGTGGCCGGTCGGCGGTGGGGAGCTGCGCCCCAGAGATGCGAAAGCGGCGCTTTCCCGATCCCAGGCGCGGGGCGCGCTCCCGCCCGCCGGTCCTTTCCCCCGGCCACGCCCCGACGACCGGCCCGAACCCGCCGGGCCCAATGGGGCGGCGGCGGGGGCCGTCCCGCCGCATCCCTGCCCCTCCACCGCCACCAATGGCGGCCGCCGCGACGGCCAAGCCTCCCCCACCGCCCCCGCCCCGCCCGCCGCGCGCCCGGCCGTTAGCCGTGAGGGGCCGCCCCGCCCGCCGGCCGTTGGCCGTGAGGGGCCGCCTCCATCCGCCGGCTGCCAGGGGTGCGGGGGGGCGGCGGGCAGGGGAAAGCAAGGCCCCGAGGCCAGGAGGAGGAGGGAGACCGGTGTGGCCTTGGCCGAGGCCGCCTTCCTCGCCCCACGAAGCCAGCCAGGGCCGGGTGGGAAGCCCGGCTCCGAGGACGCGCGGGCTGCATCTGCAGCTACTGCACACGGGGTTTTCGAGGGGCCTCAAGAGAAAAGCGTGTGTGTCGTTAAGGAAAAATATGGCAACAGATTTAAAATGCAGTCAAGCGTGCTGCTCTGAGGCGGCTGTTTTCTATGAAAAAAACACTCCTGCCGTCTCCTGTTCATTTGACCCGTGTCTAAATGGCAGGTTAAAGACATCATTTGCATGGCGCGGTGCTACCGACACAGTCTTTGACCTTGGACGTGATCTGGCAAATCGGATGACTCTTAATTACAAAAGCCTTTGAAACACACCTTCCCACTGCCCTTACACTGTCCACTGGAGACAAGAGTGCTTGAAAATAGAAACCTGAAGAGAAAAATGCGAGCTGATGTAGTTTCTGTAGGAGCTTAAGGAGGTCACTGTCAAGTATATCCCAGATATTTGTGAGGTAAGGAAGGTTTTGGCTTTTGGTTGTTTTTTCTCTAACTTTTCTTTGTGATTGACTTCTTCGTTACCTTACAAAGTTACCTTACAAACAGTCATTTAAAATGTGATACTGGGCTAGTAGGTTTACAGATTGACGATTTCAATTTCCAACTAGGGGCTTCACAAAGGCACCGTATTTCAGGGAACCACGTTCTTTGGTCTCCTGACTGTGAGTACAGATTCTTAAAAACTTGGAGCTACGTATCTATATCAAGTGCTGTTACTAGGTGGCATCCTTAATCTGTCAAAGCTGCCATTAATATTTAGCATCCACTGCAATGTCATCTTTATCGTGTTCTGAACAAAGCTTGATGTCAGCCATCTCCCTTCTGTATTCAGTAGGGGACAGCTAAGCAGCCCTAGTGCCCACCACATGATGTACCTTGACTGCAAAATCCATCGGCTTCTGGCTTCCCCGCAACAGAAAAGCAGCAAGAAAATCCCTCAGAGCTCTCACTGTGCAGGGTCTATGCATAGAAGCAGTTAGATAAGCATGGTAGTACCTACCAGATTATTCTGGTTTCCAGATGTGTGGTGTCCCATTCAGCGCTTGGAATTAAATTTGATCCTGTGAGTCTTTTGAGGATAGCAACACTGTCATCTGATACTGCAGGTTGTTTCCTGGTTCCTGTTTGTCCTCAGTGAGACAAAGGACAAACAATGCTCCTTGGAAACCAGCTCTCCTGCCATCGAGCAAAGAGCGGCAGTTTTCCTGAGCAGAAGTGATCCTTACAGAAGTGTATCCAAAGTAGTGCAGTGATTTATCAAGAATGAAAATAGGACATTACCCTGTAAAACAGGTACTGCTATTTAAAGAGCGGTACCAGCAGGGGCTTCCTGGAAGTGTCAGGGACCTATATGACATTAGGCACAAGTGCTGAGAGACAATTTCTGCCCTTCATAGTTTGCGGTGATAGCCAGCATGGAAATTATAAATGCTGAACCTTTATCTGCAGTGGAATTATTCTATGTACAGGGTTTTGGAAGGCAAGTGGGAGGCAGCTGAAGGGGCAGCAGCAGGAATTTGAGGTGGCAGGAGAAAAGAGGCAGCAGGTGTAAGAGGAGCTTTGTGAGAAGGCATCAGGCTTAAAGATGAGGCCAGGGCACAGGGGCACAGATTCACAGGGAAACAGGCGGGGGTGTGAGGTGTGGGGGACAGGGTATGGTACTTTGTATTTGTATGGTACTTGTACAGTATTTGTACAGTACTTGAGCACCTGGTACTTTGAGGGGCATGTGACAGCACTCAGAGGACAGGAGGCAAAAAAATTCAGAAACAGGAAGGGCAGGAACTTGTATTATGCAACATTTGTTTTCAACTGCAAACAGTTAATTTTGACTTTCGCCTTGCATTTTTTTTCCCTAAAGGATGAGTTAAGTTTTCTGCATCCTGTGTCTCCTAACAAGGAATTTCTGCTCCTGTAAGACTATCTTTCTCACTCTTTTCTGTCTTACTGCCTCTGGTTTTGCTTCTCCATCGTGTTCCTGACCTTTTCCTCCCCTGCCACCCATTCTACTTTATTTTGTTCTCCTTTTCCTTCACAATTTGCACATATTTTTCTGTGATTATTTCTCTCCTGCTACCTCTCTTCCCTTTTTTACTCATCCTTCTTTTCTGCATGCTTCCATCTTTGGATTCTAAAAGCTTAATTGACTGTCTCGTGACTGGAAAACAAACCAAACTACTGGGAGCAGGGAGAGGTTGCTGGTGTGCTAGCATGCTGTCCTGCCCAGTGTTGTAACTGAACACACAGTAGCTGTGATTCTTGGGTAGGTGGAAAAGAAATGTCCATTGCAATCTCCATGTGTTAGATCTCAGATCAAGGCAGAAATGCAGAGCAAGCTGGTTTTGAATACTGCATTTCTTACGAGCACAGTATGCTCTGCGATACCTGACATTACAAGTGGGAGAACTTACTTTTTCACCATGCTTTCTATCCTCATAAGTGAAGAACTGTTCCCTATGGTAGGCTCCTAGCTAATTATCTCTGTACTCTCTAGGTTAGCTGGCAGATCAGAAGAGACCAGAAAACATCCCGTGGCTGTGGTAAAGCCACCCTCTTAACACTGACCTTCAAATAATTGGCCACAGCTATCATTTGTCATGGCACTTTTCAAAAGCGGCTCTTCAAAATCAGGTGGGAAAGGCGTTCATGGCTGCTGTCAGACCCTAATTGCACTGAGAAGCTCCACAGGCTCTACCCCTGCCATGGGCATTTGCCTGCCTGGGCTTGTGGCCAACCCTGGCATGGCCCAGCTGTCAGCACAGTGCTTGGTACTGGGAAAGGAGATGTGGGAAACCTTATTGGGGATCTCTGTCCCTTGGCTTGGGAGCAGAATTTAAGCTCAGGCCCTTGCCTGAACTATGCGGTAGGTATGCCCATCCCTGGCCACGTACCTTGCTGATGCTGTGCTTCCCTGGCTGATATAACTTCCTGGCTTGACCTTGAGCCTGTGTTGTCTCTATGGTCAAGCTTGGTTGTCTTTGGGCCACAGCTGACCCCTGTTGCTGCCACCAGCTGTGCTGGCTCTCCTTGTTGGGGTGCCATGGGTCTGTCAGTGAGGTCCCTGCCTGCCTCACTGTCACCCTTATGCCCAGCTTGCCTGCCCTGGTGGAGCAGCTGTGCTGCTTCTTGCTGACAAGGAGCACGTGGTCCTCAGGGTGCGGGTGAAAAGTGGCTTCCTTCTTCGAGGGAAATGCGCTATTTGGCACTCTTGCCAGGTATTGCCCTTGCATAAATAATAATAGTGTTAACACTGAAAAGTGACTAAGAAGGCTAATAAACGTTCTGATTAGAAATGAGAAATAGAAAAGTGAAACTGTATTACTTTTGGCACTGTTCAAATGACGTGCAATGCCTAATTCTCAAGACTCATGCTATATACCTTTACAGGTGATGTGACATCCCATGTGTGCTTAGACTTTAGGATAGGAGTCTTGTTTCCTCTGGTTATCTTACTCAACAAGTTTCTGTCTCATTTGGGACCCATGACTTACACAGAGACAGAAGGCATTCTGAAACATGATGCTTACGGTGCAACTTGAGCAGATTCACAAGAGTGCCCAGATCGATCTGCTGCCTCTAAACCAGTTCTCATTTGTAGGAAAGATGGGAGTCAGCTGCACCTCTCTTGCCACAGAACTCTGAATTCAGATGACATGGCTTGCTTCTGTCCCAGTAGAGATGGAAAATAAACTCCTGTGTCTAAACACTGAACGCTTTCTGGGAAGGTCAGATCAAAATCATGCCTAGAGGATGAGCTGTAGTCATTAAAACAAAAGTCAGGTTTCTGTACTTAGTGATCCCAGGTGTGGTGGATTAATCTTGGGTGGCCACCAGGTCCTCACCAAGCTGCTTCATCACTCCCTGTCCTTAGCCAGCAGTGCCAGCACAGCTCAGCAGCAGCCAGAACACTGGTGCCATTTTGAACACCACTCTGTCTACAAATACAAAGCACAGCACTATGAGGGCTACTATGGGGAAAGTTAACTACATCCCAGCCAGACCCAATACAACACGTTTTCTGAAAAGCATACATTTGAAAAAAGAATAAATGGTTGCTTTGTTTGCCCTGATACTTTTAATGGCTTTTGAATATTCAGGCAATTTATTTGGAAACAGAAAAATATTTTTGCTGAGCTTTTTGTGCCCCTAGTGAAGAGTCTGTCCTCTTAAATGCAGGAAAAAGTGAGTTAGAACAGAATGTCTCTAGCCCTTCACATTGTGCCTTTGGCGTTCTCCATTTATAGCATTTCATCTGTGCAAATTGAATTTGTCCTTGAACTTGAACCATTGTTGAAGTATCTGAAGTATCGTAAATTAGAAGTTGTGATACTTCAAAAGATTAGGATGTCAGACACGGTAACTTTGTATTTGAAATATGTAGTTGAAAAATCTAATCTGGGGAATGGCTCTGCAGTAGCACAGCTGATTTCGTTTCAGTGACGTGACTTCAGTTTTACAAAGATAATATCCCAGATCACGATTCAGTCCTCTGTCTGCTGAGAGGAACCACAAGCATATTTCTATCATAATGATTAAAGAATATTCCTAATGACCTTTGAAGACGTCTTGTAATTTGACAGCAGGAAATTATTCTGGCTTTTGAATATATGGCAGATATTTTAAAACAGGCTTTTAAGTGGTTTCCTTAGTAACTACTCTTCATTAGGGATCGACGTATGCTGTTAAGTATCACGCTGGGTTCTGATCAGCTTTGCAATATTAAAGACACTTGTTTAAAACACTGCCAGGTCATGCACAGTTCCTTGCTTTCCAACAGCCCTGGAGCATAGAGGGAAGCTCACTGCCTGCCAGAATTTTTTCCAGACATGCAAGGACACACCTCTTGATGGTGAGCTAGCATAGGTGCCCAGATGGGTGGAGGAGCTGGCCCTGCTCACTATTGGCTGCTCTCTCATCCAGTGACTGTGAGGAATGGAGAGGGGTTTATTTCTCATTCATGTACCCCGCCACTGCCCCACAGCCCCAAGAAAATGCTAGTGACTTGTGATTCCCTTTTAGAGAGTTATAAAGCACAGCTCTTAACTGAGCACAGCTCATATTCGGGTTTTTTTGCCTTTTATCTCAAGTGTCTGGGACATCAGATAATTTATCCTCCGATCCCATATTCAGTGCTTACGATCAACAGGAGTGTAAAGCCATTAGCAGGGTTAACGGTGGAGAATCCAGGAGGTGTCACTAATATAAAGAAGCACCTCCTCTGCTCTCCTCCAAAGCTTTACAGTTATTTATTTATTCTGATTTGGATTGCCTTCCCTATTTGCTATGGACATCTGGGATTTAAGGCAGCTTTAGCAGAACTGACCTGAGAATCCTAAAGAGAACAAATCCTGCTCAGGGGAAATGTGTTTAACGGATCCTAATGGAGGGCGTCTGCCTGGCGTTTGTCATCAGCCCTGGGAGAGCCTGATCAGATGCCCCAGCAGCGCTGTGGTCTCTGGCGGCAGACTTCTCTCTGTTTCTAGCTGGAAGGTCGGAGCTTGTTCCTACTGCCATAGAGTAAGAAGGAGTAAGAGTCCTTTTCTCCTGATGCCTTCTCACGTTGTGCCTTCGCTACCTTGAGATTTGGTTGCTGCAAAGCCTCTATGTGAGCTTCCCTCTAAAACTGTTCAGAGGCACAGAGGCAGAACTAGCGTAGCATGTGAAAGCCATGCCCTCAGCACGTACAGTGCTGAGTACGGTGAGTTCTTTTGCTCTACCCTGGCACCCAGGGTGTGTGGTGGGAAATGCCAAGTCCTACCAATAGACTCCTAAAGGAATTAATCAGCGTGTTGCTTTGAGAGAGAGGCAGCTTCTCTGGCTTCTGTCCCTGAGCTAAAATTAGAGAAGGTATTCATGAGTGAAGAAGAGGGACTGCCAGTGCTCACGTCTCTGACAGTCACTGCATTGTTGGTCTGAAATAGCCTGTCTCTTGACCTTTAGAGCTGGGCTGTGGTGGCCTTTTTCGGGTGACTTGGAAGATACTGTGATAAAGTGAGGTAATCCCTGAAAAGCATCCTTTAAGAGTAAGAGTATTCTGATACTTGTATTTGTTTAGGTAAGCCTGCTCTGTAGGAATATTTTCTTGCTTGGCCATGCTTTTCTTTCTGTAACTCTCAAGAGAAGGCTTTTCTAGAACTTACACAGAAAAAGAGAGTAGTTTTTAACAGTGGTTGCTACTTTGTATTTGTGGTTTTGAAGGCAGAAATCAGCAGAAATTTCTGAAGGTAGAAATCATGCAGAAGTAAGCTCATGCGTGACCCAGTCCATGGCATTATTGTACTTAATAGCAGTTTTTATTTCTTGTTGATGCTGTACTCATCTTTGCTTAGTTGTTTTTAATACAGCCACTGCCTGCTATTATAGAAAGGGATACTACTTCATCCTAAGAGCAAATCGGAAGAATAGGATAATAGGCATTCAGCATTATAACGTATGACAAAAACTGAGGCATTATTCAAGTTAAAATTCGTGTTTTTAAAAAAGCAAAAAGCACAGGGCCCACATGCAAAATTAAATCCTATGTCATCATTTTGTAACGTAGAAGATTTCATGAAACTTTGTGTTTACGAGTGAATCTGTCAGCTTATAGGATCTGACCCAAAGCATACAGAATCTTCATATTGACTTAGCATTGGGTCCACAGGAAGATGGATGTGTTCAAAATCATGTCCGGCACTGAATGAAAGCTTCAGCAGTGTGTAATCTTTGTTTTTGACATGTGAGCATCACATAGAAATACAGTGTGTAAGCAACACACCGCTGCATGCAATGTGCAATCTTTGCCTACTTTGCCATCTACCTTCTGTATGGGCCCATTACATTAAGTGGGAATCTGGGGTGCGGCATAGTTGCTGCGATTCTGCACTTGCTGCTGACATCTTCTGCCATTTTTGGTTGTTTTAAAACTCAGATCAGTTTAGTGCATGAATTGGGTGATTATCCCTGCGGGACAGGGTGGATGGTAGGGACAAACAGCTGGATAGACATGGAGTAAGGATGCTGAGAACAACCAAAACTGAGTCTACTGCTGAGAAAATATTTATGGGGAATTGCACTTTTTACTAATTAGGGTGAGTAGCATAAACTGGTTATTTTGTCAGTTCAGTTGCAATGATGAGCTCTTTTTCTAGCATATCAGAGGTGTGAAGCATTAACTTAAATCTCTTTCAGCGAGATGACCCAAGCCTCTGGCTGAGTCCTTGCTTTACTTCATAGTCATGGCTTTATCTCTGCTTCTTATCTGCAAAGTGGGGGCAAGAAGACTTCTCAGTGTCAGTGGGAGTGTTGCGAGGGTGATCAGAGGAGCAGTTGTGATGAGTTCGGCAGAGGCTGGACTAGCTCCTGGGCTAGCTGTCAAGGAGGGTACCAGTCCACAAGCAGCATAAAGCTGCACAACCAGCTCATTACCGCATCACATGTAACTGCATATAATGTCAGTGTTGTGCACAGCTAATATTAAGATTTGTATAAATGTGAGGGCACCTTCCTTGCCACTGTCAGTTTCCTTCAAGAGCTGAGGAGGATTAGAGGAGGGCCCTGTCTAACATGGATGGCTGCCCTCTGTTTGCACTGCCTGGAGCACCAACATTTGTGCTGATCCTTCCCTGGTGCCCACTGACACAAAACTGTCCCAGGCTTTTCCAGCTGCGGACAGACAGGCAACCCTTTCCTGTTAGAAAGGCATAAGCGTCATGTGTGAAAAACTGACAAAAAGGAGATACTCTCATCCTGACAGATGACAGTGAGCAGGCATTAGTTTGGGATTTATTCTGAGTGGCCTTTTGTGCAGTGCTGAAGACAACGGTCTTCCGGGTCTCCAAGGTGTTATGGTAATTATAGTAAGTAACAATGACTGGTTATGGGCAAATAAATTCCTGAAAATGTTTTGAAGCTGGAAGGATTTGCTGATGGCTAGTCCAAGTCATCAAGCCCCATGCAGTTAGTTACTTTTCTATGGAAACATTTCACCATTTTCAGAAGATGAGTTTCATCTTTAAAAATGCATCTTCAGCTTCTGGTTCAAATCCCCCACTGATGCAAGTGAGCATACAGCTCAGCTGAAATCAACAGGACTCCAACCCCTTACCTCAGCGGTAAATTAATCCTGCTTCTGCCTTTTCACCTAATCTCTTCAGCACGGAGAAACACATGATATTGTCAGCATTTGAAGGAAAAAGCCTGTTTAGTTTTCAGGGCAACACAACACAGGGAGAGGAAAGAGATAATGTTTGCATTTAGCTTCATTCAAGAAGGGGAGGTGCCATGGTTACAGTGTTAAATGTCATGCTGTGCTTACTCCAGTTGCATCTATTCACCTGAGCAGGATTAACTATCTAGGACGATGTTTAGGAATACTATTTGAATATTTTCAAGACCAAGTGGAGGGTAATTCAGAAGCCAGTTTTGAAAAGAGTTGCACATACGATAGTAAGTATTGATGAAAACAAAAATGAAGAATGGCTCCTTAATTCTTGTCTCTACCGTGACAAGAAGTGGCAGAGCTTACCTGTTTTTTGCATCTAGCTAAGGGAATACTAATTTCAAGGAGGTAAGCACATCCTGATTCAGACTGTGTCCTGGTTCGATGTAAAACAGAACCAATTTTCTGTTCAGTAATTTTACTTTTCAGTTAAGCCTCTTCTAACTAACTGAACTCTGTGAAATTAGCAGCATATTGTTCAGACACTGTTCTCTCCCAGAGTGGTAAAACCTGATTGTAACTTATGCCAAGGAATGGGATGCAGAGAGGCTTTTTTTATACTTGCTGCTGTAACAACCAAGGCCGTCTCACTTTGTTATTTGCCCCATTGGAGGGTCATAAGCAGAAAAACATAGAGGGGTCACACGTGCAGGGAGGAGCAGACAGGACAGGTGACCCAAAACTGACCAATGGAGTATTCCATCCCATCTGCATCCTGCTGAGGGCTGCTGCTGCTGCATAAAAGCTGAGGGATCAAAGGGTCAGCTCTCTTTCTTCAATGGCCGGTGTCCAAGGAGGATTCTCTCTGTTCGTCTGCCTTTGATCCCGATCTATCCATTCCTCAATCCAGACCAGGAATCCAGCTCCCATCTGTCACTGAGTCCAGCCTGTGACTTTCCCAGTGCATGCCAGTGACGCGATCGTCATCCTGGGATCTCGATACAGTTTTGTATATATTGTATATATTTCATTATTTTCTTTTTATTAATAATATTTCATTAAAGTAGTTCAGTTTCTTTTAAACTCATAAGTCTATTCCTCTCTCTTCTTCCACTCTCTGAGGGGAGATGCTCTCCCCTCTCTGAAGGGAGAGAGGTCAGAGAGCATATGTCATTCATTTCAGTGGCCAGTCCGGCCCAAACTATAACAGTCTGTCACCTGTTGTATCTCAAATCTGGGCAAGCCTGGCCCAGATGTAGTGCTGGGTGAATACCAAAACACTGGAGGTTATCCCACCGATTGGGAAAACCTGGGTAAGCAGAAGTGTTCCCTCATGGGTTCTCCCAGGTCCTAACTCCACAAGGGTCTCTGCTCCTGGAGACCCTTGTAAGCTGTTTGGCCCGTTCTGTCTTCACCTTCCAGGTGAGTCATTTTGTGCAATTGCATCTGCACATGATTATGTTCTGTCTCACATTTGGAGTTTCAGGTTGCCCCCAGCCTGTATTTAAGATCTCATCTTTTTCTACACCACTGTGAAACAACTGTTTTTCTAATATGGCTTGACCCATGTATTGAAATAAGAAAAACATGGTTTATGCTTGGTGCACAAATAAGAAAATGCATGAATGGGTTGGCCCACTTTCGGGTAAGATCTTGGAGAGGTGCAGGACGTATGGAAGTGCAACCATTCTTTAGCGAAACACAGTGCTGTCAGGCACATCCAGTGTATCTTGCTCAACTGTAAGTATAGTGCTTTTATTTAGTGCTTGAGTCCACAAGCCATGATGCTTTTTCAACAGTGTATTTCCATGGGGAATTAATGACACTCAGTGCCTCCTATTTTTTTCCAGAACTTTTTTTTTTTTGGAGGGATGGGGGGAGTCATCTCATAGCAATGAAATCAATGGGAATTGTCTTATTGACACCAGTAAAGCTTTTACTGTAGAACAGAACCAGCCAAGATGCTCCATGAAACTACATTTAACTTTTATTAAATCTCCCCTCTCTCCAGCCCCATTTCCTTGCTCCCTGGGATCATCATGCTCCGACTATGGTTGGACAGAGTTCCCTCTCACACGGAGCAGAGTGCGTTGCCGTTGTGCCCTGCCAACATTGTTTGAGGATTTACAAGGTCTGTTTTTTGCAACGTGTACACATGCTGCTTCCGTCTTAACAGCTGTCAATCCTGAATCACAGTGTGAACAGTGAATGAGATGCTAAAGTGCATCTTTTACAATATGCCGCTTTAGGTCTGGGCTGAAACTGCAGAGCTGGAACGGAGGATCCTTTCTGCATGCTGCAGCGTCCCTAAGCACACTCTGGGCAGCCAAGAAGGAGACCTGGCCATTCCCTGAGACATCTCTGCAGGGGCTGATAAGCAGTACTCCAGGCACGCAGGAGACACGGACCCTGGCTCCGGCTCTTCATTTTGGGGGAGCCAAGACCAGCAGAGCAGCTGTTATAGGGTCACCATTAATACATTACTCAAGGTAAGTTGAGTTGCCTGCTGTTTCTACAAAATTTATACCTCCCTCTCTCCACAGGCACCTCTTGTCTCTCTTTGCTTGGCCTCTGCGCTGCCTGAGGCCTCCGCTTATCACGGCAGTCACAATGTACCCATTTCTGAATTCAGTGAATTACTGTGTGAACCTTTGGAGAAGCAACACTTTTAGACTGTCTTTTAACTAACTAATTTTAAATGGGACATTATTAAACATTGCGTATCACTTGTTGACCACATAGGAACACTTGACCTTTGCACAGACTACATTCAAAATATTGTACAAAGCCATACAAAATATTCTTCTTATTTCTTACTGGAATTTCTAAAACATCTGACTAGAAACAACATAAGGGAGATGGAAATTAACAAGACTCCAGTGTGATCTGCACAGTAAAATGTCACTTAATGCAGACAGTATGATACCATCTTTTTTCAATGAATGCTTTGATGTCATAAGGCTGGAATAAAGAAAAGGCAGAGTGCCCAGTACAACACAATATACAGCAGCAAATTTAATTTGTTTGTCTCAAAGGGCAAGGTAATTCTGTGGTGCAGCAAAGTTAAATTTCACAGACCTCAGTCTATGACAGTAAGAAATAAAGACAGGAGACACCTGTTGCAGATGACCCAGCTCCTTGTTGGGCTCTTTCCCAACATGTATAAATCAAGGAGGGAGATATCAGTTACAGGTGGACAATCCAGCTGACAGGACAGACCTTCAGATGCTTTGAAGGAAAACGCAATGAGACATAACACATTTGATAGCTTAATGTCTGTGCATGCATCTACATAACAATATGGAACGGATTCAACTGAACATAATATCCAACCAATGAAAGCACAAGCAGCTTCAACAAATGTTCACAATATTATTTTCAAGACTATAAGACTCATCCATATACCTGAATTCAATTTCTGGCTTACTCCCTGACAAATTTAAAAGAGCGTATTCCAGAAAGATCCAGTGTTAGTAAATTGTAGAAAAGAAACAGGGAAACATAACCTCCAGCAACATTTTATGATGATGATTTGTAAGCTGGTGTTTTGATTTATATCTTCATAGAGATTTAATTGCCTGACACCAAGAAAACCTGTCTGTCATGCGGTGCAGGTGTATATCTGGAATGACTAGATTGCTGAGGAGATTTTCAGGTAACTAATTTGGTTTTATTTGCAGGTTTGATGGGTGAAGATGTTGCTTTTTGGTTCTCACATTGTGTCTCTTCTCGGGTGCTAAAGGAGAGTAGGTTTGGTTGGGATCTTGCGGTTAGGGGACCTCGTTGCACATTCTTCTCAAGAACTGGGGCCTTTCATAGAACCGGGCATAGAATTACAAATGCAGGATCACGGTGACATTGAGTCAGCTTTTCATCACATGCCTCCCTACCCATACAGCGAGTGCTCCCTGGCTACTCTGAAGGCTGGTCCAGTCATTGGCACTTCACCAAAAGGAGACTGCCAGCTTTACCTGCAGTCTGAGAGCAAAGCAGTGCTACAGCCACCCACTTCTTGCCTTTGGACAACACCAGCTCACCACCCACCTCTTTTAAATGTGCTGCAATCAAAATGGCAGTTTATGGGATGTATTTTACGGGAAGACTGAAGACAAAAGCGGCTTGACAAGGAAGAAAGCAAAACCCACCCAAAGGCCAGACTAAGGGGTATTTGCAGGTCATAGACAGGGCAATAGCAAAAGCTGGGGTGAGATGGCAGATATAGGCTGCAAAGTCAGCCTAATTCCCTTTCCCTGAATCACCACATGGGCATCAACCTGTCTCCCCACAGAGCTATCCTCCTTTGCCTGTAGAGGGGAGTCATCGCCTGCTCCACTGGAAGTGCAATATTTTTGTAAATGCATTCCACACTGCCAAAAATACTTTTAGGTCTTGTTGCTAGTCATTGGGACCAACTCTGAAAACAGCAGTTCTTCTAAGATGCGTGTCAGCTCATCTCCCTTCCTCATTCCCAGAGAGAATCCAAAGGGTGCATTAAATATAACCTTAGACTCTGGTACAGAAATAAATCATGTAATGTGATCTGTATGTCAGTTAAATAAGTCACATCGCAATTTCTATTGCACCGATTCATATTAGAAAGTATTTCCTTTTATTGAAAAGACTCTGCAAATGCAAACTCCATGAAGAAAAAGAGCACGAGTACTGGCCAAGTCCTGCTGAGACTCTGCAGCCTGTGGGTGACAGAAAAGATCTTTGCTGTAGTGTCCTGTGCCTCGCCACGGCTGTGGTTTCCCCCTGGCAGCAGCTCTCATAGGGATCGGCTATACACTGCCACAGGAGCCAACCGTTGTAAAATCCATTTTTAAGTTCCCTGCTCCATTTTGGTCTCTGAGGGAAAACCCCAGGGTGGTGCTGGAGTAGTGCTGCCTGCAGGCAGGAGTAGTTCATGTATCTGGGTTCTCTGGATATCCCACTCTCAGACCACTGCCTCAGCAAAACCTGCGCTTCAGGGCAATCATTAGACTTTGCCACCGCCCCAAGCAAGGTGGCTTCAGCAGAGACTGCAAGAAGCAGAGGTATTCCTGTCGCCTGGGGCACTCAAATACAGTAGGCGGGCTGCTTCACACCGCCCATCCTGGGACGCGCTCAAGCCTGTCCTACAGGGACAGACCGACAAGTCAGGAAGCACAATGGTTGAGGTCGGATTAAGGCTTGCTGAAAACTCCTGGGCGAGCCAAGTCCAAAAGGGGTCCCATACAGACCCAAGGCAGTCAGAGACTCCCTGCTCACTCTTCCCTGTGTGAGCTGGTTTTTTTGAGGCACTCAAACATGGTTTTACTTCCTTGGGTTTCCTGTGCAAAGGGAAGATGTCCGGTGTTTGCTGACACTGCTGGCTGCTGCTTCACTGAACCTGGATTCATTTTGTAATCGGTTCTCTTCTGGGAGAAGTGGCATTGTGCATTGACCTGCTTGATCACTGCAGCAGCTCCCGCTGCTTTTAGGGTGTGTCAGAAACATCCCTGATGTCCAGCAGTGGTGCTTTTTGGTGATACCCAAGCTTTGGACCACTGCCTGGGCAAGTGCCAGCCCAGTCAGGGAGTAATTTGCCTTTGGGTTCTTATAGTAGATGATTACTCGTCTAGTGCTCAAGGTCAAGATTCTTCTCTGGGATATTTTGATGTAAATGTTCGACTTCATAGAAGTCCAGTATTGCTCTCCTCCTTCACAGCAGATGGAGACAGTGCAAGTCTTCCCCGAGGGGAGTCAGATGAATATTCTTCCTCAGCACAGTCACCTGCTGCAAAACCTCAAGAGGGTAAGGTCTGTAACTTGCAGTATTTCTACTCCATCTCTTAAAGAAGGAATTACTCAAACTCAGTAAAAAAATGTTACAGAGATGAAAGTATCTAGCTCATAGGCCCTTTCATTTCCTACTCTAATAACCTGGACTCTTTTTCTTTTTGTTGTTTGTTTGTTTGTTTTAAAAGCTAACACCACTAATTTGCTCTCTTGTGAATTATTGCGTTTTGATGGGACATGCATGCAGAAAGCCCAGCTGACGATGACTTCCATCTCTCTGGTTGGGAAGGAAGGGGTGTGTTACCTGCGTGTGCTAAGATGGTGCATTGTGTTACATGCTCCTGAGCTTCTCACTTGTTTTTTGTTTCACAAATTACAGATGCATGCCAGCTTTTATCCGCCTCTTCATGGAGAAATTGGATGTCTTTTTTTGAAGAGATATTTTAATCAGACGGAAATTACTGGACTCACTACAGGGGGAAACCAGTTCAGACCTGTGGCCTGTATCATGCAGGCTTTTTGGGTCCACCTTGAACCACCCATGGATAGCTGGAGAGGGAGCCTGTTCCCTAGTCCAGCAGTGGCTTCAGTTGAACTGCAGCTCAGGAATGAAGGAGGAAAAACAGCACTCGCCATGCTCTCAGCCCTTACACCTCCTAGGTAGGAAACTTACTCCCGGTCTGTATGTCTTGCTGTGTTTTCAGCATGAGGTCGCATGCCCTGCGTTAAGCCAAAGGAACAGCTCAGTGCTGTGCTGTGCCCCATGGAGAAAAGTGCTGCTTTCTGGCTAGAGATGCAAACTACTGTGCTGACGTTGAGTCCAGCAGCCCTTTCAGCTTTACAAAGCCTGCCTGGGCAAATAAACATCAGTTGAGCTGTCAATGAAGCGGGACAGACTGTTCAGGCATTCCTACACTGCACGTGCTCTGGACTCCCAGGCCAGCAGCCTGGAGCTTCCCTGCTAGAGCTTCCGAGACTGACGCAGCGTGATGGCACCTGGTCTGGAAACAGAACTGCCCAGAAAGGGGAGGGTTGCACACCAGCTCTTGGTTGCTGACTGGATCACGCTCATCCTGGAGAAAACAGTCCAGGAGAAAGACATGCTGACGCCATCATGCCTCCAGAGGGGTGGACTGGGCTAGGTCTTCATCCTGAGATTAAAAAGCTTTCCTGGCCTGAAGAAATGAGGCGTTTCACTCTACATAGACGAGCTGAGATGGATTGTTAGGGGTCATTAATACACACCTATCAGCTATTTTTATTTTAATAATATCAAGTAGTACTGGTACTTCCCATCTGTAGTGATTTTTCTGTCTTTTTTTTATGGATTAAGTTGAAAAAGGTTTCCTTCTCTGGTCTGCAGGACCAAAGCCGTCCCTACAGGCGCGAGGAGGCTGGAATACCATGCCAGCCCCTGGAGATGTATGTTTGACCCAGAACCGTGGGTCTCTGCATCCCACCCAGTACCAGCAAGTACCGGTCTAAGGACAAGTTGAGTGCAAGGCACTGTGTCACCTGGGACAAAACCACTTGAAGGCCAGCTGCTGCACGGTGACCTCCGCACGCAGGCTTTCTGGTCTATGGGAGGCACGTCTAGCATCCGCATCCCAACACCACTGGCTCGTTAACACAAGAGACAGCAGCAGTAAGGCCAAAAAAGTTGCTTGGATGGCATCTCGCGCTGCCTGCTTTATGGAAGAAAGGTGGAGAACAAAACTCCCCAGTGAAACAACACTGCAGTGCTCGGGCAGCAAGCAGCATTACATGAAGAACTCGATGATACTGTAGTAGCAACAGCATTTTTTCAATACCTTACATTGGAAAGGGCCTAAGACCGTAATGCTAAATTGGCTTCAATATTCCAGAGTAATCACCAAGTAAGAACTGCCTTCAGGAACGACCGGGACTGAGCCTTGAGCCCCCGCCGCCGGGGATGCGGCTGCACCGAGGGAGAAGGTGAGCGGAGCCGGGCGGCCCCTGGACCCTCCTTGCGGCCGGGGGCGCCGCCGAGCTCCCCGGCCCGGTGGGGGATGCCCAGGGGGAGAGGGGGGGCCCTGGGTTCGCTAGCGGTCGACGGGCGGGTGGCGGGGAGAGCCCGGGGCGGGGGGGGGGGGGCGGCGGGACGGGACGGGGACGGTGTCCCGGCAAGGTCAGACAGCGGTGAAGGCTGCGGCCGCGCGCGCAGAGCGCATGCGCGGAGGCGCCGCCGTACTCCGCGGTGCCGCCCGCTGCTCGGTGCCCCCGCCCCGTCCCGGGACCGCCGGGTGTCGCGGCGCCGCCTGGCGGACGGAAGGCGGCACCGCAGCGCGCGCCCGCGCAGCGTCGCCGCCAGCCTCGCGCCGCCGCCTGGTGGGTGAAAGGCGGCAGCGAGGGAGCCGTCCCGGGCCGCCTCCGCCGCCACCCGTCCCCGAGGCGTGATTCACTGAACCACAGAACCGGAACCGAACTGTAAGATCGAGTCCAACCGTAAACCCAACACTGCCAAGTCCACCGCTAAACCATGTCCCCAAGCGCCACGACTACACCTCTTTTAGACACCTCCAGGGATGGTGACTCAACCACTGCCCCGGGCAGCCTGTTCCGATGCTTGATAACCCTTTCCGTGAAGAAAGTTTTCTTAATATCCAATCTAACCCTCTCCTGGTGCAACTTGAGGCTGTTTCCTCTCCTCCTGTCACCTGCTACTCGGGAGAAGAGACCGACCCTCATCTCTCTACAGCCTCCTTTCAGGCAGTTGTAGAGAGCAATAAGGTCTCCCCTCAGCCTCCTATTCTTCAGACTAAACACCCCCATTTGCCTCAGCTGCCCCTCGTAAGACTTGCTCTCCAGACCCCTCACCCTCATTGCCCTTCTCTGGACCCGCTCCAGCACCTCAATGTCTTTCTTGTAGTGAGGGGCCCAAAACTGGACACAGTATTCGAGGTGCAGCCTCACCAGTGCCGAGTACAGGGGGACGATCACTCCCCTAGTCCTGCTGGCCACACTGTTCCTGATACAGGCCAGGATGCTGTTGGCCTTCTTGGCCACCTGGGCACACTGCTGGCCCATATTCAGCCGGCAGTCGACCAGCACCCCCAGGTCCTTTTCCCCCAGGCAGCTCTCCAGCCACTCTTCCCCAAGCCTGTAGCGCTGCACGGGGTTGTTGTGGCCTTGTTGAACCTCATACCATTGGCCTCCTCCCATCGATCCAGCCTGTCCAGATCCCTCTGTAGAGCCGTCCTACCCTCAAGGAGATCAACACTCCCACCCAACTTGGTGTTGTCTGCAAGCTGACTGAGGGTGCACTCGATCCCCTCCTCCAGATCATTGATGAATTCCTCCTGCAATGTCTTGTCACCTGTCACTTTTAAAATTTTCTTTCAACATCTCCCACTATGTGGTTCAGTGTCCCTAGATTTTAGTTCCTGCCTGTGTTTCTTGTACTCTTTCTCTTTTTAAATTATCTTTTCTGTATTGGGTTTATGTGTCACTGCTTTGGTAGCAGTGGCGGCTTCTGTGAGAAGACTCCAGGAGCTGCCCCCATGGTGGATGGAGCTAGTTCCAGCCATCTGCAAGGGGGACCTGCCATTGGCCAAGGCTGAGCCACAGTTCTCCAGGTGTGGCCTCACCAGTGCTGAGTAAATGGGAAGGATCATTAGACTTTGCCACAGCCCCACACAAAGTGGCTTCACTAGGGACTGTAAGAATCCTGTCCACTGGCCCATGAGGGAGATGCCTGGCAACTGGCAGGAGACAGAAGAGGAGATGGGTTGTGCAACATGGTTTTTATATCCATCTTGTAAACCAAAATAATTTCCTATGTCCAGAACTGGTTATGAAAGACGTGTCTGTCTGTACTAGAACTGGGTTTGAAAGATAATGGAAAGAAGTTCTCACTTTAATTATCATAGAATCATAGAATGGTTTGGGTTGGAAGAGACCTTAGAGACCATCTAGTTCCAACCCCCCTGTCCTGGGCAGGGACACCTCCCACTAGACCAGGCTGCTCAAAGCCCCATCCAGCCTGGCCTTGAACACTTCCAGGGAGGAGGCCTCCACAACTTCCCTGGACAACCTGTTCTAGTGTCTCACCACCCTCGTAGTGAAATGTTTCTTCCTAATATCTAATATAAATCTACCCTTTTCCAGTTTGAAGCCACTAACCCCTTGTCCTATCACTTCCTGTGAAGGTCTAGCATCTCTACTGGGGGAGTGGGAAGGCTTTGTGGGAAATAGAGTATTTGCCTCCTTATATGGGCTTGCAACCCCCACCTAGGAATAAATGTGGTTTCATAATTCAGAAGCCAGGAGGTTTTATGTACTCCCTGTAAATCTTTGGAAACATAGAGGAAGCAACATATCCTGTCTTCTCCTCTAGCTTTCTCCATTTCCCATGAAACTGCTTAACCATTTCGAGATTTTGTCTCTGCGACCCAATGTTACTGGCCTTTGCAATCTGTTTCCTCAACATGATGGGGTCTGTAGTACCCTTTTCTACTAATTGTTGGGTAAGACAAAGACAATGTAAGTATCAGAAACTTGCCCATTCTCATCTTCCCTAAATCAAATCAGTCCCAAAGATCTTTCTACAGGTTAGAAGAAAGGAGAAGCCACGATCCTTATTACAGAGCACAGACGAAGTGAGGGGTACCTTTACAGTCAGGGAGAGCTAACAGCATACAGCTCAGTCAGCACTTCAGGGTATGACTATTTGTTCTTCTTTTTAAAAAAGGGGGTCATGAGCATCTTGTTTGGTCTTGTCCTTTCAGGTTCCCAGTCTAAACAAAATCGATTTTGATTAATTCTATTTAAGTGATCGTCCTTTTAATAATGCTTTCTTCTTGCTATGTGTGTCAAAGATTTTTTTTTAAAGTGTTCCTGAGAAATTTAACCTTGAGATACCTTTTTTTTTTTCCAAACCACCCGTGAAAACTAGCAGTTCCTACCAAAACAGACACTTTTATACAAACCTGCAATTTTTTTATACACAGACCGTACGAACTATTATCAAGTAATCATCAGAAACCATGCTTTATTTAACATATATTTTTTAACCCACCAGAATAAAACCAACAAACTCTCTCCAAAAATCTGAGTGTAGCGTTAGGCCTTTCTTTCTTTGGAAGATCTATGCAGTCAATTTATTTAAACATGTTTAACTTCTGGACATAAATTATTTTTAAGAAATCCCAGCAAGACTACTGATTTATTTTAATAAAAGGAAAACTCAAGAGACCTCGCTAGCTTTTGTTGCTTTCTGTAACTGAGATTTTCTTTTTCCTATCTAATATTTATGAATATAGTGCGCAACAAAATAATTATTCTTGTATAATTTATTTATGTACTCATGTTTGATGAAGGAATTATCAGCATTTTACTCAGTATTTAAATCAGGAAAATTATTCTTTCTGGGTGTAAAAAAGCAATCTTCCCTTTTATTTTAGTTGCCATAAAGCATACATAAACCACACTATCCCCAAATTGCCCTTTGCTTCTGCCTTACAAGCAAAGTAAAACACAAGCCCTTTGTTTTAAATTCCCCTCTCCCCTTCTCGGATAACTCCTACAACTGTTTTTGCACTTCCAGTTTAGCAAATGTTATAGACGAGGTAGAGCTACAGAAATAACTTGCATACCAACTCTCTATCTCCGTACAGCGTGCTAGAGCCTGATGGCAAATTCACTTAAGTTGTCTTTATACATAAAAGCCTCTAATTTAGGAAAAATATTTTGGTTTGTTCCATATAACTCTTTATTTTTGCCTACAACAAGACGATATTAAGGAACAGATTAATCAAACCTAAATTTCATTTGGAGTAACATCAGTCAACAGTTCGGGTGTGATTTAGGCAGAAAAAAATCAGGATCTGAGTGCTTTGCCAAGCAGTGTTCATTCTTGGTGAGTATATGCTTTTTCATAGCACTGCTAGAGCCTACTTAATGTTCTGCTTTTAATTTTGCTTTAAATTTACATTATTTAGGTAGCTGTAAGTGTTTACACCACAGTGTAAATCTACATGCAGGCAGCCTTGTGCCTCATTGACAATATTTTCCTTAGAACCCTGGCTCACATGAGAACTTCCTTGTTGTCCTATTTCCTTGTACGAATACAGCTTTCTTCCTCTGTGGGTCCTCGCTAATTAAAAATACTTTGAATAGTTTGAATCCCGCTGTAGCGAAACATTATGACATAACACATAAATTACAAAGAAAAAACTATGGCTAGCACAGCTCGCTTTCCAGCACACACAATAACAGGGTAGCACACTGCATTTCCAGCCCCTCTCACCTCTTCTCTTCCTTGCTGTAGCCCCAGCAGTGGGGAACGGGCAGGGGAGGGAGGTACCAATGTCTCCCAATATCTGGCCACCACCCAGAAAGTCATCATGCATTTCCTTCTGCTGCTGCTGCTGCTTTCAAGGGTGCATTGGAGAGATTCTGCACAGGCAGAGCCAAGATACTGAGTACTATGGTTGGAGGTTTTTAAAGAGCAGAAAGCTGTTTCAGACAAAAATCATGGTCTCTCTCTATAAGCACAATTAAATGTGGTCGCTGTAGGGAATAGAGACCAGATGTTATATGCTGCCTCTTAATTTTTTACTTCTGCAAATTAAACAGGGTGGGGGGACAGATAGTGCCTGCGCTCCATAATCTTCTGCCCTTTTAGATTACACTTCAGTGGATTATTCAGATTTACCTGTTTTAGGATATTTCTTTGTAAAGTATTTGCATTGCAAAAAATCTATTCTCTCTAGATTTTTTTTTGGTTGGTTTGTTGTTTGTTATTTTGGGGTTGTTTTTTTTTTTTGCTAAGCAAATAATTGATTCTCAAAATTTTATTTTTCTGTGTGCTTCTCAGTTCTCTGTTGTTTTTTTTTTTCCCCAATGTTTTACAGAACATTCTGAAATTTATCCATAAAACTGATAATTTTCTGACTGTAGTGAATTTTTCTGAAACTCATTGCATGTTTTTATACAAGCTTGTTTTGTCTCATTATTATACTTTTCCTTAAGCTCTGATTCTTCTATAAAAGACTATTTTGTAAAAGTGCCGTAGTTGAGGTGATTGAGCACTTTCTTTATCAGCTATTTCCTACCAAATTTGCCTATGGTACGGGTTAAAGTCTCTCTCCCTCTATTGCCAACTCAGCTATAGTTAATCATGCAATTTAGTCTGATGATAATTTATTCCAGCTAATGATGCATGAGATGCAAAGGAGGAGTTTGGGGGACTGGAAATTAGGAGGGGGAAAATTCCCAAACCAAACATTCCCACCTTTTTTCCTTGCAAACTCAGCATATCTTATGCTGAAGTTACTGAGACACTATGGAGCCCTGCTTTTTTTACAGTCTCTTGGTGGTGGAATCACACTTTAAATCATTCTGCAAAAGCATGACTTAGTTAACACTTCATTATGCAAGAAGATTTCCACTATGCTGCAGTTGGCAGAAAAATCTGAGTTTCCTCATGCATTTTATCCATCACCCACTTCAAATTAAGAAAATGTGACTTTAAAAGTTTTTGTCTAAAAGGCATATGGCTGAATGTCTATTTACCCAATCATCAGTTGTACTAGGTGGATATGTTATTAAGTTATATTAAGATATTTCTGTGGATTTTTTTTCCTTTCGAGGAATAAAATGTTTCACTGTAAAGCATCATTTGAAGAGTAACACGTTTCATCTCAAGGATCATGAATGGCTTGCAGTATAATTTTACAGTGTGGCTAGTTAAATTAATTTAATAAGAAGAGAACACGGTTATTTGCTCACATAAGGGTTTCCAAATTGTGATCTTCAGACTACCAGCTGTCTGAAGTGTCATAGTGCGTCGCGCGTACGTGGTGCCAGGGCCAAATCATCCCTTTTTGTATTAAGATCATGGGAGCCTCCAAAATATTTGAGAGTAGTGAGTGGTGTAGGAAATCTGGCAGTCATAATTTTAGTGGAAAATTCTTTTTCAAAAAGTGGAAAATAGACTTATCACTAGAGTAATACTATATCCAGTCCCCAATAACATTCACACTCCTTTAACACTGGGATTCCAGCCTCTAAAAACATATGGATACTTATGGTTATTTTCTACAGCCGAATCCCAAACCCTCTACTCCATTTTTGCTCCTTTCTTTAAGCAAGACTCCAGTTTGCAATAGTTATAAATTCAAACAGTGAGGTTACATGCAACTGAATGATAACCTCTTTCAATTTTGTATCCTTTTAAGATACAAACTTAAGTTGAAAAAGAGAGATCCTTCTGAAATGGATAAATACCCTTGGCATTTTATTGGAAGTGTACTCAAAAAGAAAAGACGGAAAAAATAACCACCCATGGCATTGTCTCCAAAACCAATCCAGCTGCACTACCAGAACATGGAAACTTTTATTTCTCTGCACCTAGCCCTTCTTTTTTGTATGTCTCTCAGCTAATTATGATGTTCTAACTAAAGATATCTTGGTGTATTTCAATAGGCATGGACTTATGCAGAAAGACTTCTCAACCCTGGGCTCAGGTCTGTAATAATGTGATATCCTGACAAAGTAATTACAGAAATATTTTACAGGAAGTGCCATCAAGAAGTCACCTAGTTCACTTCCCTACTATAAATATTTTTAGACCCATTTATATAACCTGTTGAATAACGAGTGCAGTGAATGTTGTAGAAAATCCCTGCTACTCTCACGTTATGTATTTTTCATTACGCTAACACACAGGGCTTCTTTTCCTCTGATATGACTGGGTATCAGAAAATGTTTGTAAACCTCTTTTTTTATAACTAACAACCTGCAAAACAAGACCATTTTTAACAATACCCTGAAGTACCTCTCATTTCAAAAAAGCCCATTATACTTTTATAAATGCCTGTACACCTGGAAAGAAATAACTAAAAGGTAGACTCTGGTCTGTATTTCTTTAGAAAAATAATTTTAGCCTACATTAAATCAGTCTGTTAATTGACTCCATCTTTAAAATCCTCATGACAATGCAGATTCTGCTTTGAAAGCTGACATCCCCTCCCAGAAAGAAAACCACATAGTGGTACGTAAATTTCACACAATTTGAAAAGAAAGACTGCCAGAAATGAAACAGTAAGGATTAGGTTTAAATTAGATTCAATTCATATG